>NC_086102.1:40979261-41602595 GCF_963921235.1 Mobula hypostoma
TTGTCTACCTATGTCATTGATGCCAATATACCTTCATACAGCATGACCCACATAATAGAACATAGAACATAGAAATCTGCAGCACATTACAGGCCCTTCAGCCCACAATGTTGTGCCGACCATGTAACCTACTCTAGAAACTGCCTAGAATTTCCCTACACCATAGCCCTCTATTTTTCTAAGCTCCATGTATCTATCGAAGAGTTTCTTAAAAGACCCTATTTTATCCGCCTCTGCCACCTTCACTGGCAGTGCATTCCACGCACTCACCACTCTCTGTGTGAAAAACTTACCCCTGATATTCCCTTTGTACCTACTTCCAAGCACCTTAAAAATATGCCCCCTCGTGTTAGCCATTTCAACCCCGAGGAAAAGCTTCTGACTAAACACACGAACAATGCCCCTCGTCATCTTATACACCTCTATCAGGTCACCTTTCACCCTCCAGCGCTCCAAGGAGAAAAAGGCCAAGTTCGCTAAACCTACCCTCTCATAAGGCACGCTCTCCAATCCAGGCAACAACCCTGTAAATCTCCTCTGCACTCTCTCTATAGTATCCACATCCCTCCTGTAATGAGGTGACCAGAACTGAACATGGTACTCCAAATGAGGTCTAACCAAGGTCTAATATAGCTGTAATTTTGAGGCATGGACTAAATAAGTGGCAAGTACCATTCATGTCAGTAAAATACCAGGCAGTGACCTATGCCAGCAAAAGATGGTCTACCCACCTGCTCTTGCTCCCCAATTTCCATCATCCAGTCTCTAAGCATCAACATCATGAGGACCATCATTGGCTGGAAACTCAACTGAGGCAATAAGAAGAGACGGGAACCTGAGTGACACCTCCTGACAACGCAAAGCCTTTTGAAGACACATGAGGAGTACAATGGAATACTCTCCCCTTGAATGTGTGGAGCTGAAATCATTCTCAAGAGGCTTTGCCCAAGACAAAGCATCTCAATGAATAACAACCTGCACCCCACCCTATCTACTACTCTAAACTTATATTCGTTCCACTGCTTTCATGTTATGGCTAAGGGTATACCATCTACAAAATGGACTCTATTGTTGACGTAGCTATGCTATCTCATTTGACCTTAGCATTGAATAAATAAAAATACCTTACCAGAACGTTGATGAAATATTCCTGATACATAATATATCCTATCAAAGGCCAGCTTCCCACACTATATATGTGCATATTTAAAGTTACTTTAAATTCAAGTTTACTTTCATCTGACAGTACAAATACACAACCAAATGAAACAATGATCCTTCCACAACAGTGCACCCACAAAACTTATCACACACAACAGATAAAACCACAAATAATTTAATAAAATATAATTCAATGTGCGTGAGAAGTACACAGCACAGATAAACAGTAGACAGCTCACTGATCTAGTGACGAGACCTCAGTGATGACCGAATATTCATTAGTGTCACAGCCTGGGGGAAGAAGCTGTTAGCCAGTCTGCCAGTCCTAGTCCTGATGCTCCTGTACCTCCTTCCTGATGATAGTGGGTCAAAAAGATTGTAGGGTAGGTGGTAGGGATCCTCAACAATCCTTCAAGTCCTTCATATACAATACTCCTGGTAAATGTCACAAGCAAGAGGGAGGGAGACCTCAGTGTTCCTCTCAGGTTTTTGCTATCCTCTGTAGGGTCTGTTGAAAATAGTGTTCAGCAGAATGAAAGGTACAATCAGCGATGAAATTGGAGAAACACAGTTTGGTTTTCGTAAAGGCTCAGGAACAAGGGAAGGAATATTTGCGTTGGGAAACATCATGGAGAGATGCATTGAGGCACAAAAGACCATCAACTTATGCTTTATTGACTGTGAAAAGGCTTTTGATAAAGTAAGACACAAGAAAGTAATAGAGATGCTGAACAAGTATGATCTGTGATGGGAGACTGTGCAGATAATAAAGAACTTGTATTGGAAACAGAAAGCAGCGGTCAGGGTAGAAAATAAGCTATCACCATGGGCATGTATTAAACAAGGCTGTGTTGGCTCACTGGATTTGTTCAACCTCTACGGAGAATGGATTTTTTGGGAATGCGACCATCAGGAGACTGGTATTCCAATCGGAGGCCGGAAGATGGATAACATCAGGTATGCGGCCGACACCACGTTGTTAGCTGACAGTGAATGTGAACTGCAGATTATGCTGAATGAAGTGAATGAGAAAAGCCTTGACTATGGGCTAAAAATCAACCGTAAGAAAACAAAATCGATGGTGATAAGCAAAACAAACACTAAAGACTCATTCATGATGGTATCACTACAAGTGAATGGACAAGACATTGAACAGGTGCGAAAGTTTGAATATCTTGGCACTTGTCTGACAGATGATGGGAGATGTGAAGTTGAGATCAGAAGGAGAATAGGTATGGCTAAGACCCAGTTCATGAAGCTGAAAGATCTACTATGCAATCGGAAGGTAGACATCCAAAGTAGAATCCGCTTCCTCAAGTGTTACGTATGGTCAATACTGAGGTAGGGATCAGAAACATGGACCCTGAAGAAGGATGACATGAAACGAATTAATACTTTTGAAACATGGTGCTATTGATGAATGTTGAAGATCAGCTGGGTAGAGAAAGTTTCAAATGAGAGGGTTTTGTCCAAAGTTGATAGACCATGGATAGACCACGGATATTGTTGGAGAAGATTATGAAGTTAAAAGTTGCTTATTGTGGACACATTACGCAGGGAGATAACATCTTGTCGGACTTGCTATATGGAAAGGTGGAGGGAAAGAAAGGAAGAGGAAGGCAAAGAACAATGTGGCTGGATCACATCAAGGATTGGACCAAGCTGGACAAGACTTGGGACATTGTGGACAAGTGTCGGGACAGAGCGGCGTGGAGGGAAATCGTCCGCCAACTGGAAATTCCAGATGCAACCTAACGATGACATAGGGTCTTGCAGTCTGATACTCTGCAGCTTCCGTACCACACGATGATGCAGGCAGACAGGACAGTCTTGATGGTGCTCCTGTAGAAAGTTGCTAGAATGGAAGCAGGGAGCCTTGCACACCTGTCTCCTCAGAAAGTGTAGACACTGTTGTACCTTCTTGACTGAGAAGGAGGCATTTGGTTCCAGGTTAGATCATCTGTTTACATACACTAAGTAACTTTGTGCTGTTCACTCTCTCCATGGCAGAGCCATTGATGTGCAGTGGAGAGTGGTTGATCTGAAGTCCACAATCATCTTTTTAGTCTTGTCCACCTTGCGACTTAGGTTGTTCTCACATCATTTAAACAGCTCTCTACCTCCTCTCTGTATGCCAACTCACCATTGTTACCAATGAGACCAACCACTGTTGTACCACCAGTTCTTAGTTGGTTATAAATAAACCTAGAAACATCATGCTCCCTAAAAATACATCTCCCATTTCCAGCTTCACGTTCTCTGATTCAGCAAAGTGGAGAGTTCTCCAACAGGACAGGATTTTACAATATCGCACCACTGTATCTAAGGAGGAAAGTTTCTAATTTTGGCTGTCCACCACACAGAGGATAAGTCAGTTACCAACAGTTACTCCAAGCACTTTTAAGTTACAAAATGAAGAGTAAATTGGTAAACTGGTAACTTGTTTTTTTTTTAATTGTCATATTTAGTGAAAAACTTGTCTTGCATATCATTCACACTGATCAAAAGTTCAAAGTAAATCTATCAACAAAGTACGTATATGTCACCATATACAATCCTGCCATTGTTTTCTTGCGGGCATACTCAATAAATCCAAGAAACATAACAGAACCAATGAAAGACCACATCCAACAGGATGCACAAACAACTAATGTGCAAAAGGCAGCAAACTGTGCAAGTACAAAGTTTTTAAAAAACCTAATACCCACTACTTTTTGTCGGATTTTCCATTCAAGGGCATTGGTGTTTCCATACCAGGCTGTGATACAGCCAGTCAATATGCTCCCTATTACACATCTACAGAAACTTGTCAAAGTTTTAGACGTCATACCAAATCTTTGGAAACCTCTAAGGAAGTAGAAGCACTACCATGCTTTCTTCAACATTACACCTACGTGCTGGGCCTGGGATAGGTCCTCTGAAATGATAACACTGAGGAATTTAAAGTTGCTGTCCCTCTCCACCTATGATCCCCCTTTGAGGACTGGCTCTTGAACCTCTGGTTTCCTCCTCCTAAAGTCAATAATCAGCTCCTTTGTCTTGCGGACGTTCAGTAAGAGGTTGTTGTAGAGACAGCACTCAGTCAGATTTTCAGTCTCTTTCCTCCATGCTGACTTGTCACCTTTTTAATTCAGCCAACGACAGTGGTGTTGTCAGCAAATTTTAATATGGCATTGGAGCTGTGCTTAGCATCACAGTCACAAGTATAAAGCCAATAGAGCAGGGAGCTAAGCACATGGCCTTGAGGTGCACCTGTGCTGATGAAGATTGTGAAAGAGATGTTGTTGCCAATCTGAACTGACTGGGGTCTGCGAGAGAGTTAAATTAAGGATTCAATTGTACAAAGAAATACGGAGGCCAAGAGTCTAAAGCTTATTGACTAGTTTTGTGGGGATTTTGGTACTGAATGCTGAGCTGTAGTCGATAAAGAGCATCCTGATGTATGCATTTTTGCTGTCCAGATGTTCCAGGGGAGAGTGAAGAGTCAATGAAATGGCATCTGCTGAGGGACCTGTTGTGTCAGTAGGCAAACTGGAATGGATCCAAGTCACTTCTCAAGCAGGAGTTGATATGTTTTATCACCAACCTCTCAAAGCACTTCATCATAGAGGATGTTAGTGCGACTGGACAATAGTCATTAAGGCAGGTTACCATGTTCTTCTTAGGCACCGATATAACTGAAGCCTGCTTGAAGCAGCTGGGTATCTCAGACTACTGAAGCAAGCGGTTAAAAATATCAGTGAACACTCCAGCCAGTTGATCAGCACAGGTGAGTTGTACTTGGCCAGTTACCCCATCTGGGCCAGAGGCTTTCTGTGGGTTCACCCTCCTGAAAGATACTCTCACATTGGCCTCGGAGCTGGAAATCACAGATCAATTTGCTACGACAGTGCACTGAGGTAGTACAAAGTAGAATAATAACAGAATGAAGAATAAAGTATTACACTGGCTGAGAAATGTTCAACGCAGGAAGACAATAAGGTGCAAGGTCATAACAAAGTAGATTGTGAGATCAAGTCCATCTTACCGTACAAGGGGTCAATAGTTTTTTAGTCTTATACCAGTGGGATTGAAGCTGTTTTTCAGCCTGGAGGTATATGCTTTTGGACTTTTGTATCAACTGTCCAGTTGGGGAGCGGAGGGAGACGGAAGAGAAAATGTCTGAAATGGGTGAAGTCTATGTTTATGCTGGCTGCTTTACTGAGGCAGTAAGAAGTGGAGACAGCGTCCATGGAGGGGCGGCTGCTTTCTGTGATGTGCTGAGTTGTGTCCAAACTGCAATTTCCTGCAGTCACGGGCAGAGCAGTTGCCAAACCAAGCTCTGATGTTTCTGGATAAGATACTTTCTATGGTGCAGCAATAAAAATTAGTGAGTCAACAGGGACATGCTTAATTTAGATTAATTCATATCTTGAATCTCTTAGCGAGCACTCAAAGTAGTTTCAGATCTTGCAGTGTATTGAGCTGGGTGCCATTTATTTGGTAGAATGTTTTCTTACGTAGAAGAAGTTAGATTTCAGAATGACAAGGTTATATTTCAGTAATGTTTACTCCACCTGTTGTGTTGTTTTACTATTGTCTATCATAATTGAAGGAATTCACATCGGTCTTGACGTGAGTGCATCACAGGTCTGCCAAATAACTTGAGGATTAATTGTGGATACAAACTACACACAACTGTTTAGTATTCCTTGAGTTTAATCTAATCCAATAGCATAAAATGTAAGAGATTTGGTAGAGTACAGTTGTCTGAATACAGGTTTAATGAACCGGAGAATCTACAGCAAATCCTTCCAAAGTATCTGGGGAATTTAAAGGCAATTAATAACGTAGTTCTGGAATAAAATGTTTTTGTAAGTAATGGTGACCATGAAGCAAAAGTATTGTCGTAAAGATATTCTCTTGTTTGTGTTGTCGTAAAAGCTATCTGGTTACAGAGTATGACTGCAGAGAAACAAGCACTTCATCCCAACTGGTCCATGCTGACCACTGCTACCTCCCTGCTGGTCCCAGATGCCCCCATTCAGCCCATAACCCTACAAGCCCTTCCTCTTCACATACCTATCCAAATGCCCCTTAAATGTTTCAGCTGTCTGGCCTCAACCACTTCCAGTAGCAGCTTGTTCCACGTACTCGAACCCTCTGTATAAAGGTCTCTGTTAATCACTCCCCATTATCTTGTTTCTGTGCCTTTAGTTTTGGACTCCATAACCCTGGGGAAAAGACTGTGATCATCCACCTTATCCATCACCCCCATGATTTTATAAACTTCAATGAGATCATCTCTCATTCCTCAATCCAATACTCTCACTCCTACAATCCAAGGAATAAAGATCCAATGAAGCTAACCATTTCCATTAGCTTGGGATTCCAGGCAGCATCCCTGTAAACCTCTGCTGCAGCTGTTCCAGTTTGACTATGTCTTTCCTGCAACAGGGTGACCAAAATTGAAACACAATACTCCAAGCACTGGCTCACCATTAACTTACATAACTGGAGTGTAATGTCTCTACTCCTGAACTCGATGCGCTGACTAATGAGGGCCAGCATGCTATTCAACTTCTTCACCACCCTGCAGCTGCTTTCAATGAACTGTGCACACAGAATTCCAGGTCCCTCTGTTCCACAACGCTCCTCAGTGCCCTACCATTCATTGTAGTTCTTCTACCCCAATTTGCATGGCCAAAATGCTTATCTAATTTGAAAACCATTTTCCATTCCTCGACCATCTCTCTGACTGATGAAGATTTATTTGTAATTCATTGTAATCTGTTTCACTATCACCAAGACTCCTTGATTTAGTATCTTCAGCAAGCTTGCTAATTGTGTAATGTACATTCACATCCAAATCACTTATTACAGAACAAAGGTCCCAACACCAATCCCTGGGGCATCCCACTTGCCACGGGCCTCCAGTCAGAGAATTGACCTCTAACTATCACTTTCTGCTTCCTCTGAATCTTCCACACTGACTCCCATGAACCCATGTCACTTAACCTTCTAGATCAGCCTACCTTGCAGGACTTTGTCAAAGGCCTTACTAAAGTCCATATAAGCAACATTCTCTACCCTACCTTCCTCTATCCCCTTATTTACCTCTTCAAGAAACTCAAAATATTCATCAGACATGACCTCCCATGCACAAAACCATGCTGACTATTTCTGAGCAACGCACACAAAATGCTGGAGGAACTCAGCAGGCCAGGCAGCATCTATGGAAAAGAGTAAACAGTTGATGTCTCAGGCCAAGACCCTCATTGTGCTTTCGATCTGCAGCTTGTTTGCACTGACTATTCCTGATCTAGCCTCATCCTTCAGAACTCCCTCCAGTCACTTTCCTAGAGCTGAAGTCAGATGCAGCCTGTAGTTCCTTGGCCTGTCCTTGTTACCCTTCTGGAATACAGATGTCCTGTAGAGAAAGAAATCTGTTGTCTGAGGATGGTTCCACCTATATGCAATTCCTAACCTATAGCAATGTGGAAAACAGCTAGCAAGTTTTCTAGAGAACTGGAATAGGAAATAAATGTTTGCTTTGTCAGCAATGCCTAAATCTGTTGAAAGATTAAAGGATAGTTACAGAGGAAATAATCTTAAAATGGAAGCCAAGTTACATAGCATTGAAACTAGAAAATATTTTTCATGCAGCAAAGGAAATTTGAAATTCTATTCTGCAAAAGATAATGGATGTTTTTTTTCCAAGACAAACCAATAAATTCTTGAGTAGTAGCATGAAAGGTGTGGAATAAAGGCTAATAAATTCACATTGGGGTGCCAGTCAAACTGAATGATGAAATGAAGTTGAGGATCAAATGGCCTGTTCCTGTTCCTGCATCTGTGTGTTGTTACAAAAATTTGGACGTTATGACAACTTTACTTTAACTTTGCTTTTTTTCATATTTTCTGATATTAAATACAGTATTTACAATTTTTAATTTTGCTGAGACTCATTTTTAAAACCTGCAGATCTGCTGCACAGCATTATTCCTAATATGTTTTGCAAACAGCTTTCAAATAAGGCATCAAGCTGCGGCTGATTCACCAAATTTGACAGCAATTGGTCAGTAAACAACGGCTTCCTGTTATATGCTTGATCTGAAAGCTATAGATTACGGTGTGCTCTCCATCCATGCATATTAAAAACAAGAGTTGAGTATTTTAATAGCTATGACTATTTTCTTTTACTATTTGAGTCTGAAGATAAAGGTCTTTTTGGGATCAGTAATTACAGATCCAACAAACATTTAACAGTGCCTGCTGTGCTGCTTAATCACCATAATTTTCATCGTCATTATATGTTGGTAATTTGGCAGAGAGGTTGTTCCCATGTGGCTCTGAATCTTTCTGATTCATTGCCAGTATTTCAGTTATTTCTGGAGAGATATCAGTATATTGACCAGTTTCTTCACTCAGTTATATTTTTTCATACAGACAACAGGACAGGACAGGTAATCCAGGTAAGCTTGACAGTAGCATTCAAAGGGAGATCTCAGAAATAAATGGAGTGAATTTTGGATTCAGGGTACAAGCTGCTCACCCTCCTATGGGTGTTTAGCATTACCATCTGTGGGTGAATTTCTAGGTAATTATTTGGTCATTAGTTCATTGCTGGTTGTGGGAGTGTGTGTGTGTGTGTGTGTGCGCAAGTCAGCTGTTGGAAATGCAGATGCACTTTGGAGGCATGTCATTGGTTGGAACATACTTTGGGTGAACCAGGCATTGTGAAAGCTCAATATAAAAGTTTTGTTTTAAATTAATCAGGACCCACAGATTGCTTGCTTAAAATTTGCAGGACACTTGATTCATGTATAGGGCCTGAGCCCACATCAACATAGGATTCTTATCCTTAAATCTGTACATTTTTTGATTCTATTCACATGCTCTTCTTTCTGTCTGAAGGAAAAGGTAACAACATAACAATGCTGAAAATCCAGACTACAAAGATGTGCTGCTTACAAGAGGTCCCGTGCGGAGGGAAAGATTGGAACTAAGGCTGCCTCTGATTCAGGAAGAAGATGATAGGAACAGATTGAATGTGTGAACAAATAAGCTAGCAGTGATGTGATGTTATGAATAGGATGATCTATAACACTTTTAAAACCCCATAAAACCATGTTAAATAATTATTGCTTAAATCCTTAAATGTAAATTCGCTTTCATTCCACACGTGAGCTGTGTGACTTGTAAAATTTTCCGCTATTTTTCTTCAGGTTTGAGTATTACCACTGCTTTGCAATTGCTGAGGGAAATGTATTGGAAATAGGCAAATGAGGCAAGAGAGAAAATATAACAAATGGTAAGTTACAAAGAGGTGAGGTGGAACACATGGACCTTGGAGTACATGGTTGCAGATTCCTGAAGGTAGCAGGACTGAAGGTGAAGTAGTTTAGAACACTTCAGACACACTTTCATCACAGTCTGAGACTTAGGGTAGAACTGTGACAGAACATTGAATTACAAGGACAGGTTACATAGACTGGGTCTTTATCCCCTGAAACATGCAGGTTTGAGGGGTGAACTGACAAAGGAGCAAAGCACGTGATCTTTTTTCCAAGAGGGGGATGCTAAAACCAAAATTGCATACACTTAACATCAGTGGCAAGAGGTTTATATAGGACCTCGGGGGCAGCTTTTTTCTTGCAACGGCTGGTGAGTTTTTGGAGTGACCTGCCGCAAACAGCGTTTGAGTGGCCACATTAGCAACGTTAAAAGCTATCTAGATGAGTGCAGGGATAGGCGTGGTGTAGAAGGCTGTGAGCCAAATGCAAGCAGATGGGATTAGCTCACTGGGCAACACAGTCGGTATGGATGAGTTAGGCTGAAGAGCCACTTCCATGCTGTTTGACTCTATGACTAGTTAGGTTACAAGTCTCGTCAACAGGATGGATGTGATTGAAATGGACAGATTGCACAGCAGATTCATGAGGCTGACACCAGGTCTGGAGAACCTGAGTTATCAGGAAAGAGTAGCAATGTTGTGGTTTATTTTTCCTGTGGAACAGAGATGGTGCAACAGTGGCCTCTCCAAGGTAAATGCAAAGGACTTATTGAAATTGGTGATATGATAAATAACTGAGATATTTCATTTTAAGGCAATTGATACAAGTATTGGGGGAAGTCGAAGAAAAGACTTTCATCTATGAAACAGTGGTAGGTTGGAACCTACTGACTAGAAGGATGATGGAAGCATCAACACATTACATTGTATTGAAATCATTGTATTTAAACTTAAAACTGGGGGCTTCAACTAATGTTCCCTCTAAGGTGTGGGTGCACACACTAGCGCACAAAGGAATTCAAACTTTTTTGGGGAAGCAGATTTAGGATGGAGATGAAGAGGAACTGTTTTTCCCAGAGAGTTGAGGAATTCTGTTTTTCCCAGAGAGCTGTGGAATTCTCTGCCCAATGAAGCAGTGGAGACTACCTCAGTAAATATATTGAAGACAAGGTTGGATAGATTTTTGCATAGTAGGGGAATTAAGGTTTATGGGGAAAAGGCAGGTAGGTGGAGATGAGTCCATGGCCAGATCAGCCATGATCTTATTGAATGGTGGAGCAGGCTTGACGGGCCGGATGGCCGACTCCTGCTCCTATTTCTTATGTTCTTATGTAACTGCACACAAAACTTTGTCACCTCCTACCTCATTGGCTTGTTAAGATAATTTCATGATCATACACAATCACATTTCCTTTTCTGGTTTCTAATGCAGACAGTGTTGACAATGTGGAGTTTATGATGATTTGTCTGCAGATTTTAGAACTGCCTTATTTAAACTGCTTTTATTGAAGAAATTATTGATCACCATGTTGAATGCCAAAGAAGCAAATGGCGTGAAGTGCAAAAGAACTGCTAGTTCATTTAAAGTGGAGTGACTTAATGAAACAGTAGAAACTGCTACACTGAAAGCTCATGAGCTCAGAAATGTGCAGCTATGAGAAATATTTCTGTACAATGCAGAAACTGGTGTTACCTGTGTGTATTGTCACGATGCAAAAATTGCTAGAGCATTTGCAAGTGGGAAGAAGTGGAGTGACATTTGGAAACTTGACCTTTTAAAGTGTCATTTAGCAAGAAAATCACATACGGGCAGTGTGCACAATCTCCAGCAAGAAAATCCTTCATTATCCACTACAAGCCCACTACATAGGTTTTGTGAGAGTGCATATGAAGAAAGCGAAAAAGATCAAACCCAGAGGAGATCAAAGTCCTTATTGACAGTGTTTTGCTAGCTGTTAAAATGAATACCCCTATATGTAAAATTCGGTCCGCACATGTTGTTCTCACCGGGCAAAAAGTTGCACTGCAGAATGTTTTTGTCCACATTGGTCATCACAAATTAGAGGGAACATTGGTTGCAACCCATAGGCAGATTGCTGGATGTTAAAATTGGCTTGTTATCCCCACTCCTTTACATAAACATTGGCTCACAGACTGGAGAAATTATTATTATTATTGGATCATGTGAGGGATCCACTTGATTAAAGTATGTACATTGCCTGAAAAAAATAGTTTAAAAACTATTGTTGGAACCTACAGCACAACAAATTAATAGCTGGAAATGTTAATTAGTTTAAATTGTTCATTTTTGGCCTGTAGGGACTTGATGGAGCCTCCTTCTGCGCCAACAAATTTCTGTATTCCTCTGAGCTATTAAATGTAGTTAGGTTAGACCGTCTGGGCACCACAGAAGTGTAGCAGTTAGTGTGACACTATTAAAGCTCGGGGCATTCCAGATTTCAGAGTTCAATTGGGAACGTGAGTTCCCAGGTCCGTGAGTGAGATTTAAAAAAGAGTGTTCGCGGGCTTTCGTCATTTTTTTGGCAGCAAGATCAATTGGGAATGAGAAAGGAGGCTACTCACAGGTTCAATGAGTGAGATTTTAAAAAAGAGCATTCGTGGGATTTGGTGTTTTCCAGCCACCCAATAAAATCACTATTCATTACCAAAAGGTAAATAAAAATAAGGCAGGGACAAACAGAGTGGCCATTGTTGGAGCGGACCAGCGTTGGAGTGGGGAGGCTTTAGCTCATTAGGCTTGGGCCAGGTGAGTATCTGGTAAGTTTCTTCTTCTTCATTCTTCCTGTTAGTGCATAGTTAGAGCCGTGAGGATGGTTCCAGGGGCTGTCTTCTGTTCTTCGTGTGAGCTGTGGGAATTCTGGGAGACCTCAAGCCTCTCGGATAACCACATCTGCACCAGCTGCAGCTCCTCAGAGAAAGTGTTAAGGAACCAGAGCTACAGCTCAGTGGCGTTTGGCGCATACTGGAAACGGAGGAGGTGACAGGTAAGAGCTAAAGGGAGGTGGTCACCCCTAAGTTGCAGGAGGCAGGTACTTGAGTGACTGCCGGGAGAGAGAAAGGAAATGGGAAGCCAGTGCAGAATACCCTGTGGCCATTCCCCTCGGTGATAAGTAGACCACTTTGGATATTGTTGAAGGTGGGGAGACCTACCGGGGGAAGCTGCAGTGATCGGGTCTCTGGCACTGAGCTTGGCATTGTGGCTCAGAAGGGAAGGGGGAAAAGAGGGCCACAGAAGGGATTGGGAATTCCATTGTCAGAGAGTAAACACAAGAATCTGTGGATGAAACCGAGACCCCGATACGGGGAGGCGATTCTGAAGAGAGAATTTAAGGAGCTAAGTAGATAGCTGAGGAGCAGGGCTTCCAGGGTAGTAATCTCTGGACTGTTGCCTATGCCACACACCCATGAGGATAAGAATAGGATGATTTGGCAGATGAATACGTGACTGAGCAACTGGTGCAAGGGCAGGGATTCAGATTTCTGGATTATTGGGATCTCTTCTGGGGGAGTTATGACCAGTACAAAAGGATTACACCTGAACCCAAGAGGGACCAATATCCTTGTGGGCAGGTTTGCTAGAACTGTTGGGGATGTTTAAACCAATTTGGTAGGGAGATGGAAAACTTATTCTTGGGACTGAGGATGGGGCAGTTGGTATACAAACAGAGGCAGTTTGTAGTGAGATTGTCAGGAAGGACCGGTAGGTGAAAAGGCAAAATTGCAGCCAATGGATGAGTTGCAGTGTAACGGGGACAAAATTGTAAAAGGTGACAAATACAGGACTGAAGGTGTTATATTTGAAAGCATGCAGTATACGGAATAAGGTAGACGATATTGTAGCACAGTTAGAGATTGTAAAGTATGATATTATGGGCATCACTGGGTCGTGGCCGAAAGAAGATTATAGTTGAGAGCTTAACCCTAAAGGATGCAGATTGTATTGAAAGGACAGGAAGGTAGGCAGAGGGGTTGGCATGGCTCTGTTGGTAAAAAAAGTGAAATAAAATCCAGAGAAAGAGGTGACACAGGATCAGAAGGTGGAGAACCCTTGTGGGTAGACATAAAGAACTGCAAGGGTAATAAGACCCTGAATGGAGTTATATACAGGCTTCCAAACAGTAGCCAGGCTGTGGGCTACAAATTACAACAGGAGATAGAAAATGCATGCCTAAGGGCAATGTTAGGATTTCACTAACATTTGGGAAAATCAGGTTGGTGCTGAGTATGGATACAGGAGAAAGAATTTGTAGAATGCCTGCGAGGTGGCTTTTTAGAGCAGCTTGTGGTTGAGCCCACTAGGGGATCAGCTATTCTGGACTGGATGTTGTGTAATGAACCAAATTTGATTAGGAAGCTTAAGGTAAAGGAACCCTCAGGATTAAGTGATAGTAATATGATAGAATTCACCCAGCAATTTGAGAGGGAGAAGCTAAAGTCAGATGTACTCATATTACAGAGAAGTAAAGGATGTATCAGTGTTACAGAGGCATGAGAGAGGAACTGGTCAAAGTTGATTGGAAGCAGACACTAGCAGGGATATTAGCAGAACGGCAATGGCTGGAATTTCTGGGAGCAATTCGGAGGGCGCAGAATAGATACGTCCCAAAGGAGTATTCTAAAGGCAGGATTACACAACTGTGGCTGAGAAGGGAAGTCAAAGCCAACATAAAAGCAAAAGATAGGGCATATAATAGAGCAAAATTAATGGGAAATTAGAGGATTGGGAACCTTTTAAAAACCAACATGGAGTTTTTTCAGATGTATAATGAGTGGTAAAAGGCAAGCATAGATAGCAGACTGCTGGAACATGACACTAGAGAGGTAGTATTGGAGGGACAAGGAAATAGTGGATAAACTGAGTAAGTATTTTGCATCAGTCTTTACTGTGGAAGACACTAGCAGAATGCCAGATGTTCGACAGTATCAGGGGGAAGAAATGAGTGCAATTGCAATTACTAGGGAAAAGGTGCTTGGGAAGCTGAAAGGTCTGAAGGGAGATAAGTTACTTGGTCCAGTCGGACCACACCCGAGGGTTCTGAAGGACATGGCTGAAAAGATTGCGGAGGCAATAGTATTGATCTTTCAAGAATCAACAGATTGTGGCATGGTCCCAGAGGACAGCAAAATTACAAATGTCACTCCACTCTTCAAGAAGGGAGACAGGCAGAAGACAGGAAATTATAGTCCAGTTAGTCTGACCTCAGTGGTTGGGACAATGCTGGAGCTGATTGTTAAAGACGTAGTTAGACAGTACTTGGGGGTACCTGATAAAATGGGCCATAGACAGCATTGTTTCCTTAAGGAGAAACCTTGCCCGACAAATCTGTTGGAATTCTTTGAAGAAATAACAAACAGGATAGACGAAGGAGAATTGGTGGATGTTGTGTAATTGGATTTTCAAAAGGCCTTTGACGAGGTGCCAAACATGAGGCTGCTTAGCAAGATAAGAGCCCATGGTATTACAGGGAAGGCACTGGCATGGATAGAGGACTGGCTGATTGGCAGAAGGCCAAGCGAGCCCTTTCTGGTTGGCCGCTAACGACCAGTGGTGTTCCATAGCAGTAGGTATTGGGACCGATTCTTTTCACATTGTATGTCAGTGATTTGGATGCTGGAATTGAAGGCTTTTGGCTAAGTTTAATAGGTTTCAATAGGTACATTTCAGAGAAATGTATACAAAAGTTTGCAGATGATACAAAGGTAGATGGAGAGGCAGGTGGTGTTGAGGCTGCAAAAGGACTTAGGCAGATTAGGAGAAAGGCTGAAGAAGTGGCAGATGGAATGCAGTGGCGGGAAGTGTATGGTTACACACTTTGGCAGAAGGAATAAAAGTACAGACTATTTTCTAAACAGGAAAAAAATGCAAAAATCTGAGGTGCAAAGGGACTTGGGAGTCCTTGTGCAGGATTCTGTAAAGGTTAATTTTCAGGTTGAGTCGGTGGTAAGGAAGGCAAATGCAATGTTAGCATTCCTTTTGACAGGACTAGAATATAAAAACAAGGATGTAATGCTGAGGCTTCATTTGGTGTATTGTGAGCAGTTTTAGACCACTTATCTAAGAAAAGAAGTGTTGACATTGGAGAGGCTTCAAAGGAGGTTCATAAAAATGATTCCAGTACTGAAAGACTTATCACATGAGAAGCGCTAGATGGCTCTAGGCCTGTACTCACTGGAATTCAGAAGAATGGGAGGGGCTCTCATTGAAACCTATCAAATGTTGTAAGGCTTCAACAGAGTGGATGTGGAGAGGATGTTTCCTATAGTGTGGGAGTCTAGGACCAGAGAGCACAACCTCAGAATAGAGGGACATCCATTTAGAACAGAGATGAGGAGGAATTTCTTTAGACAGAGGGTAATGAATTTGTGGAATTTGTCGCCACAGACAGCTGTGGAAGCCAGATCATTGATTGTATTTAAGGCGAAGGTTAATAGATTTTTGATAAATGAGGGTGTGGAAGGTTATGGGGAAAAGGCAGGAAAATGGGGTTGAGAGGGAAATGGATCAGCCATGATCAAGGGGCAGAGTTAGTTCGACGGGCCAAATGACCTAATTCTACTCCAAATTTTTATGGTCGTATGGTCTATTTCCAATGCCACTTTGTAAGGAGTCTCTGTGGAATACATGGGTTTTCCCTGGGTGCTCCGGTTTCTTCCCGCAGTCCAAAGATGTACTGGGTAGGTTATTTGGTCATTGTAAATTGTCCCGTGATTAGATTAAGATTAAGCAGGTTTTGTTGTGGCTCAAAGTGCTGGAAGGGCTTACTCCATACTGTATCACGAAAATAAAATAAATTTACCAGAGATTGCAGACTGTAAACAAAAAAAACCTAGCAAAACCTGATTACTGGAAAAAAATCAACATAGCTGGAGTTAAGTTCTAATTATGACATACAAAATGTTAAACTGAACTTTCCTAGCAAGCCCCAAGAGAATGCTATTCATTTCATTGCTTTTATTGCAGTAAATAAAAGGAACTAATCCTTGTAGTCCCGAGTCTGTAGTGTAATGCATGGAGATGATGTGGAAGACAATCCGCCAATCTTGTTGCTGGTCAATTTTCAAGTTTGTTTGGTGAATTGGTCAAGAAATGTGTGAGAAAAAGGAAAGGGTAGTGTGTAGAATCTGGTGTTGTCCTATTGAATGGTTGAACCTGTTTGAGATCCGAGTGGCCTTCTCCTGACTTTGTGTTCTACATGGGTAAAAGCACAAGTAGCAGCAGTGGTAATTTAAAATTATGGAAGAGTTAAGGGCATTCTCCGCTCAAAACTTATTTTAAAACAAATGAAAGCAGTTTCAGCACTGTCGAGCCACTGTTAGTGTTGTTTTCAGTCAGCATTTCAGTTCCAACACCTTCCCTGTTTTACATAACATTAGCTCATTCACAGTGAGGATCTTGGCTTGGAGCTGCAAACAGTCAAAGAAACTACACTTTCATATGTAAAAACACAATTGATTATACACTGGAAAGTCCCTTGGAGATCAACAAAAAATGATTCTAAGGTCATCTCGGCAGTTTATTGGCTATATGTGATTGAAGACTAAGCAAGATGGCCTTCTCAGGTCTCTAGATCATAATATTAATTTGGTTTAAGGCAGAAACAAATAACAATAAGAGATTGGTTAAAGTGCCGACTTCAATCTGATTAACATAGACACACTTTGCATCGAAAGGCCAGGCAGGGAGGCAGAAGGAGTGGCGTGGCTCTATTGGTAAAAAATGGAATCAAATCCTTAGAAAGAGGTGACATAGTATCAGAAGATGCAGAGTCCCTGTTGATAGAGTTAAGAAACTGCAAGAGTGAAAAGACTTCGATGGGAATTATATACAGACCTTCAGAACAGTAGCCAGGATGTGGGGTACAAATTACAACAGGAGATAGAAAAAGCATGTAAAAAGTTATGGTAATCATGAGGGGTTTGCAATATGCAGGTAGATTGGGAAAATTAGTTTGGTGCTGGATCCCAAGAGAAGGAATTTGTTGAATGTCTAGAAGATGGCTTTTTAGAGCAGCTTGTGGTTGGGCTCACTAGGGGGAAAAGAAGTTCTGGAATGGGTGTTGTGTAATGACCATAATTTCATTAGGGAGTTTAAGGTAAAGAAACCCGTAGAAGGCAGTGATAGAATTCACCCTGCAGTTTGAGAGGGAGAAGCTAAAGTCAGATGTATTAGTATTACATTGGAATAAAGGGTGTTACAGATACATGAGAGAGGAGCTGCCCAAAGTTAATTGGAAGGGGACACCAGCAAGGACGACAGCAGAACAGCAATGGCTGGAGTTTCTAGGAGCAATTCAGAAGGTGCAGGATAGTTACATTCCAGAGATGAAGAGGTACTCTAAAGGGAGGATGATGTAACCGAGGCTGACAAGGGAAGTCAAAGACAACATAAAAGCAAAAGAGAGGGTGTATAATATAACAAATATTAGTGGAAGTTAGAAGATTGGGAAGCTATTAAAAACCAACAGAAGGCAGTGAAAAAGGAGAGAAAGGATGAAATATGAAGGTAAGCTAGCCAATAATATAAAGGAGGATACCAAAAGATTTTTTTCAGATACTTAAAGAGTAGGAGAGGTGAAAGTGGATGTTGGACTGCTGGAAAATGATGCTGAAGATAGTAATAGGGAGCGAAGAAATGGTGCACAAACTTAATTTGTATTTTGCATCAGTCCTCACTATAGAAAACACTAGCAGTATACCAGAAATTAGACAATAAGATATAGGAGCAAAATTAGACCGTTTGGCCCATCAAGTCTGTTCTGCCATTTCATCATGGCTGATCCATTTTTCCTCTCAGCCCCAATCTCCTGCCTTCACACTCTCCCTTGTATCCCTTCATGCCCTGACCAATCAAGAATCTTTCACCTTCTGCCTTATATATACATAAAGACTTGACCTTAAGAGTGTCAGGGGGCAGAAGTGAGTGTAATTGCTATCACTATGTAGAAGGCATGGGAAGCCATGATGTCTGAAGGTAGATAAGTCACCTGGATCAGATGGACTAGACCCCAAGGTTCTGAAAAAAAGTAGTTTAAGAGATTGTGGAGGCATTAGTAAGGATCCTTCAAGAATCAGTAGATTCCGGGACAGTTCTGGAGAACTGGAAAATTGTAAATGCCACTCCGCTCTTTAAGAAGAGACAGGGGCAGAAGAAAGAAAATTATACGCCACTTAGCCTGACTTTTGTGATTGGAAAGACATTGAAGTCCATTATTAAGGATGAGATTTCAGGGTACTTGGAGACACATGATAAAATAGGCCAAAGCCAACATGGTTTTATTAAGGAGAAATATTGCTTGCCAAATCTGTTGGAATTCTTTGATGAAATAACAAACAGGATAGAGAAAAGAGGGTCAGCAGATGTTGTTTACTTGGATTTTCAGAAGGCCTTTGACAAGGTACTGCACACGAGGCTGCTTAACAAGATAAAAGTTCATGGTATTACAGGGAAGATACTAGCATAGATAGAAAATTTGATAACTGGCAGGAAGCAAAGAATGGGAATAAATGGGGCCTTATCTGGTTGGCTGCTGGAGATTAGTGGTGTTCTGCAGGGACCATGGCTTTGGGGCTATGTTATCAATGTTTTGGATGATGGAATTGATGGCTTTGCGGCCAAATTTGCAGACAATACAAATATAGGTAGAGGGGCAGGTAGTGTTAAGGAAGCAGGGGGTCAGCAGAAGGACCTGGACAGATTGGAAGAATGGGCAAAGAATTGGCAGATGGAATATAGTGTAGGGAAGTGTGTGGTCATGCATCGCTAGCATTCATTTTGAGAGGACTAGAATATAAAAGCAAGGACGTAATGCTGAAGCTTTATAATACATTGGTCAGACAGCACCTGGAGTATTGTGAGCAGCTTTGGGCCCATTTTATCTAAGAAAATGTGTGCCGGCGTTGGAGATTGTCCAGTGGATGTTCATGAGAATGATTCTGGCAATGAAAGGGTTAAAGTATAAGGAGTGTTGGATGGCTCTAGGTCTGTACTCACTGGTGTTTAGAAGAATTGAAGGGATCTGTTGTGTTCTTCATATTCATACGTACTGTGGGTTACTAATAAAGAGCCATCTTCTCTGTCTCAAATAGAACTTCTATTTAACAACAACCACAATGTTTTTACAATACCATGTTTCTCCAACTTCATCCTTACGCATGCTCAGAACTCTTTCCAATCACGTTCTTACACATCATATCACCGCATCTTCCTTTCCTTAAAACGAAAAACAATTAGCAACATTGACCAGAGAAAATGCATAATTTGACATGTCTCTATCAGTCTCTCTGGGGGTTTATGAACAAGAGTAGACCTTCTAAGTGGTTCACACAGTTCTTGTGTTTCGTTTTTTCCATGTTTTGTCTGGTCTGCATCAGTTAACTGAAACTCTGGAGTTGGCTCTTTCTTGAGGTCTTTGTGATTTCTTCTTAACACTGTTCCTTCTTCTGTTTGGACCATGTACGATCTGGGTTGTACTTCCTCAAGTACTGTAGCTTTCAGTGTCCATGTGTTCATTTTGTCTTGTATCCTTACTTCATCTCCTTGGTGCAGTTTAGGTAATGGATGAGAACATCTGTCAAAGTACGCTTTCTGCTTTGCTTTGTGTTCATCTTTCCATCTTCTCTCTTGTTCTCAATAGCAGAAACCTTCAATGGATCAGGACGCACACCCTCATTGCTGATGATATCACCCACAAAGGTAAGTTCAGTCACTCCTAGCTGACATTTGTCTCTTTTCAACTTCAGGTTTGCCTTGTGTGTTGCCTCAAAGACTTGTCTGAGTCTGGTGTCATGCTCTTGTTTAGCTCGGCGGTCCCCAACCACCGGGCCGCAAAGCATGTGCTACTGGGCCGCGAGGAAACAATATGATTTGGCAATATGAAATGATATGAGTTAGCTGCACCTTTCCTCGCTCCTTGTCACGCCCACTGTTGAATTTAAACGCACGCGAGGTCATCAGTGACCCAAGATGCAAATGACCCATGACATGCAAAGGAATGTGTCCGTGACCCATTTGTGAATGTCCCTGGTGAATCATCCATGTCAGCGTGGGAAAAAGATCAACTCCTCAAGCTTGCAAATGACGGTGGGCTGAAAAGTATGTTTGACATAACATCTCTGCCGGCATTCTGGATCAAAGTCAAGGCTGAATATCCTAGGAAAGCCACCAGAGCACTGAAAACGTTGCTTCCTTTTCCAACATCATATTGCTGCGAAGCAGGGTTTTCTGCACTGAATGCAACGAAAACTAAATTGCAGAATAGACTGGGCATAAGGAACCCCCTTCGTGTGTTGCTGTCTCCCATCACCCCTCGATAGGACCGTCTTGTTGCAGGAAAACAAGCCCAGGGCTCCCACTGATCCAGCTATATTGGTGTTTTGCAATGATTTTATATGTTCATACGAGGAAAATGTGCGCTGTGTGTTTAATATCCAAATGTTACTTAAAATGTTATGATGCTATTGACTTATAAGTGACTTATAATTCGGTAGTCCCCAGCCTCTGGGCCGCGGACCGATACATTGCAGCAAAGAATGCAGGGGTGCAGCGGTGGCCGGAACGCACCCAGCACACCATTAAGAAAAAAGCCAAAATAAACAAGCTAATTAATTAGGCGCCGCCTGGCACGTAAATGTCAGTGCAGATCAGAGGCGATTGCCGAATGCTCTCTTTTAATGGCTCGATTCAAGTTTCTTGGATCTAAGCAAATCCTCAGTTTTCTATTTTTCTTAACAACAGTGACAAGCGAATTGACCCATTCAGTCAGTTCATCGTTTTTTTATGACTCCTAGCCATTCCATTCTGTCAAGCTCTGTTTTCAGTTGATGATGTAACGCAAAAGGCACTTTTCTACATGGATGTACTATGGGTAGCACTGTGTTGTCAATTTTAATCAAGTGCTCTCCTCGAAGACAACCAAGCCCTTTGAACAAGTCCTCATACTCTTTCATAAAGTCACTGTATTTTGACTGTGTCACTGTCCAGGACTAATCTCTGTTCACCAAATTCAGTCTCTCATAGGCAGATAAACCCAGTATTGACTGTACATTCTTTGGCACCACCACAAATGAAAGCCTGTGCACAATATTTCTGTGTGATACTTTTGTCACACATATTCCTTTAACTGGAATGTCTGCACCTGAATACCCTGTCACTTTTATGTTTGTTTAATGTAACTTTGGTCTTGGCTTTAATGCATTAAACTCAGATTCTGCAAGAACATTTACTTGGGCTCCAGTATCAAGTTTAAACAGAATATTGTTTTGGTTCACTTGCAATGGAATAGTCCAGACTTTCTTACGTTGTTTGTTTTCACAAAGCACATCTATATAAAACTCAAGTTAACTTTCAAGCACTGCATTTACTTGTTTTATTTTCTTTCTACTTCTGCAACAGCATTAAAAATGATTGCAGCTCTCAATGTAAAGTTCTTTAGCCTGTGACGTCACGGTTTCTGAAGCTTTGCAGAGAATCAAAGCTTTTTCCAAGTCTAAGTCTTGTTCTTGTAACAGTCTTTCTCTCAGACCATTATCCAAAATGCCACAAACAATTCTGTCTTTAGTGAGAGTCTGTCAGTTCTCCAAACTCACATGTTTTACTCTAGTGTCTCAACTCAGTAACATATTGATCAATAGTTTCATCAGCTCTCTGCGTACATGTAAAAAATCTATGCTGCTCGTACGTCACATTACGCTTCAGTATACAAAATGCTTCACATTTGTCCATTATCAATTTTAACTTTAAATTATCTCCATTTTCAAAATAAAATGATTATATACCTCAATTGCCTCATCACCTATTACGTGGAGTAGAAGTGCAGCTTTCATTTTTTCCGGGTTTCGATCCGCAATGATTGCCGATAAATACAATTCAAAATGTTGCTTAAATTTTCTCCAGTTCTCAGCTACGTTCCCAGACAGTGTCGATGGAGGCTGCAAACCTTCCATTTGTAAAACTGCTAGCAACACCAAATCAGTTTGAACTCTTTTTTTCAGAAAATTATCTTTGATTCTCCCATGTTAGGAAACGTATTATTCTTCCAGACCAACTTCTGACACCATGTTGTGTTCTTTATATTCATACGTACCATGGGTTACTAATAAAGAACCATCTTCTCTGTCTCAAATATAACTTTTATTTAACAACAACCACAACGTTTTTACAATACCATGTTTCTCGATCTTTCTATCATCCCTGCACATGCTCAGAACTCTCTCCAATCATGTTCTTACACGTCATATTACCACAGGATCTCACTGAAATCTATGAAATATTGAAAGGTCCATATAGAGTGGATGTGGAGAGGATGTCTCCTACAGTGTGGGAGTCTACAACCAAAGGGCACAGCCTCAGAATAGAGGGACATCCATTTAGAACAGAGATGAGGAGGAATTTATTTAGTCAGAGAGGAGTGAATCTGTGGAATTCATTGCCACAGACTGTTGTGGTGTCCCAGTAATTGCGTATATTTAAAGCAGAAGTTGATAGTTTCTTGATTAATCAGGGTGTCCAAGGTCATGGGGAGAAGGCAGGAGAATGAGCTTGAGAGGGATAATAAATCAGCCATTATGGAATGACAGAGCAGACTCAATTGACTGAATAGCCTAACTCTGCTCCTAAGTCTTATGGTCTTATTGACACTTCTACAATATATTTGTGAGTTGAGGTTTCATTGTCTCTACCATGATTGATTTTGAACTATCCAGAGAGGGAAGCTGTTTCCATGAGTCAATACTCCAGTTGACCACAGATTCAAAATCTAGGGCAAAAACTACAAAGGGGATGTAAGAGAAATGCTTCTTTGCACAGAACTTGAAATCTGAAACCTATTGCCAGTAAGACTGGTGGAAACAGAACTAGATCTTGGCCACCTGGTTCATCCAAAAGGGCCCAATATATGTGTCAGGGTTGGGTCAGGTTGTGTGCTTTTGGTTCCCCTGAGCTGGAACAGCCAAGCAACTCAGTACTGCCTTAATAAAGCCCTCCCCTCCATTCCTCCACCACATGGTTGAACAGCCTATTGTTCATCTCTAATATTTTTACAAAAAAGAAATGAAAGAACAATCAATAAGTACGTTTGATTATCAGATTTCCACTGATAGTTAGATCAGACGTGACAAAAGTCATGTCCTTGGACTGAGTTGAGTTCACGTTGACTGGCACCAAGCTGGAATCTGATCAAGTTGATTTTTTCTGCTTGAGTAAACAATAAAATAGAATCAATCGAAAATTTCGGATGGGAAGTGGGTAGACATTTGATCGAAGATAATTTTCAGAACTATGAGAATAGCATACAAAAATTAAGTGACTGAACTGCTTTGCCAGGATCTGATACAAAACTGATGATATAAATGGCCTTTTCCTGTGTTCTAAGAATTCCTTGATTCTATGAGAGAAGCAGTTTTCCAGTAAGGTGATGGCACGCTGGGAATGCAGGGGCCACTCCAGGTCTAATTAAAGGTGTATTTGTTCACCTTGTACTTCTTGTTTTTGATCTCAAGGCACTGCTGGATACTGAGAATATCAAGTTCTGCGGGACTATCCCATCAGTGAATTACTTGATAGCGATCAAGCTGAACTTGTGTACCATTGTGTTGCTGTGTACCATTGGATGGTGTGTGGTCCAAAAAGGTGGTGTGAGTGATTGTCTTGGACATTTTTATTGTGATTGCGAGACCCTGTTAGACATTGGTAACCTAGAACACTACAAGTCCATTTCACTGTTTCGTGGCGAGATCCACGGCAGGGGAGCTGTGCTGCCTCGGTTGTGGAGAGAACTAGGCCTAGGACGTGGGGTCACCTGTTGGAGTTGCGCAGGAGAGGAGACACTGAGGAGGTGTCGGGGAGGCTTCTGAAGATGTGCTGCAATCTGTTCTTGGTTGGGGAGCAGATCATTCCTGTCCGTGCTGCCCTCTGGTGTTTGCTCGGTGCTGGCCTCCTGTGTTCACTCGGTGGAAGAACAAGCTGGACACTCAGGGACCTGGGCTGTATTTTAGTTTGTTTGTGACTGTACTGTATGTTTCTCTGAAATCATACTCATATGTTCTTTTTGTGCTACGTGCTATTAACCATGTGCTGTTGGTAATGTGTTTTGCATCTTGGCCTCAGAGGAATGCTGTTTTGTTTGGCTATATTCATGGATGGTTGAATGATAATTAAACGAACTTGAACTTGAATTTGAAATTGACCTTTTAAATGCTCTGAGGAATTCACGCTGACAACGCAGGTTCATATTCAGATTCAGATTTGGATTCATTTAATGATCACATGTACATCAAAACATACAGTGAAATGCATTAACAACCGACACACCACACATTCCGACACCAACACTGCACCATACTCACAGAACAACACAAGCAACATCAACAGCAGAATTAACAGCAACACAACAAGAGCAGCAAAGCAAGCCCTTACCTCCCTCCCATCCACACACAGTCAGTCCTCTCCTCCCAGAACAGACCATCTCCGAGCCTTCAGTCTCTAGTGGACTCATGGACTCACAGACACTGGGCCTTTGACTTCCCCACACCCAGGGCTTTGGCCATCAGGCCTTGACTTCCAGACTTCCGATCGACCTTCAGACCTTGACCTTTGGTATGAACCCCAGGTCTTGCCAATGATGATGAATGAGACTCTGTACGAGGACACTGTACTCCAGACCTTGAAATCCAGTCTCGCCAGCTCACATTTCTAGGAGCTCACCAGCTCTCATGCCTTCTGTCTGCATTGAACTCCCATTCAGAACCTGCTGATGACTCATTGACCTGTGGGGCCATCAGCTCTGCCGGGTCGACATCTGACCAAAGTTGTCCTTCATCATATGTCTACATGGTGGCCAGAGCACAGATCTAGACTCTTGCTTGACCTCTAATTCCCCCACACCCCAGTCTTTAATCCCTAACCTGACCACTAGCCCCCTTTCTTTCCACAACAGCATCCCCATGAATGTAAAAATAAACTAAGTTTGAGTCACGAGCTCAATGGACGCAGCAGTTCAGCACCATCTTGTCTAGAAGCAAGGTACAGCGTCGCAAACCTGGTGAAAGAATGCCGAGTTTTTGACTGACAGGTGAACTGACAGACTGATGAAGAAAGCTGACAGTGCGTTGGAAATTCTAGCATGGTATGTATGAGGTCATGTATGCTGTC
The DNA here is from genome assembly GCF_963921235.1 of Mobula hypostoma. Classification (NCBI taxonomy): domain Eukaryota; kingdom Metazoa; phylum Chordata; class Chondrichthyes; order Myliobatiformes; family Myliobatidae; genus Mobula; species Mobula hypostoma. Next base: position 41,004,866 of record NC_086102.1, read on the forward strand.
TTCTTGTAAACATTAAGTCAAGCTAATCATCTCTGCAATTCATCAGAGCGTGATTCCAACACTTCTGGCCTCTGGAAAAGGGAGCAATTCAATTTTATAAAGTGTGGTTTTAGGATTAAAACAGCTTTTCTGATATAGTTCAAAGCATCGTGGTTTAACTCATTTTTTTCTGCAGACTCAGATATCTCTCAGACTTGCACTTTCCAGGATGGCCTGAAGGACCTGATACAGCTAACCCTGAAAATGTAAAGAACAGGCTGCTGTCAAATACAAAGTACAGGCGAACACTCAGGGAAAAAGCACTGGCAAACACTCAGATATAAAACACAGGCGAACACTCAGATGTAAAACACAGGCGAACACTCGGAAAAAAAGCTCAGGCGAACACTCAGCCAGAAAGCTCAGATGAACACTCAGATATAAAACACAGGTAAACACTCAGATATAAAACACAGGCGAACACTCAGATATAAAACACAGGCGAACACTCAGATATAAAACGCAGGTCAACACTCAGATATAAAACACAGGCGAACACTCAGATATAAAACACAGGCGAACACTCAGATATAAAACACAGGCGAACACTCAGATATAAAACGCAGGTCAACACTCAGATATAAAACACAGGCGAACACTCAGATATAAAACACAGGCGAACACTCAGATATAAAACACAGGCGAACACTCAGATATAAAACGCAGGTCAACACTCAGATATAAAACACAGGCGAACGCTCAGATATAAAACACAGGTCAACACTCAGATATAAAACACAGGCGAACACTCAGATATAAAACACAGGCGAACACTCAGATATAAAACACAGGCGAACGCTCAGATATAAAACACAGGCCAACTCTCAGAAAGAAAGCTCTGCTGAACACTCAAATATAAAGCACAGACAAGAACACAACTATTTCTGTAAACAGAATTATCTCAAGCATGTACTGCTCCATCATTTAGTCAAATTATGAGAGAATTGATCATTCCTGCTTACTTCTACCCCTTTATCATCAATCCTTTTACTGCTGCCTTAAAAACATTTAAAGATTTTGCTGCTGACATCCTTTAAGGAAGGAGTCATGAGCCTCTGGGTGATCCTTTTAGTTTGAGAAGGTAAAGCTTCATTCCTCCTCAATTGAAATTCCAAGGGATACAAGTCTAACTCATCAAATCTTTCCATAAGAACACAAGACCAAAAGACATAGGAGCAAAATTAGGCTTTTCAGCCCATCGAGTCTGCTCCACCATTCCATCATTCTCCTCCCTTCTCCCCATAATCTTGCATGCCCTGACTAATCAAGAACGTATCAGCCTCTGCCTTAAATGCACCTAGTGATCTAGCCTCCACAGCCACCTGTGGCAACGAATTCCACAGATTTCCCACCCTGTGGCTAAAGAAATTGCTCCTAATCTCCATTGTAAATGGACATCCCTTTATTTTGAGGCTGCGTGCTCTGGTCCTAGACACCCTCACTATAGGAAATATCTCTTCACATCCACTCTATCTAGGCCTTTTAACATTTGATGGGTTCCAATGAGATACTCTCTTGTTCTTCTGAACTCCAGCATGTACAGACCCAGAGCCTTAGCTTCTCCTCTCAAATTGCACAGTGAATTCTATCGTACAATGATCACTGTTACCTAAGGGTTCCATTTCCTTAAGCAACCTAATCATATCCAGTTCACTACACAACACCCAGTCCAGAATAACTGACCCCCTAGTGGGCTCAACCACACACAGCTCTGAAAAACCACCTCAGAGGCATTTCACAAATCCTCTCTCTCAGCATCAGCTTGATTTTCCCAATCTATCTGCATATTGAAATCCCTCATGACTACGTTACATTGCCTTTTTGACATGCTAGTTTTTATATCTTTTCCTCATGAGGCAAACAGCCCATTCCAGGGTCTGAAGTATAGTCTTATACATGAAGCATCAATTCTGTTTCTCTTTCCTCAAATTGGCAAATGATTCCAGTGTTTTCTGTTTTCTTGCAGTTACTAACCTAGTAAAACTCCTCTAAAAAGGTTCCAGTGCGTTAGCATTCTTCCTGCTCACAGTACTCCAGGTACATAACTCAAGCATCGTCTCAAAGCAAGGTATAACCTTCCTGCTTTTGCATTCAATTTCCCTTCCAATAAACAAAGTTTGTTAGTTTTCTAATAACTCACTATTACCACATGCCAGACATTTACAAATCATGCACTATCACACCCAGATCCCCAAAACACAGCCAGATCTCCTGGTATCTCTCACTATTAAGGTAAAAGGCACCTTTATTAATTTTCCTGCATAAATAGACAAGTCCATATTTTCCCACGTTGCACACAACTTGCCAGATCTTTGCCCATTTATTTTACCTATCCGTATCATTTTGTAGCCTCATGTTCTCTAACTTTCCTACCTATCCTCATTCATCATCACAGCTAGCAGCCTTACCTTCACTGCCTTCAGCCGTATCATTTATATTAATTGTGAAAAAGCAATGATCCCCCAAAAGGACTCCAGATTAATTTACTCCCAATTTTGCAGTGATATGCAGGATTCCACCAATCTATGTATCGTTATTTCAAAATCAGATCAATTGATAACTTTTTAATGTGCACTGTTCAAATAATCTGGACTTGATTATTCACACTGTTCACATAAAAATAGTAGACATTATTCCTGTATTCCGAAAAAATGGAATTTCTGCTTTGATTATGTTGCCTTGACGAAGACTCCCACCCACCCTAGACTTACTATCTTCTCCCCTCTCCCATCAGGTAGAAGACACAAAATCCTGACATCACACACCACCAGGATCAAGGACAGTTTCTATCTCACTTTTATAAAACTATTGAACAGTCCCCTGGCACATTAAGATGGACTCTTAACCTCACGATCTACCCCGTTATGGCAATGGACTTTATGCTTGGATGTACTGTACTTTCTCTGTAACCGTAACACTTTATTCTGCATTCTGTTATTGTTTTCCTTTGTATTCTATATCAATGTACTGATTTAATAAAATTATCTGTACAGACACCATGCAAAACAAAGTTTATCACTGCACCTCGGTGTATGTGACAATACTAAACCAATTTACCAGTTTACCAACCCACTTACAACCTACACATTTCTATCTTCACCTACAGAAAGTGGGTGTCAGATGCAATCTAAGACCGCCACGTGGTAGTCTCAGTAGATCAAGCTATTTTATCATTGTAGTTTTTATTTAAAACAACAAACTTCGAAAAGGGAGAGTTGACTGGGCCTTCAGGACTGACATCAAGCTGCTTAAATATCTCTCAACATTCACAGAGTGTGCTAAAGCTAGCATAATGTGCTTTCTTCTGCATTTGTTTGCTGAAATACAAATTGAATGGGTTGCTTAGTGGTGATATTGCCGTCAATACTCCATTAACAGCCTGCAGTGTTGTCAACAGCTGCCACACCAGTGTCACTTATCTCAACACAGGAAGGACATGAAATGCCCTAAATGAGTCCACATTTGTACGGTGTTAGTGACCTCAGAAGCATTTGTAACAAAAGCATAAGTTTAAAACTAAAATCATTTGGATCTTGCCTCTAGCCTCTGTTCCGTCAGCTTAAGTTTATGGAACTGATGTTAGAGACTAATCTAACAAATCTAATCTATCAAATCTAATGTTTTGAGAGGCTGGTGTTGAATCATATCAGCTCCTGTCTGAGTGGTGACTTGGATCTGCTCCAATTTGCCTACCGAAGCAGCAGGTCAAGAGCAGATGCTATCTCATTGGCTCTTCACACAACCCTGGAGCATCCGGACAGCAAAGATGTATATATCAGGATGCTCTTTATCAATTACACCTCAGCATTTAACCCCATTATCCCCTCAAAACTAATCAGTAAATTCCAAGACCTGGGCTTCAATAATCCCTTGAGCGATTGGATCCCGGATTCCCCCACTTGCAGACCCCAGTTTGATCGGATTGGCAGAAACATTTCCTCCACAATCTCCATCAGCAGAGGAGCACTGTAGGGATGTGTGCTTAGCCTCCCGCTCTACTCACTTTACACCTATAACTCTGTGGCTAAGTACAGCTCCAACACCATATACAAGTTTGCTGATGACGCCGCTGTTGTGGGCCCTATCAAAGATGGTGATGAATCAGCATTCAGGTGAAAGATTGAAAATTTGGCTGAGTGGTTTCATAACAGCAATCTCTCACTCAATGTCAGCGAGACCAAGGAAATGACTGTAGACTTCGGGAGAGGGAAACTAGAGCTCCATGAACCAGTATTCATCGGATGATCAGAGGGGAAGGGGGTCATTAACTTTAAATTCCTGGGTGCCACAAGCTTAGAGGACCTGCTCTGGACGCATCACATAAATATAATTGTGAAGAAAGCATCACAGCGCCTTTACTTCCTCAGGAGGCTCTAGAGATTCAGCACATCAACAAAAACCTTGGCAAATTTCTAGAGATGTATGGTATAGAGCATCCTGACTGGTTACTTCACAGCCCAGTTTGGGAACACCAATGTCTTTGAGCAGAAAATCCTAGAAAAGGTAATGGATTCGGCCCAGTACATCACAGATAAAACCTTCCCAACCACTGAGTGCATCTACATGAAACATTGCCGTAGAAAAAGAGCATCCAACATCAAAGATGCTCATCACCCAGGCCATGCTCTTTTCTCGCTGCTGCCATCAGGTAGAAGGTACAATTGCCTCAGGACTCGCACCACCAGGTTCAAGAATAGTTACTACTCCTCAGCCATCAGGCTCTTGAACAACAGGGGATAACTACACTCATTTAAGGACTCTTTTATCTTGTTATTTCTTGCTCATTATTTATTGCTATTTATTTATATTGACACTTGCACTGTTTATTGTCCATTGTTTAGGGTTACTGTTCTATAGATTTGCTGAGTATGCCTGCAGAAAAAGAATCTCAGGGTTGTATGTGGTGACATGTATGTACTCTGACAATAAATTTTACTTCGAACTTTGAACTCATTTGACATATCTAAAATGGACATGAAAGTTCTCTTGGCATGACATTCAGGGAACTTTCACTACTGGCCAAGATTACCTCTGCCAGACTTTCCTAATGGTGATGCTGGAGGGAGTCTTCAGTGTCCACGTGTGGCGGTATGGCAGTGTAGTGATTAACGCAATTGCTTTACAGCCAATCACCAATCCAGGTTTGATTCCCACTGCTGTGTGTTTCTTCCCATTACCGTGGGTTGCCTCTGGGTGCTCAAGTAACCTCCCACATTCCAAAGATGTATAGTTAGAATTAGGGCTAGTGAGTTGTGGACATGCTATATTTGTGCTGGAAGCTCGGAGACACTTTCAGGCTACTCCCAGCACAATTCTCAGACTGTGTTGGCCATTTGCTAAAAGCAACACATTTCACTCTATATTTCGATGTACTTGTGACAAATAAAGCTAAGTTTTGTTCAAAAATGTAATAGCTTTCTGTCGACTTTGTCTTGAAAATCTTGCCAATGAAGTCAGGGTCCTTACCTGTACTCAGTCAATGATGGACATGTCTACAACAGTTAGCTTGCCTTCCCCTCCCAGCAACACGCGACCATCAATGTAAAGCACTTCAGTTAATGGCGCACTCTCTGATCCTTGAAAGAGTTGTAACAAGTGAAAGCAGGCTGCCTGGTCGGGGAATGTAAGTCCACATTACACGTGAGACATCAACTAAGATGGTGTTACCTACGAAGGGAAAGGGTTGGGGTAAGTGCATTCCTACCTATAACCTTGGATAAGCTACAGGACAATGAACATAAATGACTGAAATGACTCATTATGTCCTGGAAAATATAGATTTCCAGGAGAATACAGATTGAGGAAGGCATTGGACTGACGTATTTAATTTAACTTGGGTGACTGCAGCCATTCAGTATGAACAAGTTTACAGTTATAGATATGCAACGATCTCTCCTCTTACATAGACACCTCTGTACCATGCTTGAACTCAGACACAGGACGTAATGGGAAAGCGAAGCATGTGTGGGTGGTGAAGCACTCAGTGAGTGCAATCTTCCATTTATTTCTTTACTTATGCTGTCTGAACATGGTAGTTATGGATGTGAGTCAGGGTGCTAGCATTTCCTCAGAGGGCTCATCAGGACTTAAACGTGTCATTGCCTTCCCAACCATGTTAAACCACTAAACAATTTCTGGTCAGTGTGGGTGCCCTGATACACGAGAACATAAGCATTTGTCCCTCCCATGCCACTTATTTAAATCAGGCCTAATCTCAGCAGCAATAATTATTTTTATTACTCCTTGATTCCTTCAATGTCCAAAAATCTGTTTGTCTCTATTTTGAATGAACGTGACTCAGCCTCTGCAGCAGTCTATTCTTATATAAAGAACTCTAAAAGTTCATCAACTTTTCAGAAAAGAAGGTTGGGGAAATGTTAGGATGGGGAGATATCTGCCAAACCGTTGTGACTGGGTGGCCGTTGCCTCCAATCCCACTTCTACTCAAATAGTAGTGTGCGGATTAGGCCAGATAGGAAAACGGATCACCTCAGGTTTCATTTTCATACATTTTCAGTTTCTAAGGAAATGATTTATAATTCAACTCAAGTATGTTAACACAATTACTTTTGAAAATCTATCAACAGAACCAGTTTTTTAAAATATTTTTCTAACGTGTTGGGCAGGAGGTGTGAAAACTCATTATGGACTGGAAATACATCATTTACATATTACAGGTATCCATAAATATCCAGTTGCCACTGTGAAAAGAGGGAATAGGTTATAATCCATAATACTGAAGAGAAACATCCTGAAAGTCTACTCTAAAAATCTGCATTTTGTTTTAATTAAACTTGGAAAACAGTATTTTCTTAAGTCAACTGTGCAACTGACTCTAGGAACTCAGCTTTTAGATAGTGATTATTATATCACAGTTATTTATGAACTGTGGTAGAAGATGCCAATCAGTGACATAACAGGATAATTTGGAAAAGAAAACTTTAGAATACGGAGAAGGATGGGTGGAAGTGTACAAACATAAATGTGCAGGTGTTACTGATGATGCAATAAACCTTCAGCTTTTCTATTCTTATTAATAATTGAAAATGCCCAATTTTGCTAATTAATTATGATAATAACTTAAAACTAACGGAAACTGAACAAAAAATTAAAAAAAAACAAAAGCAAGGACAATAAGTTTGGAGCCTGCCAAAGACAAAAAGGTCACGATTGGTGTCCTTAATCAGATTTCAATGAGTCATCTTGAGATGAGCATTTGCTGAGTTGGGCGAATGATGGAGAAGCTAATAGTCTTACTTGCTTGTAAAAAGACCTTCCAATTTATTCTGGTGAAGATCTTCAATTTTTATCTTCTAATTACCTGCTCTATGACTGATACACGTTTTTTTATCATGCTTATCTCGTTGAAAACCTTCATAATTTTTAATGTTTCAGCCTGCCCTTTGGTTACCCTTCTCCGACCTGATGCTAATCTTAACTCATAACTCAAATGTGTCAGTCATGAAGTTATCTTATTGAACCATATTTGCAAACCTTCAATGCTTTAACATCTTTTCCATGCTGAATGAGAAAATCAGCACTAAACTAATCTTGACAAGTTAAAACATAAAGTTATAATAAATAAGACAACCAAACAGCTTTCTCATGTGGAGGATTTCTGTGTTTGAACAACTCAGGTTTTTTTCTATTGGACTGCTTTGCATGAAACAGTTTATACGATGCATACTTGGGAAAGTGTTGCATTATTATATTTATGTTTACCAATTATGCCAGAGCCAGCTGTACAGGAGTGCAAAAACAGGATGCTCTCTTTTGCCCACCTCCAAGTTATACAGAGAACAACTAAAAAAAATCATTGGAAGGGAAAAGATAAAATATGAAAGCAAGCTAGTAAATAATATCAAAGTGGATAGTAAAAGTTTTTTCAAGTATGGTAAAAATAAAAGAGGAATAAGAGTGGATATAGGACCACTAGAAAATGAGAGAGGAGAAATAATAATGGGGGACAAGGAGATGGCTGATGAACTAAATGAGTATTTTGGGTCAGTCTTCATTGTGGAAGACTCTAGCAGTATGCCTGATGTTATAGTTTGTGAAGGAAGAGAAGTGGGTGCAGTTACTGTTACAAGAAAGAGGGCGCTCAAAAAGCTGAAAGACCTGAAGGTACATAAGTCACCCAGACCAGAGGAACTGCACCCTAGGGGTCTGAAAGAGGTAGCGTTAGAGAATGTGGTGGCATTAGAAATGATCTTTCAAAAATCATTGGACTCTGGCATGGTGCCAGAATACTGGAAAATTGCCAATGTTACTCCACTCTTTAAGAAAGGAGGAAGGCAACAGAAAGGAAACTATAGACCAGTTAGCCTGACCTCAGTGGTTGGGAAGATGTTAGAATCAATTGTTAAGGATGAGGTGATGGAGTACTGGTGACACTGGAAAATCCTGCCTGACGAACCTGTTAAAATTCTTTGAGGAGATTACCAGTAGGACAGATAAAGGGTATGCAGTGGATGTTGTATCTTTGGACTTTCAGAAGGCCTTTGACAAGGTGTCACACATGAGGCTGCTTACCAAGTTAAGAGCCCATGGTATTACAGGAAAGTTACTAACATGGTTAGAGCATTGGCTGATGGGTAGGAGGCAGCGAGTGGGAATAAAAGGATCCTTGTCTGGTTGGCTGCCAGTGGCTAGTGATGTTCGGTGTTGGGACCACTTCTTTTTATGCTGTATATCAATGATTTAGATGCTGGAACAGATGGTTTTGTTGCCAAGTTTGCAGATGATACAAAGATTGGTGGAGGGGCAGATAGTGTTGAGGGAATAGGTAGGATGCAGAAGAACTTAGACAGATTAGTAGAATGGACAGGAAGTGGCAAATGAAACACAATATTGGAAAATGCAAGGTAGTAGAAATAAATGTGCGGTCTATTTTCTAAACGGGGAGAAAATCCAGGAATCTGAGATGCAGAGGGGGACTTGGAAGTTCTTGTGCAGAACACCCTGATGGTTAACTTGCAGGTTGAGTCAGTGGTGAGGAAGGCAAATGCCATGTTAGCCTTCATTTCAAGAGGTCTAGAGTACAAGAGCAAGGATGTGATGCTGAGGTTTTATAAGGCACTGGTGAGGTCTCACCTTGAGTATTGTGAACAGTTTTGGGCCCCTCTTCTTAGAAAAGATGTGCTGGCATTGGAGAGGGTCCAGAGGAGTTTCACAAGGATGATTCCAGGAATGAAAGGGTTACCATACGAGGAACGTTTGATGGCTCTGGGTCTGTACTCGCTGAAGTTCAGAACGATGAGGGGGAATCTCATTGAAACCTTTCGAATGTTGAAAGGCCTAGACAGAGTAGATGTGGAAAGAATGTTTCCCATGGTGGAAGGGTCCTGGACAAGAGGGCACAGCCTCAGGATAGAGGGGCGCCCTTTCAAAACAGATGCAGAGAAATTTCTTTCGCCAAAGGGTGATGAATTTGTGGAATTTGTTGCCACATGCAGCTGTGGAGGCCAGGTCATTGGGTGTATTTAAGGCAGGGATTGATAGGTTCTTGATTGTACTTGGCATCAAAGGTTACGGGGAGAAGGCTGGGAACTGGGGTTGAGGAGGAGACAGAAAAAAAAAGGATCAGCCATGATTGAATGGCAGAGCACACTCGATGGGCCAGGTGGCCTAATTCTGCTCCCATGTCTCGTGGTCTTATGGTCTAGCATCGGTGGTTCAGTTTCTAGTACTCTGCATTTTAATTTTAGTTTCAGTACTCTCAGCTAACTGGTCTTCAAACCATCCAAAATGAACATAGTAAGTTCAGGAATTTCAATTTAGTAAGTACAGGAATTCCACATATCTACATTTTTCTAACACAATTGTCATTCAAATGTTATCAAGCTTAAAGGTGACAATAGAGATAGCCAAATACAGACACGTGCAATGATAGCCACCAAAGGTCTCAGCTCTTCCTTGGTATCGTGCAGAGTGAACCAAATTTCAATGATAGAGCAAGTGAAGTTGAGTGAAGTTAGCCCCTTTGGTCCAAGAGCCATATGGTTGAGGGGTAGTCTGCTTCTAAAGTTTATGGTATGAGTCCCAAGGCTCCTGTACCTTCTTCCTGATGGCAGCAGTGAGAAGAGAGCATTCCTGGGTGGTGGGAGTCCCTGATGATGGATGCTACATTTCTGTGACAGCGCTCTCTGGAGATGTACTCAATGGTGGAAAGGGCTTTACCCATGATGGACTGAACCGTATCCATTACTTATTGTGGGATTTTCCATTCAAAGGTATTGGTGTTACCATACCAAGCTGTAATACAACCAGTCAATATACTCTCCTCCACACATCAATAGAAGTTTATCAAAAGTTTTAGATGTCACGCCAAATTTTCACGAACTCCTAAGGAAGTAGAGGCGCTGCCGTGCTTTCCTCAAAATTGCACTTTCATGCTAGACTCAGGATAGGTCCTCTGAAATGGTAACACCGAGGAATTTAAAGTTGCTGACCCTCTCCACCTCTGATCCCCCAGGGAGGTCTGGCTCATAGACCTCTGGTTTCCTTCTCCTGAAGTCAATAATCAGCGCCTTGCTGACATTGCACGAGAGGTTGTTGTTGTGGCACCACTCAGCCAGGTTTTTAATCTCCCTCCTATGTGCTGATTCATCACCACCTTTGATTCAGCTTACGGCAATGGTGTCATCAGCAAATCTAACTATTGGTATTTCTTAAGAAACTTATACTGGGACCAGACAGCATCCATCAGGATAGAAGGAGAAATAAGTGAGTATGTGAATATCATGAGAGGAGTCAGGCAAGGTTGTGTCTTTGCACCAGACTTATTCAACCTGTATAGTGAAAATATCTTGAGAAGTATCAAAGACATCAGAGGATTCACAATTGGAGGCCATAATATAAATAACATCAGATATGCTGATAACATCATACTAATAGCTGATTCAGAAACAAAACTTCAAGAACTACTCACTATAGTGGCAGCAGAAAGTAATCACAGAGGCCTCTCAATCAACACCAAGAAGACAGAAAGCATGGTCATCTCCAGAAAGAGAAACGTCCCACAATGTGTGATCAAGATCGGAAATACAAACATCAAACAAGTCAACAAATTCAGATATCTTGGCAGCCTAACAACAAGTAATGGCAGGTGCGACACAGATATCAAATACAGAATAGCGATGGCGAAAGAAGCTTTCCAAAAAATGAAGACCGTATTAACAGACAGAAAGATGAGCAAGTACACTAAAAACAGAATACTGCCGTGCTACATTTATTCTATCCTGACTTATGGAAATGAATGCTGGACCATTTCTCCAGCAACAGAAAAGAGACCATAAGCAGCTGAATGATGGTTCTATGGGGGAATGTTAAAAATATCATGGACCACACACACATCAAATGAAGAAGTTCTCAGAAGAGCCCGAGCAGTTAGGTCACTCATAAGAGAAAGACAACTCAGATTCCTAGGACACATCGTGTGGAAAGATGAACTAGAAAAACTCATACTCTCTGGAAAGATTGAGGGGAGCAAACCTAGAGGAAGACTTTGGCTTATGTAAATCAAAAGCATAGTCAGGTGGCTACACATCAAGGAAATGGAAGTCATCCAAAGAGCGAGGGATAGATCTCTATGGAAAACCATGGTCACCAACATTCGCATCAGATATGGTACCTAGACCGACAGACATTGGAGTCATAAGTGTAAAGTGTAAAGTAGAGCAGGGGGCTAAGCATACAGCCTTGCAACACACCTGTGCTGATGGAGATTGTGGAGATGCTGTTACCAAACAGAACTGACTGGGGTCTGCAAGTGAGAAAGTCGAGGCTGTTTCAAATGTTTCAGCTTTGTCTTCAGCAATTAAACCATGGGAGCTGTCATCACTGAGGATGAGGGTGTTCTTGGAGTCTCGCATTCCCATTAGCTGTTTAGCTGCCTGTCACCATTCATGACCGGTTGTGGCAAGACTACAGTCTTTGATCTAATCTGCTGGTTATGGCATTACCTAGCTCCATCTACTCCATGCTGTTTAGCACTGTGTAATCCTGCATCGCGGCTTTGCCAAGTTGGCACATCATCTTTGTGCGTGGTGCTGTTCCTGGCATGCTCTCCTCCAAACCTCAGTGTCCCAGTTCTGATCACCTGGCTCAATTAACTGAGGGAATGATACAGTCTTGTCAAAAATGAACACCCACTGCTTATGATATTGTGTACTTTTTGTTTGATCACTGTATAGACGGGGTTAAAAGGGACTATTGTTAATGTTTCAGCAAACAGCAGACAATTAATCAATTCCAGTTGTCATAGACATCATTAATAGTCATTCGAATGGGAGCATTCAAACAGGCAATTGTTTCTCAGCACTCAGCATAATGATCTCTGGATGAACCACCTACAACTTCGGCTGTACCTACTCTGGAAGAATACGCTAAAACAATGCCTCATCACAGTGACAAAAATGATAAGAATTATTTTTGTTATTCATGTGATTTGCCAAAACTGATTACCAGAAGCACTACAGCATGCAAGTGAAGACTGAAAGGCAGCTTTCAACAAGTTCTTTGATCCTGTTGAATTGTAATATTTATTTCTGAAATAATGAGTTTTTTAAAAAAAGATATGCCTACAGCTCCAACTTGATCAAGTGTATGTTGTTAATTATCTATTTCACGGGCAGATATCAATACGTTCTGCAGCAGTGGCATTGCATTTGGAAATAACCCTTCACCCAAAAAATAATTAGTAATGCCCTTATTGTAGATCTCATTGTTCCATCACATGATTATGAATAGGATATATAATATTGAATAAAAATATCACACTGCTGGAAATGACGGGCTGTCAATGCAAAGTGACGGCACAAAGAAGCAGTGATCACTTCACTTGGTTGAAAGTCATTTTGCTAAGTATAAAACTGTTGACGTCAATCCCTCCTCCCCCCACCTGAGCAGCACTGCTTTGTAGTTGCAGGGAGTATGACATTTGCATATTAATGCATCACGGAGCCTACAATTAGGCTTAAACTAAACTGGGATGGGATACATGTAAAAGTGAACGGATTAATTAACAAATATGATTTTACTTTGCTCGGTAAGTTATAGCATTTACTAGAAGTTATTCTTTCCACTATTCTTGATTTTTTTAATAATTTGAACAGACCATTTAATCTGATCATTGACTTTTGTCACTATCTGTGGTGTTCCCAATGCTCTGCAGCATTTTCAGATTCAATAGCAAGCGTTGCATCCGTTATACCATTACTCTGTTTTAATTAAGTTGTATCATTAAATTGATGATTCCCCAAAACAGTAATGTAGCTCAGAACGTAAAATATCATGTTGAATGGTAACTAGGTTCTGAAAAATAGGTTAACAAACTGAAAACACATGGCAAAGTCACATACTTTAAATGAATCAATAATTTGTGTATGTTGATATACAAGTCAAGTGCAAATAGATGAATATCCCTGATATTTTATATATAAACAGACAAAATTATTCAGATTGTTTCTTGCAATTAATTGATAATGGACAATAGATAAAGGGCTTCTTGAATAAGGTATTTTCTTTCCATTAAAAATATTTTCTCTACAGCGAGGATTAAGATGCATTTACTCATGTTTACACCGGAGTATTCACATTCCCAGATTGTTCTGGAATTTCCAGAAATGGACGTTTAACTTCTTGGTGAGGGTTAAGAATTGAATAGTGAAAAGTATTCGAGATGGGATGGGGATCTACATGAAACCCCCTTTTTACTGGGCATCTCTGGAAATGCCGCTTGTTCGCCCCTCGCTAACAGCCACTGAACTCCGCGGTGAGAAACCCGCCTTTCTCAGGCTCCGGCAACACACATCAAAGTTGCTGCTGAACACAGCAGGCCAGGCAGCATCTCTAGGAAGAGGTACAGTCGACGTTTCGGGCCGAGACCCTTCGTCAGGACTAACTGAAGGAAGAGCTAGTAAGAGATTTGGAAGTGGGAGGGGGAGGGGGAGATCCAAAATGATAGGAGAAGGCAGGAGGGGGAGGGATGGAGCCAAGAGCTGGACAGGTGATTGGCAAAAGGGATACGAGAGGATCATGGGACAGGAGGCCCAGGGAGAAGGAAAAGGGGGAAGGGGGAAAAGACCCAGAGGATGGGCAAGGGGTATAGTCAGAGGGACAGAGGGTGAAAAAGGAGAGAGAGAGAAAGAATGTGTGTATATAAATAAATAACGGATGGGGTACGAGGGGGAGGTGGGGCATTAGCAGAAGTTAGAGAAGTCAACGTTCATGCCATCAGGTTGGAGGCTACTCAGATGGAATATAAGGTGTTGTTCCTCCAGCCTGAGTGTGGCTTCATCTTTACAGTAGAGGAGACTGTGGATAGACATACCAGAATGGGAATGGGATGTGGAATTAAAATGTGTGGCCACTCCATGGGGGTACAGCCTCCTCTACTGTAAAGATGAAGCCACACTCAGGTTGGAGGAACAACAGCTTATATTCCGTCTGGGTAGCCTCCAACCTGATAGTCATAGTCATAGTCATGGTAATACTTTATTGATCCTGGGGGAAATTGGTTTTTGTTACAGTTGCACCATAAATAATAAATAATAATAAAACCATAAATGGTTAAATAGTAATAAGTAAATTATGCCAGTAAATTATGAAATAAGTCCAGGACCAGCCTATTGGCTCAGGGTATCTGACCCTCCAAGGGAGGAGTTGTAAAGTTGGCATGAACATTGACTTCTCTAACTTCTGCTAATGCCCCACCGCCCTCTCGTACCTCCTCCGTTATTTATTTATATACACACATTCTTTCTCTCTCTCTCTCTCCTTTTTCTCTCTCTGTCCCTCTGACTATACCCTTTGCCCATCCTCTGGGTTTCCCCCCCTCCCCCTTTTCCTTCTCCCTGGGCCTCCTGTCCCATGATCCTCTCGTATCCCTTTTGCCAATCACCTGTCCAGCTCTTGGCTCCATCCCTCCCCCTCCTGTCTTCTCCTATCATTTTGGGTCTCCCCCTCCCCCTCCCACTTTCTTATCTCTTACTCACTCTTCCTTCAGTTAGTCCTGACGAAGGATCTGAGCCCGAAACGTCGACTGTACCTCTTCCTAGAGATGCTGCCTGGCCTGCTGCCTTCACCAGCAACTTTGATGTGTGTTGCTTGAATTTCCAGCATCTGCAGAATTCCTCGTGTTTACGTTTCTCAGGCTCCGTATGTCTAGGTTTTACACAGCTTCGGTCCCGTGAGGTTGGGATGTCTCACCCACCCGAACCCCGGTTTGTGTGAATGCTGTGTGATTTACTACCCCCTGCAATTGCCCGTCGGCAAGAAATAACAGATCGTACATTGCATACAATTATAAAGAAAGTATATTTATGTACGTTAACTTAACCAAAGAGTTATTATAGAAAAGAAAGGGGAGAAAACGAAAAGGGCCCATTATAATTAAACAGTCAAACGTGGAGCTCATCTTGAAGTAGTCTATAACTCACACGTTGGACCCTCGGTCTGCGTAAAAACACACCTCCTTCCGAATGCCGCTTGAAATCCATTTTTAATAAACAGGTTTGCCCACAGGAGTATTAGTCCGTCCTCCTTTGAGCCATTCATCTGCACAAAGCACCTTGTGCAACAGGGATGGCATCCTCAGCCATCTTCCCTCCTGTCTTCTCCCAGCTCCCGCCAAAAAAGACTTCGATCCACCCCATTGTCCCTCACAAAACCTCTCTGCCCAACACTTTCTCTCAGTTCCGCCATCCTGATTGGCTGACACCAGATTCCTAAGTTGAACAAAAAAGCCCCTTATCTCAGCTCAAACCCTAACGGCTGAAAGCAGAACAGACTGCTCTTACAGAACTGCTAAAATGAAATCCCTACAGCACAACAGTAAAAATCTTAGCCAAGGCATTACATGCATAACGATACTAATCATCCAGTCAAGTGATTAAGAATGTGGAAAGGCAGAATTTTGGATGGAGTGGACTTACTAGGCAACCAGTGGTAGGAATGTTGGTGATTAGATTTCAAGCGCTGACATTTTATGGAAGATGTGCAATCAAATCTATTTTGCAAATAATTGCTCTTGCTTCCTTTGTTAACAGCCCTGTTTAGCTGATGTATTTGGAGTGGAGAAATAGAGTGAGTAGTTCTATACAGCACTCCAGACCCGGGTTAAATCCTAACCCTGAGCGCTCTCTGTCTGGACTTGCAATTTCTCTCGGTGACTAAGCAGACTACGTGCATCTCCTCTGGGTGCTCTGGTTCCCTCCCACATCCCAGTGACATGCAGTTCCAGCTTAAGGTCACATTCCAACCTGCCATGATGAATACTACTCAATTCAACCATTTCAGGCAACCTACCGATCTAGGTCATATCAGAACTGATCAATCCTAATGACAGGGCATCAACCTGAAACATTAATGCTGTTGTTCTCACAGGAGCTTGATTTTCTAAATATTTCCAGCAACCTCTGTTTTATTTTATACAGCCAGCATCTGCAGGTAATTTTTTTTTTGTCTCTTACACTTAAGGCACCGTCTTTCCCTTTCTCTATTTTTTATATTTGTCTCCTTCTATTTATGCCTCTTCTAGACATCAATGTGATTAACAAACCTTTGTCACCTTCTCTCAGTTGTTACCGCTGCCACTTTTGACACTTTGTCTCTTCTGATCTTCACTCTATCATAGACAACCCTTTCATCTGCCCTTCTCTGCAATTTAAACCATGCTAGCTCTCTAACTTTTCTCACTAATAAAGAAAGGTTATTTACCTGAAACATCGACTCTGTGTCTCACTCTACTGATCCTGAGAACTTCCAGTATTCTATTTTTATTTCAGACTTTCATCAATGTCTTGCTATGATTGCTACTTTCCATACTTCAGTGTAGTTAACATTAACATAGATTAGCATCATGATCAAGGTCACATGCAAATCTTCGATTCTGAGAAGAAAGGAAAATGACCAAGTGTGGGAAATTCGTTTTTATGCTATTGAGTGTAGAGGATGTATCCTGAGCGGCTGCATTACTGCCTGGTTTGGAACTTGCACCATCTCAGATCGCAAGATCCTGCAGCAGATAGTGAGGTCAGCTGAAGGGATCATCAGGGTCTCTCTTCCAGCCATTACAGACATTTACACTACACGCTGCATCCACAAAGCAAACAGCGTTGTGAAGGACCCCACACACCCATCATACAAACTCTTCTCCCTCCTGCCATCTGGCAAAAGGTACCAAAGTATTCAGGCTCTCATGACCAGACTATGTAACAGTTTCTTCCCCAGGCCATTAGACTCCTCAATTCCCAGAGTCTAGTCTGACACATACACACACACACTCAACTGAACACCACTCCACTCCCTTTGGAATTTTTGCTCATTTCTTTCTCAATTCCTGCTAAAACATTGTTTACATTTACATTTACATCATTTATTATTATATTGTAATTTGTCCTTTACTGTGCCTATTGTACTGTCTTGCACTGCTTTGTGCACTTTATGTAGTCCCGTGTAGGCCTGAAGTCTAATGTAGTTTTGTGTTGTTTCACGTAGTCGAATGTAGCTTTGTGTTGTTTCATGTAGCACCATGGTCCTGGAGGAACGTTGTTTCGTTTTTACTGTGTACTGTACCAGCAGTTATGGTTGAAATGGCAATAAAAGCAACTTGACTTGACGAACTGTTGCAATCAATTTAAGCACACCCACATGTTCTTAAATGATCTAAACTAGCTCACAATAAACCAGATTAAATTTAGAGTGTTTCTTATTTGCATGAATCATTGCATAAGCAGATGGTGCATTTAGGGAAACCTTTTCATGTTTTATGGAACATTTTGTCACATGCGAAGTAAGAAGCTGTTAGGTTGCCCTGTTGGAATAGAGTGGGATGTCCTCAATTCTGTAAGGTTGAAACAGTTTCTACAGAAGTTATCCCGAAAATTGTAACTGTAATAGCTGGATTGAATATCACAGACCTATAGAGAATGTGACGTTTTTTAACCATATATCTAGCCAGTGCAGAAGGGAAAGATAAGTCTGAAAAGCATGTACCATCAAGCACAAGAGCAACTTCCTCTGGGTCCTCTGGTTTCTTCCCACATCCCAATGACATGCATTTCCAACCTGGTTTCTTATCAACCAAACCGGTTTATGTTATGAGACTATTAAATGGGTCTTCTGTTAGTTAAGATGGCCCTTAACCTCACAATCTACCTCATCATGACTTTACACCCTCTTGTGTGTCTGGACAGTGCCTTCTCTGTAACTGTAACATTGTACTCTTCATTCTGTTATTGCCTTTCCCTTGTACTACCTTGAAGTACTGATGTGTTGAAATGATCTGTACAGGTGGCATTTTTCCTCAGCAGATGTGACAATACTAAAATCAAGTACCAAACACTAAAGCTCAGAAAATCCTCCTTATTTGTACTCGGGGACACATAACTTATGTCACAGAACAAAATGAGAGGCTTAAAACATAATGCAAAATTTATTTGTATAACAAGTATGCTAAATCTCCTCAATTTGAAGACCCATGTCCTGGCCCTGTTTCTCTTGCAATTGCAATTGTGAAGGAGTACTTTTTGAATTACAGACACATTTTTCGGAACACCTTAGCTTCAGAAGTTATTACTGGAGCCCACAACCTTTGCATATCTTGTGCTTTAAGGTCATCCATGAGGATTTGATGAAGGAAAGGTCAAGGGCAACAAATTCATGGTTTATTGTTATTGTAACCATTGTTATTTTCCATAATGTAGAAGACTCCTTTGCTTATTTTCTTAAGGAATGAAATAAAGATGTCCTTTTAGGTTTGAGGAGCTTCTGATGTTGCGCAATACCATTTTTGTTCTGTGTGCAATTGTAGGATTTCCCTACTGGTGATTTGTTACAACCTTGTTTGCAGTTATCCAGAAGAAATAGCGTGTCCTTCAGGCTCTCCTTTTCAGAGACATTCCCCCTTGTCTCATCCATCCCTGCTGGTCCTGTTTCCGGGATCTTCTGACACAGCTCGACTTTACCCTTAGGATTTCAAATGATCACTCTGTGGGAGAATTACAAGCACACACACATGCTACACACACCATACACACAAGCAAAGATTGCACATCAGTCATTGACAAGTGATGCAGAATCCACAACAGGGTCAGTCAAAGTCAAAGTCAAGTCAGATGCACAAGTACATATGCACTGAGAATTTGGCAGGATCAACAGACTGCCTTAGGATGTACACTGTGGCCACATTGGGGCTTCTACACTTGACTAACCTGTGGAGACACAAGCGGACACAGATGCTCCAATCTGGAACATCAAACGATGTGCTGGAGGAACTCAGCAGGTCAGGCAACATTTGCGGAAGGAAAGACATGGTCAACATTTTGGGTCAAAACCCTGCATGCAGACTGAGTGGAGAGGTGAGCTGCGTAGTATAAAGAGAAAGCAAGTGGTGAGTAAAGACGCCACGGTGATTGGCAGATGGAGGAGGGGTGTAAGATTGCAGGTAGGTAGTGCCTGGTAGGGAGGTGAGTCAGGGTGGCGTTGGAAGACTGTAGCACCTGATAGTTGGAGGAGCAGGGGGAAAAGAAAGGAGTTGGAGCAATGTGGGGGGAGCGGGGTATGAAGATTGGAAAGAGCTGCTGGAAGATATAGGCAAAAACACGAAGCACTACCCGAACAAGATTTGGATAAGTGTGGGGGTTTGGGGAAAAGCAGTATGGGAGTAAGGAGGGGGAATGGGACAAAGATGGGTGAAGGATTGGCTTGGCTTGGGGGAGTTAGAGTGGAAAGGGAGGACAAAAATGTGAGTATCAGAGGATCAGAAGGAGAAGGGGGAACAGGATGGGGTGAAGAAGAAAAAGGAAAAAAATATTGGGGGGGGTGACTATCTAAATTTGGAAAGCTCAATTTTCATGCCATTGGGTTGTGGTCTACCCAGGCAGAATATAAGGTGTGGCTCCTCCAGTTCAAGTTGGACTTAATCTTAGCAGTGGAGAGGGCCACGGAGGGACTCGTCAGTGTAGTAATGGGATGGAGAATTGAAATGGTTAGCAGTTAGAAGGTGGGGATGTAAGTGAGCCTTTGCCTCTCCTGGAAAGGCTGTTTAGGTGACTTGGTGGTGGTGAGCAAAGTGCTGTAAGAACAAAGCTCGCCGTGCTTTGTGGTTTTCACTTATCTTCCTCCAACAGCTGCCCCCCATAGAAACATAGAAACACAGAAAACCTACAGCAGGGATACAGGCTTTTCGGCGCACAAAGCTGTGTTGAACATGTCCTTACATTAGAAATTACCTAGGGTTACCCATAGCCTCTATTTTTCTTCACACTTCCCTTATTCCACTTTGTGTCATCTGTTTTTTTTTGTCTTTTCCCTCTCTCTGTCTACCTCCATCTATCATTCACCTGACGCAGTCTTCCAACTCTATATCCACTCACCTCCCCTACCTGGCACAACCTGCCTATCATCTTGCATATCTCCTCAGAATCCTTTCTCACTAGTCTCCTTCTCCTCTTTATACTAGCTGTCTCTTCTCTCCACTCTCAGCCCCAATACAGTAACTTGACCCAAAATATAGACAGCTTCTTTTTGCCCAAAGATGATGCACATTGTTTCTTAGACTCTAGTGAATGGTGTAAGATATAGAAGTTTTAAAAGTGGACCAGAAAGTTTCTAATGTTTTAGAGATCTTCACTAAAATGGGATGTCGGGAAAGTACCAGTCAGTGAATCCAATGTCAGTGTTAATTGAATTGTTGAAAATAATTATCAGAAAACAAATAAACTTTAATTTGGGAAGCAATGGGTAATTTAAAATGCTGTTATACTGTAGAAATATTTAAGTTAGCTGTGACTTACTAAGTTAAATTTTTCATGAAGTAACAGGGACATTTAAATAAGGCAGAGATTTAGATTTTGTATATATGAACTTTTGGAAGACATTTGACAAAATGCCACAAAGAAAATTTAGAAGGAAGAAAGAAGCCTATCACACAAAAAGGGAACATGACTGTATAGATGTAGAATTAGTTCAGTGACACATCAGTGGGCGTTACCTTTCAGACGGGGAGATAGTGTACCATTGTCCAGCTTTGGGTTCGTTATTCTTTTTAGTTTTTATGAGTGAGCTAGACTTCGTTGTGGAGACTTTCATGTATAAAGTTTGCAGATGGTATAAGACATCATTATGTAGTAGGTGTTTGTAGACGAGAATGACGTAGACACAGTAGTAAAATGGACGTAAGCAAGTTAAATGAGTTGTTAAGGGTACTATAAATAACGTGAGTTTAACTCGAGTCCATGCACATAAATCATTTAAGGAGGCAGAGCACGATGATAGATGGTTTAAATACTTATAGCTTACATCGAATAAAAACATAAGATGCTGGAAACATTCCCAGGTTTGGTGGCATTTGTGGAGAGAGAAACAGAGGTCTCAGACCAGAGATCTTTCATTGGAAGTGGCAAAGAGAGAAAACGAATTTATTTGCAGTCGAGGCGGGGAAAGACAGATGGGACAAAGGGAATGAGACCATGATTACCTTCAGGTAAGTTGTAGAGATCCTGCAATTGACGGTTTAGTGGGGGTAGATGAAGAGATGGAGAGAGTTAGGAGGCAAGTGGAGTTAGAGAGACAGAACATCAACAAAAGAGTGTAAAAGGTGTGAGATTCTTGGAAAAGTGCTGCAAAGTGGTGGATGGTTGGTGCAGAGGAAAGAGAGGATAGCAAGTCACAAAGGGAACAGTCCCTTCAAACTGCTGAAGGGGGAGGAGAGAATGTGCCTACAGTGTACTCGCGGTGAACCTGGCTGAAACTGTGAAGGGTAACCCATTTGCGTGAAGGCTGATGGGTGTAGGGTGTAGGGTGAGGATCAGAGAAATTCAGTCCATGAGGAGAGGAGCTAAAAACAGAGATTCGTGGGATAGGTGGCAGGTGATTGAGGCTTGTGTCAAAAATGGCAGAGGGCAAGTTAGGTTAGGAAGGTGTCAGTATCAAAGGAAATGCTACAGAGACAGAAGAACTTGGAGAATGGAATGGAATCCTGTGAGGCAATAAGACAGTAGATATCAGATCAGCAGTTATACAGATATACAGAGAGCAGGAGGCCAGAGGAAGGGATCCAGGTGCTCAGGAATTCTGTGGAGTGGGAAAGATCTACAGTGTGAAGACTCGTGACCAAAGTAAAGAGTACACAGGCAGTGGGAGCAGAAGAAAAGTTCAATGCCCTGTTGGACTTGGAATTCAGTAAAATGGGGACATTGAGCTATTCCCCTCTCTATTGAGGATCTTTGGAATCAGAAAGGAAGCTGAAAGCATAGCAACAGGGAGAGATGGAATCAGAGGAAAATGAAGGATAAATAGCAATGTAAGTTATAAAGGAAAAGAACTTTATAAGTTATTAGCATCCCTTGGGCGACACAGTAGCTTAGCGGTTAGCGCGACACTATTACAGCGCGGGGGAATCAAAGTGCAACCTGGCATCTTCTGTAAGAGTCTGTATATCTTCCCTGTAGAATATGTGGGTTTTCTCCGGGTGCTTCAGTTTCCTCCTACAAGTCCAAAGATGTACTAGTTAGTAGGTTTAAAAACGCAAACACGAGGAAATCTGCAGCTGCTGGAACTTCAAGCAACACACATAAAAGTTGCTGGTGAACGCAGCAGGCCAGGCAGCATCTCTAGGAAGAGACTAACGAAGGGCCTCGGCCCGAAACGTTGACTGTACCTCTTCCTAGAGATGCTGCCTGGGCTGCTGCATTCACCAGCAACTTTTATGTCTGCTGGTTAGTAGGTTAATAGGCTGCTGTAAATTGCCTGGCGATTAAGTTGGGGTTAAATTGGGGGTTGCTGGGAGCTGCTCAGTGGTGTTGCAAGAGAGGCTGGAAGGACCTACTCCACACTACATCTCCAACTAAAATTAAAATACAGGATGTTGTAGATGATCTTGGGAGACATGCTTCAGCAAAATCATAAAGGGATTTGAAAGGATGCAGGGACTTACCAAGGATAACCTTGGGAATGAGCAACTTCAGTTGTAAGTACATTGAAAGTCAGAACCAAGAATGTAACAAGGTGATATTAATGTTTTTTTATATACATTTTCATGGAATTAAAAAGTGCTCTGGTAAGTGAATCAATAACAAGAGATGAGAGATTGAAAGTTATGAAAACAAGGTCTAAAGGAGAGGTGAAAGTGATACATAGTTTTACTCAGAGGTCTGGAAAATGTTACTTGAAAAATGATGGAAACTGATCCCATTAATAATTTTAAAAAGTTATTTCTTAGGCTGTTGAGAAGGAGCAATTTACAAATTGTGTACACGTTGTATGGGACAAAACATTTATTCACTTGAAGCAAGCTAAAGGATATGCTCTATCAATCCTCACCATCTCGACCTTCAAGAGATCAGGGTCCTGCAACACGTATTCATCCATATATGTGACTGCTCACAGGTACCATTTCCAGCTATATCAATTGGAAGTACAAGGGGTGATTGATCAGTTTGTGGCCTAAGGTAGAAGGAGTCAATTTTAGAAAACCTAGCACATTTATTTTTCAACATAGTCCCCGCCTACATTTACACAATCCAGCAGTCGTGGAGCATAGGGATCTTGGACCTCCAGAAAGTGTCCACAGAGGGACACAAGGTAGAAGGAGATGAGATATACAGCTCTTGTTACATGCACATGCAGGTCAACTCTTTGCGTGATTATGCAGAAAGTTTGAAGTTAATAACTCAAGCAACACACATCAAAGTTGCTGGTGAACGCAGCAGGCCAAGCAGCATCTGTAGGAAGAGGTGCAGTTGACGTTTCGGCCTGAAATGTCGACTGCACCTCTTCCTACAGATGCTGCCTGGTCTGCTGCATTCACCAGCAACTTTGATGTGTGTTGCTTGAATTTCCAGCACCTGCAGAATTCCTGTTGTTTGAAGTTAATAACTCATCTCCTTCTACCTTAGGCCACAAACTTATCAAGCACCCCTGCTGTGGACACTTTCTGGAGGTCCAAGATCCGTATTCTCCACGACCACTGGACTAAGTGTGTATATGTAGGAGGGGACTATGTTGAAAAATAAATGTGCTAGGTTTTCTAAAATTGACTCTTTCTACCTTAGGCCACAAACTTATCAATCACCCCTCGTATGTCCTATGCGATTCACCTTCCCCTTCACCTAGTCTCACCAATTACCTGCCGTTTGAACAGCTTCTCTCCCCCCATATTCTTATTTTGGCTTCTGCCCACTTTCTTTCTAGTCCTGATGAAGTTTCCCTGAAACTTTCACTGTTTAATTCCCTCCACAGATGTGGCCTGATCTGAGTTCCTCCAGCATTTTTTGTGTGTTGCTCTGAATTTTCAGCATCTGCAGAGTCTCTTGTGTTTATAATGTAGTATTTAACTCCACTTTGATTTAGAAAGTCAAAACTCTTTCGGAGTTGTGAAGAAAACTTCTGTCATTCAACATCTTCTTTATTAGTCTAAGATCCCCTCGTGTTTTAAGAAGGCAATGATAATCCCGGTGCCGAAGGAGAGCAAGATGGCATGCCTGAATGACTATCGACCTGTGGCTCTGACATCAATTGCTATGAAGTGCTTCGAGAGATTGGTTATGGCACACATCAACCACAGCCTACCAGTCAACCTCGAGGCTTTGCAATTCGCCTACCGGAGCAACAGGTCAATGGCAGATGCCATCTCTCGGGCCCTACATTCCTCCTTAGAACACCTGGAGAATAAAGGCACATACGTAAGGCTCCTTTTCATTGACTACAGCTCTGCCTTTAACACCATAATTCCAAATAAACTGATTCCTAAGCTCCGGAACCTGGGCCTTAGACTTAGCAGCTGGATCTTCAACTTCCTCACAGACAGGACCCAGGCTGTAAAAATAGGGGACAAGCTCTCCTCTACAATAACTCTGAGCACCGGTGCCCCACAAGGCTGTGTACTCAGCCCCCTGCTGTACTCACTGTACACCCATGATTGTGTAGCCAAGTTTCCATCGAACTCAATATATAAGTTTGCTGATGACACAACAATTGTAGGCCATATCTCGGGTAATGATGAGTTTGAGTACAGAGAGGAAATTAAGAACCTGGTGGCATGGTGCGAAGACAATAACCTATCCCTCAATGTCAGCAAGATGAAGGAATTGGTTGTTGACTTCAGAAGGAGTAGCGGACCGCACGACCCCATTTACATCAGTGGTACGCAAGTGGAACAGGTCAAAAGCTTTAAGTTCCTTGGGGTCAATATCACAAATAACCTGACTTGGTCCAACCAAGCAGGGTTCACTGCCAAGAAGGCCCACCAGCACCTTTACTTCTTGAGAAAACTAAAAAAATTTGGCCTGTCCCCTAAAACCCTCACTAATTTTTATAGATGCGCCGTAGAAAGCATTCTTCTAGGGTGCATCACAACCTGGTATGGAAGTTGTCCTGTCCAAGACCAGAAGAAGCTGCAGAAGATCGTGAACACAGCCCAGCACATCACACAAACCAATCTTCCATCCTTGGGCCCACTTTACATCGCACGCTGTCGGAGCAGTGCTGCCAGGATAATCAAGGACACGACCCACCCAGCCAACACATTTTTCGTCCCTCTTCCCTCCGGGAGAAGGCTCAGGAGCTTGAAGGCTTGTACGGCCAGATTTGGGAATAACTTCTTTCCAACTGTGATAAGACTGCTGAACGGATCCTGACCTGGATCTGGGCCATACCCTCCAAATATCCAGACCTGCCTCTCGTTTTTTTTTACCTTTTTCTATTTACTATTTATGATCTATAATTTAAATTTTTAATATTTACTATCGATTTGTACTCCAGGGAGCATGAAGAGCAAAATCAAATATCACTGTGATGATTGTACGCTCTAGTATCAATTGTTTGGCGACAATAAAGTATAAAGTATTTTCTTTTTGGAGAAGATAATTTTCCTCTCTTTATCAGTATTATATGTGATCCTAGACACACCAATGTGATGTCACACCCCGTGAAGGAGTAAAATGGTCTTAGAAGTTAAATTGATTTTTAATATTTAGAAGTCTTGGTTCTCTACAGTATTCAGTGATTCATGACCTTTCAATAATATCAGCCCAGAATTTGGCTGAAATGTCTTTAATTAGACTGCAGCATCCGTGAATCATTTTGACTAAGATACACATCAGTTTCCTGCAACGTAATTAATTTCATTATCTCTCCATGCAGACAACTGTAACACTTCCAAACATTTAGTATTCCACAGCATATGCCATGTCCTGGGTTATATTCTCTACCATTTTCAACTTCAGTGCCTTAATATCGCAGGTGCAGCAGACCAATGGAAGGAGGGGAAAGGGTTACTGAGTAAAGGCACGGCCTACCTAGAACCTAAACAACTAGCACCAGGGAAGAAGAGATGGAATGAATCATAATGGGGATACAAAAAGGTGAGAAGTTGAGGAAGATGCGACACATTCCTCTTGGAAACTGAGCCGATCCAGACATCATAATCACCAGAAGATATGGGTATCAGTAGCATTAATGTACTAGAACTGACCCAAATATTTCAGCAAGCTTCAAGTATGGCTGAATAATCCATATTTTGGAATACTGCATATTTTACAGATGTTAACACATCAAATGATAAGAGCAGTCAGGTCCATAGAGAAGCAGCATGTAGGAGCTTCTTGGAACTAGATTCAATGGATTCACAAAGTAAAGATATATAGATGCACTTAGGAAACTTGGGTGGCCATCTTAAACTTGTTTTCTAGTTTTAGGCTAATCATTGACTGAAAACCCAGAATTTGGGGCCAGCTCTCTACTGGGTTCACAGGTGCAGGATAAAGTACTATTGGTGAGAGTTCGAGTACTGAATAATACTGTCTTGTAGTAATATTTCAGAACCCTGGTTGCCTTCCTCAGAGTACCATGCCAGTGGGATCTAGTAGGTAAGATTACACTGCTTGGAGGGATTTTCCAACTGAACTGTATCCAGGGCTGATGTTCCTTTTCCAGGCATTCAATGCACTATTTCCTATCTTAATGCATTTCATGATACTGTTACATGCAGTATTATATTAGATGATAAAATGTACCAGGAGCCCACAGTGTTAGGCAAGATGTTTTATATGGTCATATCAAGCCCTATGCTCATAGTTATTCATTACAGCTTAGTGTATTGTGCATTTGTGATTTTCAGAGCAATTGAAGAAAGCCCACTGTGTTTGATCATCTCTGTACTGAGGTTCAAAGTGCTTTCTCTGTACTTTGTGGATAATGTGTAGAGTTTAAACATACACTTTGTTAATCGTGAAGACCACAATCAGAAGAGGAAAAGTTCACTTTCGGGGCCTTGTGGTGAAGTTAATGGGACCCTGCACCCATGGGAAATCATGAAGACCACACAATTCAATTTTGCTTATTCACCACGGTCAGATGCTCATCGGAAAAACTCTTATGGAACCTTTGACAGGATTACATCCATTATAAATTAACTATACTAACTGGCTTACCAGAAAAAATTGGAGCTATAAAACATAGCAATTTTTTTTAGCATCATTATCTTGTGATTCACACAGCCAACGTTTTCCTTGGAGAGGTCTCCTAGCACATAGGTCTTCAGATATGTTTTTCTACATCAGCATGACTTTTAATCCAGTGGTTTATTATGAGTGAGATTCCTGCTGTCTTTCATAATTAGATGTACTCATGTTCAAATACTTTTCTGTAGCAGATTAGACAAAATTAATATCCCAATAAATACATGCTAAGGACAAGTTTCACACACTATACAGCCACTAATATATTAATTATCAATTGAGTTATTGAGTTATCAAGTGAGGTATTGCACGTTGAAAGGACAAACCAAGGTAGAACATATAGGGTTAATGGTAAGGCACTGAGGAGTGCAGTAGAATAGAGGGATCTGGGAATACAGGTACAAAATTCCCTAAAAGTGGCATCACAGGTAGATAGGGTCATAGAGCTTTTGGTACATTGGCCTTTATTAATCAAAGTATTGAGTATAAGAGCTGGAATGTTATGATGAGGTTGTATACGGCATTGGTGAGGCTGAATCTGGAGTATTGTGTTTAGTTTTGGTCACTAAATTACAGGAAGGATATAAATAAGGTTGAAAGAGTGCAGAGAAGGTTTACAAGGATGTTGCCGGGACTTGAGAAACTCAGTTACAGAGAAAGGTTGAATAGGTTAGGACTTTATTCCCTGGAGCGTAGAAGAATGAGGGAAGATTTGATAGAGGTATATGAAATTATGATGGGTTTTGATAGAGTGAATGCAAGCAGGCTTTTTCCACTGAGACAAGGGGAGAAAAAAAACAGAGGACATGGGTTAAGGGTGGGGGGGGGGGCTTCTTCACACAGAGAGTGGTGGGAGTATGGAATGAGCTGCCAGACGAGGTGGTAAATGCGGGTTCTTTTTTAACATTTAAGAATAAGTTGGACAGATACATGGATGGGAGGTGTATGGAGGGATATGGTCCGTGTGCAGGTCAGTGGGACTAGGCAGAAAATGGTTCAGCACAGCCAAGAAAGGTCAAAAGGCCTGTTTCTGTGCTGTAGTTTTTCTATGGTTTCTATGAGTGTATCGTCATAGGTACACAATTATCAGAGGCTTTGGTATGGAAGAATGAAGAGTACACTATGTTAAAATTTGCTTGACCCTTTTCTCTCTTTCCTCATTCTTCTGCTTTCTTCCAAATTTTGGCATTATTCCACCTCATTTGTATTGTTTCTATCTAGCAAGTTCAAAAGCCTACCACGTCCCATAATCTTTTTAAATACAGTGCTACAGCCACCAGTCCTTATTAAGATGCTTTCCAGCTAAGGAAAGCTGCCTCCCTTATCCAGTCGGATCAGTATGTGACTGTTGAACTACAGCAATGCAGTTGATGCTGAACAGGCCTCTGAAATAACCCAGCAAGCCATTCAGTACTTTTCCCCAAAATCTCTGCGTTAGAAAGGAATGGAATGAACCTAGCAAATGTGAACCAATAAAATTCTCCTAAACACCTGGTCTGCAATAGGTAACATCTGAAATAAGCACTGCAGTTATGGACAAGATTATTCTGATAGCACCTCTCAATCCAGTGATCGCTACCACCAAAGACAAGTAGTAAGTGAACAAAAATATCATCATCTCTAGTCTCACAATATCTTCTCTTGGAAATACATTGCCTATTCTCCATCACTGCTGTTTCCAAATACTCAAACTCACTATCCAACAGCACAGTAATAATGTCACCAGAAGGGATATCAATGGTCCCAAGTGGCTCACCACCACCACCTTCTCAAGAAGCATCAGGGATAGTCAATTAACATTGGCCTTCCAATGACAACCACATCGCAGGAATGGAAAATACAAAAAAGTGTAAACTCATATATTATTGTAGATAATTTTCCACACTGATATGCAACTGGATGACAGCTGTTTTGCTCAGTCCTTTCTGAACTTAAGTTTGATCTGGCACCCTGCAGCCTGTTTACATAGTGCTCACTGATAATGAATTTGAAATATTCCTATACTGTTAATCTCCACTGTTCCTAAACCACAATCATTTAATCCTGGTTAATTTTAAACCCCTTAGGAGTTTAATCAGTGGAATTTTTGACTGAACTTAACTGGTCCATTTGCATTTGTTTGAAAATTTCCTTGATTTCTGTTCACTCATTTCTGAGAGGCAAACTCTTTCTTAAATAATTTTATCAAATGTTCTAAGAAAATCCTTTACTCTTTCCCTTTACATTGTCTGATTGTCTATACATTCTTTTAATTCTCCCTAATATATGTTTATAGAAACATTTGACAAATCTCTTGTTATTTGACACTTAAAATTTCACAACAGCATCACAGGTGAAATGAGATTTTATTTAAAACAATTGATGACAACGTTAACATATTGTAAAACCTTTATTCCAAAATATCAAAACAATTGGAAATAACATCATTATATGCTTTTGATGCTTTGATTTTCCAAGAATATTTTCCTTAAAAAGCAAACTTTAATTTTAATTGCATACATTTGTAAAAGCCCATTAGACTTAAATTATCTTATTTTCACAACAAAATCATTATGATGTAGTCTCTTTCTGCAAAACTCTTTTCTCAATTGATTTCCTTGATATCTTTCCTACTTGGGAGCATTTAAGCAAATATATATGTAACTTGAAAATCTTTATTTTCCTTCTCTTCCACTTGTATATTGGAACAACTCTACTCGTGCAGAAGAAAAATGTTAGGATACTTGAAGGCTCCTGATTTTTTCTGTCCTATTCGATGTATGCATTGTAAAAGTTAATTATGCCTCTATTGTGCATAATTGTGCTATTGAACATAAATATATTTTTATGTTCTGTAATGCTGTACTTGGGGGATAGGTGGTAAAAGATTGAAAGGGTATATTCATTGCTCTGCACTGGAAGTTATAAAATTGTATTCCCCCATCTCAAAATGAGGTATTTATATTTAGAGGTATAGTCGAGGTCTCGGCCCGAAATGTCAACTGTACCTCTTCCTATAGATGCTGCCTGGCCTGCTGCATTCACCAGCATTTTTTGTGTGTGTTGCTTGAATTTCCAGCATCTGCAGATTTCCTCATGATTGCATATTTATATTTAGTTCATTCGGTGGTACTGCACAATACAAATTGTTACAATTAGTTACCATGTACTTTATGCAAGAGCATAAACTTGGTAAAAGCAACACTCACAACACGCTGGAGGAACTCAGCAGGTCAGGCAGCATCTGTGGAAAAGATCGGTCGATATTTTGGGCTGGAACCCTTCGTCAGGTTCCGCCCGAAACGTTGACCGATCTTTTCCACGGATGCTGCCCAACCTGCTGAGTTCCTCCAGCGTGTTGTGAGTGTTGCTTTGACCCCAGCATCTGCAGATTATTTTGTGTTCATAAACTTGGTAATCTGTTTTTGTTTGCCATTCCCTATTTGACAACATTTAACAAATTCATAATCTAGTTACGGGTTGAGTGTCCCATCTGAAATGCTCTGGGCTGGAAGTGTTTTGAATTTCGGATTTTGAGATCGCCATAATTTCTAAATTTATGTGCTACTGGTAAGCAGTCTTTGTCTTATACTTGTTCATCACACATATGTACTGAAGCAACCGTACAGCGTTTTAGATTTTAATCAGTGGTGATCTTAGCAAACTCATCAATGAATTTCTCTGCTGCCTCATGGTCAGCAGATGCCTTATCACCAAATACTCTAACAATTTAATGCCATGCCTTTTCTTAAATTTCTGCAACCCGCCTATTGTATTATTCACAATTACATTCAATTTTCAGTTTGTCAAGATAGAACTTTGTTTCTTGATAAGCATACCATTAAGCGGCACATGTTCGCTCTAACAGTGATGTCCACTCTTTCAATATATGCTTGAGATCTTCATTTTTCACCTTGTACAGTGTTTTTATATTTTTCATTAACTTCTGTTCATATGTGAGATCACTTCTCAGAACTGTCTGTGGTGTGTGGAGACCTGCACATCACCTGAAAAACTTCCCAGCTCCTTGTGAAATTTTCCATTTGTGATGTCATGTCGGTGCTGAAAAACATCTTGGATTTCAGAGGCTTTTGGATTTTGGAAGTTCAGATAAGGGGTACTCAACCTGTATAATCAGTAGGAATGTTACTGCAGCACTTAACTTTTGCCACTGGATGCTGCTAATGAGTTATCTAAATGTTTTGGTTGAACCAGGTGGACAAACAGCTGGAACTACTTTCCTGCTGACAGTCAGGCATTACAAATGAATGAGCTTTGATACTTTAATACATTTGAGAAAGCATTTGAAAAAATAATCTAGGAAATAATTTATTCCATGGACATTAACACCAGAAATCTAATCTAATCTGAATGGTTAATTTTTTTTCAAAAACTTTGAATTTCCCAACAATGTATTAAGTACACAAATTACATAAATATTTATTTAATTCCAAGGAAACCGCAAGGTCAGGTGAATTGCCTTAAATTGCAGAGAGCAGATTGAACTCCAGATCTAATACTCAACAGCACAGGAAATAAAACAATTTAGTTCTCAATGACTGTAAAATAAACTCCGTGTTACATTACTAACAGTTCAATGCAGATCATCTTTCATGTATACATGGGGCAGTTTACTGTACTGGTGTACTGGTGCGACAGAACTTTTTATTGTGATCAAATCAGCTTCCCGGAAACATGCAGTAAAGGCATTAATACCCTTTTGTGAACACCACAGATTACAAGACACGAAAAATACCGGCTATGGAACATGGCCCCAGGTGGGTCACTTAGAAATTAAAACTTAATAGACAATAAGATCAGACAGCAAAATGTCTAAAAACTTTTTTCTTATGATTTCACTTTCAGATTAGTTTAAACTGTCAATTATATTACAGGATAGTTACCATCCTCAAGTACCCACTCTGAAGATAGATCCTGTCACAGGTGGACACTGAAAATCTTACATAAAAGTAAAAAATACTGGAAATCATTGGCTGGTCAAGCAGCATCTACAAAAAGAGTGCGGGTTGTGGTTACAATTTCGATTCTCATAGAAGACCATTAAACTATAAACTTAACTATGTTTTTCAACCACAACCAAAATGAACAGCTGAGCATTTCCAGCATTGCTCATTGTAGATTAACAGTAAAGTTGTGAAACCCAATTGTATTAAATCAATTAAAAAGTTTTGTCATAATGTTCTGAACTGATATATAAAGATTTACTCAGCCATTTTAACAATTCAGCTATTGTACGCAAATTAACCTTAAGATGACATATAAAGACCATATATTTAAACTTTGCTTCTGATTTGGCACTTGCCCAACTTACTGTAAAACTGCACTGCTCTATAACTTAACATATTTTCATTTTAGATAAAATGTTTTAGGTCAAAATTTTCTCTTGCTCTTCTTATCACTGATTGCCATCAAGGTACAATTCCACAGATGATAGACATCAGATGGTATGTAATGCAAGCTTCCATGCCTAGACACTGAATGCCCGTGGCTGTACATGCATCAAGGACTCCAAACTAATCCTAATCCTCACCACTCATCTAGGGTAGATTGTTTCAGAAGGGATGAACAAATAGTGATGAAATTTAGCCATCTTAATTGATTTTCATCCAGCCAAACTAGGAATAGAACTCCATTCTACTGTTTAATCTGAAGTCAACTAGCACAGGCAAGGAATTTAACCAGGAACATTTCTGATTTGTATGCCTGAGAGACAGGGATTTTTGTTGAATTGCAGAGGCAATTAGATTGACCAATTTTTCAAAAATACTTTTATGAGCACCATCAGCTTGTATTATATCCTTCAAACAACAGGATAAAAAGATAGGTTAGTTAAACAAGGATTTAACAATCACTTGGGGATAAAATTATGCAATAAAAGGAATAACTATGAAATAAATAGCATAAATGTTATAGGGCACTGCAGCACTTTAGCCTTCTAAAAATACTTTTGTCTTCAAAATACTTCTTAAACACAGCCTGTAATTTTGTTGAGAAAGGAATGCTGTCTCTTAACACTTTGGTAGATATATTTAAAACTGTGGAAACACTGACTAATAAAACCACAGGAAATATTTAAGAACTTCAGAAACGTTTGTTCCATTGGAACAGGTCATTCATACATATCTTGGAATATTCTTTGTCCCATGGCAATATATGCTTCTTTCTCTTCAGCTGTCATCTGAGCCACTAACCCTTCACACTGGCTGACCTGGCTATATGAATATGGCTGTCCTGCTACCAAAACAGTTGGTTCATCCTCAAACTCTTCATCCTCTTCAGCTGCTGCCACTGGGAATGATGCTGCCGCTGCCTGTGGTCGGGGTGACTCATCCTCTGATTCACTTGTTTCACTCTCTGAATCACTGGCATTTGAAGTTGGGATTGTAGCAGCTGCAGCTACTGTTGCTGATGTACTTTTCTTTTCATGGATGAGCAATGTTTGCATGACCTCTTCATTTGCTTCAATTGGATTTCCTTTTCCATCACGATCATGATATGAGTCAGCATTCATATCACCTACAAGATGACAGAAGGCAGAAAATATTCATGTTGGAGTCCCAAAAATAAAAATACTGTAGTTTATTTATTCCTAAAGCAGCAGACTGAATGCAAATGGAATGACTAAAACCGCACAAGTTTTAAAAGATCAGAAATAGTACATATAGAACAGTAATTAGCAGGCACTGAGTTTTTTTCTCTTCTTTGACGGTCTGGATTAGCCCCTTCCAAGGTGATTAGAAATGTGTTCCCTTCAAGTCAGTAAACCTTTCATAGCTGAATGTGGATTAATTATGTGTTCTGTCTCATCTCAGTAGAATTATAGAGTAATACAACCCAACTTGTCCATGCCAACCTAACATGCCTATCTAAGCTAGTCCTATTTGCTCACATTTGCCCAATATCTTTCTAAGCCTTTCCTATCCAGGTACTAGTCCAACTGTCTTCCTCAACCACTTCTTCTGGAAGCTCTTTCCATACATGCACCACCCTCTGCATGAAGAAGTTGCTCCCTAGGTTCCTTTTAAATGACTCACTTCTCACTTTAAGCCCGTGCTCCGTGTTTTGATTCCTTTTTTTCCTTTGTCTATACCCCTCATGATTTATACACCCCAAAAGGCACCACCCCCCAACTCTCATATGCTCCAAGGAATGATGTGTGAAGTTGCCCAACCACACCTTATTGAATCCTGGCAACATTCTTGTAAATCTCCTTTGAGCTTTTTCCAGCTTAATGTTGTCTTTCCTATAACAGTGTGATCAAAACTGCGTTATACTCCAGTTGCTGCCTCACCAACATCTTGTAGAGAAAGTATTTGCATGTCAAGCTCAGTGATAAAAATCAATGGAAAAGATAGGAAACAGTATTAACATTAAAGTATTTGCTTTAGTTTAAAAGCAAACTTTTTGCTTTTGAGCTTTTGATGCTGAGGATGTTCTACGAGCCTGTGGTGGCCAGTGCTATCATGTTTGCTGTTGTGTGCTGGGGCAGCAGGCTGAGGGTGGCAGACACCAACAGAATCAACAAACTCATTCGTAAGGCCAGTGATGTTGTGGGGATGGAACTGGACTCTCTCACGGCGGTGTCTGAAAAGAGGATGCTGTCTTAAGTTGCATGCCATCTTGGTCAATGTCTCCCATCCACTACATAATGTACTGGGTGGGCACAGGAGTACATTCAGCCAGAGACTCATTCCACCGAGATGCAGCACAGAGCGTCATAGGAAGTCATTCCTGCCTGTGGCTATCAAACTTTACAACTCCTCCCTTGGAGGGTCAGACACCTTGTGCCGATAGGCTGGTCCTGGACTTATTTCATAATTTACTAGCATAATTTACATATTACTATTTATGGTTCTATTACTATTTATTATTTATGGTGCAACTGTAACGAAAACCAATTTCCCCCTGGGATCAATAAAGTACGACTATGACTATGACTAAAGAAGTGTGAGAGTAATTTAAACAGGAACCTCTCATATTTTCTCAAATAATCTTGTAAAATCAGGCTATTTTAAATTTCACTTCTTAGCTGAAATCTGTCTAGATACTACTTTAGGTTTGGAATGATATTGTTGATTCAAAGATAGGTGGGGAGGAAATTAATTTGTTGGCCTTCTCTAGGTGGCATCACTAAAGTTAAGTCCATGCAGGAAAAGATGGCATTACTGGAGGTGGTAGTGGTGGTAGGGAGGACAGACAACTGGAGGTGAAGATACACCAACAGAAGGTGATAAGCATGGTATAAAAAGAATCTGCAATTAGGTTATGGCATCAGAAAATGAATTCCTATTCATTCTTAAGACTGCACATTATAGCAAGTTAAAAAGGAAGAAAAAAAAACTTGTTTGAATAATGGTGAACTCTAGCAGCCACTTCTAAGGTTTGACTGCAAAAGGAGCAGCAGAATGAAACAGAGCTTGTCTGGTATCTTTTCTCCCCAATTTCTGATCAGTTTTGAAGACTCCAATGTGGCATATGCAAGATTAAGATTAAGATTTTAATGTTTGTTTCTTCTGTCTTTCTTCAATTCAAAAATCATATAGACTAATAATGGGATGTAAGAAGGAGTTCAGTAATACTGCAATATTTTACAGAGCAACACAAAAAAAAATGCTAAAGGAACTCAGCAGGCTAGGCAGTGTCTATAGAAATGAATAAACAGTCAACTCTTTGGGCCGAGACCCTTCACCAGGACTGTTTATTAATTTCCTTAGATGGTGCCTGACCTGCTGAGTTCTTCCAGCATTTCGTGTGTGTTGCTCTAGATTCCCAGCATCTGCAGGATCTCATGCTGCAATACTTTACACCAGTTTCTTGGCTAAAAAAGGTTAAATCAAAGTCTAATGGATTCAATAGGCCAAAGGGGCTATTTCTGTGCTGCATGACTCTAATTTTATCTACCTTCAGACCACACACACACTTACTTTATCATAACTTTAGAAGTAGCTGTAAATTAATCATGCTCTCTTAATATGTAGAAAAAAATATGTGAATAGAATGTCCCTGAAATAAAAATACAGCAGGCAATTGTCCATAACTTAAGGAATTTTTGAGCTCAAGTTCAATTAGGGAACGGATTTGAAATTTAGAACTCAGTGACCCAAGCCAATATTGATCAGCTTAATTAATTCACAGCTGTGGATGAGGCGAACCATTGATTATACAGCTTCCAGCCGGCCTATCTCTGTGGATAAATTACCTAGAGGAAAAATTGGATAAAGAATGCATTAAAGCAGTTGGGAATATATCAGCTATTGAAACTCATGCACTTATGCTCAGTAATTGACACTTCTACCTCAGAAGCCAAAATGGAGTTCAAGTTCCATGAAAGGAAGTCAAAACACAAAAGTATGAGCAATCACTCTACTGCATTAACAAGGCACATGCCAGTTTTTTTTTAGATAAAATGCTAAATTGAAGTTATAAGACTTTTATTCTCATGCAGATCACTGGAGTTCTGCCAGCGTCCTGGGCAATACTTCTCTTCTTCCAACACAATGGACTAACTTATTTGGTCATTACCAGGCTGCTCTTGGTGGGAACCTATTTGTGGAAGCTTCTCCAAATTGGGAGTTTGGTGTCACATTTCAAATATCTTGGGAGACTAATCACTGGGGGCATTAAGTAGTATGGCAGATGCTCTGCCCATGATCAAAAGTAAAGTAACTGCAGAGTTGTGGACACAGCTCAGCACATTTGCAAAAACCAGCCTCCCCTTCATGGACTTTGTCTACACTTCTTCAGCCTTAAAGCAGCGAACATAATCAAAATCTCTATCCACCCAAGTATTCTCTCTTCTCTGCCCCCCCCAACTGTACAAAAGATACAAAAGCTAGAAAGCACATATCACCAGGTCAACAGCTTCTACCCTACTGTTACGAGACTATTGAATAGTCCTGCAGTACAATAAGGTAGACTCTTGACCTCACCATCTACCTCGTTATGGCCTTTCACCTTACTGTCAGCCCGCACTGCATTTTGTATGTATTCTGCATTCTGTTATTGATTTCCCCTTGTAGTACCTCAATGCGCTTATGTGATGATATGAACTGTATGAATGAAAAACAGTTCTTCACAGTTTGGCACATGTAATAATAATAATAAACCAACTTACTAATTTTAATGCAGATTCTTGAAATGGCAAGTACAGTATGCACCCACAAATAGGAATACAATAACATCCTGTTAATCATTTTAGTTACGCTATTTGAGAGATAAATATTGGACAGAAATCTGACAGAACATTCCATCTCTTCAAAATATCACCATGGGATCTTTTCTGTCTTGGCAATTTAATATTTTATTTAAAAAGACAATGCTTCTAATAGTAAAGCCCATCCTCAGACAATTTATGTTGTCTTAAGGCATTGAAAAAGATGCAAACTCATGTCCTTCTGACTGCCAATACCGAATTATGGCTGATGCTCAGGGATGGAATATTACAATTAAAGACATACATCATGTTCTTTACATTTCTTTTATCATTTAAATTGTTATATTTATCAGCAAAACAATTTGATCCCTATTGCACAGAGAGCTGAAGAATCATAGCTTTATTTAATTTGTATTTATTTTTCAAAAAACACCTCAAAAATACAGTGCAAAAACTTGTAAAATGTTCACAATAGAGACTACACTGTATAGGTTATTGCTAAAATGAACAAATAGACTTTTATACTGAAGCAGAGCCAGCATGCACTTTGATACATTTACAGATAAAACACCAGAAGGAGAGAAAGTCGGTATCTCACCTTCTTGGAGTTCCTCTGAGTCAGCAAATGCTCCTCTGACAGTGCTCTCTCTCAGCCAGATTGGTCTCTCCTTAACTGGCTTCCCATCAGAAGCAGCTTTGTGCTGAACATCATGTTCTTCCATATTGATGATGACTTTTTGAGTGTAAAGATCCTCATATGTGGGTCCTCTATTAGCCCAAAGTTCTTTCTGAGAATTCATATTTCCACTACCAGCACCAGGAGCTCGTTGACTATTAGAAACAATATTAAACAACAACATTAAATAAAATGTAATAATATTGGGTTTAGCACCACAAAATGGGAATGAAAAAGCAAAAAATTAAAATATTTTATTGCTGTGTTATAGTTTGTATCAATTGAAGAAATTGAGCTTAAGTCAAAAATGAGAGAATAAAGAACAGTAAACAACAGGAATTCTGCAGATGCT
Source organism: Mobula hypostoma (assembly GCF_963921235.1). Classification (NCBI taxonomy): domain Eukaryota; kingdom Metazoa; phylum Chordata; class Chondrichthyes; order Myliobatiformes; family Myliobatidae; genus Mobula; species Mobula hypostoma. Next base: position 41,043,547 of record NC_086102.1, read on the forward strand.
GGAAATTCAAGCAACATACATCAAAGTTGCTGGTGAACGCAGCAGGCCAAGCAGCATCTATAGGAAGAGGCGCAGTCGACGTTTCAGGCCGAGACCCTATCCACGGCCTCCTCTACTGTAAAGATGAGGCCACACTCAGGTTGGAGGAACAACACCTTATATTCCGTCTGGGTAGCCTCCAACCTGATGGCATGAACATTGACTTCTCTAACTTCCGCTAGGCCCCACCTCCCCCTCGTACCCCAGCTGTTACTCATTTTTATGCACACATTCTTTCTCTCACTCTCCTTTTTCTCCCTCTGTCCCTCTGAATATACCTCTTGCCCATCCTCTGGGTCACCCCCCCCCGTCTTTCTCCCTAGGCCTCCTGTCCCATGATCCTCTCGTATCCCCTTTTGCCTATCACCTGTCCAGCTCTCGGCTCTATCCCTCCCCCTCCTGTCTTCTCCTATCATTTTGCATCTCCCCCTCCCCCTCCAGCTTTCAAATCCCTTACTCACTCTTCCTTCAGTTAGTCCTGACGAAGGGTCTCGGCCTGAAACGTCGACTGCGCCTCTTCCTATAGATGCTGCTTGGCCTGCTGCGTTCACCAGAATAAAGAACAGTATAGCACAGGAACAGGTCCTTCAGCCCACAAAGGTGTGCTAAACTAAATAAACTAGTAATAGAATGTTTAATTAAATTAATTATATCTGCCCACACAATGTTCATTTACTTGCATTCTTTGCATATTCATGTGCCTATTTAAGAACCACTTGAACATCTCTATCCATTTGCCTCCACAACCACCTGTGGAAATGCATTCCAGGCAACCATCACTCTGTTTAAAAACCTTGTTCCACATACTTCATCTGAACTTATCCCCTCTCATCTTTACTGCATGCCCTATAGTATTAGACCATAGGAAAAAGATACCTGCTGCTGTCTAGTTTTCACATAATCTTATAAATTTCTATCAGGTCTTTCTTCAGCCTCCAACATTCCTGAGAAAATAACCCAAGCTTATCCAATCATTTATTCTAGGACATGCCCTCTAATCCAGGCAGCATCCTGGTAAACCTTTCCTGCACTCTCAGAGGACTCCAATTTTTTCCACTTTTATTAAGTTCTGTTGGAAAACTCACACTTTATCCTTAGATATTTCTAATTTTATCCATTTTCACTATTCAGTCATAAAATGAAAATTAACAATTCCCTCCATTACTAAGTACTACAGTTGACATCAAAAAGTTAGTACTGAAACCTACACATAACATTTCGAACCAAAAGATTAGAAGTCTGATGAGCCCAGAAAAAAAACTTAGAATATAAAATATCTCAGGAGGAGAATCTTAACAAATATGCCACAGTGTAGCACTTGGGGAATTGGTTTGCCTCATAAAATCTGTTAATTTTGTAAACTATGTCATCTTCTTGACAAATGGCCCAGTTATGAGTTAATTGTTTGTAGGCCATGTACTTCTTCAGTCACTATTGAAATTTGATTTCACACAATCCCCATATTTCTTCATTTGTAATACAGACTACAACCACTCCACCCCCACCATCTCACCCCACCATTACAGCAATTTCAGGGAACAGAAGTTTGCCCTTGCAAATTTCTCAAATCACTACCCAAGGCGTGAGGTATGGACATTTGCTCTCAAGGAACTACATGAAAAGAAAGCAAATAAATCAACACAAAATCCACTCTTTAAACTCAAGTTTCGTGATGCACTCACATTACAGAAGATCACAATGCTATTAGTTTTCTAGGAACTTAACCCACCTGAAATACAGGGGTCACCCCTATATGGCTTCAAGGAAGCAATTACAGCAAGGCACCCTATTTATATAATGACACACTGTGAAAGTAATTAGGAGATTTTTTTAATAACTTCTATTTACTTACTGCTACTTAGAGATATAGCTCTGAACAGGCCCTTCCAGTCCAATCAGCCGCCCTGCCCAGCAACCCACCTATTTAACCCCAGCCTGACCACAGTACAATTTACAATGACCAATTAACCTATTAACTGGTACACCTTTGGACTGTGGGGGGGAAACTGGAACACCTGGACGAAACCCACGCACTCACAGGAAGGACGTACAGAGTTCTTACAGAGGGCACTGGAAATGAACTCCAATCTCTGATGCCCTGAGCTGTAATAGCATTGTGCTAACCGCTACGTTGCCATGGCGCCAACTGTAGGCATAAAAACTATAAAGTCTTCAGGCAATAAATTTTCACCAACTATAATGATGATGATGAAAACATCCAAATAAAAGTTACGTACTTTAAAAAGTATCAAAGCAGGAAGATACAAAGTAAAGAAGACATGAGAAATATTTGCATATAAAACTAATTGTGCTAAAGTACATTTTACCCTTATTCTTATGCTAAGATTTTCATGCACTGTGTCAGACATCAGATTTGGGCTTAATACTTGAACTGCTTGTTATAGCAAGTTCCTTTCTGAAGAAGTGCATCCTTGAAAAGCAAAGGAAAATATGCCAGCCGTTCATCTTTCACAACCTCAGAAGACCCAAAACACAGCCAAGCTTTTTGTATCTTTTACGCTTGGTAGAACAAAAAAGATATTTAGAATGCAAACTAACCTTGCTCTAAGTGATGGAATTTCTGTTGGTTCTGGCTCGAGGATTTCATAGGCCAGGTTAACATCTTCAGTTTCTCGCAATAGGGCATAGATTGGTTCAATCTGTTCATTGAATCTTGCCAAAAGTGTTCGGGCATCTTTCTTTGGTAACGCAGATTCATCTTCCTCAACCTCAGTTTGACAGAAAGTGCACCGGAATGTTCCTGCAAGGACAAAATGGATTTTCTGTTAAAATCTCCCACAGTAAGAATGCCTTGAATCAATAAATTATTGGCTGATATACTCGATGATTTATTTTGAATTGTGACACTAAGAACAATAGAAAACAGTGGATCCCAAATTGAAATCACCTGGAAAACAAGAGTAAATCTGGAAAGGCTGGTTGAACATAGCGACACTATGAATGCAGCCTTGGGATTGGCAATAAGATACTGTTTCAATGCAAATTATCATAGCTTTATTTTTTAAACTTCTTGTTTCCTTTCCAGATTCACTGCTCTTTTATTTGTTTAATTCTCTTTTTCATTAGTCTACAGCTTTTTTATTTAACTTATATTTATTCCACAACAATTGCATTCATTTCATAATAATTTTTAATATATGGTACATAGCATTATGCAAAATTAAACTAATAACAAATCTTAGCAAATTGGATAATTTCCTGTAGGATGTGGGTGCTTTATTGGGAAAATTAAAATTTGATGAAAATTATTTCAATTTCTATGATGTGTCTAAAGATTCTTAGTAGTTTTCTCATTAATCAATTCACAAAATAACAAGGCTCCCAGATATTTTCAAATTAAAAATGTTCTCTTTTTGCTGCTGTCATCAGGAAGAAGGTACATGAACCTCAGGTCTCACAGCACCAAGAGCAAAAACAGTTATTACCTCTCAACATCAGGCTCTTGAACCAGAGTGAATAACTTCACACAACTTTCACTCATCCATACTGAACTAGGAGACACAACACAGAATGCTGGAGGAACTCAGCAGGCCAGCAGCATCTATGGAAAAGAGTACAGTTGATTTTTCGGGCCGAGACCCTTCATTAGGACAGGGGAAAAGGCTGAGGACTCAAAGTAAGAAACTGGGAGAGGGGAGGAAGAACCACAAGGTGACGGGTGAAACAGAGGGATGACGTATAGAGTTGGGAAGTTGATTAGTGAAAGAGATACAGGGGGAATCTGACAGGAAAGGACAGAAGGCCATGGAAAAAAAGAAAAGGGGGAACACCAGAGGGAGGTGATAGGCAGGTAAGGAGATAAGGTGAGATAGGGAAATGGGAAAAGGGAATGGCGAAGTGGGGGGGGCATTACCTTTTCTTTTTTTCCATGGCCTTCTGTCCTCTCCTATCAGATTCCCCCTCTTCCAGCCCTGTATCTCTTTCACCAATCAACTCCCCAGCTCCTTACTTCATCCCTCCTGGTTTCACCCATCACTTTGTGATCCTTCCCTCCCCCTACTTTATTACACTGACTTCTCATCTTTTATTCCAGTCCTGATGAAGGATTTTGGCCTGAAACATTGTCTGTACTCTTTTCCATAGATGCTGCCTGGCCTGCTGAGTTCCTCCAGCATTTTGTGTTGTGTTGCATGGATTACCAGCATCTGTAGATTTTCTCTTGCTTGATTCACTAGATTCACTTTCAATGTACCTTCACCTCATGTTCTCAATGTTTATTGCTTATTTATAATTTTTTTTCTCTCTTTCTTTTTGTACTTGCACAGTTTGTTGTTTTTCTTTGCACATTGGTTGTTGTCTGGCCTATTGGGTATGGTCTTTCATTGATTCTATTGCGATTTTTATTATGACTGTGATTGCTTGCAAGCAAAGGAATCTCAGGGTTGTGTATGGTGACTTTGATAATATATTACTTTGAACTTTGTCCAAGAAGTTGATTATTTTGAACTCAGTGGTATCTCTAGAACTGCTCTGGAGATAATTGTTCCTATGCAGACATTCCTGGTGCTAAATACCCGTTTGTTATTTCCAAACTCACACAATACACACTTATGCACTCACATACAGATTTCCCCCACCATCCGAAGGTACAGCGTTCCTATGAAACGGTTCGTAAGCCGGAATGTTGTAAAGCGAAGAAGCAATTACCATTTATTTATATGGGAAAATTTTGTGAGCGTTCGCAGACCCAAAAATAACCTACCAAATCATGCCAAATAACACATAAAACCTAAAATAACAGTAACATAGTAAAAGCAGGAATGATATGGTAAATACACAGCCTATATAAAGTAGAAATACTTCTCTACAATCACTGCCGCACTGTTCTCATTAGCAAAAATCTCACGCAAGCGCTCTCGGCAGAAACACTCTCTCTGGTAACCTTTAAGCTATGAAGCTGCCACGTCCTACCAAATAACGCATAAAAATACACAGCCTATATAAAGTAGAATAACGTATGTACAGTGTAGTATCACTTACCGGAATTGGAAAGACAGCGCCGAGCACACTGATGATGGTGTGTTAGGCTGAGTCATTGGAGGTTGGGGTGGTGCAGTGGTCCCCACCCTCCGGGCAGTGACCGATATTGATCCACGAAGAATGCAGAGGTACAGCGGTAGCCGGGACGCACCCAGCACATCTTTAAGAAAAAAAGCAGAAATAAACAAGCTAATTAATTAGGTGCCTCCCGGCACATAAATGTCGGCCCACATCAGAGGCGATTGCCGATTGTGTTGCCTCTGATCTGGGCTGACATTTACGTGCCGGGCGGCACTTAATTAATTAGCTTGTTTATTTTGGCTTTTTTCTTAAAGATGTGCTGGGTGCATCCCAGCTACCGCAGCATTCTCCGTGGCAATGTATCGGTCCGAGGCCCAGGGGTTGGGGTAGTGGGACACTGGGGTGTCATCTCATTGTCGTCTCTTTCCATTAGGGCAGGCAGATCATCTTCTTCTATGTCTGCCTGCCTCGATGTCGAAGGTCGAGGTTTGTCGTCTGCTGTGGCTGATGTGGAAGGCTTCCTTGACTGCTTAGTCCCGCGCATTTTTCTATCATACAGTTCTTTGTAAGCACTCAAACCATCTTGCAAATATGCCCTAAACCAACATAACCTTTCAAAATTAAAGTCGTACTTTATCATTGCAGCGAAAATCTCACGCAGTTGCTTCATGTTCAGTTCCTGGATGACTTCACTTTCGGTCTGTTCACTACTACATTCGGTTTCGATTGTTATCCTTTCCTCTTCCAATTGCATCAGCTCTTCATCTATCAGTTTTTGGTCATGGGATGCCAAAACCTTTTCAACATCATCTTCGTCAACTTCCACAAGCCAAACTCACTTTGTCCTTACTTTGTTCACCATGATCGAAACACTTAATTATGTCTAGTTTTATGCTAAGTGTAACACCCTTACGAGCTCTTTCAGGCTTTTCCGATACCTTAGAATTCATCTTGCTAACTGCTGCTCACAGGCACATGTTTAAGCAATGCCAGCTAGAATGCAGTTCCGGGGGAGGAGCTTGGCTGCTATGGGTGTGCAGCGCGCTGCCTTTTCTCGTAACACCTTCTGTTAGCGAAAACAGGTAACTAATGTAGGCATTTTGTAACAGTGAGGTTTCGTAAAACTAACGTTTGAAAAGCAGGGGACACCTGTATACTGTATATAACTACATTCAAAGTACCAGTAAACCATTTAATTTTACAATGACAAATGGGATGGAATTAACAGTAGTGTGCAGATTGTCATAAAGGGAATTGGTTGACCTGCTGTCAGACTCAGAAGGCTGAATCCTTCAGTCTGCTCCAGTGCTTATTGCCAGCAGTGAAGTCCATGTTTGCTAGGTTCCCAAAGCAACACATGCTGAAGAAATCATTTCACTCTTCCATTACGATCACCAGGAGAGACTCGCCAGAGTGTGAGCGCGCCGCGGTAGTGTAGCGGCTAGCACAACGCTATTGTAGCTTGGCGTGTCGGAATTCAGAGTTCAATTCTGGCGTCCTGTGTAAGGAGTCTACTTGTCCTCCCCATGGAGTGTGTCACTATGCTCTGGTTTCCTCCCACAGTCCAAAGGTGTATTGTTTGGTAGGGTGATTGGTTATTGTAAACTGTCCCGATGCTGGAGTTGAATCAGGGGTTGCTGGGGAAGCGTGTGACTTGAAGGGCCTACTCCATGCCATATCTCTAAATAAATGAACAAACAGTACATAGACAGGAGAGTGTAGCACTTGGGATTCTCAACATTGATACAAGGCCCATGAAATCTCATGACATCAGGGCAAACATGGGCAAAGAAACTTTTTTCATCCTCCTGATTACCACCTACCACTTCTTCATGGATGGAGGATGCTCCTCAATGTTGAACAATACTTGGGAGCAGCAATGAAAGTAGCATAAACACAGAAGGTTTTCTGGGCAGGAGACTTCAGTGTCTATCCCATAGATGCCAGAGAGGGTTTGTTGCAATTAGGGTGTGACCAACATTAGAGATAAACTTATTTGATCTTACTCTTACCAGTCCATATGTGGCAGAAGCACTTATCCTTGATGTCTTGGAAAATGTGACTGCTACAGAAAGGGCAAACTGCAGTCTTCACCTTGAGGATACACTCCACCATATTCACACTAAACAGGGTAATCCTAATTCAATGGGGAGTGGCAAAGGGCATACTGGTAGTAGTACTGGACCTATCTAAACATGAGGTGCCAATACACAATATATATGCTAAATACCAAAAGCATAATACAATAGATCAGGAGAATGGGAAAGGACACAGCTCTGTAGACCTGCTATTTTTTTTATCATTAATGATGGTGGAACAGTAAACATAAGGGGATGGATCTAAGAATGTTCCAATTCTCACTGATAAACAGGGCTTAAAACGTGCACACCAAAAACAAACTGAAGCATTTGCAATCATACTCAGCCAGAAATACTGAGTGGAGAATCCATCTTTGCTTCCTCCTGAGATTCTCACCATCAACAAAGCTAGTCTTCAGCCAATTTGATTCAATCCAGATGATATCAAGAGACATTAACTGATCCTCCACAGCCCACTTGGGTAGAAATTCCAAAGGGTGAAGAAATTTCTTCTCATCCCATTCCTGAATGGCCATCTAGTTATTCTGAGGCTGTCAGCTCCAGTTCTAGCCTGGTGAAACAGCAATTTCTTATTTATATCATCAAGCCCCTTATAAATTTGGTAGGCTACTATTGAGAGCAGACAACGTTCAACAACAAAAAAACCGCACTTCAGAACTATCCACTTGTCTAGACCAACAGTTTCTGTATCATCACAACAATGGCTTTGGTACCACTGATATAGGTAGGAGTGAAGAGATCTTAAAGGGAGTTCAGAAAGAGGTCAAAATTGCAGAACCTCAAAGAGTATAATCCCAAAATAATACCTGATGTTACATCCTAAACAAAACCAAGAACAGAAAGAGGAGCAAGTCGGCCAATAGAACAACTGAATGTTAGGCTGGAGAAAAGGTGCGGAAGTGAAGGCTTTAGATTTCTTTTGGACTATCTTCATACAGTTTTTTTTGCTATTTTGTCCAAATAATCACAAGTAGAATCTAAAGTACAAAATACACATTATTGCAAGAGCATACAGCTAGCTGTTCAAACATAGAGCAAGTCACAAGTCATAAATTGGAAATTAGGGTAACATTAAATGCAAAGGCTATTTAAAATCAACAGCACCCTCATATTGCCTTCATTTTTGCACAAGAAAACATTTGCTCAATTTGCAATATAGTTAATGAAATCTAAAATTTGAAAATAAAAATGATTATAATTATTTCACAGGGTTCAGCAGATGTTGGAGATGGAGGGGAGAAAGATGTTGATCACATTTAGTAAATCGTAGGTGGCAAGAATATGACATGTCACAGATTAAATAAAAGCTTGAATCATTTAATTTGCTCTTTTACCCATTTATATTGTGTTTGGGTTTACACTATAAGCATGGGATTTAAACACACACTTTGCCTTTTCAATACTTGACTCTACTGTGTGTTCATTTATGTGTCCCAGGTCTCACGTCGGGGTACGATGACACAAACATGAGTACATCCATGTGTCAACCTTCAACTGTTAGCCTTGGCAGAGAACGTAGCTAAACTTGTCAGCAGGAAAACAACTGTGGCCGACATTACTCTCATTCAAGGCGCATGCGCATGGGAACCTTGGTTGATGCTCACATTCCAACATCAAAGGCTTCGTGGCCATTTCAGAGCTCTAGGTTTGTTTATATCACTTGGTGCACATCTCTATCTGACCTTTATTTAAATAATGGGCCTATCGAGCTTAAAAAGTGTTGACAAGTATTTAGGTGGATTTCACAACAATTTAGCTACTTCATGGTCACCACTACCGGTATTAGCCTGTTATTCCAAATTTATTTAGTCACCAGAATATAAATCCCCCAGATGCTCTGGTGAGAACATATGCCTGCATTCTGAAACCATGACAGTAACACAATTTGTGTGCTGCCATATCCCTTCTAAACTGTGCTTATCACTACTACTTTTCCCATGAGTAACAATGTTCTGGAGCCTAATTGTTCTTTCCTACTGACTTCCATCTAATATGAGGGTTAGGAATCCCAACACCACTGACTAATTGACAGAAATACAGTGGATATGAAAATACCTTCAAAATACATGGGACTTCCACCTAAAGCGGTCCCAAGATAAGGAATTTAAGAGATCTAATCTTGGCTTTACAAATTTGTTAACATCTGGTCAAAGCATTCCTAGATGTTTTGTAGCTTCATCATTCTTCCTTAGGGAAACATTGCACCTACAGAAACATATTACAATTTATATTGTTATGATACTGCTTGGGTGTTGACAATATCTTCTGAGTCAAAACAAACTGAGAACTAATTTTGAAATTCCATAAATTCTTTAACAAACTACTGGAAATTACAAAGAAAAAATACTGTAGAATGAAACAAAATGGAATAAAATTACAAAAGAAGCCACAACAATGCATATTATATGAAAACTGAAAAGGTCTTTCAATTATGTCAGAAAAATTCCTTTCAACATTTGAAGCTCTTAGAATAAAAAAATCACCATTTCTATTTAAGACCAGCAGTTAACAGGCCATATTACTCTATCAGGATGTAAATTATTCACTTTGCCATCTGTCTTTTAGTTTATTTTAGGACAAAGCCAGGAATTGCCAAGTGAAGACACGGCACACAGTGGAGCTCCCTCTGATGCTGCTCTCTGCAGGACTGAAAGTATCAGCACCTCTCATGTGCATAAAAAAGTGAGAAGGACGGATAACAGATGGCACCAACCACAAGATATGCAACCCAGACTGCTGAGAAACCTGCATCTTTCCATCTGGACTGTCTCAGCATAAAGAATAAACTCTTGTTAAGCTGCAGTCTTAACCGTATCTATGTCCACCAAAGAGTGTTGACTATTTTCAATATAAAACAATAGATTTAACAAATAACATTAATAAAATTAACACTATGCAAAACAATAAGATCATTATCAATAAACACAACCAGTAATTGTAATTTTGGAACATTCAGGATTTGGACCTTCCAACATTTGCATTTTAATATATTTACTTAGCAATACAGAAAGGGAATATTGCCCTGTTCACATCTATTACCTCACATGTGCAAATCAAATGCAACTTGTCTTCAAAAATTAAACATAAAACCAAGATTTTCTCAGAACAGCCACTTGTCCAATAGACTGATTAATGCTGGGAAGGTCCTCTAAAAATGCCCAATAATGGCTTTGGGCTGAAATATTAACTATTCTGAACCTGTGAAAATGGAATGATTAATACAAAAAAAGATATTTCAAAATCGCCCTGTCTACCACAAGGAATCTGAGTTAGCTGCACTAAATTTCTAACTGGAGTTAAAAAACATCCATCTTAGTCAAGAATAAATGAATATGCAAACAACCTTTATTCTGATGTGCCTTTCTTTTGTGATTTATGCAAAATGTAAAAGCATACTCATGTTTTATCAAAATAACTCTTAAGATTGATCTTTTTTCAGCTTGACTAACTGATGGAAAAACACCTAGCATAATAAATAACACTGCTGCTAAGAGGCTGAATTAACCTTTTCTTGTGATTATGAATTAACCCATTTAATGTCAGTTCTAAGTATTATCCCCAAATAAGGAAATCATTACAATAAAAGTGTCTATGGGGTTAATCCCAATGGTAAATGAAACAAATCAAAAGGCAGTATATGAGAAAAAGCTCCTATTAAGACAAAGGAGTTGGAGGCAGAAAAAATAAGTAGAAGTTACAGAAGTTCAAAGAATCTTCCCATCAGCTAAGGAATATGCATTAACTCATTAACTTTGTATGTATATCTCTGAAAGGAGTCCAACATCCCAAAGGGAGACGAAACAATACTCCATGGTCTTGCAGAAGGATTATCATAAGAAACCAAGAGATCTTTATAGGAAGAATTAACTGACTATTTTCAATACTGATCCAGATATTAGGTAGATTCTGAAACTAAGTTGTTTGAAAGTATTTGGGCTATTGATAATGCTACATCCTTCAGGGAAAAAAATTAAGATGAACAAAGCAAAGAAAGAAAAGATATGGACATTTTAGAGTGCATCCATTTTAAAGGTACATAAGAAAAGACTAGAGTGAATAGGTTATTGGGAGGCATTCAAAATCAGTTTCTTTTTTGCACTTGTTCATGACCTTGGATAGATTTCACTTGGAACATGGTGCTTAGTTTTAGTCTCCTACTCCTAGTGATACTGAAGTTTTGGAGGAGAGTAAACAAGGACTGCTGTACTAATTGGAAGTACAGCCAAATATTACTGGGGCACACAATCTGCCAAAAACATGCTGCAACACTGTTGTTTTTGAAAATCAAAGAACATTGGTAAAGCTCTTTGCAGATGTGGCAAATCTGAAATAAAAGCAATAATTGCTGGATGAGCTCGGCAGATCGCATAAAATCTGCAAAGACAGAAACAATTAATCCTTTGAGTCAACATCAATGATCCTGCTAGTGGTGGGCAGAGACGCTGGCTATGTGAAATTGCCAGTGACCTAATTTCCAGGTCCTCTGGTAAAATCCACACAGATTAGTTCTCTTCAGTTTTTATTTCAGATTAAATTGTTTTAGTCAATTTTTTCAGTTTAGTTGCAGTATGATTGCCTTTTTCTCAGAAATTAGAGAATAAGAAATGTCCAATAGTACCAATGCTTTGCTAATTTTAGAACCTTGTTTATTTATACATACAATTTGCTACTGCAATCATTGATAAAAAGAATGGTTCAAGTGATGAATATGAACTACACAGTTTGAGAGATTGAATGATTTGTAGCTTCAGAGACCTGAATGGGTGGAATACAGGTCTCAGACTTCTCCCAAAATTTGTATCAGTGGTACTATGGTGAAGTCTTTTTGTGGAAATAGTTTTTTAAAGCCACTGCAAGAACCTTTAGGCTTGTATTCAATAACTTTGAGATTGTGTTTAAGTAAGGGAATATGCTGCTTACCAAGAAAGAGTATTGTATCCAAATACATATTATAATGACAGGTATATAACAGTTGGAGCAGGATGGTAACATAGTGGTTAGCACAATGTTTTACAGTGCAGGTGACCTGGGTTCAATTCCCATCGCTGCCTGTAAGGAGCTTGTATGTTCTCCCTGTGACCGTGTGGGTTTCTTCCGGATGCTCTGATTTCCTCCCACAGTCCAAAGATGTACTGGTTGGTAGGTTGATTGGTCATTGTGAATTGTCCCCTGATTGGGCTGGGGTTAAAACCAGGGTCGCTGGCAGCGTGGCTCAAAGGGCTGGAAGGGCCTATTCCACACTGTATCTGAATAAATAAACAGAAACTTCAGTATTCATGTCTATTGTCAACTTTCTAAGTGGGTATCAGAAAACTCATTACAACAGTATTTTTGACTGATGAAGTGGGCTGACAATGGAGATGGTTTATTCCTCTAAAGCCATAATCTTTTATCCACTAATTCCCATGGTCAAGTGCACTGAATGAATCTGAACAGCTGCTTAGAGAAGTTTGACCTTGATTGGACACCTGTTTCTAAATCTAAATCCCCAGCTCTTCCTTTAAAGAAAAGGGTTGTTAAGTGAGCAGGTAATAATTGTCGCAACATACATCAAAGTTGCTGGTGAACGCAGCAGGCCAGGCAGCATCTATAGGAAGAGGCGCAGTTGACGTTTCAGGCCGAGACCCTTCGGAAGGGTCTCGGCCTGAAACGTCGACTGCGCCTCTTCCTATAGATGCTGCCTGGCCTGCTGCGTTCACCAGTAACTTTGATGTATGTTGCTTGAATTTCCAGTATCTGCAGAATTCCTGTTGTTTGCAGGTAATAATTGTCTTTCTTTTTTAAAACAACAGATCTAAAAACGATTAAGGAAGGATAGACAAAATGTCAGCACAGCATTTTATAGGGGCATGATGTAAATGTGGTCACATTCTCAAATAGAAATAGAAATCTGGGGAATTGCATGTGCCTTTACTGCAACTAATTTCAACAATATCACACTGAAAAAGAACCGCCACTTCCAGCAGAGCTAAAAGTCAGTCCACACCAGTGATTCTCCTAATATTTCTGATTTTGTCACATTTATTTTCTGATTTTGCAACCAGCAGGACAGATAAGGGGACCTGGTCCTAAAACAAGAAGTTATTAAACAAAATTAGAGGACATGATATGAGAGTAATATACTGGCTTGAAGTAAGGACAGCTTAATGTACAGAAAACAGAGAGTGGGAATAAATGGTTAATTTTTCTTGAGGGGTGCTACAGAGATCAGTGCTAGAGCTGCAGGTACTCAAATCTATATCTAAGATTGAGATATGGAGATTAAAGTATAACATATCCAAACTTGCTGGGCAGCAGTGTAGGTTGTGAGAAGAATGCAAATAAGCTTCAGGGAATTTGGACAGGCTAGAAAATGGAAGAAGTCTCCATGTAGGCTATATGGGGAAAAAATGTGATGTCATCTAATCTGCCAGTAAAATAGTGGATTTTTTGAAATGGTAAGAGATTGAGAGTTGTTGATGCTCAGAGGGATCTGAGTGTCCATGTACATAAACCATGAAAGAACAGATCCAGTACATTATGTTGGCTTTACTGGCAAGAAAATTTAAGCACATGCTTAAAGACATCTGTCCGTAATTACAAAGGGCAATGGTAAAGCCACACTTGGATTATTATGTACTGTGGTCTCCCCACTTAAGGAAAGATAAATTTACAGAGATTGAAGGCAAGTTCACCAAATCAACTTTGCATTCTGCGCCTATAAACATTCTAGAGGCTAGAAGAATGAGAGATTTAAATGAAACATACAATATTTTGTGCTAGCCCTGACATATTAGATGCTGGGATGACATTGGCTGGAATGTAAAGAATCAGAGAACAGAGTCTCAAAACAAGGCACATTGAGATGAGCTGAGCCAGAGAGTGGTGAATCCAAGGTAACCTCTACAGACACGCATGGTAGTCTAATGGTGGGCAGCACGGTAGTGTAGCGGTTAGCACAATGCTTTACAGTACCAGCGACCAGGGTTTGATTCCCACCATTGCCAGTAAGGAATTTGTATGTTCTCCCTGTGACTGCATGGGTCTCTGCCCACAATCCAAAGATGTATCGGTTGGTAGGTTAATTGGTCATTGTAAATTGTCCTGTGATTAGGCTAGGGTTAAATTGGGGATTGCTAGATGGCTTGGCTCAAAGAGCTGCAAGGGCCTATTCTGCATTTTATCTTAATAAATAAAAATAAATAAATATTAATAGAATCAAGGGATATGGGTTAGTGTAAGAAATTGATCTAGAAGTAAATGACCAGCCACGATTATATTGAATAACAGAGCAGGCACAAGCAGACAAATGACCTATTCCTGCCTCTATTTATTGTGTTCTTCTTGGCAAGCTCGCTTTCCTGAACCCAGCAGTTAAAAGCAATTGCTTCTGTGGTTATGTAACAAAGTTATGAAGTTCAAAAGATTTTGAACTTGAATTCAGAATCAGATTTATCACCACTATCTTACAAGATGTAAAATTTGTTGTTTTGTGGCAGCAGTACAGTGCAAAGACATAAAATTACATAATAAATAATGCAAAAAAAGGAATAATCAGGTAGTGTTCACGGATCATCTGGAAATCTGATGGCAGAGGGGAAGAAGATGAATTACTCTACATTGCCTTTGAGCATCTGAGTTGGGAAGGTGAAAAGATTCTTGATTAAATGTGTGCATATGAATGAAGAACAGATATTGAAGGCAGTCATAGATGAATTACCCTACTACTTCCTACACAAGCTTACAATAAAAATGGATAAAAGGAGCTACTGGAAACCTGTCTTTGCCTATGCCTGTTTACCATCCAAGAGCTTCAGAACAAGATATCAAAAAAGTAGGAGCCTACTGTAATATTCTGAATAAGTTGCTGCAATACTTGTTAATTACAACCATCAACAACATTGGGTAGGAAGAGATTTACCTGTGTTTTATGTCAGGCTAGTGGAACTGCTGCCTCAGTTTCAGCAATCTAGGCTCAATCGCAACCCTCCAGTGCTGTCTGTGAACATGCATGTTCTTCCTGTGTCACTGTGGGCTTTCTCCAGGTGCTCTTTTTACTCTCATCCCAAAGACGTGCAGATTAGTAAATTAAATGGCCTTTGTAAATTGCCTCTAGTATTTAGATGAGTGATAGAGTCTTGGGAGAACTGAAGGGAATGTGGGGAGAATAAAATGGGATTAGTATTAGCCAGCATACAACCATAGAGGTGCAGCACTGAAACAGATCCTGTGGCTCAATGAGTTTGCATCCTTTCTGTTTTACACTAATTCTACTTTAACCCATTTTAGATTCTTGATATTTGACGGGCCAAGGAGCTTGTTGCTGTGTTCTTTGACTCCAGATGGATAAATGCACGGCTGACTATGATGGGAATATACAAGATTATGAATTACAAAGATTACCAATTTATAGGAAAGGATATGGTGAGCTTTAAAATAAAGAAAATAATTATAACTATGAGATCTTAGTGAATTTAGAGCTAACGTGAGTCGGGACAGCACTTTTGTGTCACTGAGGATATGCGAAAGGAAGATTTGAATAAGTCAGTGTTTGAAAAGGACGGCAGATAAGAAACAGAAATACTCGTGAATGATCAGAAGCAGATGGGCCAAATAGCATTGGAAGCAGGCAAATTTGTGGAGGTGGATGCAGATTTCTAAGATGTAGAAGAAATGAAGCTGAAGCTCATTCTACTGTCAATATTGTGAACAATCTGATTTGATCAAAAATTCTAACACTGATCCAATATTTTTTAATCTATAGCCAACATTAGAACAAACTGACAAAACATTATCACAAATACTATGTTTTAATGCATTAATCACTTCTAAGTGCAAACATAGAGGTCTAATCCAAGTGAACTCAGCAAAACAATATTGAATTCAAGCAAGCTTTAATCATTAAATGATATTTATGACACTTTGAAATTTGCTAGTAAATCACATTTTTTGGATAGTTTACGAAAGTAATTGTATAGAATGTCCATACCTTCAAAACTTAATATACTTAACAGCAGGGAACGTACAAGGAGTGATTGATAAGTTTGTGCCCTAAAGTAGAAGGAGTCAGTTTTAGAAAACCTAGCACATTTATTTTTCAACATAGTCTCCTCCTACATTTACACACTTAGTCCAGCGGTCGTGGAGCATACGGATCCCTTCTTTGTATAAGTCAGCATCTTGGACCTCCAGTAAGTGGTCTGCAGCAGGGGGAATTGATAAGTTCGTGGCCTAAGATAGAAGGCGATCAGTTATACAGCTCTCGTTACATGCACCTGCAGTTCAACTCTTTGAGTGATTATGCAGAAAGTTTGAAGTTAATAACTCATCTCCTTCTACCTTAGGCCACAAACTTATCAATCACCTCTGCTGTGGACCACTTTTTGGAGGTCCAAGACTCCGACTTCTACAAAGAAGGGATCCGTATGCTCCACGACTGATGGACTAAGTGTGTAAATGTAGGAGGGGACTATGTTGAAAAATAAATGTGCTAGGTTTTCTAAAATTGACTCCTTCTACCTTCATCTCCTTCTTAGGTCACAAACTTATCAATCACCCCTTGTATAATGTTGTTCAACTGAATACATTATACAAGATATAGCTTCTAGCTGCCAAGTTCTTCTATTAGTAACAAAAGGCAACAGAGTAATATTTTTTGGTGTAATATTAGATTTGACAAATATCTTGCAAGTAAACAGATTACAATTCCTCAGAAATACTAAATTACTAGATAAATATCCTATTTAATAACACTGTTTTCCGTTACTTATTTAATGCTGTTATCATGATTTCACCGGTTCCAAAATTGAAGGATAAAGCCATTAAGATGAATTACTATTTGAACTGCTCTTTGATAGAACATTGCATGTCACATTAAATAATTCCCTTTCTTTGTAAGCAACTAGAATGAAACACAAGACAATTATTTTTATAAGACTCAAAATATTTAAATCCCTGCTTTCATCTTTGAGGTGCACTACTGCACAGCAAGCTGTTGTTTGCTGTAGTATTACAATATCAACCAATTCAGTGAAACAATAAAGTTTCAATGTTACACAGATTAAATTGAGACCTGTTCTATGTAACCTGAACGGAACACCATTAAAAGTATATATAAGCTATTTATGCATGTACCTTGACAAAGGAAAACTGATGAAAAGAAAAAAAATCTTTTTTTCCTCTATAACAGTTTTTTTTAAAGGACTGCCACATTTAACTGCACATAAGGATTTTGGCAAGAAAAAATTAAGAGGGCTCCACAACCTTAATGAACCAAAATGCAAATTTTATTTGCCAAAATATAGCAGATCATTTCATTCAAGTAAATTATTAATAAAATATTTGTAACAGGCTACTCAAATTGGGGTGTATATTCTCAAGCATTTCATCTTAGCTCTACTGCATTTTCAAAGTGAATGGCAAGGGAATTTTACTGCAATCAATGACATCAGCTTTTGTAGAGAATTAGATTTTACTGGTCTGTTGTTACTATGGAGCAAGAACAGACAAATAAGCAGTTTCTGAATGTTGAATGTCTATCAAATCAGCAAGAGGGAAATAATGTTTTAATATTTACTGAGTTTATTTACTTTTAGTGCAGATAGATAAACCAAGTACTAAATTATCTAATATTAGTCTGCCACATGCCCTTGTGGAAATAAAAAGCTTATTTTTAAAGCTGAGCTGAAAAAATAAATGTAATTATTTAGTAAATTGCTGGCAGCCAGACTAAATCATCTGCCTACCAATTAGATGCAAGCAATCAAGTCTAAGAACTGTCATTTATTGCTATCTGCCATATAGGAAAAGATAGTTACCTATTTTTCAGCAAAATGAATGAAATAATTTTCACAAACATTTTTAAGGGATTGATGGAAATGGGGAAGAAGGGAAAGCAGATAATTAAATATTATTCCTATTAAGTAAACAGTTGAGCAGATTCCAAATTCTGTTGTAAATAGGTCAAAAAGAAAACTGAAACCTTACTGATTGTGCTAAATACAGTGTTATAAATCATATAAGCTTGGAAAGAGACCCTTAAGTCCAACTGGTCCATACGGACCAAGATGTCATTCCAAGCTAGTCCCATTTGCCTGTGAATGGCCCATATCCTTTAAATTTTTCCCATCCACACAGCTTCTGTTGGCAGAATAGTTGGGCTACAATAAAGCTTTTAAGAGGGAACCAAATTATACATAAATGGCTTAAAAAAGAAAAACAGTATATTTTGTCATACTTAATAGTGAAGAAAAAATTCAGTTTCTGTTACACTTGCTGTTTTCATCTTGTAAGTTTACTCTTCTAGGTCATTAACCTCACAATTTCCATCAATGCTAGGATAAGCTGTTATACACCAAACTCACAAAGATCTGGACAATTTCCCTGCAACTCATGGTTAATCCAAATAAAAAGTGACAACTTGGAAAATGAATATGTGCCTAGTAACTTAATAGAGTAAATAGAAAAGAGCAGAGGAGACTGACTGGTAAGGAGACTTGTTATCATTTGGGGAAACAGCAGGAAATTATATTAGATTTAAAAGACAAATACAAATTACAGTGACTCTTAATGGGTCTGGATCAATTTATCAAACAATATTTATCATTAGCCTAGTATATGATAAAGTTATCCCAGTTGTGAAGGCCTTTGGGGAGAAAGAACATAGAACAGAACAGCACACATGTGCTCTTTGGCCGATAATGTTGCGCCAATTTGAATAAACCTACTCAATCTAACCTTTTCCTCCTACACAGCCCAAAATCCATAAACACAAGAGATTATGCAGATGCTGGAAATCCAGAGCAACACAGACAAAATGTTGAAGGAACTCGGCAGGTCAGGCAGCATCTCTGGAAAGGAATAAACAGTCTACGTTTCAGGCCAAGACCCTTCATCAGGACTGAAAAGGAAGGGGAAAGACCAGAATAAGAAGGTGGGGGGGGGGAGGAGTGGAAGGAGTACAAGCCAGAAGGTGATAGGTGAAGCCAGGTGGGTGAGGAAGGGGGATGAAGTAGGAAGCTGGGAGGTGAAAGGTGGAAAAAGTAAAGGGCTTAAGAAGGAATCTGATAGAAGAGGAGAGTGCACCATGGGAGAAAGTGAAGCAAGAGAGGCACCTGTGTCAGGTGATAAGCAAATGAGAAGGGGTAAGTGGGGAGCCAGAATGGGGAATGGAAAAAGAGAGGGGAGGGGAGAAATTATCATAGAGATGTTGATGTTAATGCTGTCAGATTGGAGGCTACCACTCACTGTACTTTTCTACACTTCCCACCACCTACCTTAAATGCATGTCCTCTGGCATTGGCCATTGCTGCCTTGGGAAAAATGTGCTGACTATCCACTCCCTCTGTGCCTCTTATTATCTTATACATCTCCTATAAGTTGCCTCTGATCCTGATTCGTTCTAAAGAGGAAAAGCACTAGCTCATTTAACCTTTCTTTATAAGATTTGTTCTCTAATACAGGCAGCATGCCCGGTAAACCTCCTCTGCACCTTCTCTAAAGCCTCCACATGCTTCCTATAATGAGGCGACCAGAATGGAACATGATACTCCAAGTGTGGTCTATTGAGGGTTTTATAGATATGCAACATGATTTTGTGGCTCTTGAACTCAATCCCCCAACTATTAAGGCCAACACCACATATACCTTCTTAACAACCCTATAAACTTGCATGGCAACTTTGAGGGAACTATGGACTTGGACTCCACTGCTAAGAATCCTGCTATTAACCTTGTATTCTGACTTCAGGTTCAACCTTTCAAAGTGTATCATTTCATACTTTTCTGGATTGAAATGCATCTGCCACTTCTTTGCCCATTCCTGCATCTTGTCTATATCCTGTTGTATCCTATGACAACCTTCTACACTATCCACAACACTACCTATCGTCACATCATCTGTAAGCTTCACTAACCCACTTTTCCACTTCCTTATCCAAGAAATTTATAAAATTCACAAAAACCATGGGTCCCCAACCAGATCCCTGCAGAACACCACTAGTCACTGACCTCCAGATAGAACATGCTCCTTCTACTACCACCCTCTGCTTCTGCGGGCAAGCCACTTTCAAATCCACATAGTCAAGTTTCCATAAGTACCGTGTCTCATGACTTTCTAGACAATCCTACCATGGGGAAATTTGTCAAATGCCTTACTAAACTCCACATACACCACATTCATCAGTCAACTTTCATCAATCCTTTTTGTCGCCTTCTCAAAAAATTCAATCAAGCTTATGAAGCATAACCCACCCTTCAAAAAGCCATGCTGCATATCCCTAGTAAGAATGTTTGCCCAAATGCTCATAAATGCTGCCCCTAATAATCCTCTTCATTAATTTGCCCACTACTAATGTAAGGTTCACAGCTTTATAATTCCCAAGATTACACCTATTACCTTTCTTGAATAACGGAACAACAGTTGCCATCCTCCAATTCTCCAGTAGCACTCCTGTGACCAGTGAGGTTACAAAGATAATCTTCAATGCCCTGCGATCTTTTGCTTTACTTCCTGCAGTATCGTGGGGTACATTTATCCTAGAACTTACCTATCCTACAAATCTGCCCCACCTAAACGTTTTTCACGAAGGAGGTGTCAATCAATATTTGGGAAGTTGAAGTCACCCATGACATCAACCCAGTTATTTTTGCACTTTTCCAAAATCTGCCCATTTGTCTGCTCCTCAGTGTCCCTGTTGCTGCTGGGGGGCGGGGAGGGGGCGAAGGGAAAATAGCCTATAGAATATTTTCAACAGAGTCATTGCTCACTTCCTGTTTCTGACTTCCACCTACAGTAACTCAGTACACGATACCCCTACGACGTCCTCCCCCTATGATATCCCTGATTAGCAATGCCACCCTCCATCTTGCTTTTGAAACATCCAAACCCTGGAACATCAAGTAGCAAGTCCCACCCTTACAACAGCCAAGTCTCTGTAATGCCCATAACATTGTGTAATTCCATGCATTGATTCATTCCCTAGGAATAATTAAAACTGACTGAAAATATTTGTTTTGGAAGTAAATAAAATTAAAAATGCTTTCCTCCTTGTAATCTTTATAAAGCAGAAGTTGCCAAGAAGGCACAGATGTTTGATTGGATGAATTCAGCTTGTTGCCAGAGATAGAGGCTGATGGTACAACAATTACTTTTGTGAGTGGAAGTCTGACCAGTGGTGTACCCCAGAGATCAGTGCTGGGACCTTAGTGTTTGCTATATTTATGAACAATCTGGATACTAATGTAAATGGTATGATGAAAGTTTGCAGATGACCTGAAAATTGGTAGTATTATTAATAGTGAGGAAGACAGTCTTCAGCTACAAAATGATATTGAAGTGCTGGTAAGATGTGCTAAGCAAGGCAGATGGAATTCAATCTTGGACAATGTAAGGTAATATATTTTGGGAGGAATAACAAGGCTAGGATGTACACAGTAGGACCTTGGGGATCTCTGAAAGGAACAGCACGGGTAGATACGGTAGTTAAAAAGGCACACAATATTTGTCTTCATTAGCTGGAGGGCAGAGCAGCAGAGAGGCAATGAAAAGCTATATAGAATGAGATAGGAGTATGGCGTCTGTTCTGGACAATGCACTTAAGGACGTGATTGCATTGGAGAAGATGCACAAGAGATTGACTATGATATTGCCTCAGATGGAGAGATTGGATTGGCTGGTGAGGAGAGAAAACTAGAATGACCAGGTTGAATTGCAGAAAATTATTTTATTTAGAGATACAGTAAGAAATAGGCCCTTGCACCATTCGAGTGCGCCACCCAGCAACCCACCTGTTTAACCCTAGCCTAATCACAGAAAAATTTACAATGACCAATTAACCTACTAACCGGTACGTCTTTGGACTGTGGGAGGAAACTGGAGCACCCGGAGGAAACCCACGCACACACGGGAAAGAATGTACAAACTTGCTTTCAGAGGATGCCAGAATTGAACTGCGAACTCCAATGTCCTGAGCTATAATAGTCGCTCTAACCACTATGCTAACATGACACCTCACTGTATGAAGGGTAAATAGTGATATTTATAGCCAGTGGGAAAAGGTTTATGAAAGAGAAATAAGAGAATTTGAGAAAGATTTTTTAAAACCAAAACTGTAATTGAAATCTGAAATACATGGAATGAGGGGTTGACAGAAGCAAGTAGTCATACATTTAAGAAATATTTAGATGACTCTGAAATGCCATGGCATTGAAGACTACAGGTCAAGTGCAGGAAAATGGGATTTGTACAAATGGGTACTTAATGGCCAACATGGGAACAGTGGGATGAAGGGCCTGTTTATGTGCTATCCAACTCTAAGTCACATTTAACCCAATCTCTGCGCCACACTATGCAGTTTCTTTTTCAAATTGGTGTCAGAAGGATAATTTACAAAGCAGAAATGTAAGCTTAGTAGATTTTAGCTTAAAACCTACCAAGCTTACATTTCTACCTAGTGGCAGCTGATTGTATCTAAGTGTTTAGATTATCATTTATGTTTCATATTATTTTAAAACGTAGTTGAAGCATAGATGCTGTTGATCTTCATGGGAATGAGGAAGGGAGAACTTTTAGAAAGTGAATTTGGAGCTGACCAATATGAAGAAGGCATCAAATGTTTGAAAGAAAATGCACTTAGTGGCCACTTTATTAGGTACAGCTGTACACCTGCTCGTTAATACAAATACCTAATGAACTACTCATGTGGCAGCAACTCAATGCACAAAATCATGCAGACATGGTCAAGAGGTTCAGTTGTAGTTCAGGCCAAATATCAGAATGGGGAAGAAATTTTATCCAAGTGAATTTGACCATGGAATAATTGCTGGTGACAGATGGGGTGGTTTGAGTATCTCACAAACTGGTTATCTCCTGGGATTTTCATGCACAATAGTCTCTAGAGTTTACAGACAATGATGCAAAAAGCACAAAAAAAAATCCACTGAGTGAGTGTCAGTTCTGTGCGCAAAATCGCCTTGTTATTCAGAGGTCAGAATAGAATGGCCAGATTGGTCAAATTGACAAGAAGGTGAGAGTAACTCAAATACAGATGTGTTACAAGTGGTGTGGAGAAGAGCATCTCTGAATGCACAACATATCGCACTTTGAAGTGGATGGACTACAGCAGCATAAGATCATGAACATACACTCAGTGGCCAATTTGTTAGGTACAGAAGATGTCTAATGAAATGGCCACTGAGCGTATATAGATTAAGTAGATGGACAAGAATTGGGAGATAAAATGAGAATTATTTGCTATAGAGGAAGAATAGATAAATAGATCTTTAACTGTGAGAAACCAATAAATTTGGTTTACAGACTAATGGTCATTATGGCAGACATCCCACCTCTCCTGCATATTAATAGTGACTCCCTGATGCCCGCAAGTTATATACAATATCACGGAAATCTATTTTTTTGAGAGCGAGCAAGCGAGAAAGAGAGAGAGAGAGAAAGCAAGAGAGAGCGCAAGAGCGCGCCATGGCAGAGTGTTCCAAAAAAAAAACAAAATGTACATCACCCCAGACTACACTAAAGTGTACCCCGCCTAATAGGGGTCAAAATTGCCCATGGTGGGTTAAGACTGTAAAAGACATGTTGAGGTGAGTTTAACAGGTGTCATTCGTTCATTAGCATAGCTAACGTTATTTAAACCAGCCGGCTAGTTGCTAAGGAGCTACTCTGTTGCAGACAACCCACCTCTCCCAGAAGTTCTGGGAGTCTCCCGCAAATTGATGGTGCTACCTCCCTGAAATGAGTTTTTGCAGGGTGGGATATCTGTTATGGGCCCTCACCCTCCAAGACATTCCCCCTTCTCATTACGACCGTTAGGGAGGAGTACAGCAACCCTAGACAAAGATTCAACAATTTAGGAACAACATCTTTCCCTCTGCCACCAAATTTCTGAATGGTCCATGAACTCATGAACAAAAACAGGCTATTCCTTTTGCACTATTTATTATGTAATTTTATATCTTTGCACTGAACTGCCACTGCAGAACAACAAATGTTACCTCATGTAAGACAATGTTACTAAACCTGATTCTGATGGTGTACTTCTTCATGAGACACAGAAAGCAAACATGCAGGTATAGTTAGCAATGGAAACAGTTTGTTGGTCTTTAGTGCAAGTCACAGAGAAAATTGGCATATAACCAGGCCACCAAGTTCTTTGCCGATTTACTCCAATTCCACATTTTTATTCTCCAATATTTTCATCAACTACTCACAGACATACTAGAGGCAATTTGCAGTGGCCAAATAGTCTACCAACTCACACACCTTTGGGATGCGAGAGGATTGAATGCTTGGCCAAACTGACTGGAGTTGAGAAAAATGAAAGGTGCTCTTATTGAAAGATTCTGTGTGCAGTTGACAATATAGATGCTGAAAGACTGTTTCTTAGGCTGTAAATGTTAGGCATTCTCTTACCCACTCAGTCACAGAGTGTACTTATTGAGTCATAGAGCACGGAAACAGGACAAAGACAGAAAGATGTTTGAACACCAAAGACTGGGCAGAAATTGAAAGGCACAGCAAGCCTGAAAGGGAATATTGACTATTCCTGCTAATCTTCACACCAGTACCAAAAGAGTATTCTATAACAGTGGCACAGACAGCGCATAAAACAACTGTCCTAGAGCTTCTACCACCTTTCGCAGTCAGATAAAAATAGAAATATTTTGTTGCATATCTATTTGCAAGTACTGTAGCTTGAAGATCATTATTAGAAGGCAACCTCACTTTAACTGTGAACCTCGGCCAGCTAAGGATCAACAAAGTCAAAATTTTTGTAACTAGACACAATCTAGTAATTATTTTCAGAAGTACTATTTTATGATTCAATTAATTTGCCCAAGGTAGGTACTTTCCAAATATCCTTGCTTCTTGTTTGGTTGTATACAGTGGCTTCAGAATTGAATAGAGCAGAATTGTTGAGTAAGGACGATGAATATTGACGGAAATCACAAAGACTATAAATCCCCATATGCCATGGAGTTTTACCTTTAAACAGTGTGTACCATTTTTCCCCAGTGTGTTTCAATACTGGAAGCTTTATGTTGTAATGGACCTATTTCACAGGAAAAAATGCTGCTGGGCAAAAATTAGCATCCATTGCACCCAAAAGTGCTTTTCACATCTTCTACATGATCAGCTGAAATAGAAAATAAAACCATCTTTTATGAATTAAGCTTGGAATAGAGTGGAAGGTGAAGAACACAAGCAAGATCTTCCAATGCATATTGAAAAGTTGGCAGGCAAAAAGAGAAATATGCCAGAAAAAAGTGTGAACTGGAGGAGAGAAAGAGCGACAATATGAATAGGCAGAGTGGAACAGAACAAACTGGAGAAGAAAGTGCCAGTGTGAACAGGAAAAGGAAGCAATATAGCTACACCAACCAGGAAAAAAAACTAAGAAAGCAATTTAACAATTAGATTTAGTACAAGAGCAATAATAAGCCATAGCTTCTCCTCAAAGTTCAAAGTAAAGTACATATATGTCACCATATACAATGCTGAGATTCATTTTCTTGCAGGTAACTCCAAGAAACAAAATAGAATCGATGAAAGGCTGTACCCAACAGGATGCACAAACAACCAATGTGCAAATATAAAAAGAAATAATAATAAATAAACAATAATTATCAAGAACATGAGACAAAGAGTCCTTGAAAGTGAGTCCAAAGGTGTTGTAACCATTCAGTGATGGAACAAGTGAAGTTGGGTGAAGTTATCCCCTCTGGTTCAAGAGCCTGATGGTTGAGGGGTAATAATTGTTCCTAAACTTGCTGGTGTTTGTCCTGTACCTTCTTTCTGACGGTAGCAATGATAGGAGAGCATGGTGGGGTCCTTGATGATGGATGCTGCTTTCCTGCAACAGCGCTCTGTGCAGATACACTCAGTGGTGGGGAGGACTTTAACCGTGATGGACTGGGCCATATCCACTACTTTTTGTAGGATTGTACATTCAAGGGCATTGATGTTTCCACACCAAGCCGCAATGCAACCTGTCAATATTCTCTCACTGCACATCTATCAAACTTTATCAAAGTTTTAGATGACATCTTAAATCTTCACAAACTTAGAGTAAAACTTAGAGAAAGTAGAGGCACTGCTGTGGTTTCTTCATAATGGCACTTATGTGATGGACCCAATACTGATCCTCTGAAATGATAACACCGAAAAATTTAAAGTCGCCGACCCTCTCTGCCTCTGATCCTCGATGAGGACTGGCCCATGGACATCTGTTTCCTCTTCCTTAAATCAATGATCATCTCCTTGATCTTGCTGACATTAACTAAGAGGTTGTTGTGGCACCACTTGGCCAGATTTTCAACCTCCCTCCTATAGGCTGATTTGTCACCACCTTTGTTTCGGCCAACAGCAATGACATCGTCAGCAAACTTAAATATGACATTGGAGCTGCACTTAGCCTCACAGTCATAAGTATAAACTCAGTAGAGCAGAGCAACAAAGATGTCATAAATCTTCTGCAAAAACCGATAACCAAAGTATTAGTATGTATTCTGTGATACTTAAAATTTAAGATGACCTCACAAATTAAATTATACATTTTAGATGATGATATAAGTGTATATCCCATTGTAAAAATATTTTGAATATAAATATTCTTTATTACAATGTGCTATGTTTATGTATATGTAGTTCTGGCTTCTTTATGCAGAGTTGTCAATTTTTTTACTTCTTTTCGCATGCTGATCCTATGTTAATAATTAAGTACCCCTTACAATACTACATAACACCATGATTCATACATCTCTGCCTAATCTCAAATAATAATGAGGCAGCCTATAGAGAAGAAATCATCACCCTGACACAGTGGTGTCAAGAAAACAACCTCTCCCTTAGAGTTGCAAAAACAAAGGAACTGGTTGTGGATTACAGGAGTAATGGAGACAGGCTAATCTCTATTAACATCAATGGATCTGGGGTAGAGAGGGTGAACAGCTTTAAATTCCTTAGCATACATATGACTGAGAATCTCACGTGGTCTGTACATACTGGCTGTGTGGTGAAAAAAGCATAACAGTGCTCTTTCACCTCAGACGGTTGAAGAAATTTTGTATGGCTCCCCAAATCCTAAAGATTTTCTACAGGGGCACAATTGAGAGCATCCTGACTGGCTGCATCACTGCCTGGTATGGGAACTGTACTTCCCTCAATCGCAGGACTCTGCAGAGAGTGGTGCGATCAGCCCAGCGCATCTGTAGATGTGAACTTCCCACTATTAACAAATGTAAAATAAAAACTTTTACTCCTCATGTATGTGAAGGATGTAAGTAATAAAGTCAATTCAATTCAATAATCCTGCCAAAAATGGTTTGTTAAAGCATTGATTAAAGAGCGTAAGAAACCATTTGATCCAATTAATAGCTCTTAAAAAATCTATCACATTAGTCGCATTCCTATGTTCTTTATTATAATTCCGTAAATTATTCCGTTTCAAATATGTAATGGCTTCTCTGTAGCAGAAATGTTTGGGTTATGACTAGATAATGGGACTTAGAAATTCAGGGGCTAGCCAATGGGAGAGATGTTATTCTTGCTTGTGTGTCTGAAAGCTGTTGGTTTCGCGGACTTTTGCCAGAAGGTGCAAGGAGAATGAAGAGAGGAGGCGCGACTTGAGGGAGTCGGTGGGCTGCCTGACCGGGTGGACTCTGGGTGGGAGTCCGGGGTCGGTGACGCATGGAGGAGATCGAATAGTGGATAGAAGATCTTGCTGAGTGAGCTCCAACGATTTGTGCACGGACTGTTTAATAAGATTATTGGCGCCTTTTTCTTTTATATTTTGTTTCCCTACTAACCACATAGTCAAAGTAAGAGTTATAAATCTTAATCGTTTAACCGCATATTGTGTACTGTTTGTTATTTCTGGGTACTGATTTGGCACAGGGGACGCATCGCGCAGCATCCACCCAAACGAGATTTATTAAGTTTGGCTGGGCAAGAGACCATTGAGATCATGCCGCTAGGCAAAGTGAGTGTTACAAATATATAAGAGTCAACTGACAACAAATTTAAATTCAAGTTTTATTGTCATTCAACAATACATGAACAACCATTAATACAGCCAAAAAGTACAGTCCAAGTCCCAGAGTCCATGACTACTGTCAGCAAGAGCAAGCTGATAGCAGTCTACGGATGAATGCAATCCAGCTTGCCTTGCACCGAGTGAACACTGAAAGGCAGCACCAACACCAGCATGGACGCAACACCATACTGCCCCCTGGCACCGATTCTGACGCCTCTCTCCTGGACGGATGCAAACAGGCAACACATTGGCATGAGGCCTCGTCCTCACTACATCCAAGGCCACACAGCTCCACTGTCGTCAGTCTCGCCAATAAACCGGTGAACCAGACTTGCAGCATTCCACATTACCAATGTCCAACAGGGTCTTGCAATCACAAGAAAATCATACAAGACATTAACTCGCAGTTAGAGTGCACAGCACCTTCGTGCACCAACTCCGACGTCTTTCTGTGGCAGCCAACAACACAGCCCACACCAGATCCAGCTCTTCCAGCTCCTCTGCCAAGAAGCTATTTGCTGATAGGGTATATAAGCCAATGATTGGGTTCAAATGCAGACAGAGCAAAGAGATAAATTAAAAAGGGCGAAGACTGCAGGACTGAAGGTGGTGTGTTTAAATACGTGTAGCATTCGGAATAAGGTGGATGAACTCGTACTGCAATAATAGATTGGTCGCTATGATGTTGTGGGCATCACAGAGTTGTGGCTGAAAGAAGGCCATAGTTGGGAGCTTAACATCAAAGGATATATTTTGTAGAAAAGGACAGGCAAGAAGGCATAAGCAGTGATGTGATTCTGTTGCTAAGAGATAGAAGAGATGACATAGAGGTGACATAGGGCCAGAGAATGTTAAATCTTTGTGGGTGGAGTTAAGAAACTGCAAGGGTTAATAAATTATTATGGGAATCATACATAGGCCTCCAAATAGTAGCCAAGATGTGGGGTTGAGATTGCAAAAGGAATTGGAAAAAGCATGTAATAAATGTAATGTCACAATTGTAATGGGGGGGGGCTTCAATACGCAAGGGGATTGGGAAAAATTAGGTTGATGTTGGATCGCAAGAGAAGGAAGTTGTTGAATGCCTATGAGATGGCTTTGAAGGGCAACTTGTGCTTGAGCCTACTCTGAAAAAGGCTACCTTGGATTGGGCGCTGTGTACTAACTCAGATCTTATTAGGGAGCTAAAAGTAAAGGAACCCTTAGGAGGCAGTGATCATAATATGACTAAATTCATACTGCAATTTGAGGGGGAGAAGTCACATGTAACAGTATCGCAATGAAATTCCAGAGGCATAAGAGAGGGGCTTGCCCAGGTGGATTGGAGGATACTGGCGGGGATTATGGCAGAGCAGAAATGACTGAAATTTCTGGGAATAGTTCACAAAGCACAGGCTAGATATGTCCCACAGAGGACAAGGACCCCAAAATCTCGCTGATCCTTCACACTGCCAGGAGTCTTACCATTAATATTACCTTCCGTTTTCAAATTTGTCCTACCAAAATGAACAACTTCACACTTATCTGGGTTGAACTGCATCTGCCACTTCTCAGCCCAGTTCTGCATCCTCTCGATGTCCCGCTGTAACCTCTGACAACCCTCCAGACTATCCACAATACCCCCAACTTTTGTGTCATCAGCAAACTTACTAACCCACCCTTCTACTTCCTCATCCAGGTTATATATAAAAATCACAAAGAAGACAGGTCCCAAAACAGATCCCTGCAGAACACCACTGGTAACCGTCCTCCATGCAGAATATGAACCATCCACAACCATCCTTTGCCCGGTGTCGTCAAGCCAATTCTGGATCCACAAAGCAAGGTCTCCTTGGATCCCATGCCTCATTACTTTCTGAATGAGCCTCGCATGGAGAACCTTAACAAATGCCTTACCAAAATCCATATCCACTATGTCCACTGCTCTACCTTCATATGAGGAGCCTTTGGCAGCTTTGGGCCTATACTCACTGGAATTTAGAAGAATGCTGGGGGGGGGGGGATAATTTCATTGAAAACTACTGAAAGTTGAAAGGACTAGATAAGGTGGATGTGAAGAGGAGGTTTCCTCTGGTGGGGGCATCCAGAACCAGAGGGCACAACCTCAAAATTGAGGGGTGATGTTTTAGAGCAGAGGTTAGGGGGAAATGTTCCAGCCAGAGAGTAGTGAATCTGTGGAATGCTCTGCCACAGACTGCAGTGGAGGCCAATTCTGTGGGTATAGTTAAAGTGGAAGTTGATCAGTTAAGTTCCTGATCAGTCAGGGCATCAAGGGATATGGCAAAATGGCAGGTATATGGGATTGCGTGGGATCCGGGATCAGCCATGATTGAATGGCAAAGCAGACTCGATGGGCTGAATGGCCTAATTCTGCTCCTATGTCTTATGGTCTTATATGCAGTACTTAAATTCCAGCAGTATCTTGGGATTATAAAAAACATGTTTAAAAAATATAGTAACACCTATGGCTGGGCCCACAGAGGCCGCTATGTCTGAATGCACCGCCATCTTACCAGAAGTAATCAATAATATAGATGAA
Organism: Mobula hypostoma; assembly: GCF_963921235.1. Lineage (NCBI taxonomy): Eukaryota > Metazoa > Chordata > Chondrichthyes > Myliobatiformes > Myliobatidae > Mobula > Mobula hypostoma. The sequence continues at coordinate 41,074,274 of NC_086102.1, forward strand.
TAAGTGAATATTACACATTTCGCTGAATAGCTGCAGAAGACAACGTCGTAATGCTCTTACAGTACTGCAGATTATGCCAGTGGATTTCAGATTACTTTATAACAACTTGAGTTGTGTTGTGATGCCCTCTGCTGACTATTCAGCTAAACAACAATATATTTAGACAAGTAAGGAAATAAAGAAATCCATTTTTGGGGTGGGGGGTGGTCGGATAAAAACAAAATCAATTCACTGAATGCCAAGACAACAAGATGCACAGTTAAACGGTGCTGAAATCTGCAGTAGGGAATTAAAAAAGAATGGAATGTATTTTATACCTGCAACATCCATAATGAGTTCCGCTTCATCGTTTTTTGATGCTTTCCTAAATCCCTCATTCTCGTGATCAGAAATTAAGAAAACGAAAGCCTTCCTGAGGCCATGCTAAATGTATTGCTCAGCTTTAATAAATGCAGCAGTAGAAAAAAATTAATAAAATGGTGAAAAATAGTTGGATGGTTAAAACATAAATTTTCAATCTGAAGAAACAATATAAGAAAATAGTAGAAACAAGAGTTGATCACCCAACCCCTCAAGCCTGCCTTGCGATTCAATAATGATCATGGCTGATCTGTGCCAGTTCTCTATAGTCCTCAATTCCCTGATCTTTCAAAATCTATTTATTTCCTCTTTAAATAGCACCAGTGAACTAGCCTCCATAACTCCCCATAGTAGAGAGTTCCAGAAATTAAGTATCCTACACACCAGTTATAAATGACTGTTCTAGGCTTGTAATCATGTCCCCTTGTTTGAATTTCTCCCAGTACTCAATTAAAAAATAATGTTCTTAATTCAAGCTGATTAGCTAGACTTTCTCTTTTTGGAACAAATGAAATTGAGCAATCTCATGAATCCAAATGTTATGGAAACAGGATCCATCGGATTCACATTGCCTATCATCCACCTATTTTACACTAATTTTGCACTTTCTTTTTACTCTCCCCACATTTCCACTATCTCCTCCCAGACTACCACACACTACACATCAGGGCCAATTTAAAATGGTTACTTAACTAGCACCCCACACATGTAGGAGGAAACTGAAGTCAAAGAGAATATACAACCTCTACATCAAGGTTTCAGATTGAACCTGGGTACCTGGAACTGTGAGCAGCAGCTCTACAAGTCATGGCACTGACTGTCCTGCTGTTACACTGTACCACCCTCTCAAGGATTTTAACGAAAAGGCAATGTCAGAGGACAAATCTATTTGTTGGATGAAGGATATGTGCACTTGTTGCAGTAGACAAAATGGACAGTAAACTGCATTGCTACTGACATGGTAAAGTGCAGCGCAATTTGTGTGCTAAAGATAAAGCATTCTCCCTCTGCATTACTGCATTGTTGGTAGATACATCTTTTAGATAAGCTAAACCCTTCTCCATAGCTGCAACAGTGTATTCTGCATTCATTTTTTTATTAGACCTTGATGTATTTATGAAGGCATGCAAACAAAAGCTTTTCACTGCATCTCAGTTCATGTGACAATATTAATAAGCCATTACCTCGTTACCTTGCATTCCAAGCAAATAATAAATTAGGCAAATTTGTTTAGATTCCTGAAGTAGCAACCTACCACTAGAAATTGCTGCTGGTACTTCACATAAACTGGTCTTTTAACTATGGCTGCAATTTCAGTGACTATTCTGATACTGGAAGGTGACGCTTTGGTCACAGTTGTTTAATTATTTTGTTGTCCCTCCAATTAAGTCAGTTTTTTTTAATCCCCAGTTCCTAAGTCAATGTTTTAATGAGGCCAAGCATGGCTCCAGTAAAATTGCATCTTGTCTCTTCAGTGTGGTGTATCTGATAATATTATATTCTACTTGGGTCAAGATAATCTTTGGGGTCCCTGGACACCCCAGAGCTCTCACACTCAGGATTGTAATGCAGGATAACTTGCAACAAAACTGCACTGAATACACTCAACCAGAATGTGAATAATGATAAATCGTTTTGTCATGTCAGTTGAGAGATAAATACTGACCAGAACACCTAAGATTATTTCTGTGCTCAAAGGCTACGGATTCCTCATCAGGTAACTGAAGAGAGCACCCCGGTGTAAGATGCAAGCGACATTTGGTTTGCCAGTGACTTCCAGGAAAGTCTGGATAGGAACTGAGAAAGGTTGGTGATGCTGGAAAGTCAGCTGACCTCCAGGAAAGACTGGCACAGACACACAAGGCTAACAACCTTGTGTGCAGCACTCGCAAGAGGGCACCATACAAGCTATGGATGAACTAAATACACAATACCCCCGAAGTCTCCTGAGAGAGGGAGGAGGATGAGAGACTCAATAGGACAGACATAACGGTAACAGCCAGGACTGCAAATACGATAACGAGAAGGCTCAAGCAAACAACACTGACCAGGGAGGCATTCATTGCAGTGCCATTGCGGCAAAATCTGCAAAGACATCAGACGCCTCAAGATACAGTAAAGCAGGTCTGGCTGTGAAATGAAGGCGACTCAAGTGCAATGCATGGACTCAACATTCGGTGAGACGATGGAGATCTCCAGCCAGAAGCACCCCACAGAGCTGAAGATCTCTCCACACCTGAGCTAGCCCACTGCCAAAGAATGGACTAAGTGAGTGTCTCCTCCGACACCCTAATCCTTTCATCAAGGAAAGATAGGATCAGATGGTCTAGTTCATCAGACAATGTATCTTGGAAGCAGTTTGATAATCACCTGGATTGCACCTTGGAAGCTACAGTGGCAGGACCTGTCTACAGGGAAATTGACTCTCTCACAGCCATTGTGTTCAACTTTGCTAAAAGAGCGATTCGGCCCAATGGAGAAGAAAGGGGACCTTAAACTATCCCAGCAACCAAACAGGAGGGAAAGGGAGATTCACCACCTGAGAAGTGAAATAAAGACCCTGAACAAACAATTCAAGAACAGTTCACCTGACGATAAAGAAGGTGTCGAAGATCTAACCAGCAAACTGTGGGAACAGTTGAATGAGCTCAGGAAGGTGAAGCAACTGCAAAAGTGAAGAAGGGAGAAAGAGAGGAGGAGACGCCGGTTTGTTAAAAACCCATTCAGGTTTACCAGGGCTCTTCTCAGCCAGCAAAAATCTGGCACCCTAACCAGCTCAAAGCAGGAGATGGAAGAATTTCTACAGGAATCACACAGTGATCCCTGTAGGAATCAGGGACTAGAATTCAATCCAAAAGTCCCTGAACCAAGAATCTGCAACTGAGCTGAACGTGGTCGAGACCACATGGTAAGAAGTCCAGGATATTGTCAAGAGAGCAAGGTTATCTGCTGCCCCAGGACCAAGAGATATACCTGACAAGGTATATAAGAAATGCTCAAATCTCCTCCAGAGGCTGTGGAAAGTTTGGACCAAAGGCTCTATCCCACCAAGCTAGAAAAATGGCTAAGGGATGCTTTGTTCCCAAGGAAGAAGATTCCTGTACAATCACACAGTTTAGGACAACCTCCCTCCTTAGCGTGGAGTGCAAGATATTCTTCTTGGTCTTGCAAGAAGGCTGAACTCTTACTTAATAGAAAACCACTATATCAACACATCCATCCCGAAAGGTGGCACCCTGGGTTTTTCTGGGTGCCTTGAACACACCACAATAATCAATTGATCCGCAAGGCCAGGCAGAAGAAAGGCGACCTAACCCTTGTCTGGTTAGACCTAGCCAATGCCCACGGATCAATTCCACACATCCTCATCCAAGTTAGCCTGGATAGACCACTACCATATCCCACCAGTTACGTGAGATACGATCACCAGCTACGTAGGAGGATTCAAGCTACGCTTCATTTTAGCCCACTTTACAACCAGGTGGCAGGACCCCCAAAAAGGGATTCCAACCAGCTGTACCATCTCCCCCATCTTGTTTGTCATGGATATGAACCTCCTCATATCAGTAAACGTAACCCAAGGCCCAGTGTTGGAGCTCAAGATCTGAAAATCTGCAATACGGGGGTTCATGGATGATACCACAGCAATCACTGTAACCCAAGTCCAAGCAAGACAATGGAGCTATCTGGGCTAGGATGACCTTCAAGCCCAGGAAATCCAGATGTATGTTGATCAAGAAGGGCAAGGTTACTAGCAAGTTCAGTCTTCAAGTACAGGGAGGTCATTCCATCCATACAGGACAACCCAGTAAAGTGTCCTGGAAAGTGATTTAATGTAGGAATGACATACAGCGCCAGCATCACAGAGACTGTAAAGCAGACTGAAGAGTGGTTGAAGAAGATCAACAACACCAGACTTCCTACTAAATTTAAGATAAGGGCTGTACCAACATGGTCTTTTACCAAGGCTTCTCTGGCTTTTCACTGTGTACGAGTTCCCCATGATCTCAGTAGAAGGCATCGAGGGGAAAGTTAACAAGCACTCGCAGAGGTGGCTGGAGATCTGCTCAAGTTTTTCTTCAGTGGGGCTCTACACAAGATCAGGCCAGCTACAGCTCCCGTCCTCATCAGTAATGGAGGAATTCAAGATGGCAAAGCTGTGTTAACACTGAGGGATTCCGATGACAATCTAATAAATCAAGTAGGAGTCACAACAAGATCAGCTGAAAGTGGGCCGCCAACTCAGCCACAGACCAGACAGTGAGCTTCCTGCAATTGAGGACATCATCAGCAACCCATGCCTGGGACGACAAGGCCTCAGCTCTGTACACTTCCAATGCTGGGGGAGTGCGAGTGCAAGGGATAGGCGGGACATAGTCCAGGCAGAGGTACGGAACCGCAAGGATGAAAGACGGTTATCAAGGGCAGTGGAGTTGGGGTCACAAGGCCCCTGGAAAAAATGGGATCTTCCCAAGCGTAAAATCACTTGGGCAGAGCTTTGGAGACTGGAGCCCTTCCACATTTCTTTCCTCCTGCAGTCTGTGTATGACACTCTCCCTACACCATCACAGCAACATACATGGGGATTGAGAGAGGACCTTAACTGCAAGCTCTGTGGTTACTGGGGTTCATTGTCACACATACTGTCAAGATGCAAAACAGCTTTAACACAAGAATGGTATAGGTGGTGCCACAACAAGGTCCTACTGCCCCTTGCTGACATATTGGAGTGGGAAAGCTTGCAGATATGTAAACAGGGCAGTCATTTTCATCAAGGAAAGGGCCACGCCAGTCATATCAAAGAGGCCTAAATCCAATCTGCTGCAATCTGCCACACAATGGGAAGGAAGGAAGCTGGAGTTTCTCAGGTGGTGCAAACCACAGTTTGACCAGACATTGTACTGTGGTCCACCAAAGACAAGAAAATCATGCTGGTGGAGCTCACAGTACCAAGAAGGATGCAAGGAGGCTCACGAGAGGAAAACCCTGAAGTACAAGTCCTTAGTCCAGGAGTGCAGGGCCAAACGATGGTAGACATGGCTATTCCCCCGTGGAGATCAGCTGTATTGGATTCCCAGCAAGGTCAGCATGGAGGCTGCTGTCTGCGCTGCGCCTTGATGAAAAGAGCAAGAACCAAGCAGCTCACAGGATGGGGGAGGAAGCAGAAAGAGCCTCTTGCTAGTTATGGAGCAGGCGAGAGGAGCTGAGCTAGAAGTCAGGAGCAGATGGGCAGTGACTTGGTCACCACTGCTGACCCACTAGGTGTAGAGTGTAGTGGTTAAGGGTTGAAACCCTCTTATGAAGGTTGGGCACCACCTGACAACATCTACTCCTCTTGGTTCTGCCTCCTTCTACTACCCATTGTGTTTTCCCCTATTCTTTCTTCACCTTTCCTGCCTATCACCTCCCTGCCTCCCTTCTCCCACCCCTTTATCTTTCCCCTTACTGGTTTTTTTCCTGGAACCTACCAGCCTTCTCCTTCCCACCCTCCCCCCACCTTCTTTATAGGGCCTCTGCCCCTTCCCCCTACAGTCCTGACAAAGGGTTCCGGCCCGAAACGTCGACAGATCTTTTCCACGGATGCTGCCCGACCTGCTGAGCTCCTCCAGCGTGTTGTGAGTATTGCTTTGACTCCAGCATCTGCAGATTATTTTGTGTTTTGTCCTCAATAATGCAGAGCAGCACTGGCCAACATTTGAATATTCAAATTGCTGGAGTGAGATTTTCGGTAGGAACCTTCTGACTCAGAGGCTACCAAAAGAATAGTACCTTATGTTTGGTTGAAGCAGAACGAAACAATATGATGAAGGTCATGTACAATGAATAATGTCATAATAATAAGAATTTGTTCTAGGGCCTCAAATTTTCACCATATTTGTTCAAGATAGATGAAGGAGTGGAGCTACACATCCAAGTTTTCAAATGGTATCATTAGGAAGAACAGTAATAAGTACAATGGGAGCTTATTTCTAGGGATAATACAAGTCATCCATTTGTTCCCAGGAAAGATAATCAGAATATTAATTTTAAACAGTGAGCAAGTGGACAATGTATTGTGGCAAAATGAGTTGGCAGATCAAGATCATACACATCAGTAAATAGGTAGGCTGCTAGAAATTTAGCATGTGTGAAAACACAATTAAAATTCTTACACAGTATTAGGTGTTAACTCAATTTTGCTTCCTTATAATGGTGAAGAAGTCACACTTCAAACCATCTACTATGTGCACTTCTGGTCAATACATCTTTGGAAAGTTAGACTGGAAGGAGTCCGTTGTAGATTCTCCAGAATAGTAATAAAGCTTTAGAGAGCCTTCATATGAGAATAGTTTGCACAAATATGGCTCTTATTCCCTTAAGTTTACAGGAGTGTAGAATAATGTATAGTTATTTAAAATGATAAACAATTCCAATTAAATAAGTTGGGAAACATTGGTAGGGGAATTCAGATCAAAAGATCAGATTTTTCCATTAAGAATTAGGGAGCTTAAATGTGAAGTTTGAAAGTACCTTTGTTTTTTAATATGCAAATACAAGGACTTGTGAAATCTTGGAACTATAGACGCTTAACCATTTGGAGGTGGGAAACAGGAAGTAAAATCAATTTGGCTTAAAATAGGAAATTAAGAAATCATCTGGGGAATAGTTTACAACCTCTCAAAGTGGCAATGCAGTAGTTGAAGGCAACTTTAATTTTCTTATTAAGTGGGCTAATCAAATTGGACAACATGATCATAGAATGCATTAGAGACAATTCCCTAGAATATGTTCCACACCTGATCAAACTGCAGCTTATTTTAAATTTGTCACAAGTAATGAGACAAAATTGATTAGTAATATGCTCATAATTTCACATTCAATTTGCAAACAACAAATTTGAGTTCCAAACTATCCTTTTATTAGTTTTAACCTTAATTTCAGAGGTAGGTAGGGTGAGCAGGCTGGTAGATTAACAAAATAGATTATTGTTAGATAAGCAAACCAAACATTTAAAGAAATATTTCATTCAACTAAGACGTATTATTTAGAAATAAATATTCTACAGAAAAGGGATCTGTCAGCAATTAACTAAAGTTAGAGATGGTGTACAACCAAAAAAGAAGATTCATAATATTCTGAAGAACAGTGGCAAACCTAAAGATTGGGAATATTTCCAAGACCAGCAATGGCTAATTAGAGAATTGTTAGCAAAAAAAATCTTAAAAAATAATATAAAAAGAGATTGGAAGAGTTACTTATCAATCTAAAGAGCAACAAAAGCAAATGTTGATCCTTTAGGAAGAAACTATCATGGAAATAACAAAATTGACAGAGACACTAAACAAATATTTTGAGTATACCCTTTCATTACAACACACTGAAAAGACAAAAAAAATCTTTGAAGCTTTGAATCTTTGCAGCTTTTTTTTATTTAACTAAAATTAATCCTTTGGAATAATTTACATGAGCTGTGGTTTTGGATATTTTAAGAAATTTATTGGTTAATGTTTTGCAACTATTTCTAATCAGAGCATTTAGGAAAAGAGTGTAAAAAGGCCTTCTAACAGCTAGACTTGAAGGTATCAACAAGAAGATGTGAGCCATGGATCAGGTACAGTGAGATCCTATCTAGCAAACTATCAGAGGCATGTCAGGGTAAAGCTAAGATGTTTTCTCTAGGATGGAATCAAGAACTGGGTATGATATTCACATTGTCAGGTTTGCCCATTTAACATTGAAATAAGAAGTAATGTATTCCCTAAAAATGAATCTGCATTTTCCTTCCATATCTCAGCTGTCGAAGCCAGTCATGAGTATGTTCATGGCTGAGACAGGTAGATTTTTACACATAATGTCTTTCAAGGGCCATGCAGAAAAGTGAAAGTGAAGTCAAGATCAATGCAGTGGTAGAGCTGGGTCAAAACCCATATGATCTAAAGTTATGTTCAAGTGTAACAGAGATTTGTATTATGTACTATATATTAAGGGATTGGAGAAAAAGTCAATTACTTTGAAGTGTAGACCATCTATATTTAACTGACTATCAGAAGATATACAGTATATCTTGGAACCTGCTTGCCTACTCTTTTCCTAAACAAGCTTTTAAAGGAGATTCAAGGTTGATATTTCAGTAAAAATATGGTATAATGTTTTGATATAAAAATGTAAATATAAATCTAGCCTTTCTTTTCAAAACTTGATTCATCAATCAAATCAATTACCTTTGTATTGCTAGAAGTTACCCTAATACCACTTCCCATTTGTCCCATTTTTCTTCTCCCAAGACTTCTGCTGTTTATTGGAGAAGTAACCATGGGCTCAGTTTCACTTCCACTCCTCATGCATAAATTTATGACGATAAGCTCTTTATATGTAAATATTTCCAGCTCAAATTAATCCTTTTTCACAAATGAACCTCTCCAGTGAGGGTTCTTGAAATCCTAAATTCTTTCTTTTCCCAAGACATTGATGCTTATTTTAATACTTCTAATTTGTAGTGTTCTGTTTTCTCAGAGATTGGAAATAAAGAGTAAAATAGGAGTCAGATATTCATTAATGCAGCCATCGAATAACTTTAGATAATTAAAAGCACTTGATTTTTTTTAAATGGAACATTGTGCAAGTACAAAACTCTCTGTACCTGTCATTACATCAAATAGTTGGTTGGCTTCCAGATCTGTGAACGTTTTGTAACAGTTGGGACATTTAAAAGAAGCTCTGTTGGTAGAATCTCGTTCATCCGTCTCAATCCTTCTCCTCATGTGGTCAAGTTTGTACTTCACCACATTCACCAGAAGACGATAGTTTATGAAGTAATAATTATGTCTTGTAGTTTTACCATCAGGAGCAGTTTCAACTCGCATTCTACTTTTAATAAATTTGTCATTTTTCAATGTATTCAAAACTGCTCGCAGTTGTTTACGGTCAAATTTCAGCAGCTCCAACATGTCCTCTTCTTTGACACAGGGGTTTCTAATGAGGATATCCAAAGCTAGTGCATGCTCTAGTCCATAAAATCCTCTCACAACATATTTGGCAAGTCGTTTCAAAGCTGCAGGCACTTCAGTCACAACATCTGGATCAGTCATCTTTGACCTTTGGGTTTACAAAAAAAAAATCATTCAAGATTAGGAACTCACACATGGGAATTGCAAACACAATTATAAATCCTGATAAGCTGTGGTTCTGGTACTCTTGTAATAAATGAAATAATCAAGACTGACTTATGTAAGCTTTAGGTAATTAATTCCATTGCTAAAATCAATGCAAACCAAGAGATTGTACTTGTGCTGCCATACAGGAAAGATACTTGTGTGGACAGAAACAATCAAATTAATATACACTTTCAGAATGCTGATATTAGCTGTTAGTTTAGTTTTGAGTGTTAGTTTGGTTAGCTGCATATAGAAATTTTAGGGGATAGTAAATGAATCATGCTTCAACTGAAACAAGCAGAATTGGTGGAAGTAAGATTTTTACACCATCGGTTAGTCTATGATTTGATCCAAATCTCAGACTGGATGGTTATGTGCCTACCTTCAACAGGTTAATAAAATTTGCATTCTGCTCCTCTCTTCTCACAAGATGGAAGCTCTCGTTGCACACTTTCTTCACTTTACAACTTTTATTTCCGATTCACCATGACTATGCTTGCTAGCTGTAGATCTGGAGTTACATATAGACCAAAGTATGCAAATATTCTATTCTGAAGGCCAATACATATAGTGAAACCCCGATTTAAAGTGAATTCGGATATAACGTGATGAGCCATTGGACTCCATGTCCATCTCAATCCATACTCCCCCTTCTCCAGCCTTGTATCCCTTTTGCCAATCAACTTCCCAGCTCTTGACTTCATCTCTCCCCCTGCTCTCTTCTCCGATCATTTCAGGTCTCTCCCTCCCCCTCCCACTTTCAAATCTCTTTCCATCTCTTTTTTCCGTTAGTCCTGACGAAGGGTCTCGACCAGATGCTGCCTGGCCTGCTGTGTTCCACCAGCATTTTGAGAGAGTCATTGGACCTTTTTCTTGCTCAACATGGAACAAACTGCTAGAAAAAGAAAATCTTTTTCTGTGAAAGATAAGCTTCACGCACTTGACGCGATCAAGACTAAAAGTCAGACTCAAGTTGCACGAGACCTCGGGATACCGGAATCAACACTTTGTGGCTGGAAATCTCACGTAGAAAAGTTACGCGCATCGCTTTGCAAAGTTGAAGAAGCAGGAATAAAAGCCAAATGTCTGAAGACAGCCAAAGATGTCAACCTCGATGACTCCCTGTACGAGTGTCAGGAGAAGTTCACTCAGCCGACAGTGCTGCCGCCAACTAAAAAGTGCCGGCTGAACTAAAAACTCTCTTAGAAGAAGGTGGCTACGTTCAGCGACATGCCTCGTTCAAGCAAGGAACACTCGATCACCTTTTAAGAAATAAACTGTAAATGATGATTGCTAATATTCTTGAATGTTTTTGTGTATTAAAAAGCTTTACTAAAAATTAATTTGTGTTTTAATTTCTACAGTAACAACAATGATTTATTCGCGGAATTCTTTAATTCAAAAGTAATTTACTTGCCAGAAGGTAAACGTGCAAAAAATGGGTCAAATAGGGCAAAAATAGGGGTGTTTTAGGATGTTAGGTCAACATTGGGTCAGTTTGATTGCTGATTTTCTTGAACCCTGATTTAGCGCAACCCCACTTTTTTTGCGATGACATTTTATGGACCCAAACGATCGCGTTACAATGGGGTTTCACTGTACTTGATGGATTTTTATGAAAATTCATTAGTTTCACACTCATCCATAATAAAACTGGCTGGCTATTATAAAAAGGAGTTGTTCATATAGCTGCCAGGATGGGATATTGTCAATCCACTTCTGTGGATTACCGTTCTGGTAAACAAATAAGTACACCCCACCATTTCCTACCGCTGATCAGGTCATTAAAGACTGAGCAAAGTATAATATGTATTTAATTTGTTTTACTGAGATGAATATACTTATTTTTGGTTTTAAGTTATGAATAAACCAATACCATTATATAGAAACATAGAAAACCTATAGCACAATACAGGCCCTTCAGCCTACAATGCTGTGCCGAACATGTACTTACTTTAGAAATTACCTAGGGTTAGTGCCTATCCAGGAGTCTCTTAAAAGACCCTATCATATCCGCCTCCACCACTGTGGCTGGCAGCCCATTCCATGCACTCACCACATTCTGCATAAAAATACTTACTCCTGACATCTCCTCTGTATCTACTTCCAAGCACCTTAACACTGCTATTTCAGCCCTGGGGAAAAACCTCAGACTATGCACATGATCAGTGCCTCTCATCATCTTATACACCTCTATTAGATCACCTCTGATCCTCCGACGCTCCAAGGAGAAAAGGCCGAGTTCACTCAACCTATTCTCATTAGGCATGCTCTCCAATCCAGGCAATTTCCTTGTAAATCTCCTCAAAATTTGTTAATGTTTTGATAAGCACCCTTTCTGTGGTTTCCACATCCTATATCACTTTATGTTGCAGATTGACACTAGGTGCTTATCAAAACATTAACAAATTTTGATCCCACTACATGAGGAAATATTAGGACAGATGGCCAAATAGATGGTTTTCCCAGAGTATTTAGGAAAAGGAAGATATAAACAGAGACAATGAGGGAGCTAGCACCTTCACACATTAAAGTTCTGCAACAAATTAAATTTGCTGATGATCAAGGAGTTATGCAAGGCCATGGAGAATCTGGAAAATGTGGGGGTGAGTTTTAAAACTTGAGTCTGTATCTAACCATAATTCAGTGTAGGTCAACAAGTACAGACTGGACAGGTGAACAGGACTTGGTACAAACTGAGTTAAGAGCAGCAGAGTTCAGGATGACCCCAAATTGAAGAAAGGTAGAATAAAAAGGCCAGCCTGATGTAAAGCAGTTGCTAACATGCTGCAGGGAGGGTGTGGGAAATATAGGTAGGGCAAAGACCACATCTCTGATATGACAACGCCCAGATTTCCTTGGAATAAAGGTCATCTGGTCAATGAGTTAAAAAAGGGTTAGAGAGGAAAAATTGGCCCTTTCTTCATATAAGCTATAAACTGAGGGAAGCTAAGAGTGAGAATGCAATGGAATGTGAGTAGATAGCAGGTCACTCATAGTCATAGAGATATACAGCATAGAAACAGCCCATCACATCTATGCCAACCGTCCATCCCTTTATTAGTAATAGCACCAGCCAGCTTAATTTTCTTATATCTCGGTCATTCATTACCACCATCATCTCCTCTGGCATCTTATTCCAGATACTAACTACTCAGTGAAAATTTAACCCCTTAGGTCAATCCCTGTGACTTGGACAAGATTTCAACGAGCCTCCCCTCCATGGACTCTGTTCATTTTTCGGGAACCAAATGTCAATAGCAACATTAGCATTTATCGTCCATCCCTAATGTAGATGAAAATGTGATTAGCAAACCTGTGGATGACATCAAGATGGGTGGAGTTGTTGACAGTGTAAAGGTCAATCAAAGTATACAGCAGAATATGCAGTGGCAGATGGAGTTTAATCCTGGCAATTGTACTTTGTCTGGTCAAATGAAAGGAGAAAGTACACAGTTAAATGCAGACCCAGACAAGCCCCCTACTCTGCTCACTATACACTCATGACTGTGTGGTCAGATTCTGCAAACTTCATCCACAAGTTTGCAGTTGATACCACTGAAAGTGGGCTGGATCTCAAATAATGATGATAGCTAGTAACAAGGAGATAGCTAGTAACATGGTGTCATGACAACAAGTTTTCCCTCAATGTTAGCAAAACAAAACCACTGGCCATTAATTTCAGGAAGGGGTAGGGGTGGGGGGGGGGTTGGCGTAAATGCGCCTGTTTTTACACCAATGGTGTCAGGTCAAGAAGGTTGAGAGTTTCAAGTTCCTAGCAGTGAACATCACCAATGTCTGTCCTGGTCCACATAGATGCCATGGCCAAGAAAGTTCACCAATGTTCCTACTTCCTCAGGAGGCTACATAAATTTAGCATGTCTCCATCAACCCTTACCAATTTGTATTGATGCACCATAGAAAGCATACTATCAGGATGCATAAAGCCTTAGAATGGCAACTAACCGCTCTGCTTGTGACCAACTGTACAGAGTTGAGGACACAGCTCAGCACAACACAGAACCAGCTTCCCATCCATGGACTCTGTCTATGCTGCTTGCTAGCTCAGTAAAGCACCAGACATCTCTCTTCTCACCATCTCCCTGTGGGACGAAGATACAAAAGCCTGAAAGCACCTATCAGCTGCTTCAAGGACAGCTTCTACCCCGCTGTTATAAGACTACTGAATGGTTCCCTAGTACAATATAATTGACTCTTGATCTTATAATCTACCTTGTTATGACCTTGCACTTTAGTGTCTACTTGCAAGGCACTTTCTCTAGTTGTTACACTTTTTTCTGCGCACTGTTATTGTTTTACCTTGTACTACTTGAATGCACTGTGTGAATGAATTGATCTGTGTGAACAGTATGCAAGTAAAGCTTTTCATTGTACGTTGGTACACGTGACAATAATAAACCGATTCCAATTATAGTATTGAGGTACAGGTCCATACGTCACTGAAAGTGGGTAACATGGTAAAGGTGTATGGAATGGCTTGGTAAGCGTGTTGAGCATGAGAGTAAGAAAGTCATGCTGCAGCTATACAAAACTTTAGTCAGAGCACACTTGGGGTATTATGCTCAGTTCTGGTTGCCCCATTATAGGAAGGATGTGGAGACTGCAGAAAGGGCGCAGAAGAGTCTTACCAGGTTGTTGCCTGGATTAGAGGGTATAACAAACTTGGGTTGTTCTCCCTCGAATGTCAGAGGCTCAGGAAAGGCTTGATAGAGGTTATTTTAAGTTACCAGAAGCTTAGATAGGGCAGATAGACAGAATCATTTCTCCAGAGTAGAAATGTCAAATACCAAAGGGTGTGCTTTTAGGTTAATGGCAATGTGACGGCCAAGTTCTTTTTATGCCAAGAGTAGTAGGTGTCTAGAATGGGTTATTGGGGTTGTAGTGGAATCAGGCAGTTTGGTAAAGCTTAAGAAGGGGGTGCCAGGATCCGGGACATCGTATTTCAAGTTCTCAACATTCTTAAGTGGGAGGGTGAGCAGCCAGAGGTTGTGGACCAATGACATAGGTAGGAAGAGTGAAGAGGTTCTGCAAAATGAGTTCAGGGAATTAGATGCTAAGTTAAAGGACGGGACCTCAAGGGTTGTGATCTCAGGATTGCTACCCGTGCCACATACCAGTTAGGGCAGAATTAGGAAGATTACAGTGTTTAACACATGACTAAGAAATTGGTGTATGAGGGAGGGTATTAGATTTTTGCATCATTGGGCCCTCTTCCAGGGAAGGTGGGACCTGTATTGAAGAGACAGTTTGTACCTGAACTGGAGTGGGACTAATATCCTAGCAGGAAGGTTTGCTAGTGCTGCGGGGTGGGGTGGGTGGTTTAAATTACAGTTGCAGGGGATGGGAACCAGAGTGCTAGACAGATAGTGGAGAGGTTGTAGAGGCAGATGTTACTAAGACCTCAGACAAAGTTAGGGATCCCGAGAATCTCGATCGTGTTCGGAAGCCTAAGATCTCTGGGCTTTGGAGACAGGCGGATCGAGGGTCGGTGTCACGGCAGGAGACTTGTGTGTCCTCTGGGAGGCCAGAAAATCTTTCACTGTGGGCCCGAAGACATGAGGTCTTTGCGATATTTGGACACAGAGCTCAAAAAAAGCGGCCAAACGGACTTTAAACCAGTGGGTTGTTGTTATGTCTCCCGCTCGCTGTGAAAATGGGGGACACCTCCCTATCCCTTATCAGGGAGAGAGAGAACCTGTGGGTTGTTGAATTTCGGATGAAATGCAAAGCTTTTGGGGTAACTTTGATCTGTGTCTTTGCTATTGCTTAGCACAGGCTTAAGCTCGGTGATGATACCGATGAATGTTTATTTTTGCTAGTGGGGGGAGGGGGGATTGTTGCTCGCTGCCGCTTACGCGCAGGAGTGGGGAGCTGGAGGGGGAGACTTTGGGGTTCTCACGTTTAATTGCCGTTCATTCTTTGGGGCACTTCTCTGTTTTTGTGGATGTTTGCGAAGAAAAAGCATTTCAGGGTGTATATTGTGTACATTTCTCTGACATCAAATTTGACCTTTGAACCTTTGAATCAAATGGTTAAGCGTGGTGTCCTGAATTGCATATATTTCAATGTAAGAAGTATTGTACAAAAGGTAGATAAGCTCAGGGCATGGACCATCACATGAAATTATGATACCATAGCCATTATTGAGTCTTGGTTGCAGGAGGGGCAGGACTGGCAGCTCAATATTCTCAGGTTCCATTGTTTTAAATGTAAGGGCAGGAAGGATTAAAGGGAGAAGGAAATTATTAAGGCAGTGTTCAGTCAGGACAGACTGGGGAACTCGTCTAGTGAGGCTTTATGGGTGGAACGGAGGAATAAGAAAGGTATGACCACGTTAAAGGGACTAAAATTATAGCCCACCCAATAGTCCTTGGGATTTAGAGGAACAAATTTGTAGAGAGATCGCAGACTGTTGCAAGAAACGTAAGGTAGTTATAGCAGCTCATTTTAACTTTCCACATATTGTAAAAGTCCTTGATGGGAGAGTTTGTCAAATGGGTTCAGGAAAGTTCCCTTGATTAGTACATAGAGGTCCCAACGAGAGAGTGTGCGATACATGATCTCCTATTTAGGGAATGAGACAAGGCAGGTGACAGAAGTTTGTGTGGGGGAACACTTTGCATTTAGTGATCATAATGCCATTATTTTTAAAGTAAAATATGTAAAAGGATAAGTCTGGTCCACAGGATAAGATTCTAAATTGGAGAATGGCTAATTTTGATGGTATCAGGAAGGATCTGGAAAGTGTGGATTGGAACAGGCTGTCTTCTAGCAAAGGTGTACTTAGTGAGTGTTCTTAAAAAGTGAAATTTTGAGTGTACAAAGCTTGCATGTACCTGTAAAAATAAAAGGTAAAGATAACAGGTTTAGGGAACCTTGGTTTTCAAGAGATATTGAGGCCCTGGGTAAGAAAAAAAAACCATGGTGCATAGCAGGCATAGGCATGTAGGAACAAATGAGAAACTTACAGAGTATAAGAAATGCAAGAGAACACTTAAAGAAATCAGGAGAGCTAAAAAAAAAAGCATGAGGTTGCTCTAGCAGACAAGGTGAAGGAGAATCCTATGGGTCTCTACAGCTAAGTTAAGAGCAAACTGATTGCAAGGGACAAAATTGGTTTCCTGAAAGATCAGGATGATAATCTCTATATGGAACCAAAAGAGATGGGGGGGGGGGGCGGAGATCTGAAATGGGATTTCTTTGCATCTGTATTTACTCGGGAGATGGATACAGTCTATACGAGTGAGGCAAAGCAGCAGCAAAGCCATGAACCCAAAACAGATTACAGAGGAGGGGGCGTTTGCTGTCTTGAGGCGAATTAAGGTGGATAAATCCCCAGGGCCTGACAATATGTCCCTCGGACACTGTGGGACGTGTGCAGAGATTGCAAGAGCCACAGCAGAGATACTTAGATCATCCTTAGTGACAGGACAGGTACCAGAGCATTGAAGGCTAGCTAATGTTGTTTTGCTGTTTAAGGACTCTAAAATTAAACCAGGAAATTTTAGGCCAGTGAGTCTGACATTAGCAATGGGAAAGTTATTGGAAGGTACTCTAAGGGACTGGATATATCTGAGTATTTGGATAGACAAACTGATTAGGGATCGTCAGCATGACTTTGTGTGTGGTTGGTCATGTCTAACCAATCCTATAGAGTTTTTTTGAAGAAGTTAACAGGAAAGCTGATGAAGGCAAGGTAGTGGATGCTATCTACATGGACATTTGACAAGGTCCCACAGGTGAGGCTGGTCAGGAAGGATCAGTTCCTTGGCATTCAAGATGAGGCAGCAAATTGGATTATGCATTGGCTTTGTGGGAAGAAGCCAAAGCGTGGTGGTAGATGGTTGCCTCTCTGACTGAAGGCCTGTGACTGGTGCAATGCTGCAGGGTTCGGTGCTGGGTCCGCTGTTGCTTGTCATCTATATCAATGATTTAGATGATAACGTGGTTAACTGAATCAGCAAATTTATGGATGTCACCAAGATTGGGGGTGTAGTATCAAAGCTTGTAGTGGGATCAGGACCAGCTGGAAAAATAGGGTGAAAAATGGCAGATGGAACTTAATGCAAATAAGTGTGAGGTTCTGCACTTTGGCAGGACCATCTAGGGTAGGCCTCACACAGTGAATACAGAGGGGACTGAGGGGGGTGGTAGAGCAATAGCATCTGGGAATACAGGTACATAGTTCTTTTGAAAGTGATGTCACAAGTAGATAAGGTCATAAAGATGAGGCAGCAAGCTTTTGGCATATTGCACTCCATAAATCAATATACTGAGTACAGGAGATGGGATGTTACGTTGAAGTTGTATAAGACATTGGTGAGGCTTAAGTTGGAGTATTGTGTGCCGTTTTGGTTACCTACCCACAGGAAAGATGTAAACAAGGTTGAAAGAGAGCAGCAAAAATTTACAAGGATGCTGCCAGGCCTGGAGGACCCGATAAGGAAAGATTGAATAGGTTAGGACTTTATTCCTTGGAATGTGGACGATCAAGGGGAGATTTGACAGAGGTGTACAAAATTATGAGAGGTATAGAGAGGTAAGCAGGCTTTTTCCACTGAGGTTGGACGGGACTAAGCAGCAGTCACGGGTTCAGGGTAAAAGGTGAAAGGTTTAAGGGGAACATGAGGTGAATCTTCTTCACTCAGAAGGTCGTGAGTGTGGAACGAGCTGCCAGCGCAAGAGGTGCATGCGAGCTTGATTTCAACATTTAAGAGAAGTTTGGATCGGTAAATGGATAGTAGGGATATGGATGGCTATGGTCTGGCAGTTTAAATGGTTCAGCACAGAGGCCGAAGGGCCTGTTTCTATGGTTTACTTTTCTATGAGTCTCAGCTTTTAAATAGGCACATGAATATGAATATGAAATGAAATCGAGGGATCTGCGGAGGATAGTACTCCCCAGGACGTTGCCATTCACTGTGTATGTCCCCTCCTAATTTAACTTCCTAAAATACTTCATTTTGTGCTAATCTGAATTAAATTCCATCTCCCATTCCTTTGCACACTTTCATCACTGATGGCTGACCTGGCCTATTCCAACACAGATGTATGAGTAAATTACCCGAAGTTGATATCGAATCTGAAAGGCTGCAACACACACAGATGGAAGAAGAGCTGTTGTACTTGGAATGATATTAGGCCTCCTTACAATGTTATACATTGCTACAATTGTACAGGGTATCTCTGAGGCCCTTGTTTTGATTCCCTTAGTTAAGAAAGGATATGCATTCTTTGGAACCAGTCCAAATTCATCAGGCTAATTCCTGGAATGAGGTTATTCTATTAACAGTGGCTAAGGAAATCGCATCCATAATCTTCAACATTTAGTGGAACAAGAGGCGACCTTAGTAAACCATACAAAATCCTTAGTAAGCATGACAGGGTAGATGTTATATTTCATCAGTGGGAACAAGCTGAGGAGGCAATAAAATGGTAAGATTGGAGGTGGTTGTTTAAAACTGAGGTGTGCAGGAAATTCTTCACACAGATGACACTGAGGGTGCTCAAGGAGCAAGTATATCCATTTTGTGAATTGATGACTATGGAGAACTGACCATGACAGAAGATGAAGCCTAGAGAGCATCAGCCATTATCATATTGAATGGCAGCCAGGCTTGCGTGACCCCACATTTCAGGTCCTATTTTCTTATGTCCTTATACTTAACACCTGAGATCAATGAGATTTTGTCAAGCTCTTTGTACATAAATAGTCAAGATTAAAAAATAGAATGCCCGAACCTGAAGAAAAAAAAACATGCAAAGGCTTGGAACGTTCTGATGATGGAGACTAAGCAAACTGGAAAACAGGCACTTTGCATCAGAAGTGACTGTAGGTGAAATTCAATAACCATTCAGAGCACTGCTGTCATAAAGAGAATAGTAGGATAAATTACATTTATGAAGCACCTTTCATACAAGGACATCAAGAGTAATGAAAGATTAGGATCTTGAAACGTTCCCTAAAGTTGTTGACACTACCAGTATTTTCTATTTTTATTACAATTAGGAATATATTATTTGGTCAAACATCAAGAAGATGAAATAGACTAAGAGATATAGAATGTTGAGCTCAACAAACCTATGTGCAGGGCAGATGTTTAGAGCCTATTTCCTCCTGCTGAAAAGTCTAGGAATAGAAGAGTCACAGATAAAGAGTTCGACTATCTCGGGCTAGAATGGGGAGAAACTTCTTTAGACATAGGTTTTAAATATGTGCATTTATCCATCTCAATCCTGTGAATTCTCAATCATTTAAGATTCAGATCCATTGATTTTGGATACTAAAGAAATCCCGGCACATAGCGAACAGGCGCGATCAAAATCTTGAGGCATAAGAAAGGCCATGAACGTTTGAACTACCAGTGGGCTGGAAAAAGCTCTATAGCCGAGATTATTTCATGTTTGTGTGACTCCAGCCCAACACAAAAGCAGACTTCATAAATATCAATTCATAAAAACCGATTCTAACACTCATGTGTAATGAGCCCCACACGTGGGACTCTTTACATATGCTTTTCTAAAAATCAAGAGTCCCAAATCCAATTTTATTCCTGTAATTGATTTCCTTCATCTAAAAATTGGATTAGACTCGATGTCCAAATAAATTATGCAAACATCTTGAACCCCCCCCCCCACGACCACCCATCGGAATTTTGCTCTGAACGTTCAGATCATCTCCCTTAACCACAACAGTTCCGATGGTTTACTTCCCATTTAATTATATCACCATCAACCAAAAAAAACGCACCTCGCTCGAATCAGGCCCAGTAAAACACCCCCCGAGGAGGGTTTAATTACACACAAGTAAAGGCAAAACTACCGGCAATTCCGGGAAGATCAGAACTTAAGGTCCTGTGAAAAGATTCAAGAACAATGTCGACCGTTAGCGCGGAGAGACGTAAGGGTGGCCAGCGCTGAACAGCTGCTAGCATTCAGATTACCAATAAGAAGATTTGCTGGACTGGAATTATTTTCAGGCTTCAAATACTCACGATCATCCACCGCACACCGTCCGACGACCCAGTGGTGCCTCACGCAGGCAGCAACGGCGCGTTCGCCGCCCGCCCGTGCGTCAATGCGTCACTTCGGGGGGTCACACGACACCTTTGCATCACTGGAGGGGGGAAGTCGGTTGGCGGTGACTGACAGACCCCTAGCAATTCACAAAGGGACGTTGGTTCCGTTTGCGCTGCCTGGTGAGGAAATCAGCCAATCAGACAATGGTTTCTAAATAGTGGACGTAACCGACGCAAAGGTGGGGTAAAGTGACATGGCATCGTTGGATCGTGTGAAGGTGCTGGTGTTGGGGGATTCAGGTGAAGGACAGCTGTGTTTCTCATATCTTTGCTTAGAAAGAATAGTATGTTTGCGAAGTTCTGCATTTGTTGAGCTAATAATTTGGAGGTTCGTGAAGGGACAACTTTTTACATTGCTGTTGGATTGCTGATGTACAGATGCTTCATACAACAGGAACCATCCTCGTTCATTAGATTTTAAAGTTATGATTATACCTAATGATAAACGCATCCTATGTCTTTATATTCATTTACACTGTTGAAGCGACGCTGGAATCCTACACGATTAAAATTTGCCAGTGATTAGTTTTTTTACTCTGGTGCTGTAAAATTGATCCCTTGTGGACCAGCAGTTGAAGATGGAAAGATGATGTAGTGTTAAGTACCCAAACAGCAGTTTCACTTGTTAAATTATTGATAGAAGGATTCAAGTTCAAGTTTATTGTCATGGGCATGCAAACCCAGAATATAAATGCTATGAAAGTTAGCTTTTTGCAACAGCACAGTCCATATACATGAACTTAAGGCAAATCATTAGTAGTTTGCACGATAAAGTAAAACAAACGTAACATTAGTACAAGTTGGGGGAAATATAGTCCAAGTTAGAAGGTGGCACAGTAGCACAGCTTCTGACATTAATGTACAATTAGTGCAAATGGCTGGTTGATAGTCAGCATGAAGGCTTGTTTCTGTGCTGTATCTCTCTGTGATTACAGTACTTGTTTTTTTTTCCTGCTTGGTTCAACAACCTTAATGCAGTGAGGAAAATGCCGTTGTACTTTGAGTAATGGGTCTCCAGGCTCCTCTACCTCCTGCATGATGGTAGAAATGAGAAGAGACATGTCTGGGTGGTAGGGGTCCTTAATGATGGATGCTGCCTTCCTGAAAGATCCTCTCGTAGACGTCCTTGGCGATGAGAAGAGATCCACTCTTAATGGAAGTGGCAGAGTCCGCTGATCTCTGTAGCCTCTTGCATTCCTGTACATTGGAACTGCCATATCTGACCATGATGTTATGCTTTCCACTGTACATCTGTAGAAGTTTATCAGAGTCTTCGATAACTTGCTCACTCTCTTTAAGCGTCCAACTAAGTAAAGATAGTGATATGTCTTTACATGGTTACGCTGATGTGTTGGGCCCAGGATTGAGCTTTAGAAATATTGACACCTTAAAGCTGCTTATCCTTTCCAGTGAGGACTGGTGTGTGTTTACGTGCCCTCCTAAAGTCCACAAATAGTTCCTTGGTTTTGCTGATGTTGAATGTAAGGTTGCTGTTATGACCAATCTCACTCCTGGATACCACTTTGTCACTGTCTGTGATTCTGCCAACAACATTAGTGAATTTGCAGATAGCATTGGAGCCATACTTAGCCACATAGTCAGAGAGCATCATGATGGAATATTGAAATTCATAGTTTATTAGGTTAATTTGATTTGATTTTTGTAACCTGTTTATATAGTATTTGGTATGGCCTCTTCAGATTAAATTTGAATTACATTCGCACTGTCATAATGTAGGCAGTTCAGGCAAAACAGTGATCATTCTTATCTATAATTCATAAATACACAGGGAATGAATGATTTTATAAAATAGCTGCAGTAGTGTTGCCGTTAGTGTGACCCCGTTACAGCTCGGAGCGTATCAGAGTTCAGTTCCAGGACTGTCTGTAAGGAGTTTGTACATTCTCCCTGCAAGCACATGGGTTTCCTCCCACAATCCAAAGTTGTACCGGTAATTGGTCATTGTAAGTTGTCTTGTGATGAGGCTGGTGCTAAATGGTTGGGCTGTTGGGCCGTGAGTCTTGTTGGCCTAGTAGGGCCTGTTCTGTGTTGTATCTCTAAATAAAATTTAAAAACAAAATAAGGGATAATCCAGCCTTATGCAGTTGATATATTAATAAAAAGTGAAATACAGTGGATTCTGATTAATTGAGAAAATAGGCGGGATTCCTTTCATTTATTTGGGACACTGTTGCTGAGCAATTTCTAACAAGTGTCAGTCACATGCACGTGTATGTTTGTTAGACACTACACCACACTTAGAGTGAACCGTTTTTAAAATGGTGTCAGCTGTGGGTGTTTGTGTTCAAAATATAGTTATTTTTGTCACTGGTAGTTGGTGAGAAATAACCAGTAAGACAATTCAAAACTGTTTTGCTCACTGCAGTTTCAAGCATTCGGGTTTTGGAGATGCCACAGCTGGGAGTGAAAATGAAACAATTTCATTATTTTAACAAGTTAAGAATTTGGAGGATGCAATTGTCAAGAGCATTGTATAAAGGCAGTCCATTATCTGTGCTGTTGTCTGCTCTGATTTTGTTCATTTTCAGTCAATCAAAAGAACATGGCAGTGTACACTGGTTGAATTCCTCCGTTGATAACTATTAGGAGTTAATTCAACTTTATAGTATTGTAGTTGTAATAGAAGTGTTCTAATTCTAAGTTTTATTTAAATACTTAATTTGATACTCAGTTAAATGATAGTTTCTCCTTTTTTATACATACCCTTCAAAAACTATTTCTATGAAACTTTGGCTAATTGAGGCAGCAGCTTAATTGGGCCAAAATGTACTGGTCCCAATGTGTCGCAGTTAACCAGAATCCACTGTACCAAAAATACTGAAGATCTGAAGTTTCAAAAGGTAGAAAAGGGTGGAAAATAATACAATGGATATAATGGAGTAATGCAGCATTTTGACCCAGAACATCACCAATTCATCTCTCCTGCCCCACCCCAACTGATGCTGCTCAACCCAGTCAATTTCTCTAACAGGTAATTTGTTGCTAGAAGATAGTATGTATTTCAGGTTGATAACTTTCCATGAGAACTGTTAGATCATTGACATAAAATGCCAACTCTTCTGTTGCACTGAATCTTTGCTATTTTTTAAACTTGTTTCTGACGCTCTGATTTTGTATCAGCTCAAGTTTACTGTCTCTGGTCCTAGCCCTGCCATGTTTATCTTGTGTCAGGAGTTTATGACTTCAGTTTCATTTCGGAGATTTGAGTAGAAAAGTTAGTGAATCTACAGGGAATGTAGCGCATTGGTTGAGAGATTTTCCAGACGAAGTGCCAGCAGATGAACTACAGTAAAATATCCCACAGGACTAATTAAAGAAGAGCAGTAAATACAAATGCCTGTTAGTATCCTTGCTCAAATATGTCTCCAACAACAGCGCTGAAAATGTTATTTTACGATAATATACTGCCATTATGAGGGCTTGTAAATTGACTACCATTCTGGTATGGCTCTGAAGGAATCAGCTAGAATCCTTCCTTGTATAGAAAAGTTAAAAGAGATCAGTCAATTAAATCCCAGGGCACCATTGCTGGAATACAGGCCTAATCATTTTCAACCTCCATCAATGAATCTTTCATCATGCCAGAAATGGAAATATTTGCTGGTAATTGCACAGTGTTTTATTCTATTAACATCTCATTAGAAAATGTGTGTAGTTGTGGGCTGTATTTAACAGGACAATACTTGGGCATGTGCTGATACCAGGCAGTTAACATTGTTTGTGCGCAAGTATCTGACATTAGCAGATGGAAGAGGGAGTCTAACCAGTTACCATCCCCATTCAAATAAAGCAGTACTGGGCACCACGTGATCAACACCCTGGAGTTCTGCAGTGACCAAAAACTTCACAGATTCATGTGCGCATATCTGTGAATTTATGGTGAGCACTAACCATCCTAAATCTTAAAAGCGGTTTGACTGTCAATAAGCATGTCAGGAATCTGCTGGAAAACTCTTCCACAGCTCACAGAAGAAGCCAAACACAATTCATCATGTTCGATTAACATTTAATGCATCATGCTAAGCACCAACTCCCTCCACCATCAGTGCATCCTGACCACAATGTGTAGAACCCACCAAATACATAGCAATTACTTGCCAAAGCTACTTTGGCACCATACAAACCTTTCATCTCTGCTACAAAAGACGATTCTGTTAGCAAGTGCATTAGAGCATCACTACTTGTATGATCTATAAGACCATAAGACCAAGGAGCAGAGGTCGGCCATTCGGCCCATCGAGTCCGCTCCGCCATTTTATCATGAGCTGATCCATTCTCCCATTTCATCTGTACCAATTCACTCAATTGTCCTGTACTACAAATGCTTGCTTATCTGTTCATTGCCTCATCTATATCGAGGAACTCGCTGGAAATACTGCAACACATTAAAAAGATAGCTCCCCACTATCTTAATAAAGACCTTAAGATATAGGAGCAGAATTACTCCGGTTGGCCCATGGAGTCTTCACCGTCATTTCATCATGGCTGGTCCAATTTTTCCTCTCAGCTCCAGTCTCCTGCCTACTCCATGTATCCCTTTGTGCCCTGACCAATCAAGAGTCTATCAACCTCTGCCTTAAATTGCATAAAGACTTGGCCTCCACAGCTGTCTATAGCAACAAATTCTATTGATTAACACACACAAAATGCTGGAGGAACTCAGCAGGCCAAGCAGCATCTATGGGGGAATAAAAGTACAGTCGTCATTTTGGGCCGAAACGGCATCCATAGTTGCTGCCTGGCCTGCTGAGTTCCTCCAGCATTTTGTGTGTGTTTCTTGGATTTCCAGCACCTGCAGATTTTCTCTTATTTGAAATTCCATAGATTCACCACTCTCTAGCTAAAGAAATTCCTCCTCATCTTCATTCTACAAGGACATCTTTTTATACTGAGGCTGTGTCCTCTGGCCTTAGACACTCCCATCAAAGGAAAGATCCTCTCCACATCCACTCTATCTATGCCTTTCACCATTCGATAGGTTTCAATGAAGTCACCCCTCATTCTTCTGAATTCCAGTGAAAACTGATCCAGAGCCATTAAACACTCTGCATATGACAAGCCATTCAATTCTGGAATAATTTTCGTGAACCTCCTTTGAACCCTCTCCAGTTTCAGCACACCTTTTCCAAGATAAGGGGCACGAAACTGTTCACAATACTCTTAAGTGTGGCCTCAATAGTGCTTTATAAAGTCTCAACATTACGTCCTTGTTTTTGTATTATAGTCCTCTTGAAATGAGAGCGAATGTTGCATTTGCCTTCCTCACCACAGAATCAATCTGCAAATTAACCTTTAGGCAATCCTGGTCAAGGACTCCAAAGTACCTTTGCACCTCTTTTTTTTTGTATTTTCTCTCCATTTAGGAAATAGTCAACACTTTTGTTTTTCTACCAAAGTGCATGACCATGCATTTTCCAACACTGTATTCCATCTGTTACTTCTTTGCCCACTCTGCAAATCTGTCCAAGTCCTTTTGTAGCCCACTTCCTCAGAACAACCTGCCCCTCCACCTATCTTCATATTGTCTGCAAACTTTGCAACAAAGCCATCAATTCCATCATCCAAATTATTGGCATATAATGTAACAAGAAACATATAACACAACAAGAATTGGTCCCAACACTACTAGTCACTGGGAGCCCACCAGAAAAGGCTGCCTTTATTCCCACTCTTTGCTGCCTACCAATCAGATAAAGTTCTATCCATGTTAGTATCTTTCCTGTAATACCAAGGGCTCTTAACTTGTTAAGCAGCCTCATGTGTGGCACCTTGTTAAAGACCTTCTGAAAATCCAAGTACACAACATCAACCGATACTCCTTTGTCTATCCTACTTGTTATCTCTTCAAAGAATTCCAACGGATTTGTCAGGCAAGATTTGCCCTTGAGGAAGCAATGCTCACTATGGTCTATTTTATCCTGTGCCTCCAATTACTTTGATTTCTTATCCTTAATAGTCGACTCCAACATCTTCCCAACTACTGAGGTTAGACTACTTGGCCGATAGTTTCCTTTCTTCTACCTCTCTCCCTTCTTGAAGAGTGGAGTGACATTTGCAATTTTCCAGTCTTCTGGAACCATTCCAGAATCTAGTGATTCATGAAAGATCATTACTAATGCCTCCACAATTTCTTCAGCCGCCTCTTTCATGACCCTGGAGTGTCATGTTGGACAGAACGAGGACAGATGCTGCTGGATGAACTGTCCTCGTTGGGTCCTAACACCTCTCTCTGTAACTGGATCTAAGCCACAGTCAGTCTGTACTGGCAGAAACATCTGTAGAGCCATAACGCTGAGCACTGGCGCCACCTGCCCACCCCACCAGGGTTGCGTGGTAGGCCCACTGCTGGCGTATAACCGTACTGCTAGATTCAGTTCAAACCGAATCATCAAGTTGACTGATGACACAGCAATGCTTGCCGTCATCGACAATGGTGATAGGTACAGAGAGGAGGTTGAACAGCTGGTAGAATGGTTGTGGACTTTAGGAAGGTGCAGGCTGACCACACTCAAGGCACATACACGCTCCTCCATGGAGAGGATTAGGAGCATGATGTTTTTGGGAGTGCATGCAGTGGACGATCTTATTTGATCCTTCAACATCACCTCTTTAGCCAAGAAAGCACTGCAGTGTCTCCACTTCCTCAGGAGGTGGAGGCGAAACTCTACCTGTTCCACCCCCCCCCCCCAACCATTCAACCAGTGTTCACATGAAAGCGTCACTGAGAGTCCTGGCCAGCTGTGTCACCGTCTGGTTATCAGACCTCAAGATCGGACAAAGTATTGTGAGGACTGCGGAGAGGATCATCCCAGCCTTCTGAGATATTTTGCAGGAGTGCTGCATACGCAGTGCCCACTGCATCGTCGGTGATCCCTCCCATCCCTTCAACAATCCCTTTGACTTACCATCAGGCAGGAGGTACCGTAGCATTAGGACAAAGACTGTTAGAATGGGAAATGGCTTTTTCCCCCAAACCATGAAACTATTGCATTCCCTGCCACCGCACAGGTTTCATCACACATGAAGCACTACCAGTGTAGTAAATGCACCTTAGTATTTGTCAGTGTCTTTGTGATAATATTAGCCTGTGTTGTGTGTGAGTTATATGTACTGTGTTGTGCACCTTTGTATGGAAGAACACTGTTTCATTTGGTGGTATTCATGTATATGGTTGAATGACGATAAACATGAACTTGTCAAAGGTGTCAGGCACCGTAAATTAAGTAAATGTGTTTCTTGCATTGGCTGAGAAGCCTTTATGAATAACCTGAAGTATTGTTTTGGATATGAATTTTTGGATTTCTGTGTGTACAATTTTATTGCAAACAAAGTGAATATTCTCCAGTTGGTACCTAATTAGCCCTCTAGCAGTAGATTGCTCCCAATAGCATTGATGTTTTTATATTTTTCATCTGGCAATTCATTCCACTTGGTGTTTTTCTTATCTGCTTGTTTTTCAGGAGTTGGGAAATCATCTCTTGTCCATTTGTTTTGCCACAACCAGGTACTGGGCAATCCATCGTGGACTGTTGGATGCTCTGTAGATGTGAGGGTAAGTTTTCAGGGGGTCAGAAACTTCTCTTAAATGTAAAATATCAAGATTTTTTTTCCTCTAAGTTATTATAAGTTCACTCAATACAGCAACTTGATCTTAAGAGGAAAAACAATTTTGATTTATGTTCCTGATTTGGGGAATTTAAAACAGTGATGGTCATAAAGATACTTTTGGTTTGGAATAATGTGCATAGTCTGATTGGGGTTCCAGTCTGGTCCAGCTGTTGATTTTAACCAACTTTTCAATGACAAACTCTGCCACTTTCATCAGAGATGATGTTTACACCCATCTAGTCCGGTGGTATATACACTCAACTGCTGTTATCTGACCCCCTGATTGGTTGAGGACTAACCAATCGGGCTTCCGTTGTCCTACCTTGTTTAAAATCATATTCCAGTTGTTACTTCACAAAGACAAAGGTCTTGCTCTAAGTAAGAACAATTTTAAACAAGGTGGGAAAGCAGAAACCGCCGCGGCACGGCAGCAGTGGCCTTTCGGATCTGGTGCTACTTTAATTTAGTTTTTAAATTTAATTTTAAGGTACAATTAGGGTTTAGGGCAATGGATAACAGAGTGACTATCTACCATCACCAGATACTGCTATAATATAGAGATCACCCAAAAACAAACCTTCATGAAGATCTGCTGGTTAAATTGCGCGACCTCGGCTTGCTGAGGGAATCAGGCCCGCAGTCCTCGGAGTTGCCTGAGGCCAGTGACTGGAGGTGGGGACGACGTAAGCGGTATGCGAGGAAGTGGAAGTGAGGCCAGCGGGCCGAAGTCTGTGTCAGGAAAAAAGCAAGCCCTAGCCGCCGGCTCTCCCGTCCATTCTGCTCTCCAATGAACATTAAATTGAACTACATCCGACTCCAACGAAATACTTGGCGGGAGTACAGAAACGGACGGAATCCCGGACGCTGCCATTCAGCTGTTTATTTATGTAACAGTTTTTCCCCCAAGCCATCAGACTACCAACCTACTGCCCTCTGCTGTGCCTATTGTCTTGTTTATTATTTATTGTAATGCCTGCACTGTTGTGTATACTTTATGGAGTCCTGGGTAGGTCTGTAGTCTAGTGTAGTTTTTGTGTTGTTTTATGTAGTTCAGTGTAGTTTTTGTATTGTTTCATGCAGTCCCATGGTCCTGAAAAACGTTGTCTCGTTTTTACTGTGTACTGTACCAGCAGTTATGGTCGAAATGACAATAAAAAGTGGCTTGACTTGAATGGTTAATCCTCAACAATCAGGAAGGACAGACGACCGGGGTGTATACATACGACTGGACTAGACATGCCCAGGCATCTTTCCTGATGAAGATGATGGAGTTTGTGATCGGAATGTCAGTTAAAATCAACACCTGGACTTGGCTGGAAGCCTGAGAAGAGTTTATTTGTCACGTATGCCAGGAAAGCACTAGATCCTTTCTGGAATAACATGTCATTATGGAATTAAGGAGTAGGTGAATTCTGGAAATTTTCTTTAACTCTTAGTTCTCAATTTGATTCCAGAATTGGGCTGTTCTTCAGAGGCCATTGAATGGAAAATGATGACATTTGTGGGGAGAGAAATAGAGTTAATGTTCCCAGATTGTATACCCATTTTCAGAACTGGAGAAAGTACAAGAATACCATTTTAAAACTGCAGGGATGCTTGGGGAAAGGGGACGCCTCTGTTAGGGTAAAACTTGGGTGATGGTGGGATTAGGCTGTAAACAGGATTATCTGGTCAAAGAGTGAATTGGAATAGTTTAAAAGTGGGAACATAGGGAAAATGTAGAGCAGGTCAAGCTGGGGTTGTCCACTTTCAGGGGCGGAGTGTAGAGGGGCAAGAAGGTGGGAGGAGGGAGCAAATGAGCTGAACCAATATCAGTCAACCAAGTATCAGTCAATCATTTGTTACAGACAGAAATCACGTTACCTTAGGTTGTAGAATTAAATATGGAGTCCAGAAGGCGTGTTCAGACAGAAGATGAAGTGCTGTTTCTCAAGTGTGCTTTGGGCCTCATTGAAGCAGTCCAGGAGGCAAGAGTGTTGAGTCAAATGAAAGGGAATTTATTTTTGTTTGCTAGAGTAGTAGACAAAGAGAAATTTGTAAATATAATACACTTGGATTTCTAGAAAGCAATTGATTAGGTGCCTATA
Organism: Mobula hypostoma; assembly: GCF_963921235.1. Lineage (NCBI taxonomy): Eukaryota > Metazoa > Chordata > Chondrichthyes > Myliobatiformes > Myliobatidae > Mobula > Mobula hypostoma. The sequence continues at coordinate 41,104,583 of NC_086102.1, forward strand.
AAATCTTTCTACATAAGAAAAGGAATGTACAATATTTGGATTGGAATTTGGCATGATAGTAGAGTATCTAGCTATCAGAAAACAATGAGTGGGTCATATTTAATTGGCAATGTAACTAATAGGGCACATCAAGAATCAATGCTAGAACCTAAACTATTTACAGTGTATATTAGTGACTGGGAAAGAAGGGGTTAAATTTGCTGCGATTAATAATGAAGGTTGGTTTAGCAAGTTGTGAAGACACTAAAAGCCTACAGAAGGATGTGGATAAGTTAAGTGCAGATAGGGGAGTAGTCAGATCAAGTATAAAGAGGAGAAAGATGAGGTTAATCCATTTTGTAAGGACGAATGAAAAAGCAAATTACTACTTCAACGGAATCTGACTACAAAATTTCATGGTACATTGGAATCTGGGAGTTTTAGTGCAGGAACTAAAAAGATTGGCTTACAGGTACAGCAGCTAATAAGAAGGCAAGTAAAATATTGGCAACACACATAAAAGTTGCTGGTGAACGCAGCAAGCCAGGCAGCATCTCTAGGAAGAGGAACAGTCGACGTTTCAGGCCGAGATCCTTCGTCAGGACTAACTGAAGGAAGAGTTAGTAAAAGATTTGAAAGTGGGAGGGGGAGGGGGAGATCCAAAATGATAGGAGAAGACAGGAGGGGGAGGGATGGAGCCAAGAGCTGGACAGATGATTGGCAAAGGGGATATGAGAGGATCATGGGACAGGAGGCCCAGGGAGAAGGAAAAGGGGGAGGGAGAAACCCAGAGGATGGGCAAGGAGTATAGTGAGAGGGACAGAGGGAGAAAAAGGAGAGAGAGAAAAAGAATGTGTGTATATAAATGAATAACGGATGGGGTATGAGGGGGAGGTGGGGCATTAGTCATAGTCATACTTTATTGATCCCGGGGGAAATTGGTTTTCGTTACAGTTGCACCATAAATAATAACTAGTAATAGAACCATAAATAGTTAAATAGTAATACGTAAATTTTGCCAGTAAATTATGAAATAAGTCCGGGACCAGCCTATTGGCTCAGGGTGTCTGACCCTCCAAGGGAGGAGTTGTAAAGTTTGATGGCCACAGGCAGGAATGACTTCCTATGACGCTCTGTATTGCATCTCGGTGGAATGAGTCTCTGGCTGAATGTACTCCTGTGCCCAACCAGTACATTATGTAGTGGATGGGAGACATTGACCAAGATGGTATGCAACTTAGACAGCATCCTCTTTTCAGACACCACCGTGAGAGTCCAGTTCCAGTCCCACGTCATCACTGGCCTTACGAATGAGTTTGTTGATTCTGTTGGTGTCTGTTACCCTCAGCCTGCTGTCCCAGCACACAACAGCAAACATGATAGCACTGGCCACCACAGACTCGTAGAACAGTGTCAGCATCATCCAGCAGATGTTAAAGGACTTCAGTCTCCTCAGGAAATAGAGGCGGCTCTGTTCTTTCTTGTAGACAGTCTCAGTGTTCTTAGACCAGTCCAGTTTATTGTCAATTCATATCCCCAGGTATTTATAATCCTCCACCATGTCCACACTGACCCCCTGGATGGAAATAGAGATCACCGGTACCTTAGCCCTCCTCAGGTCTACCACCAGCTCCTTAGTCTTTTTCACATTAAGCTGCAGATAATTCTGCTCACACCATGTGACAAAGTTTCCTACCGTAGCCCTGTACTCAGCCTCATCTCCCTTGCTGATACATCCAACTATGGCAGAGTCATCCGAAAACTTCTGAAGATGACAAGACTCTGTGCAGTAGTTGAAGTCCGATATGTAAATGGTGAAGAAAAAGGGAGACAAGACAGTCCCCCTGTGGAGCCCCAGTGCTGCTGATCACTCTGTCGGACACACAATGTTGCAAGCACACGTACTGTGGTCTGCCAGTCAGGTAATCAAGAATGTGTATTTATAAATATATGGCTTCATCTTTACAGTAGAGGAGGCCGTGGATAGACATATCAGAATGGGAATGGGACGTGGTATTATAATGTGTGACCACTGGGAGATCCTGCTTTCTCTGGCCTCCTCTACTGTAAAGATGAAGCCACACTCAGGTTGGAGGAACAACACCTTATATTCCGACTGGGTAGCCTCCAACCTGATGGCATGAACATTGACTTCTCAAACTTCCGATAATGCCCCACCTCCCCCTCATACCCCATCTGTTACTTATTTATATACACACATTCTTTTTCTCTCTCTCCTTTTTCTCCCTCTGTCCTTCTCAATATACCCCTTGCTCATCCTCTGGGTTTCCCCCCCCTCCCCTTTTTCTGTCTCCCTAGGCCTCCTGTCCCATGATCCTTTCATATCCCTTTTGCCAATCAACTGTCCAGCTCTTGGCTCCATCCCTCCCCCTCCTGTCTTCTCCTATCATTTGGATCTCCCCCTCCCCCTCCAACTTTCAAATCTCTTACTAGCTCTTCTTTCAGTTAGTCCTGACGAAGGGTCTCGGCCCGAAACATCGACTGTACCTCTTCCTATAGATGCTGCCTGGCCTGCTGCGTTCGCCAGCAACTTTGATGTGTGTTGCTTGAATTTCCAGCATCTGCAGATTTCCTCATTTTTGCCAAGTAAAATATTGGCTTTTATTGCATGGGATGTGGAGTATACAAGTAAATGTTGCACCATAACATCTCAAGGTTCTGATGAGACTGTACCTGAAGTTATGCTTTCCATATGTAATGTAGTTGCACTGGAGTCAAGTGATTTTTTTTTCAGTGTAACTATTTATAAAATAAAACTCTTAAATATTTGAAGGTAACTTGTGTTGAATTACTTCTAGATATTACCAGTTTCACTTTAAAAATATTATTTGCATTGTTTTTTTTTTACTTTGGTTGGGGTAATTATGTATAACTACAGGAACTGGTGATTTGATTTAATTCAGGTTCATGACTATAAGGAAGGCACACCAGCTGAGAAAACCTACTACATTGAATTGTGGGATATTGGTGGATCTGTGGGCAATGCCAGTAGCATTAAAAGCACTAGAGCTGTATTTTATAACTCCGTGAATGGTATGGAAGTTTCTTTTGCTGTTCAGTATTTGTGTCTTTAATAATTATATGTAGGCTTCGGCATTTCATAATCTGCATGATTTCTTCCTTAAACTTGAGTTCTAAAATTATAGAATGTTACACGACAGAATCTGACAATTCAGCTCTGAGATTGTGTGAATGTTTTTCTGGAGTCATTTTCACGGAGGAATATAGCAGAGATAGAGGCCCTTGAGCCCAACAAATTCATGCCAAATACTTTGTACATCTAGCTAGTCCCTATTTCCTGCATTCAGCCCACATCCTTCCAGGCCCTTTCCTTTCATAAAGCTGTCCATGCACTACTAAAAATATATTATGCCTGCCTCAACTACTTCTACTGGAAGCTCTTTCCATATACTCATCACCTTCTGCATGGAAAAAGTTGCCCCTCAGGTTCCTTCTACATCTTTTTCCCATTGCCCTAAATCTATGCCCCCTAGTTTTGGACTTCTCTCCTTGAGGAAAAGGGTCACCATCCACCTTATCTTCACCTCTCATAATTTTAAATATCCCTGTGTTCCAAGAATAGAGACTTAGTCAGGCCAACCTAGCCTTGTAACTCAGGCCTTCTAGTCCTGGTAACACCAAATAGGTTTTAATGCAGTTTTCTGTTTAACCACATCTCGTCCTATAACAGGGTGACCAAAACGGTACATAGAGCTCCAAGAGCAGCCTCAACAACTCCCACTGCAACATAAAGCCCCAGCTCCTATTCTTACTTGCCTGATTGATGAAAGCCAGTGTGATAAATGCCTTTTTTCATCAGCCTGTTACCAGTGAAACTGCTCCCAACAAACGATTAGCTTGTACCTTGGGTCTCTCTGTTCCATTATGCTCCTTAGTGTCCTACCATTCATAGTATAAACTTTACTCTACTTTCTTTTGCTTCATACCATGAATATTCATGAGCGCCTACCTGCTTCGTACAAAATAACTCGTGGACTCTGCTTCACCAGCCTGCAACTTGTAAGCTGTCTTTATCCAAAATAACTGCCTTTTTCATGCATGAAATACTGTTCTTTATATTTTTTTTCTCGTGCACGCTGTGAAACTATTTTGTACATTAAAATTAATTACAAATTAATGTTTTCTTCCTATTTTAATCTGTCACTAGATGTCAGATCCGTTAAGCCTTGGATAGATGCTTTATACTGAATGCTGAAAAATCATTAAAGTGATGTCTATCTTTGCAATATTGTTGATCTATATACAGTGCTTTGTAAAAGTATTCATCCCCCAACCCTTGTTCACATAAATGAGTATTACAACCAGGGATTTTGATCAGTTTAACTGAGAACTTTTATTTGTGAATCATTTGTTTTTTTCCACAGGGAAAATTGTAAAGCATGAAAAACTAAAAATTCAAAAACCTGAAATGTCAGCAGTTCAAAAGTATTCATCCCCCTTTGCTCAGTACTTATTTAAACCACCTCTCACAGCTAAGATAGCCAGTTGTCTTTTTGGATAAGTCTCTATTAGCTTTGCACAGCATGGTAGAGCAAGGTTTGCAAAATTGCTCAAGCTGTGCCAGGTCAGTTGGGAAGTAGTAGTGGACAGCGATCCTGAGGTCTTGCCAGAGATGTTCAATTGGGTTAAGGTCAAGACTGTGACTGCGCCACTCAATGCAATCAACTTTCTTCATTTGAAGCCACTTCATGGTTGCTCTGACAGTGTGCTTTGGGTTGCTGTCCTGCTGAAAGACAAACTTACTCCCAGTTTAAGCTTTCTGGCAGAGACTAGCAGGTTTTTATCCAGGATCTCTCTGTATTTAGAAGCATTCATCTTCCTATCAATCCTGACCAGATATCTCGCCCCTGCTGCTGAAAATATCCTCAGAGCATGATGCTACCCCCACCATGCTTTACTGTAGGGATAGTGTTACGTAGCTGGTGCGCAGTACAGGTTTCCCCCGCCATCCGAAGGTAGAGCGTTCCTATGAAACAGTTCGTAAGCCGGAATGTCAGAAAGCGAAGAAGCAATTACCATTAATTTACATGGGAAAAATTTGTGAGCATTCGCAGACCCAAAAATAACCCACCAAATCATGCCAAATAACACACAAAACCTAAAATAACAGTAACATATAGTAAAAGCAGGAATGATATGATAAATACACAGCCTATATAAAGTAGAAATACTTTTCCACAATCATTGCTGCACTGTTCTCGGTAGCGAAAATCTCACGTAAGCGCTCTCGACAGAAACACGGCGCAAGCGCTCTCCAATAACCTTTAAGCTATGAAGCTGCCAAATCACACCAAATAACACGTAAAAATACACAGCCTATATAAAGTAGAGATAATGTATGTACAGTGTAGTATCACTTACCAGAATTGGGACAGCGCCGAGCACACTGATGATGGTGTAGTAGGCTGAGTCGTTGGAGGTTGGGGTGGTGCAGTGGTCCCCACCCTCCGGGCAGTGACCTGATACCGATCCGTGAAGAATGCAGGGGTACAGCGGCAGCCAGTACTCACCCACACATCTTTAAGAGAAAAGCCAAAATAAACAAGCTAATTAATTAGGTGCCGCCCGGCATGTAAATGTTGGCCCAGATCAGAGGTGACGCAATTGACAATCGCCTCTGATCTGGGCTGACATTTACATGCCGGGCGGCACCTAATTAATTAGCATGTTTATTTTGACTTTTTTCTTAAAGATGTGCTGTGTGCCTCCTGGCTACCGCTGCATTCTTCGCGGCAATGTATCTGTCGGCGGCCCGGGGGTTGGGGTGGTGGGACACTGAGGGGTCATCTCATCATCCATCAGGGCAGGCAGATCATCTTCTTCTATGTCTGCCTGCCTCGACGTCGAAGGTTGAGGTTCGTCGTCTGCTGTGGCTGATGTGGAAGGCTTGCTTGACTGATTAGCCTCATGCATTTTTAGATCATACAGTTCTTTGTAAGCACTCAAACCATCCTGCAAATATGCCCTAAACTGACGTACCCTTTCAAAATTAAAGTCGTACTTTATCATTGCACCGAAAATCTCACGCAGTTGCTTCACATTCAGTTCCTGGACGACTTCACTTTCGGTCCGATCGCTACTGCATTCGATTTTGATTGTTATCCTTTCCTCTTCCAATTGCATCAGCTCTTCATCTATCAGTTCTTGGTTATGAGATGCCAAAACCTCTTCAACATCATCTTCGTCAACTTCCACAAGCCAAACTCACTTTGTCCTTACTTCGTTCCCCACGATCAAAATGCTTAATTATGTCTATTTTTACGCTAAGTGTAACACCCTTACGAGCTCTTTCAGGCTTTTACGATACCTTAGAACACATCTTGCAAACAGATGCTCACAGGCATGTGTTTAAGCAATGCCAGTGAGAATGCCGTTCCGAATCCGGGGGAGAGTGGCTGCTCGGGGCGCACGCTGCTTTTTTCCATAACAGTGAAAACACCTTCTGTTAGTGAAAACAGGTAACTAATGTAGGTCTTTCATAACAGTGAGGTTTCGTAAAGCGAACGTTCGAAAAGCGGGGGACACCTGTATTAGATTCACGCCACATGTACCGCATAGTGTTGAGGCCAAAAAGCTCCACTTTAGTCTCATCTGACCACAAGAACTCCTTCCACATCTTTACAGTATCTTCTGAATGATGCTTGTAAATTCTTCTCTTTAGCCAAGGTTTCTTCCTTGCTACTCTTACATAAATGTACTTTTTGTGCAAGGCCTTTAAAGATTGTGGTGCCTTGAACTTCATCCCCAGTTGCGCTCACTGACTCCTGCAGCTCACTGTGACAGTTGGCATCACAGTAGGCTCTCTTACAAGTACCATTCTTCTCACAGTGAGGTGGGGTGACCTAACCTAGGCATTGTGGCTGTGGTTTCAGTTTTTTTTGCACTTTTTCACGAAGGACTGCACTGAGCTTTGAGGAATGTTCAGTGCCTTTGAGGTGATTTTGTACTCTTCCCCAGATTTGTGCTCTCTATTATCATTTCCCTGACTGGCCTTGAATCCTCTTTTGCCTTCATTTTGATTTGGTCTGTTGAAAATCTACCATACTGTTGGACCTTGCAGAGAGAGGGGTTATATATTCTTATGAATTAATTGAAAACAGGTGATCCTTCAGTTTTCTACATCAACAAATTTAGTGAGCTGGTAAGGTAGGAAAGTTAGTGTGGTAATTACAAAGTGGATGAATACTTTTACAGTCTCAATTTTGTTTTATGATATTTAGTAAATTGGCAATTTTGGAATTTTTCTTCAGATTTGACATGATGCACAATGTTCTGTAGATTAGCTCAAAATCCTAATTCAATATATTTTAAATTTAGAAGTGAGAGAGTAAAATGGTAAAATAGTTGTGGGCTGAATACTTTTTCAAAGTACTGTATGTCTGTGAGGCCCATATTGTCATAAGAATCCCATGCATCTGGATCTCGAGTTCATTAGTAGCTTTACAACTATTCAATAGTTTTAATTAAGCTTGTTTTTCTGTTATCAATATCGAACTGATGATTTGTTTCTTTTGGATGTTGACTCTTAAAGGTATAATATTAGTGCATGACTGTACTAACAAAAAGTCATCTCAGAATCTGTATCGGTGGTCTTTAGAAGCTTTGAATAAGGATTCCACTCCTACTGGAGTCATCGTAGCAAATGGGTAAGTTTGCTTCTGTTGTAATACCTTTTCTAATTCTACAAACAATACAGTACAGTTATTAGTCTATTCTTTGTGAAAACTTATAAGGTATTATTTAGAATGTGCATAAACCATAGTGAATTTACTTAAAATTTGATGCACACAATGCATGCTGATAACTTTTAAAATTAGTTGATCTTTTGCCAGATTACATATGGATAGTCCTGATAATATTGAACTTTTTGGTTGAAGTAAAATTAGACGAGAAGTAAGAATCTGTGTGAGGAGGGAGAATATTTAAGGCATAGTGAAACAGGAGTAGAGGAGGAAATGGAAGGAGGCAGCAACAGATAAAAAGAGGAAGATGAATGATTTGAAATAAATGCAGGAGAATGAAGAGTAATTTTATGGTAATCAATGTTCAATGAACTTCATCGCTGCCTGGAAAATCAATCTGTGACCAAAAAAATTCAAACAATTGGGAGAAAAATAATAAAGGTGAAGTTGCTTTGATATTGGGGACTGGGGCATGGGAACCAATCATTGAGAAGGGTAAATGACAATAAGTTCACAGGTTGGGTGGGTGGAGTGTATTGAGAAATTGAGCAATGGTGATGTGGGAGTAGAAAGTATTGGATAATGGTTCACAATTTGTTTCGCAGTTCCTACTTTGTACCATTTCAGAATTGGATTAATGTTTGTAATTGAATGTGTTTTTAAATTGCATGCATATAGATCATGCAAAAGTGAGAAATTGTTTTTTTTTAAATAGGGACTATGATCGGGAGCAATTCGCAGATAAGCAGATTCCTTTGTTAGTCATTGGTACAAAGTTGGACCAAATCCATGAAACTAAAAGGAATGAGGTGTTGACAAGGACTGCATTCTTAGCAGAGGATTTCAATGCTGAGGAAATTAATCTGGTATGCTTCTTTAAGTCCCTGATTCTAATAATAAAAACAACATTTTATTCATTTGAATGAAATTTAGGAAATTACTCTAGTGTAGTTTAGTAAATTGTATGCAATTATTGCATAGCAAACACTGGATCAGATTTAGATAGAGTTTTTTGTTGTAGATGTAAAGCATGTTCTGCTTTGCTTTTAGAATTCCTAATCAAATTTATGGAGAATGAAGCTCATAAAGTAATGTATCATCTGTTTTCTGCATGCGACTGAGTAAACATTTTTACATCTAGATTAGTATCATCATGCCCAAAATCAGCTATAGTAGGTTTAGTTTTAACAGTTCATTCTAAAATAAAAATTGTTTGGTGGTTAGATTGCAATTTAAAGTTACTTGCTAATCAATCAATTGCATTTAATCTATTGCAAAAAACTAAAATTTAACATAAGACTAGATTGACTATCTAGCACTGATGATTTTGTACAATTGTCCAAGTATCTTCGGCCACAGTTGAGAGAACTATCTTGCAGATTAGTTATGCATATCATATTCTCTTCTGCCATCATACTCTTGGAATCATTCCCTTCAGTCAACATTTTGGGTTCCTCCACTATCACTTCTGTGCAAGTCCAGCATCACTGGTAGGTAGGGCCCACTAGAGGTGGCAGAGTGGATGTGTATAGTTAAGAATACTACAGCTTTGATCCTGGACCCTTTGATATTCATGGCATCAGCCAACCAAGAGCAAGGAAAAGTAATAATATTGCCACCAGGTGAATCTGTATGTTTTCTGTCACTCGTCTGCTGTCCCACCTAGTCTGACCCTGGCTCATTCATGATCTGCATAGTTCTATTAGAATTCTAGTTGTATTCTTTTATGTTTCAAATATACTGTATGCCTCAAATAGTAAAGCACTCTTATTTTAAATAACCTGCAAATCAATTGTTTACTTCAAATTATACAACTACTGTGATCTTGCAGTTTATTAATTCTTTTTTTTAAACAATTTATAGGATTGTACCAATCCACGTTACTTAGCTGCAGGATCTTCCAATGCTGTGAAACTGAGTCGTTTTTTTGATAAAGTAAGGTAACTTTTTAATCTCTACTGTAGTTAATCTTAACTTCATTGTAACAGATACCAACAAATTGCAATCTAAATGATAATTTGTCAGATTACAGTAAAATTATAAATTATTCAGAAGTCTTATGAATCCGAGATTTACTGAAATTACTAAATTAGCATGTCACTTTTTAAAATGTGTGTTATAGTTACAGAGGGTATCATAGCTATGTCTGCTCACTTTTAGCTTTTGGGGCTTAATTAAATTTAAGCTTGTCATTGCTGTTGTAACCCCGACATCTTGATTTTATTTATTTAGAGGTACAGTGCGATAACAGGCCCTTCCAGCCTAACAAGTCTGTGCTGCCCAATTACACACGTGACCAATTACCATACTAAGCCATGTGTCTTTGGAATATGAGAGGAAACTGGAATGCCTGGAAGCAAGCCGCTCGTCATGGGGAGAATGTTCAAACTCCTTAAAATTGAACCTGTAATAGCTGCTACACTGATTGTTTATTAAATAAAAGCCAATATCTCTAAACGGGGAATTCAAATTTTGACAACTGTTTGGTCCAGAAGGGCATGCTAGGTGAAGCACCAGGCATATCTGAAAGTGAGTTACCAGCCTGCTGAAGTTATGACATGGGGACCTCATACATGTATGCATTGGACAGCTATGCAAGCCCACAACCAACTGTCAGATCGAAGTTCCGCCACAGTGTTGAATGGAAGTAAATAATTAAGCAGTTAACTGGAAGATGATATGCTGAGTTCCTCTCAGTGATAGCAGAGCTCAGCATGAGAGGCAAAGCACTTGTAACCTTTAGCCATAAGTGGTTTGTTTTGGCTTCATTCGGAATAGTGTCCAGGACTTAACATCATTTTCTATCTTAAGAAATGAAGTGAGAATGTTTAATTCATCTGCATACAGCAGGACTTGAACAATGTGCAGCATGTAACAATCGTGAATTATAAGTTGTTAGATATGACTAGCTGCATAAGAAACCACGTACTGCTGGTGTTTAAGGGTATTGTTATTGCCAAGTCTGTGCCTGAGATTTACGATTGACCAGGAATGTTAACTGAACCAGCCACACAAGCAATGTACAGTAGCTACAGAAATGGGTCACAGTTTGAGGGTCCTTCAGTGTGTGACTCAACCATTCGTCCCCCACTCATCCCACAACCTATAAGATGCATCAGAAGTTGTAATGAGATGCACTCCACTTGTCCGTACGAGTACAGCTTGAATAACATTTGTAAAGCTCAGTACTGTCCTGGAACAAAGTAATTTAGAATGGCCATTCCACACACTGTCTCTACACCACAAGTACATTTTAGTTGCCATGCATGTCATTTCTAAAAGCACAGGAGTTGCTTGCCTTGGCTTGTCTGACAGCAAAATCAATGATCAACCGTTGACGAAGGAGAACAGCAGCCAGTGAATGAACCATGGAGGTTCCCTCCATGTCATGAAGCATCCTGGCTTGTCCATATTTTTGTCTGCTTTCATTATCACTGTGGCCAACTACTGGCACTCTCAGTCCAACATGGCACAGTGTGGGGAGATTTTGTCAAACAAATCTATTGGAGTTTTTAAAAATGATAATAGGATGGATGAGGGGAGAGCAATGGACATTGTCTGTATGGACTTCAAGACCTTTGATAAAGGTCTGCATTGCAAGCTATTCTGGGAAGTTGGATTGCTCTGGATTCAGGGAGCAAAAACTAATTGGTTTGACGGTAGGAAGCAGAGAGTGATTTTTGAAGGTTGTTTCACAGGCTGGACCCCACAGGTTAGTGCTGGGACTTTTGTACACTATGTATGTAAATGATTTGGATGTGAATGTACAAGGTGTAGTTAGTAAGCTGTGGATGATACAGATACAGATGGTACCATAGACAGTTAAAAATGATTAAAAATTACAGGGTGATCTTGATCATCTGGGTAAGTGGGCAAATGTCTTTCAGTTTGGATAAGTGTAGGGTGTTGTATTTTGAGAAGTCAACCCAGGACAGGATTTGTGTAGTGAGTGATCAGGCCTCGTGAGCATTGTGAAATGCGGAAATCTGGAAGTACAAGTACATACTTTCCCTGAAAGTGGAGTGACAGGTTGGTGAAAGAGGAATTTAGCATACCGGACTTCAGTCAGGGCATTGAGTGTATGAGTTGGGACATTGTGTTACATGACCTTTGTGAATCTGCACTTTTGGTTGCCCTGTTGTAGGAAGGACACTTAAACAGGAACAAGTGCAGAAAAAGTTAATGAGGGTGCTGTCAGGACTCAAGGGCCTGAGAAAGTTTGGCCAGGCTGATTCTTTATTTCTTGGAATGTAGTAGATTGAAACACAACTGATCAGTAGAGGTGTATAGATTGGATAAGCTCACGTAATCTTTTTCCCTTGGAGGAGGAATGTAAAAACTAAGGAGTATATTTTTAAGGTTGGAGGTGAAAAATTTAAAAGGGGTCTGATGGGCAACTGCTTCATGCAGAAAATAATGCATATAAGGAATGAGCTGCCAGCCAGTGATGTGGTTGAGCTGGATGCAATAACAACATAGAAGGGGTTGTGGGGGGATATGGGCCAAACGTGGGCAAGTAGAACTAGCTTGGCATGGTGTGTGGGTCTGAAGGGCCTATTTGTATGCTGTATTATTCTGAATCTAATTCTCGATGACTCTGTATCGAGTACCATCACCAGAACGACTCCAGTAGTTCGAAAAGTAGCAAGCTACCACCATTGTAAATTAGAAGAAAAGCACGTGATCCTAAATTCTAGGGATGTGAAAAGACTGCTTCAGTTTTAGATAGAAGCCAAGAAGAAGGGTAGGATTCAATGGCTAGTAAATATCATTCTACAGAATTCCTAAAGCTATTATAAGTGGAGATGACAAAGTTGACACTGAATCTCCAAAAGAACTTTTACAAGGTTTGGAGTGGTTTTTGTGCAACTTGATGGCTTAACCATATTGCATCTATCCCTGTACATACTGACATACAACTACACAGGGGGTCGTGTTATTTGGATTGGAGTGAGGTGTGATTGGTTCCTTCTTACAAATCCAGTGTTCATATTGCCAGGAGTTCAGTGATAAAAGAACTTCTGACTAAGATTTTAAATTGAAGTTGCTTATTTTATTTTAAGCATTAGGCATTTTTGGCATGTTGTGACTTTAATCCAGTGTATCGTGGTGTTATTTATAAATCCATTGTACCTTTACATCACAGTTTTAGTTTTTCCCCATAATGGCAATTGAGAAAGAGATCCATATATAACAAAAGACTAGACAATCTTGTCATTGTCACATGTTACTAGATTATCAAAGCAGCAACTTACATGGATAGCTACCAATTTAACAATAAATAATCTAAAACCGTCACATGACAGTGTATCTTTGTTTTCAGACAGTATGATACATATTAGGTGCTGGTTTCACTAAGCCTGTATGGTGTGTACATCTAGTAATTGTTATTTTGTTTTGAGTTTTTAGGTCATAGAAAGAAGGTATTTTTCACGGGATGGTAATCAGGTTGGTATATGCTTAAATGTTTTCTCACAAACCAAATGGTGTATATAGCTTTTCATTTTAATGATACAGGTAAATAAACAACTCAAACAAAAATTAGAGGGGAAAAATAGAGATGATCTATTTCTGGATTAGAATGCTGCCGCAGTAGTGGACATCAGCCTCAATATCTTGCACTGCTGGATCACTTTGACTCACTGTCTGTGTGTAGCTAACTGTATGTCCTAGTTCTCTAGCATGTAATCTACTTGTATATCTGTGTAATAGGTATTGCAAGATGAATTGGAGATGTGATGCATTAATCTAAGTTTGTCTGTTAGAATCAGAATCTGGTTTATTATCACTGATATTTGTTGTTTCACAGCCTTTCAAGTGGATTGAAGGACTCTAAGCCCTTGCCAAAAAACAAATCTTTTTCCCCCAGTCAATATCATAAAACTATATTAATGGGTTCTTGTTGGCTGCAAATAATAAGATTTACTGTTATATTATAATACTGAAAGACTTTCTTAAGCCATGAGCCACTTGTAAACTGAAGATGAAAGTGACCTATATTTAAAAAAAATACTTCCCATTCTTCTGTTCCAAGTGTCTTTTGGAATAACTTTGTTTTCTTCAACTTAAAGGCAACCTGCTCATTAGTTCAATAAATTGTCTCTGAAGTGTTTTCAATGTGTTGACTCCCTTTCTTGAATAAGGAGACCAATACCATACAAACGTAATCTCACCAGTGCCTAATGTCTCCCTGTTTTCCTATTCATTTAGGGCTGGGGTTCCCAACCTGGTGTTGATGGACCCCTCAGTTAATGTTAGGGGCCCATGGCATAAAAAGAAAGTTTGGGAACCCCTGAGCTAGGGAATCTTACAAGTGTTAGTGAAATCTTTTTCTCCTGCACTCTTAATACGGTTTTAAATACTCTTGTCGTGCCCATATATCATTTGTGTCAGTATTGTCTCAGATTCTGTTCTCAACCCCTCAGAATCAACTGTTTCCATGAGTAGTCTTGGCTTTCCAGGAAATTTCAGCTCATTCTTGAACATGTGCAAAGTGCCTGAGTAGTTGTGAAACTGCCTGGGCACTCTAAAGTACTTCGCTTTGTTTTCTATTTGCAACACCAGCACACCATCTTGATCCTGTCCTGTAACGCAAGTCTTGATAATTGGATTTGGGAACTTGAGTTTGGACCAAACAGATATAGGGAGAATTCTGCATCTGGTAACTTATTTTAACTCTACAATTTTCTTTTTCAGATTCCTAGTTTTGCTGATCGAAAACGTTTTGGAACAACAGGTGCATTGAAGGTTCTTCATTATGATTAAGCATAATTGCCAGTGGCTGTAAATGTATGGAAGCAAAAGTTCATGTTAATTATTTTGAGGAAAGGAAAGGAGTAGTGCACTACCTTTGCTTTACAGTGTAAAATATTAAGTGATCAGAGGGTATTAAGAGAATATTTGAAATATTCAAGGAGCTATATTACTTTTTTAATATCAGCATTATTGGTTTCCTTTTCAACAAATGCATATTTCAAATTCCAGTTTAGAATACCTAATACTTTATGTGGAGGGAACTGTACAACATACTCCTCTTCTAAGCTTCTGTGCTGTTGACTTCACTGAAGCTGAATTTTGGAATCCATATACAGGACAAAATTCTTACCTGATCTCCAATCTGTAAATTACAATTCATGTGGATAATGAATCCTTAAGGTGGCAACTTTTTAGTATCTAAATGAAGTGATATGTAGTATAGAACTTGGTTTCCAATGAGGTAAATAGAATCTAACTACTTGAATTAGTAGACATGTAAATTTGAAGATGCATGTAAATTTAGAATTTTCAACAAATGTACAAATCCTTTTCATATGGAAATAAAAAGAAAAACCTGGTAAGATGGACTATTACTTTAAATGGTGAAAGAAAGTACTGGTGCTCAGAAGAATCTGGGTTCTCGTGCATGAATCACTGAAAATTTAATATACAGGTGTCCCCTGCTTTTCGAACGTTCGCTTTACGAAACCTCATTGTTACGAAAGACCTACATTAGTACCCTGTTTTTGCCAACAGAAGGTGTTTTCACTGTTACGAAAAAAAATTAGCGCGCGATAAAAGGCAGCGCGCGCCCCGAGCAGCCGCTCTCCCCCGGATTCGGAACGGCATTCTCGCCGGCATCGCTTAAACACGTGCCTGTGAGCAGCCGTTTGCAAGATGAGTTCTAAGGTATTGGAAAAGCCTAAAAGAGCTCGTAAGGGTGTTACACTTAGCGTAAAACTAGACATAATTAAGCGTTTCGATCGTGGTGAATGAAGCAAGGACAAAGTGAGTTTGGCTTGTGGAAGCTGACGAAGATGATGTTGAAGAGGTTGTGGCATCTCATGACCAAGAACTGATAGATGAAGAGCTGATGCAATTGGAAGAAGAAAGGATAACAATTGAAACCGAATGCAGTAGCAAACTGAAAGTAAAGCAACTGCGTGAGATTTTCGCTGCAATGATAAAGTACGACTTTAATTTTGAAAGGGTACATAGGTTTAGGGGATATTTGCAGGATGGTTTGAGTCCTTACAAAGAACTGTATGATAGAAAAATGCGCGAGGCTCGGCAGTCAAGCAAGCCTTCCAGATCTGCCACAGCAGACGACGAACCTCGACCTTCGACATCAAGGCAGGCAGTCATAGGAGAAGATGAGCTGCCTGCTCTAATGGAAACAGACGACGAGATGACAACATAGTGTCCCACCACCCCGCAATTCGCGGAGAATGCAATCAGAAATCGGCACTGATCTGGGCCGACAATTACGTGCCGGGCGGCACCTAATTAATTAGCATGTTTATTTCAGCTTTTTTCTTAAAGGTGTGCTGTGTGCCTCCCAGCTACCGTTGTACCCCTGCATGCTTCGCAGATCGGTACCGGTCGGCGGCCTGGAGGGTGGGGGCCACTGCACCATCCAACCTGCGACGACTCAGTCTAACACGCCATCATCAGTGTGCTCTGCGCTGTCTTCCTGATTCCCGTGATACTACACTGTAATACATTATTTCTACTTTATATAGGCTGTGTATTTTTACGTGTTATTTGGTATGATTTGACAGCTTCATAGCTTAAAGGTTACTGGAGAGCGCTTGCGCCATGTTTTTGCCAACAGTGCTTGCTTGAGATTTTCTGCCGATGGCGCTTGCGTGAGACTTTCGCTATGGGGAACAGTGCAGTAATGATTGTGGAAAAGTATTTCTACTTTATATAGGCTGTGTATTTATCATATCATTCTTGCTTTTACTATATGTTACTGTTATTTTAGGTTTTATGTGTTATTTGGCATGATTTGGTAGGTTATTTTTGGGTCTGCGAACGCTCATAAGATTCTCCCATATAAATGGTAATTGCTTCTTCACTTTCCGACATTTCGGCTTACGAACCGTTTCATAGGAACGCTCTACCTTCGGATGGCGGGGGAAACCTGTACAGGTACAGTAACAAATAAAAAGGTGAACGTTACACTGATCTTCATTCAAATGGATTTCAGTACATGAATAGAGATGTCATGTTACAACTACATCTGGAATGGATTTTCCATTTGGAGAGGATACACAAGTAATAAAGAGAGTACAATAACGTTTGCAAGATTGGATGGTAAGTTTATTGCATGAGGACAGATGAAGCATACTCGTCCTGAACTCTTGAATTTAGAGGAATAAAAAGTGAGCTCTATAAGTGTGCCAAATTCTTGTGGGCTGAACATAGCTGGTGTAGGGATGATGATTCCCTTGCAGGCTTAGTCCAGGAGTGACAAACTCAAAATTCAAGGTCAGGAACTCAGGATGATAGAACAAAAATTCTTCATCTAGTGTGCTGATTTTTTGGAATTTTATGCCCAATAGACCTGTGAAGGCTCAATAGCGAACTACACCCTTAAGAGATTGAATAACTTTAGATATTAAAATAATTGTTAGTATTAGAACTTGGTTGTGTGGTAAAAGAACAACTAAAATCTTTTAAAATGGAGGAGCAAGCATGAGTGTCTTGTGGCCTAATCTTGCTTTTCTTATATAAATACACTTGCTTTTAATTTAGCAAGGTTTTTGTGTTTCTGCTAGAGCCTGATGCTGTATTTATCCAGAAATATGTACCTAAAGTCATTCAGTCATTATTGCCAAGGGCCATGTAACACTCAGAATACGTGTTCAGCAGGTGTTTTTTAGCTGAGAAAAGGGATAAACATCTCTTGTGAGAACCAGAGGCATTTTTGAGCAGTAAAAAAATATAAACCACTGAATGTAAGGTTAATTGATGAATCTATATATACATAAACAGATGTATTGTTTTAGCTCGTGTCTCGGGCAATGGACAAATATTCAATCAACTGCCCCTTTGGGCAGACTTCAATCTCAACACTAAACCAAAGTATTATCTGAAATATTTGCTTTTTTTTTAATAAGCAAAGCTTTTTTAAAATCATACCCACCAAGTACCAGTGCTATGTAGAATTACAGCTATTGTATTTTGCATGTTTGAAAGTAAAAAAAGTTAAAGCTGTGAATCTCAGGAATTTCTTTTACTCTTGAATTTCTGCTACTTACAATTGTTTTACTCAACTACCAGATTTTCAGTTATACATTAAGATAATATGTTTGGACCATGGGACTAAAGTAATCAACACTGGAACTGCAAAACCAGCTGATTCTTTTGCAAGGCAACAGATGTTCTTGCAATGTTATTTTACTTTTCCTTTCAACGTCACTTTACTTTGGTAGACGCTACTTGTATAACTTCTTTCAGTATGCTTCTATTGTATCATGCAAAAGTTTGTAGTTCTAAAGATTACATTGAATAAACAGTAGAAATCACTTTTAATATTTGTAACTCTGGTATATGATTCAAATTTGAATTATAAAGACTGTTTAAATGTTAAAATCTGCTATACTCTGTAAGAGATCATTTCAAAAATGTGCAGAATATTGTTGGGTAGTGCACTTCAAAACTATTGAAAATTTATTTTGAAACTTGAATTTAGTTAAACGTATACATTTATTGGAAGAATCAATAAGTACTCTGGTGATTTGAGCCATGACTGTAAAGAGTGGAATACTTTGCATGATGGTGTATTTCAAACATTCTTGGGTCAGGTACAGGACTAAGTTTCTGCACAAGAATAACCTCTCCACCTTCCTGTGGGTCTTTTAGATGGGGTTATCGACTTTCCAAGTTTAGAATGTGGTGCTCATAAGAGATTGGATTGTCTGCTAATGCCTAATGGTTTATAGGAAGGCAAGTTTTTATCATGAAAAGGTGATGGAAGTAGAAACATGCATCACATTTGCTTGAATTTGAACCTGCTGGGTTACAGACCTAGTGCTGAAAGGTAGACAGCTGATTTTTGAATCATGTAGACATAATAGGATTAATTTTCTCGAATTTTTTGACTTCAAAGAAGAGTCTCCTCTGCAAATATTTTAAGATAACATACACATGGGATTTAGTTACTTTCTCTGATTAAGCCTTTGCTAATTTCTCCCTTTCTAACCATCCTTTTGACTTGTACAGTAGTTTGAGAGGAAGTCAGTGAAAATGAGTGACTACTTAAAATCAGTGATAAGGAGAGAAATGCAAGAATCAACATTAAAAGATGTAATAATAGAACTCCTTACAAAGACTGAGCAGAATCAGCATTAATTTATGAAAGTTGTGTTTGACCAACTACTGGAATTTTTTGAGTATTTGAGCTATGGAGTAAATACGGGAAAACCGGTGGATCTGGTATGTTTGGATTTTTGGTAATCCTTCTTGAGATTAATTATAGACTTGGAGTTGTAAAGCATGGTAAAAGGCCCCCACATTCATGCCAACCAGTGGGACCCATTTACTTTAATCCCATCTTCTGGTACTTGGTCCATAACATTCTCTGCCCAGTGATGTCAGGGGATGGACGAGGTCTTAAATTATGCCTTTTAAATGTATCTACTGCTGAAGTTACGAAAGCTGGTGAGTTCAGGAAAGAGCAGTGATTACCTGAAAAATATGGATATTATGAAAAAGGGTGTGTTCTTGAAGCATATAACAGTGGATAAGTCCATGGGCCTGACCAAGTATATCCTGTGGGAAGCAAGGGAAGAAGTTGCTAGGGTCTTTTCTTTTTCAATCTTTTTATTAGTTTCATAATGAAAAACATAACATAGTATTGATACAGTTATTGGGATTACATCGTTGTAATTAACATATTTAAATATAAACCCAGTTGACACACGGGTATTAAACCTCCCAATAATACAGGATACAAATATAATATACAAAAAAAACATGAAAAAAGAAAAAAATACCCCAAAAGAAAAACTAACCTAAACAATGCTAACCAACTAAACTAAAGAAAGAAAGACATGGGCTGTTGTGTAACATCAAAAAAAAAAGAACCATTAGTGTCATTGACTCTGCTCCTCTCGACATATACTAAAAAGAAATAGAATAGGTTTGGAAAAGGTCAAATTACATCATATGGAAGTGTTGAATAAATGGCCTCCAAGTCTTTTCAAATTTAATAGAGGGATCAAAAATATCACTTCTAATTTTTTTCTAAGTTTAAACACAACACAGTTTGAGAGAACCAATGAAATGTGGTGGGAAGATTAATCTCTTTCCAGTTCAGCAAAATGGATCTTCTAGCCATTATTGTAAGAAATGCAATCATCCGACAGGCTGAAGAGGTTAAATGACTTGGTTCTACAATTGGTAACCCACAAATTGCGGTAATAGGGTGAGGTTGTAAATCGATATTCAGAACAGTTGAAATAATATCAAAAATATCTTTCCAGTATTTTTTCAAAAAAGGACATGGCCAAAACATATGAGTTAAAGAAGCTATCTCAGAGTGACATCTATCACATACAGGATTTATATGAGAGTAATAATGAGCTAATTTATCCTTAGATATATGAGCCCTGTGCACTACTTTAAACTGTATCAACGCATGTTTAGCACATATAGAGGATGAGTTAACTAATTGAAGAATTTTTTCCCATTTTTTTCAATCGGTAAAGTAATCTTAAATTCTCTTTCCCAATCAGTCTTAACTTTATTAGATATGTCTGGACGTATTTTCATAATTATATTATAAATAGTTGCTATTACACCTTTCTGAAAAGGATTTAAATCTAAATTTTTTTCCAAAACATCCGTTGAATATAAATTCGGGAAGGTAGGAAGAACAGTATTTTTAAAGTTTCTAATCTGTAAATATCTAAAAAAAAATGGGTTCTAGGCAAGTTATATTTATTAGATAATTCTTCAAAGGTACTATACCTTTAGTTTTCCAAGCCAAATAGGCTTGATCCATGATAGAGGGTTAAAAGAAGAAATTAGATATAATAGGACTTGCTAGAATGAATTGATTCAACCCAAAAAGATTTCAAAATTGAAACTATATTCGTAAAGTATATTTTACTATTGGGTTATCAATTTGTTTATACAATTTAGAAAGAGTAAAGAGAAGTGAAGTCCCTAAAAATAGAACCCAGTGAAAACCCTTGTAAAGAATTACATTCAAGATTTACCCAATGTGCACTTGAAGTTATGTCCAAGTCCCATAACCAAAATTTTAAATATCGAATATTAATTGCCCAATAGTAAAATCTTAAATTCGGCAATGCCAAACCCCCCCTCCTTTTTAGATTTCTGTAAGTATCTTTTACCTAACCTAGGATTTTTATTCTACCATATATATGAAGAAATTTTGGAATCAACATTATCAAAAAAGGATTTTGGAATAAAAATTGGCACCACTTGAACTAAATATAAAAATTTAGGTAAAATAATCATCCTGATAGCATTGATTTGACTTATCAATGACAGAGACATTGGTGGCCATTTACTAAACAGAAGTTTAATCTGATCAATTAAAGGTAAAAAAAAATTAGCCTTAAATAAATTCTTATGCAATCAAAGATCTTCCTTTTTTCGCTTATTTCGGGGTACTAGGCAGGGATGTCCTCTTAGTCCATTATTATTTGATATTGCCCTTGAACCTTTAGCAATTGCTATCCGAGACTCACCTAACATTTTTGGTATTACCCATGGGAATGAATTACATAAGTTATCATTATATGCAGATGATTTGTTATTATACATTTCTAATCCTGAGAAATTCATTCCCACTATTTTATCCTTGTTGACTCAGTTTAGTAATTTTTCTGGTTATAATTTGAACCTTAATAAGAGTGAACTATTTCCCCTAAATATGCAGGTTCCAATTTATGGATGTTCACCATTTAAGTTGGTTATCAACTTTTTTTTACACTTATTTAGGGGTTAAAATTACAAAAACAAGCACAAGGAAGTTGCTAGGGTCCTGCTCATTTTTTTTTGTACAGGTACAGAAGACTCAGGTAGCTAACGTTGTGCCTTTATTTAAAAAGGACCACAAAGAATGCCAGAGAACCACAGGCTGGTGATCTTACATCATCAGTGGCTTGGTTACTGGAAGGGATTCTGAGAAAGAGAATTTGGAAAGGCAAGGTCTGATTAGTGGTAGCATGGTGCTGTGTTTGGGAAATTGTGTTTCGCTAATTTGAGGGATTTTTTGTTTGAGGGGATTGACAACAGCAGGGCAGTAGTTGTTCAAAATTACAACAGCATAAGATCAACTGGGAAAGTGGACAAAGCAATGCCAGATGGAATTTAACTCTAAGACTGAAGGGATGGAGTTTGGCAGAGTAATGGGGAGTATTGTACAACAGAGAGACCTAGGACTGCAAGTACTTGGGTAGTTCTCTGAAAGAGGTGACATAGTTGGATAGGGTGGTGAAGAAAGTGTTTGGTATGTTTGCCTTCATCAATTGGGGCACTGATTACAAGACCTAGATATCTTGTTATTAATGTAAAATACATTGGTGAGATTTGAAATACTGTGTGCAGTTTTAGTCGTTCAATGACAGTACCATACTAGGTGAGATACTGAGTATGAGTTTGTACAGGAATTTTGCAGAATGTGGAAAGTTAAATGGCAAGAATGCGACAGTGGATAATGTGGGGAAAATGAAAGGTCATCTATTTTGGTGAAGATGATCAAAATCAAGAGTGTTTGTTAAATGGTTAGAGGTTTGGAAATGTTAATGTTCAAGGGGACCTGGTGTGTGTGTGTACACAAGTTACTGAGTTCAATGTGAAAATGCAGCAGTTCATTCAGAGAGCAAATGGTATGTTAGCCATTATAACAAAAGGGTTTTTGGTGCATTTGTATTGGTTTTTGCTGAAATTGCACTGCAGTGTTGTGAAGGCTTTGGCTTTCTTACCTAAGAAAGCATGTACTTGTCAAAGAGGGAAAACAGCAAAGATTTCCAGATTGATTCCAAAAATTAAAGTTGTATTAAGTTGAATCATTACACATTGCATTGAGCTAGATTAAGGTAAAAATAATAATGCGGAATAAGGCGTAAAAACTACTGAAAGAGTACAGTGCGGGTAAATGATATCGTGCAAGGTTATAAC
Source organism: Mobula hypostoma (assembly GCF_963921235.1). NCBI lineage: Eukaryota > Metazoa > Chordata > Chondrichthyes > Myliobatiformes > Myliobatidae > Mobula > Mobula hypostoma. The sequence continues at coordinate 41,127,205 of NC_086102.1, forward strand.
AAGGTAGCTTGTGCAGCCAAGAGTTTATTTTATCATACAAGAGGTTTGTTCAGATTAGCTACCATACTAAGCCATTATGCATCCAGACAGAATATTTTCTATGGTGCATCGATTTAAAAAGCTGGTAAGAACCGATGGGGGAGAAAATGCTGAATTTCTTTAGCCCCCCTGAATAAGTAGAGGCATTCTTAGCAGTGACATCAACATGGTTGGACCAAGTCAGGCTTTTTGGTTATGTTCACACCTGGGAACTTGAATCTGAACCTAAACATCATTGATGTAGATGACTTGAATTTAGGATTATGTCACTTCAGGTAACTTGATCTGTGTATTAGCCATCTTTCTGTGATATTGACTTAGCTTGTTTCTTTCCCCTTTTTATTTCTCCTTTGGGAATGGAGTATATGTTCAGCTTAACCTGCCAGGTATGTCTTCCTGCTAGTGTTTCACAACTCCTACATTCTTTTGTTTGTGCTCCCACTGTCTTGCTCTTTATTCACTCATTGACCAGTTTACAGCTTATCTGCATGTCACCCCATTTTTACCCTATCAATCTCCCTTCCTTATCCCTGCAGCTCAACAAGCTTCCTTTGTCTACTCCCAGTTCTGACAGAGTATTTGGGCTGAAAAATTAACTCTGTTCCTCTTCTCTCAGACATGGCCTTGTATGATTCTGACATTTTCTGCTTTTACCATTTTGAACAAATCTTGAAAAAAGCATTTAAAGTAGCAAGGGTCCACAATGTATACTAGGTGAAGGACTTAATTGTCCATCACCAGGAATGGCTTGGTAGAGCCACCACTAACTGAGCAAACTGAATTGTAAAGATCATTTTCTGCTTCAGACCCAGTGTGGTACTCACGAACAAACATATTTGACCTTGTTTTTGCTAATCAAGCTGGTGTAGGTGACCAACAAACAATTCTTGTGAATGCAAGATCTTGTCTTCATCATGTTGCATGCCACTATAGTTACCAATTTCAACCTCCTGGAAATTGACTGGAAACTCAGTTGGACCAGCCATATAAATGCTGTGGCTATAAGAGCACATGTTTTGTTGAGAGCAACTTGTCTCTTGACCTTGTGGTGTTTTCCATAACCTACAAAGCATATGTCTGGAATGAGATAGAATATTCTCCACTTGCTTGAACTAATACAACTTCAAGTTTGACAGATATCAACATCTTCCAGACAAAACAGTGTGCTGATTGGCACTCTATCCACCAACTTTGTAATGTTGATCCAATATCTGGCATCCATGAAATACACTGCAGTTACAGATCTGGACTATTTCAACAGTAGTTGGAATTCTAACACTAGGAATAGCAAGGGGAGCAAGTATTTAACAACACTACCACTTGCAGATTGCCCCTTTGCATACCATCTAAACTCAGAAAAAAATTGCCGTTTCTCTATTGTTGAGTCAAAAACTCGAACTTTCTAAAGTTATTGTGGGTGTAGTTTTACCAGAAACATTGCACAGTTTCAACAGGTTGGCTCACAGCTACCATCTTAAAGGCATGCAAGGATTGGCAATAAATGTTGAATCTTACCTGGGTACCTGAAAAATGAAGGCAAGTACGAGCAAGAGCAGCAATGATATTTGTTGTAAGACTATGGAATTTTTCTGGAAATGAAAGACAATAGGTTTGATCTACCTAAAATTTAACTGGAAGAATTTAGCACATTTGGGACTGAATATTAGACTCGCCAAGAATAAGTAAATACTGTAGTTGGATCTGGGTGCAGAGAAAAAATGAGGTTTTAAATTTCATTTTCCACTTAGTCAACTATGGTGTGTAGTTATTATTTTGGTTGGAGTTCCAAACTATCCTGTAACTGCATGCTTGTATCTCCTTAAACATGTCTTGCTTCTTTCCAAGCACAACAGCTGAGGACATAAGTGCTTGTGGATGCTGATTTGATATCTACTGTAGGAATGATGCCCTCAAATGGCTACAGGTAAATACATACAGGAAGATAAATTTGGGATTGGAGCTTGTGTTTGTTTGTGAGTACTTGGAGTGGTGAGAAAGTAAGTTTACGGCTATAAATTAATAGATAATGGAGGGGAAAAAGTGAGAGTAACTCAGCAAGCTGTGCAGTGGATAGAAGCTGTCCAAAGTGTGCGCTGTACCTAACCACCTCAAAGGTGCAAGGTTTAAAGGGAAATGGAAAATGGCCAAAATCATAGAAGTTCATTTGAACTCTTATTACTGTGTAAAGAAACAACACCCACTTAAGGAGATCCAAGCATGGAGCTATGAGATAGGTGGCCATGATAAGAGTGAAAAGACAGGCTGGAGGTGGGATATTGGTTTGAAAGAACAATCAGATTAAGGACAATTTTAATAAGGATGAGACGATGATATTCAAATGGAAAATAATTGTACCTGAGGGGAAGGAACATTTATCACATCAACAAGCAATGAACCAAAAGGGAATGTTGACTCTCCAGTATGTAAACTAAGTAAGGTCAATTAGTGAAGAAATTAAGTTCGAAGTAAGCCTTGCACTCCAGCAGGAGAGATAAAGTCCAAGAAACAAAAGCTGCAATATGACTTTTAACTTGACTGAATGACTACTTGTAGTGCAGTTTCACATCATACTTAACCAAATAACGCACCGATTATGATCCCATCTGCCATCTAAATATTCCCACCACTGGAGCACCATTGACTATCTACAAAATGCACTTCAAGAACTACTGTACCAATGCTTTTCAACAGCATGTCGTAAACTGGAAACTTCCACTATTTGATGAGGATAAATCAGTGGGCAAATGCAAGTTCTCATCATCACTTGCAATTTATCCTCCTAGTCTCTCAAAATCCTGCTCTGTACTGTTACTTCATCACTAAGCAGCTTCTGCAACTCAAGGTAAAGCAATGTGAACTCACCAGAGATTGCAATAGATCAGTCAGGTGGTTGATTGCCGTCCTCCCATGGAGGCTTGGGGATGGATCATAAATGCAAGTGTATATACTACTACAGCATACAGAAGAATTTTTTAAAAATGATTTGTGGATAATTATATAGATTGTTCCAGATTAGGTATGAAATTCAGGTTCAACATTCTGAAAATATAGTGTCCTGCTTCTCTATTCCTTTTTCTTTCTCTTTTCTTCCATTTTATAGATTTTTATTAGTCATTTTGTACACTTCATAATCACTTTTCAGTTTTTTGCTTTTTTTTTTCTTCGTGTTCAATCACTTCACTTACTCTCATTGCACTTTATTTATTTTAACCAGATTGGTTGCATCAGTTTTGGAGCATGCCTATTGCAATGTCAGTCATATAAAGTCAGCTCCCCTACAGCTGCAAAGTTCTTTCTTCTCTGAGTACTATCTCTGGTTGGGTTGAAATTTGAACCTTCTGTACATTGTCTAAACACAACTAAACGGAACAAAAATGGGCTCACTCAAGGTACGAACTCTGAATTCATCAATGATAGATCTCAAAATATGTTATTTATCATGAGAGCTACATTTCATTATTTCATTTATTTTGATACAATCCACTGATTTTTTTTTAGCTTTTTAGGGTCAATTAGCTTAATTTAAAATATGCTGTTCTATTAGGGTACATATAATAATGTCAATCATTGTTTTAAATTTTATCATTGAAATTCTGTATTCTGTTTTTAAGTGCATTATTTTTTTTACCTCTGTCACAGAATTAGTATCACTTTCAGTAACTGAAAATAGGTAATTTTGAAACTATTTCTGGTGAAAAATCTGTAAAACACAATCTGTAAATGGACTGCGTAACTTTTAGACTTTGAAACCAAACATATATTTTGAAACTTCTGCACTGCTGACAGCCAATGAATGGGAGCCAGAATGTATCCACCTACTGACAGGAGGTCAAATGGCTGGTTGAACAATCTGATACCCCTCTCTTTAGGGAGTTTATTATAGATCTATTACATAAAATTTTACAATGTTAGTATCTTTTATGATATACAAACATTTCTGTGATAATTCAGTTTTAATTTCCACATTAATATTTGTAAATAGAGGATAATAAAGTAAACATTTTTGAAGAGTATGTTGGGAGCACAAACTTCCTACTTCATAAGTAACTCTACATCCTTTTAGAAAGGAAATCTGGCACAGAAGTTTTTTGAGCTTAACTCATTCAGAACCAGACTTGCAAGAAACATGAAGACTGCCAGTCTTTTAAATAAGACTTGTATTGGTTGGGTGAGATGAGTCAGTGGGTTGAGGATAGTAGACTTTAGATTAATTAGATCATAGTGTTGAAAGTAATAAGTTGGTGTGGTCACAGTAATTCAGATGTGTGAAATCCCCCAGTGTGAATGGCACTGGGGGTTTATAGTGGTGTGTGGTAAGGGATCTTTGGACGAAAGTAAGAAGTTCCAATATTTTCTTTGCCAAATGGTTAATAATTAACAGTGAGTTACTGTAGCTGTTCGAGTCCCAGGAAAGATTTGGAATTAAAAAACACTCAAAAGTTTTAGTAATTTCTGAATCACAATCCTATTGGAGATTGATTGCTAGAATAGAAATGAGATGCTGAATATGGAAGTTCCTGAAGAAATACTGCATTCATGTGTCGGAAATGAATGTATTTTGAAACAGATAAAATTTTTTAAAAATAGAAAAGGATCTGTTGATAACTGGAAAGAAAAATAAGTGGATCCTGTGCAAGGCAGAAAACTGCAGAATAACTTACAAAACTGCTGGACGTTCAATGGTTTAAAATCAGGATTTCTCAACCAGGGTTCTGAGAGAGATCATGATTTAAAAAAAAACTAGTGCAATGACGGACACAAAAATGTCTGTCTTAATAATGAAAGCTACTTATCAATAGGTTTTACATGTTCTGGTGATCCAAGTTATCCTATTCCATTGTGCCTACTTACAAATTACAACTTACAAATACAGCAATGGCTTCAGAAAAGTGTGAAAAGACACTTAACTACAAATCACAGCCATATGCCACGTAAAAGCGCTGATTATTTTAATCAGTTATTGGAATCTCAAAACAAACAGAGTAGAGCTTTTGTTAATAAAATCACAGTCAGTAAAAGGACTCAGGAAGCAAGTTACATATTTAGTAGCAGAACATATTACCTAGAAAAGGAACAGTTGCACGGTTGGTGAGAATCTAATAATGCCAGCATGTAAAATTATAATGGGTAAAATGCTAGGACAAAATGCAGTGTGAGAAATTGAAGAGGTTTCACTCTCAAACAGTACAACAAGTTGGTGTATTGATGACATGTCACATGATGCTAAAGAGATTTTGTGTGATAAACCGAAAAACAACAGCTTCTGTATCCAGGTTGATGAGTCGACAGATTTCACCAATATATGTCATGTTGTAGCATTTATAAGATTTGTAAATGGTGGTGAAATTCAAGAAAACTTGTTTTTCTCTGTTGCAAAGAGTTGCCTGAAACAAGCAAAGGCCAAGGTATATTTAATGTTTTGTCTTCATATCTGGAAACAAAACAGTCTGTCCTGGAGGCCAGATTTTGCTGAGCGCTCTGAAGATGAAGAATGGCTGCAGAAACTAGCCTACTTAGCAGACATCTTTCATCATATGAACTAGTTAAACAAGCCTCTGCAAGGCCCTGGAGAAAATGTTTTCAGTTCAAGTGACAAGATTCTTGGATTTAAAAAGAAACAATCTTTGGAAAAATCATGTTGCAAAGGGAAATCTTGAAATATTTCCACTGCTGCTTGGGCTTGAGAGTGAGGAAGGATTATCAGAAAGTATTGAGTCTTATTGAAAACCACCTGGAAGAACTGCAGAACAAAATTGAACAGTGTTTTCCTTCCCTTTGAACACAAATGTATGACTGGGTGAGTGACCCTTTCTCTGAATCTTCTGCTCACCTTGAGAACTTCTGTTTTAGAGAAGAAGAACTTTGTAAGTTGCAGTTCTGATTGTGCATTCAAGATGAGATTTACTGTCCTGTCACTGGACAAGTTCTGGATTTCTGTGAAAGAAGAGTAAACTGCTGTTCATAGGAAAACAATGAACATTTTGCTGCAGTTTTCAACTTCTTGCGTATGTAAGCAAGCTTTTTTCTTGTTTAACAAGCATCAAGAGCATGAATAGTCTCAATTCAGTTTTAAGGTGAAATCCATGTGTGGTTATATTATGTTTGACCCAGAATTGAGTATTGTGTAGCAAAAAAAAAAGCACAAGTTTCACATACTAGGCCAGTATTTGAGCCTAATCATGTCACTTAGTAAGAAAGTGACTTTTTCAAAGTCTTCTATAAAATTGTATTTTGGGCTATATTTTTATTTATTTTGCTTTGGCTTAAGGTTTTTTTTTAGTAACTTTACTATTCAACGTTGTCAATAAGTTTTCATGTTGTAAATATCATTAATTAAAATCAATTTATAACCCTTATTGAAATTAAATCTACTGAGCCTGTCTTAAGAAACATTAAATCCTATTTTGGCAAGGAGAGGGAGAGAACAAGAATTGGATGAGGCCAGGGCTGCACGACTCCGGGATCAAAGAGTCAGGACAAAAAAGATGAGAGAAGAAGAGACAGAGGAGGAGAGACATGCACATCTCCAAAATGACAACAACTGGCATTGAAGGAGGAGAGACGAAGAGACAAAGGAGCTGAGAGGTGCACATCTCCAGGAACAGAGACAAACAACAAACAGCAGAAGAGATGAAGAGATGTGGGATGAAAGGGCTGCACGTCTCCAGAATGACAAAAACAGGCACAGGAAGAGGAGAGAGGAAGAGACAAAGGAGCAGAAAAATGCGCATCTCCAGGATCAGAGACAAAGAATAAACAGCAGAAGAGATGAAGAGACGGCAGATGAAAGGACTGCACGTCTCCAGAATGACAACGAGAGACATAAGGGTGGCAGATAAACCAGAAATGATGCCATCAAAAGGGTCCTTCATTAAACGAGGAGGAGCTATATTTGCCTTGCAACTTGTCGTTCTTCTTTAATAAACCGAGGTTTTCTTCTTCAATTTCCAAAGCAAAGCGATACTAATAGCATTCAGGAAAATTTAACGTTCATTCTGGTCATATCAGACTGCACTACCCTTCTCTCAAAGGGTGCCCCAATGGGTCACCCCGTTATCTATATGATATGGAATGGAACAAGCAAATTAATGGAGTATAGTTGAAGAATAAAAGTAATAACTTTAGAATGCAGTCACTCATCAGACTGAATGATCAAGAGGATAAGATCATGTATTATTATAAATTTAGAACTTTCAAAGTTAAAAGTAAATTGATTATCAAAGTTCATGCATGTGACCATATACAACAGTGAGATTTGTTTCTTGCGGGCAAACTCAGTAAATCCAAGAACCATAATAGAATCAATGAACTTCTGCATACAACCAATGTGCAAAAGGCAATAAATTGTGCAAATACAAATGGAAAAAATAATAAATAAGCAATAAGTATCAGGAACATGAGATGAAGAGTCCTTGAAAGTGATGCCGTGGGTTGTAGGAACAGTTCAGTGATGGGCAAGTGAAGTTAACCCCATTGGCTCAAGAGCCTGGTGATTGAGGGGTAATAACTGTTCCTGAACTTGATGGTATGGTTCCTGAGGCTCCTGTACCACCTTCCTGATGGCAGCAGTGAGAAGAGAGCATGATCTGGGTGGTGGGGGTTCCTGATGATGGATGCGGCTTTCCTGCAATTGCGCTCTGTGTAGTTCCTTACAGGTATGGAAAGGAAATTTATTTGCACCACAGATGTAAAGGAAAGGAGACCTAAAGTCCTTTCTTATCTCTGGTTATTTTGTACTGGGAAGCTAAGGAGGAGGGAGTGAGAAGATTTGAATATCTAGGCACTGGGTGATTTGCAGATGTGATTATTACCAGAACTACCACAAAAATTATGTTAGGATGTCAATACTAAAAGGGTCAAACTTTTTGATTAATATTGGACATGTATCCTGAGATTGACTAATGGAATTGAACAGCTTCTTTGATAATTAAGAAAATACAAGAAATCAATCTTCAGTTTTAAAATTTACTATCCCAACATTTTCTGTCGTTTTCTAGTATATGTCAGGATTTGGTAATGAATTTTCTTCAGAAGATCCGAGCTGTCCTGGTTCCTTACCAGAGGGTCAGGTACTGTATAATCCTCTATATTTGCCAGTGTTAAACTCAGCTAATGTGCACTTTTCACTGAATTCCAACACCTGAATCTGCTCTGCCAGTTTACAGTTCAAAATGCAATTTTAGGCCCAATCTGGATCTTGTTAAAATTAAATGCATGGTGCATGTTTCAGGACCCTGGTGAGCAGGGGTGCACTGCTAATTTTTAGGTGCCAGAGCTGACAAAATGCTTGCCATTTCCTATATTCATTCTCGCTCTCTCTTGTACGTCACACCCAATTTGTGTACCTGCTCATTTCATATACCGGGCAACTTCCTTGACCCATTCATGTAATGAGCACGTACACAAATTGGGTAACTTGGAGGATGCGGCGGCCACGATCCTCTCCATAATCTCTGAATGCATTTATTACAGAGGAAGAAAGCTTAAACCTCTTACAGAGAGATGATATTGCAGCTTCTCCATAATTAGGTGGTATTTCAGCAGGCCAGTTATATTTATCAAGGACACACATTTCATTTAACAGGGATTTATACATACTTTGAGGTTTAGAAATTTGAGAACCTTTCAAGGATGTTGCCGTGAACATATAGTGCTACAATTTGTTTATAAGACTAGAAGGAAACTGTAGATAATTAATGGAGACAATTTTGTTGTTGCTTGTTAAGATAATTTCTCCAAACTTCCCCTTTTCAACTGCCTCTTGAGCTTCTAGAGTTTTTGTACCAGGTTGCTCTTTCAGTCCATGCGGTGATCTTATGCTCCGTTTCTACCTCCTACCCAAGATCCACAAACCTGCCTGTCCAGGTAGACCCATTGTCTCAGCTTGCTCCTGCCCCACTGAACTCATTTCTGCATACTTCGACACTGTTTTATCCCCTTTGTTCAATCCCTTCCTACCTATGTTCGTCACACTTCTCACACTCTGAAATTTTTCAACGATATTAAGTTCCCTGGCCCCCACCGCTTCATTTTCACCATGGGTGTCCAGTCCCTATATACTTCCATCCCCCACCAGGAAGGTCTCAAAGCTCTCCGCTCCTTTTTGGATTCCAGACCTAACCAGTTCCCCTCTACCACCACTCTCCTCCGTTTAGCAGAATTGGTCCTTACTCTTGATAATTTCTCCTTTGGCTCCTCCCACTTCCTCCAAACTAAAGGTGTAGCCATGGGCACCTGTATGGGTCCCAGCTATGCCTGCCTTTTTGTTGGCTTTGTGGAACAATCTATGTTCCAAGACTATACTGGTATCTGTCCCCCACTTTTCCTTCACTACATCGACGACTACATTGGCGCTGCTTCCTGCACACATGCTGAGCTCGTTGACTTTATTAACTTTGCCTCCAACTTTCACCCTGCCCTCAAGTTTACCTGGCCCATTTCTGACACCTCCCTCCCCTTTCTTGATCTTTCTGTCTCTATCTCTGAAGACAGCTTATCTACTGATGTTTACTATAAGCCTACGGACTCTCACAGCTACCTGGATTATTCCTCTTCTCACCCTGTCTCTTGCAAAGATGCCATCCCCTTCTCGCAATTCCTCCGTCTCCGCCGCATCTGCTCTCAGGATGAGGCTTTTCTTCCCAGGACAAAGGAGATGTCCTCCTTTTTTAAAGAAAGGGGCTTCCCTTCTTCCAGCATCATCTCTGCTCTCAAACGCATCTCTCCCATTTCACACACATCTGCTCCCACCCCATCCTCTTGCTACCCCACTAGGAATAGGGTTCCCCTTGTCCTCACCTACCACCCCACCAGCCTCCGGGTCCAACATATAATTCTCCGTAACTTCTGCCACCTCCAACGGGATCCCACCACTAAGCACATCTTTCCCTCCTCCCCCCCCCCGGCTTTCCACAGGGATTGCTCAATACGCGACTCGCTTGTCCATTCATACCCCCCATCTCCTCCCACCGATCTCCCTCCTGGCACTTACCCTTGTAAGCGGAACAAATGATACACATGCCCTTACACTTCCTCCCTCACCACCATTCAGGGCCCCAGACAGTCCTTCCAGGTGAGGCGACACTCCACCTGTGAGTCGGCTGGGGTGATATACTGCGTCCGGTGCTCCCGATGCTGCCTTCTATATATTGGCGAGACCCTACGCAGGCTGGGAGAGCGTTTTGCTGAACACCTACGCTCTGTCTGCCAGAGAAAGCAGGATCTCCCAGTGGCCACACAGTTTAATTCCACGTCCCATTCCCATTCTGATATGTCTATCCACGGCCTCCTCTACTGTCAACATGAAGCCACACTCAGGTCAGAGGAACAACACCTTATATTCCATCTGGGTAGCCTCTAATCTGATGGCATGAGCATTGACTTCTGTAACTTCTGTTAATGCCCCACCTCCCTCTTGTACCCCATCAGTCATTCATAATTTTTCTCTCTCTTTTTTCTCCCTCTGTCCCTCTCACTGTACCCCTTGCCCATCCTCTGGGAATCCCCCCTCCCCCTTTCTTTCTCCTTAGGCCTCCTGTCCCATGATCCTTTCATATCCCCTTTGCCAATCAACTTTCCAGCTCTTGGCTTCATCTCTCCCGCTCCTGTCTTCTCCTGTCATTTTAGATCTCCCCCTCCCACTTTCAAATCTCTTACTATCCCTTCTTTCAGTTAGTCCTGACGAAGGGTCTTGGCCTGAAACGTCGACTGTACCTCTTCCTAGAAATGCTGCCTGGCCTGCTGCGTTCACCAGCAGCTTTTATGTGTTATGCTCCGTTGGATCAGTTTGTCTGCATAAACAATTGTAATAGTGTGTTTCTATAAACACTCTGACAGTAAACCAAGTTCATGCAATGTGTCATACATTAGAGCTAAGTCCAATAGAAGCTGTTCTGAAGAGAGTCTTTTCAACAGACCTTCATAGGTTTTCCTGTCACTCCCAGATCTTGTTTCATACTTCATTGCTTTTTCAAAATGAAAACACGATGCTTCATAATTTTGCCACACTGCTGAAACTGTTTGAAACGAGCTAGCTACCCATCTGGTGCCCAGAACACGGCCTATTTTGCAAATTTGTTGTTCTAGTTTTCCATTGAGAGTAGGGGAGATTGAAACAAGAGGACTTGAGTTGAGAGTTAAGGGGCAAACGTTTAGGGGTAACACGAGGGGGAACTTCTTTATTCAGAGAGTGGTAGCTGTGTGGAACAAGCTTCCAGTAGAAGTGGTAGAGGCAGGTTCAATTTTGTCACTAAAAAAAAATTGGATAGGTTTATGGACAGGAAAGGAATTGAGGGTTATGGGTGAGTGCAGGTAGATGGGACTAGGTGAGAGTAAGCATTTGGCACGGACTGGAAGGGCCGAGATGGCTTGTTTCCATGCTGTAATTGTTATATGGTTATATAGTTGAGAGGCACATTCAGCCAGTTCCTTTTGATTTAGAGGTGATCTACTGAAAACAGAGTACAATTTGTCCATAAATGATTGAAAATGATTTATTCCATGAACTTCTCTCACCGAATCACCTACTGCAAGTTCTAATCTGTGATTAAGGCAGTGCCAAATTATCACATTAGGGTAATGTTCCTTGAGAATTGTAGCAACACCGGATTTGACACCAAGCATTACGCTCGCCCCATCACTAGCAAATGCTACAAGGTTCTGTTTCAAGTAAGAGTCATCAAACCCATGGTTATTGAGACAGTTCAATAGATGCTAAGCAATAGTTGCAACTTTCTGATCAGGCAGTTCAATTAGATCTAAAAACATAAAATGGGGATCACTGTCCTTATCACTTTCACATTTCAAATAATCTATTAGGGTGGTCTTAAAGCTCAGGCTTGTTGATTCATCAATGAGAACAGAAAATTTGCCATTTATCTGCTTGATATGCTGGCAAATTTTCTTTTTCATATTAATGGCTATCTGATTAATTATCTCTGTAGCACTAGTGCGGGAATGCAGTCCAATTCCAATGTCAATACCATTTTTTTTTTGAAGTTCCAATAAGCCAAAATGATCAGAGTATGGTCTGTCATTCTGAGCTAAATAATATGCAGAACGAAAGATTGAACAAGTCACCTTAGGTTCGAAGCATACATGGTGTCACTTAATTTTCCAAGAGCATCGTCACTAGCTATATTTTCAACACTTAGAGCAGCAGTGTGAGCTTTTAATAGTTTGTGATCAACAATTTTTTTTCTGAGAGACTTCAAGCATGTACTTCAATTGGCTCCATAATAGGATACTTGGTACATCTGCCATGCCAATTCTCCTGTGATCTTTAAGTTCTTGAGGCCGTAGTGCTTTACATAGCTAGCCAGCCATCCCTTACTAGCCTTAAACTCCTTCCTTTCGGTCTCCTCAACCCCCTCACAGTAGTGCTCATAGAGGCTAAGTGCTTTTTCACGCATAATTTTGCCATCAACAGGGATATGTTTCTGTGATATGTCCTCTAGCCACACACTTAATGCTTTCTCAGTCTTTGCAAGCACTTTATCACGAACCAGAGAGACCATTTTTGCCATTGTAGGGGTAGCACTAACACTTCTATGAATTTCAGCTTCTTTCTGCTTTATTACGCGAATGCTCGATTCGTTCTTACAGACCTTACGGCCCACTTCGGCAAGCAACATGCCACTTTTCAAAAGGTCTAAGATTTTTATTTTCTCGGTGAACAATGCTCAAACAATGAGTGCTGGAGAGAGACTGAGGATCTGTGAAATGGCGGGAGGCTACAGCAGGGTATGCTGGGACAACGGGTTGAGCAAGGAGGAATCTCACAAAACAGTAACAGCTCCAGGATTTCATCAAAAACGATCAAATATCCTAATGTTATTAGTGGTATTTACCCACCAGCCTCCACCCCCTCTCCCCAACCCCCGCTTCCGTAAAATTCCCTCTATTTAATATGCAGTCGCTGTTAAATTCCCCGCTTGCTTAATTTGACTTTTTTTTAAAAGAGGTGCTGGGGTGAGCTCCAGCAGCACTGCACCCCTGCTGGTGAGGCACCAGTCCTACTGTGATGCATCAGTGAGAGAAGCTATCTCCACAGAGTACCTCATAAAAACATAAACAATTGTAGGCCATTCAGCCCCTTGCGCCTGCTCTCCCATTCAAGAAGATCATTGCTGATCCTTTAGCTCAATGCCACTTTCCTGCACCAATTTCACATCCACTAATTTGCTTTATATTTAAAAATCTATTAACTGCAGTTTTGAATATCCTTGGTGAGTATATAACCAGCTAATTATAATATTCCCTTGGGACTTTTTAAACTAACTGGGAAAGCAGAAGGACCTTGATTTAATGTCCTATTCAAAAATTAAAACAACACCAAACTGTTTACATCATGTTCTAACTCTTTATCAATCAACTAAAGTAAATATTATTAATTATCAATGATATGAAAAAAATCAGAGTATGCTGTAGGACAGTTTGTCAGTTAAAATTACTGCTGGTTGTTTGCCAATGAGTTGCTACACGAAACAGTTCTTCGTGATTGTTCAGAAACAATATAATGATTTTCGAGTGGTAGTAGTGGTAATCTGTCAAACTAATGTAATATCTGTCATCTTGTGTTTCAGAATAATCCACAGGTTTGTCCGTATGGGCTGTATGCAGAACAACTGTCTGGTTCAGCCTTCACTTGCCCGAGAAACAATAATAAGAGGAGGTAATTTCAAACTCTCAGATTTGTTGCAGCACACTGGGAGAGTTAGAGAACTCCTCTTAACCCTGAAAAGTCTTTCTTTTTAAATGCCTATCCAGTGTGTAATTCAGCCATACTATTGCAATTGAGTCTCCCTATACAACTCTGGAAGTGTATTCGAGGCTCTAACACTTGCTGTGTTTAAAACAAAACATTTCCCCTTGTCACTCTTTTCTGCCAATCAACTTCAATATCTTTCCCTAATGTTAATTGTTCAGTAAAATTAAGAATATCATATTCTTTATGTAATATGAAATGTGAATAATTTCTACATTCATTGTCAGTAGGTAGACCCAAACTCTTTTTGTGCAGACTTCAATCTTCTTAACATTTAAAAAGTTGTAACACTATTGATATTAAAATGCCACCAAAATATTTAATGAACATTTGAAAGCAAATGCTATATTCTGACATGGCGATTTTAAGAAGTGAATAACATTAGTATTTCTGTATTAAGAATTTACAAAAACTCAGTACCATTCATTGACTGAAACAGACACTCCAGCTCCATTCTTGCTGATGGTATGAGTATTGGCAAGAGGTTCAAGATGTGCCACTGAGCTAAGAGTAAAAATGCTGGAAATACTGTGGAAGTCAAGGCAGCATCTGTGCAAAGAAAATAGTTGACATTTTAGGTTGAAAACCTTTCCTCAGGACTGAGTAAGAGAAGGAAATTTTAAACTACATACAGGGTGTGGGGAAGGCCCACAGGACAAAATAAATACGTATCAATATCAGGAGTGAGGCCATTGTTTCATTGGGTAAACTGTTGACGTTATCTGGTTAATGCAGCCAGGTTGAAGAACACAAAAACTGTGAACCAAGCGAGGTGTGAAAGGAAATGCAAACAAAATAACACAAAAGCTGTAAAATGCAGAACTCTCAATCTAATCCTGCTGGTGAAGATGAGCCAATATTATATATAGATAACCTAGAGCAAAATTGGCAGTTATGGTACAAAACAGAAAACAAGTTACCTAGTTTCTATTGCAATATTAAAAAGGTCTAGTGTTCCTCAAGCTTGTGTTGGGCTGCATTAGAAAAGGACTGGAGGCTGTAGGCAGGTAGTTCAGTGTGGGTGTAGAATAGAGGCCTTGAACACTACTTCACTTTTAAAATATATATTATTTCTGTTTTTGCATGATTTTTAATGTATTCAATATACATATACTGTAATTGATTTATTTATTATGATTATTATTTTATATTATGTATTGAACTGTTGCTGCTAAGATAATAAATTTCACGACACATGCCGGTGATAGTAAACCTGATTCTGATTCTGAAATACAGTACAGTAAGTGCAAGTGAATCCCTGTTTCAGCCGGCAGGACGTTTATTTTATTTTTTTATTTAGAAATACAATATGGTAGTAGCCCATGAGTCTGTACCACCCAATTATAACCATGTGACCAATTAACCTACGGACCCAGGGGTTCCCAACCCTTTATTATGCCATGGAGCCCTACCATTAACTGTGTGGGAACCCCAGTACTTATCCATACATGTGGAATGTGAGAGGAGACTGGAGCACCCAGAGGACACCCGTGTGTTCACGGAGGGTGCACAGACAGCTGTGGGAGTTGAACCCAGCTTGCTGGCATTTTAATAGCAGGACCCCACAGCACCACCCACAAGTCTAGTGTCCTTCGATGCAGTAGTTATAGGATGCAGTGAAGAGCCATAACAACAGTCATTGTATCTCCTGCCATTGCACAGGGAAAAAAATCTATGAGAAAAGGAGTGGTTGGTGGGGATGGAGGCGTTGAACAGGGAGTTGCAAAGGGAACTATCTCTTCAGAACGGTGAAAAGAGGGGGGAGGGGATATATAACTAGTGGAGGAATCTCATCAAAAGAGCAGAAATTCTGTTGAAAGTGGAGGCTGGTGAGATCGGAAATGAGTCCCAGGAAAACTTTATGCTTGTTCTGACCAGGAGGAGAATGGGTGAGATCAGAGGCCTGGGAAGAAAATAATTTTTCACAGCTTTTAATATCCCTTTGTTTTCTGTCTCTCTCTCTCTGTCTCCTTCTCTGTCTCTGTCTCTCTCTCTCTCTCTCTCACACATACTCTCTCTCTCGCTGTCTCGCTCTCTCACTCTCTCCTTATACTCAGTCAGATAACTTTATAAATGTGGCAGCCTGGGTTTATTCTATCGCAGATATTCACTTTGCCCTAACTATCTAGACCCATCTTCGCTTTAACTTAAACTTAATTTGTTTTCTCTTCCACTTCTGATAAAGGGTCTTGGACCTGAAATGTTAACTCTGTTTCCCTTTCCATAGATGCTGCCTGACATAATGAGTGTTTTTCTTTTTTTTTATTTGGATGAGCTGATGTAAAAGATATTTTTACTAGCTTAATACTTAATTATAATCAACATTTTAGTGATTAAAACTGATTTATACATTTTATATAGTGGAAAACAAATATAAATAAATAATTTAGAGTTTAGACAAATTCTTAATAGCTTCAGATTAAAACTAGATATATTAGGACATATAAAAACTGATACTTTTTATACCTTTAAAGATATGAAGAGCATTTGATGGCTCTGGGCCAGTAATCACCAGAATTCAGAAAGATGAGGGGTGAAACCTGTCAAATGGTGAAAAGCCTTGATAGCGTGGATGTAGAGAGAATGTTTCCTATGATGGGAGAGTCTAAGACCAGAGGATACAGCCTTAGAATAGAGGGGTGTCCTTTTAGAACAGAGATGAGGAGGAATTTCTTTAACCAGAGAATGGTGACACTGTGGAATTCTTTGCCAAAGGCAGCTGTGGAGGCCAAGTCTTTATGTATATTTAAGACAGTGGTTGATAAATTCTTGATTGGCCAAAGCATGAGGGGATATGGGGAGAAGGCAGGAAATTGGGGCTGACAGGAATATTAGATCAGCCATGATGAAATGGTGGAGCAGGGTTAAAGTGAAATCCTAAGACTCCTAAAAGATCATTATTATCCTCTGCATTGATGGCTGATGATACCACCCAAAATATAAAAGCTTGCCTTTCAGGTGGAACCCGTTAAATCCTTTAAAGATGTTCACTACTCCATTTTGCAAAACATATAATTACTAGCTTAGACATAGTGAAAGATCTGTGCTGAAAAGGTTATTGGTTACACATGATAGTTAGGATGATATCCAAATGCGAAAGCCACAGGAGCTTTAAACTTGGCTTGTCAACGTTGTTGAATTTGTTATTCATTCGAAACTAGGTGTAAGAAGCAATAGTAACCACAGGCATCTAGCTTCCACTATCTTGCACTTTAATTTTATCAAGCAAGCACATAGCCTCAAATAAGCTATTCTTCTATTACCCCTTTTGTATATGTGCTGTGGGAGGATCTACAAGTTATTGGCATGAAATGGAATATTGTTCTGTATAACATATCCAGCTTTCTCCTGTCAGATCAGCTTGTTGTTTAATAGAACGGGAAGCTTTGAAATATTGCTGCTCCATGCGATTTTACTTTCTATGGCATGATGTGTTATAGAACAAGCTTTTACAATATGCTTCAATGTCTGGAGATGGTTTAAATTTGAGGAACACACAAAATGCTGAAGGAACTCAGCAGGCCAGGCAGCATCTATGGAAAAGAGTAAACAATCAACGTTTTGGGCCGAGACCCTTCATCAAGATCTGAATAGGCTGGAAATGTTGACTATTTACTCTTTTCCATAGAGGCTGGCTGGCATGCTGAGTTCCTCCGGCATTTTGTGTGTGTGTTGCTTTGGAATTCCTACATCTGCAGAGCTTCTCCTGTTTGTTAAATTTGAGGAGGTGAGTCTCATTGTAAAATTGGCATTCCTTATGATACCACTCCAGGTGAACCAGCCTGTGAGCCAGGTTAACATCTTTTCCTCCTTTTTTTCAATATGAGGTTCAAATGTCTATACTACTTCGATGTTAATTAATTTTTGTTTTCTTCCAGTTGGCTATATCGTATTCTACCTTCAGTTGTTCATCGGCCCTTTGCTTCTGTACATCAGGGAAATCTCTCTTACAATTGGGATGAAGTCAACCCTGATCCCAACCAGGTAATAACATGTCGTCTTCACAGTTTAAATTACCCATGCATAAATATAATTTGGTTACATTTTAAAAAAAAAGATCCACATCCTTGCAAGATAAGACATGATATTTTATGAAATAAGCTCTTGTAAATTGTGTCAGATTTTGCTGGTAATGCACACTCAGTTTTCCTTTAGATACAATAGATTTGACCTTTTAAAAATGAACAAATTGCTTAAGATAAATCATCTAGTGTGGAAACTGTGCACTTTATTATATCAGTGTATCCTTTCCAAAAGACAAATTGATTGTGTGAGAGAAGAGAGGGGTAGACTAATTGGCTTCCATATGTTAGCGATGAATAGCTTCTGAAGTGTGAACAATTCTTGTAACTCAAAATATTGCAAACAAGATATCTTTAAAGTATATTTAGCTTAGTGAATACGTTATACTGACCCTTGTGACATCTTGGATTTTAACAAGTGATGCAATAATTATTTGACAGGAACATTTCTAAAACTATTAACTTCAGAACAGGTTTAGAGGGATGCAGTACATGTGATAATGTACGCGGTGTTCATTACTGAGTACACAAAATAAGACACTGATGTGTTTCCTTACTAATTGTCTTAGAAATTCAAGCACTAAGAGAGAATTTATCAGTAATACAGTTACTTGAGACCATTTATCTTTTTCAAGGAGGTATTCTTTGAGAGCCTTGGGAAAACACAGTGAACTGAGAGTGTGCTCTTTGTCTCATATCACATGGATCCTTGGAAGCATTCCCACAAACAAAAGAATTAGAAATTTAATTTTCAAATCAAATGAATACTCCAATTCTGCATCTAACTGCAAATTTTAAGATGCCTGTTTTGAAACAAAAGGCACGTTGGGCTTTTATCTGTAGCCGCCCAGTAATGTAGCGGCTAGTGCAATCGCTGTGCAGTATTAGAGTTCGATTCCTGGTGCTGTCTATAAATACAGAGGTTGTACATGTTCCCTGTGACCATTTGGTTTTCCTCTGGGTGGGTCAGTGATTGTGAACATGTTACGTTGACACTGAAAGCATGGCAACACTTGCAGGTTGCCCCAACACAATCCTCGGAATGTATTGCTCATTAACACAAGCCGATGCATTTCACAGAATGTTTCGATGTGCATGTGACAAATAAAACTAATCTTTAATCTTTTCTTTCCATGTTGAATTTTTTATTTACTAATGAAATGAAAATTCACACCTTCAGATTATCACCTAGAGATAATTTGTCTTGGAATAGATGTATTCTTCAAATGAAGTAGGATCATAGAATAGGAATGAGTCATATGCAGATTCCATTTTAATGTCAAATATTCTGTTTGCAGAAAGTGTTCTCGTAGTTGTTTAATTCCAAACATGGAATTTTGATCCATTTTTAAACCAGATGTATGAGTGAAAAAGGATCTAGTGTTTTCCCAGTGGATATGACGAATTAACTCTTCTTGGGCTTCCAGCCAGGTACAGGAATTGACTTTAACTGATGTTTTGATGACAAACTTTGCCATCTTCATCAGGGGTTATGGTATATATGCCCCCATCGTCCGTCCCTCCTGATTAGCTGGTCCTCATCCAGTCAGGTTTCTTCTGTCCCACTTTGTTTACAATCAAATTCAAATGGCCATAGGATTGACTTCAACGGCACAAAGCTACTGTGCCATGCCAATGGCTTTTGGGACCAACTGTGAAGGAAGCCATTGAAATAAAATTAGAGGAAAATAATTTTAACAAAGGCGAGGGTCTTGCTCTAAGTAAGAACTGGAATTGAAGTGGGACAGTGGAAACCTGATTGGACGAGGACTAACCAATCAGGAGGGATGGACGATGGAGTATATATACCATAGGGCTAGACATGCCCAGGCATCCCTGATGAAGATGGCAGAGTTTGTCATTGAAACATTGGTTAAAATCATACCAGTAGTTGGCTAGAAGCCCAAGAAGAGTTTATTCACCAAATGTATGAGGCTTGATTAATCTCATTTCTGCACACTCTTACATAAAATCAGAACATGTTTGTAAAGATCCAGTGCCATGTAGCACCTGTGGAGAAAAGGTTTCTGGTTGATGATGTTTTATTGAAATTGGTCTGATGAAAGGTTATTAACCCAAAACATTAACTCTGTTTCAGGTTCTACATGACTTGACGATTTCCAGAATTTTCTGGGTTTTGTTTTTAATTTCAGTAGTGCTTTTGCAAGTTCATAAGTATAGCTTGTAACAAAAGTGGCCTCACGCAAATGATTTCAATTTTCTTTTAGCTCAGATGGCTGCCCTTCAAACTGCAAAAGAAATCGGAGAAGATGGTCGATTTTGTAACTGTAAGAGAGACATTATGTTACTTTAACTTCTCCATCTGTGACTATATCTTACTCAAGAAGTTCAGCATGGAAAAAAAAACAATTGATATGATAGCAGTTTAAAAAGCCCATTCCGATCATATAAACTATGCACAGGGATAAACTTTGTAGCAACATTAGTATAAGCCTGACTTTTCATCAGAATAGGATCTTGTATTTTAAATTAGGTCAGCATGCATTCTCACCAAAAATGGTCCTCATTTTCAGTCTACTACAATGCCAAGTGACCATCAAACATTTCAGGAAGGGAAGCAATTATTGATACTGATGTAAAGGCATAGATATGAAACGTTAACCTTGTTTTTCCCTCCATGGCTGATGCTTGACCTTCTTAGCATTTTCTTTTATCATAATTTAAGGTTTTTAATAAATTAGTTAGAAAGAGTTCTGAAGACATTGCATATCCCTCCATGTATTTCATTTTAACAATGGATACATTATTCATTTATTCACTCATTCATCAATCCATTTATTTATTTATCTGTCTATCACCTGTTTTTGGGAAGAGAATAAACTGAATTGCAATAAGGAGCCATCAGTCATTGAACTTATTTGAACATCAGCAAAGCCTTCATGACTCTTTTTGCTACTGCAACCCTCTCACTGGGCTCACGTACAAGTTTGGCTCGTTGCCTAACTCTGCTGACAGCCACATGACTCAGTGGGGAGAAGGCCACCTTTCATAAGTAATACACGTCTAGGATCGGAATAATTTGGGTTCAACCAAACAGGAAAGCTGGGATGTTCCGATTAGGGAACATTGTAGCGAAACGCTGCCTAATACACAATGAGTGTTCACCAAGAAATGACGTATTGTACACTGGCACAAAATTACAAAGAAAGTACATTTACCAAATTTTCAACTTTAACAAACAGTTACAGTATAGAAAAATAAAAGGGCCCTTTAGATTTAAACCAGTACAATATGCACATAAACATTGGAGCTCATTTCTGAAGTAGCTGGGTGTAACTCTTTACTCACATGCTGAACCCATGTGAAAGACACCAGCCACAGTTTGAACTTCCCTCAAACACCATCTTGACTGAACTGGCTAACTCAGGAGTACTGGTACTTCCTCCTTTGAACTATTCATCTGCACAAAGTACTTCTTACAATGGGGTCTCCCCTTTGGGTGGGAGCCTCCCAGCATCTTCCCCTTGTGCTCTTCTGTGCAGCTCCCACCAAAAGACCCCAAACCAGACTACTGTCCTTCAGAAATCTGATCTCACCTAGCTCTCTGGAATCTTCCCTCTTCCCACTGGGCAGAAAGTTACAACACATACCAAAACAAACCAAAACAACCCCAATTCACTGACACAACATTCCTGACTTGGACAACAGGGCTGAAGCCAAAATATTCTTGCTAGCAGGACACACTGCTTTTATAGAAAACTGCTAAAATAAAAATACCTCCCAGTATAGCAGTAGAAATCTTAACCAGGGCATTACACTACTTACTTCCATTTGTGACTTGCTGGTCTTTCCACAGAGTCTGGGAACAAAATTCTTTTCCTCATGGGCTTCTTACACTTTTTTTTGTCAGCATATTATTTCAATGATACTCTATTTGAACAGGGCTTACATACTATATGTGGAGCTGGCGATATCAGGTCTCACTGTGGCTTGGCTATTCATATCTATATCTGCAACACATCAATGGAGAATAAGTAAGTGGCAACTATTTTACGAGCATTTTCGGATGCAATGCTTACAGAATATGTTGAAAGTTTTCCAACTAAAAGTATTTATTTGCTTCTGGTTGCAAAAAAGGGTTCACTAGATTCTCTTCTGATATGTTAGAGCTGGACAATTGAGAGAATTGAACAGAATTAACCTATATTCTCTTTAATTGAAGAACAAGAGATTTCAATGTACAAATTCTGAAAGGGCTTGGAGGCTGGAGAGGGTTAACTTGAAATGGAGGATAAGCCCTACATAATGGCAAAATAGGCTCGAAGGACCAGAATGCCTTTTCCTGCTCCTATTTTCTGTGTCTCAATCAAGAATCTAGAACCAAAGGATAGGCATATTTTCATTAAAAGAGTCCTAATCATTTGAATATTCTATTCACAGAGGGACGTGGATGCTTGGGTATTGAATAAGTGACCGAGAATAATAAATATTTAGATACTTAGGAACCAAGGAATAAAAGTATAGAATATTCTGGATGCAGGTTAGCTCCAACATAATTGCATCGAGGAGCAGAGGGTCCACAGCACAACCCTCAATTGTGTGATTTCTTTATAGATGGCACCATGTTAATGTTTTTTCTTTTGTTCTTCCTATTTCCACTTTAATTTTACAAATTTTAAGAATGATTCCCAGGGAAATTAGTTCAAATTTATGATCACTGTATTTCAGATCTTTTCTCGGGCATTGGAACACATCATTCTCGTTAAGTACAAATCCCATAAAATTTTGATTTTACCAGAATAGATTGCAGACGCAATAATTTCCAAGTGAAATCCATTGGACACATCCTGTCAAAATCCAAATTGGCATAGCTGATTTTTTTTCTCTCAATGACAGTACTTATCAGGTGACTTCATTATTTGTTTCATAAATATTCTCTAAATTGACATAATGGGAACTTAAAATGAGGAGCACATCATGCGCTTGTTGCTTCTCACTTTTTAAAGGGATAGCTGGTACTGGTGACATGAATGAGCAGCTTCAGAACTCAATGTAAGTTGCACAAACACCTTCCAAAATTTAGCTGCTGAGATACTCATTCAATGAATGTCTCTGTAGTTACTCAGCTGACAGCACTTTAATCATATAAACACTGTCATAGGCTCAGAAGGAGACTTTAGATCAAAAGGTGAAGACTGCAAGCAGCCTCTTCCCAAGGGTTTTTCTGAGCTACATCCTGCTTATAATCCTCAAATGATCAATGAAATTGCAGACACAAGAGATTCTGCAGATGCTGGAAATCCAGAGCAAGATGCACAAAGTGCTGGAGGAACTTGGTAGGTTAGGCAGCATCCATGTAAATGGATAAAACAGTCGACGTTTTGGGCTGGGACCCTTCTTTAGGACCGAAAAGGAAGGGGCAAGAAGCCAGAATAAAAAGATTGGGGGGGGGAGGGGAAGGAGGGCTAGCTAGAAGGTGATTGGTGAAGCCGTTTCTAATGAAATCACAGGTTTATGTTTTCAAGGACTGAGATATGCGACATTCTGCAACAAGGCATTTAACTATGCTCTTGTGCGTATCTCCTTTGGCTATCAATGTCTTCAAAGTGGTTGCTGCAGACCTGTTTCCTGCCTCTCAGTGTACTGCTCACCGCTGCATCAGGGGTCACCAAGTGCTCTACTTGCAGAGAAATAATTTCTGCTACTTACATTTCTGTGAAGACCAGGTATCATCTTGGATATGCCAGCCTTTTCATTCCTTAATAATCAAGAAAGGTTTCCACCCTTCCAAGTTATATGCCGTTATGGATCACAGAAAACAAATATTGATGGTGGATCTCTTATTTCTGGGAAGCACATATAACTCTTTATACTGGTGCATAAAGACCCATTACATTCTGCTATACCAGCCCGCCTGCACACAATCAATAAATTGATAATTCCTTCACCCTGTAACTTAATAGCTTGCTATAAGATCTCCTATTCCTGATAATTAGCACCTGGTATTTCATGCAGAGGTTATAGTTGGTTAGACAATTTTCTTGGATCAGCTTTCTTCAGTAGGCATAAGCATTGTTAGATACTTGGACCCTTTAGGGTCTCTTTTATTTCTCTGAGTAGTCAGTTAACATATCATACCAATAGTCACCACGGTGTGAAATGCTATTACAACACCAGCAACCTGGGTTCAATTCTGCCGCTGCTGTCTGTAAGGAGATTGTATGTTCTCCCAGTGACCATGTGGGTTTCCTCCTTGTGCTCTGGTTTCCTCACACGTTTCAAAGGCATACGGGTCAATAGGTTAATTGGTCGTAGAGGTGTATTTGGCAGGTGGGCTCATGGGACCAGAAGGGCCTGTTACCATGCTGTGTGTTAAATTAAAAAAATACTATCACGCCTTTGGTGTTCATCCTAAACACCTCAGAATGTAATACACTCTAAAAGAAAGTTCATTGTTTTTTTCTGTAACACAAACTAAAATATATATAGTACATATGTTGCAATTTTGGTCAAAGACATGAGAGCATCATAAACTGGCTAGTCATATGGTTTCAAAGACAAAATTTGGATAAGCTGAAACTGAAGGAATTGTCTCGTAGACAAATATAGAACAGTACAACACAGGAACATTCCCTGAACTTACTGTCTCTCACCATTAACTGCATGCTTTCTGCTATTTCATGCGTGGGAAAATAGATACTGTATCTATACCTCTTAGGATTCTATAAACCTCTATTAGATCTTCCCTGAGCCTCCACCACTCTTCTTGATCTCAAAATGCCGAGCACAGCAACATGTTGCACACTGGTCTCCCTATCCTCCAAGTCCTTCTCCTTCGTATATACCAATGGATTTAGACCTCACCCACCCCTCCACCTCCCTTCTTTATCTTTGAGAAGTCCTACCTGTTCCCTAGCCATCCTTTTGCTCTTGATGTAGTTATATAATGCCTTGAGTTCTTTAATCCTACTTGCCAAGCACTTTTCATAGAACCTTTCACCTTTCCTATTTCACTTCCTGAGTTCTTTTCTGTTTTCTTTATCATATTTAAAGGTTCTGTTTGACTTTAGCTTCTTAAACCTTATGTTTTCTTTTCCTTCCTGACTAAATTCACCATCTCTCCCAATTAACTCACCCTATTTCCTGCCTAATACTCATAATTTATCCTGTTTTTAAGAATAAAATTCCAAGGTATGATCATATTAAACTTTTGTATTTCAGGAGTTTTTATAATTCCGATGGGGATTTCCTTCTAGGTATGTAAAACTTTTGATAAATCAGTTCAATTGCCGTTATCAAAATTTGAATGGTGTGTCTTGTAATCCAAATTTTTTACATAATAGGAACAATTTCAAAGCAAATATGGATTTAATAAATTAGGACCTTCAGTTAGTGGAATGACAGAGCCAGCACTGAATTTTAGAGGCAGATATCTATACCCTTTGTTTTTTTTAAAAAAATGTAGTATTTCAGAACCTTCTACTTTACTTTAATGTTAATCTGATGGTTTGATCAAAATGTCAGCTTAGCCAATAAATTGAAGAATATTTACCAAAGAAATGGAACTATGAACAACAGAACTAGATACCAAGGTAACCTCCACTCTTATTCTTTTAAGCTATGTCAGCTGAAGGCACCACAGATATAACTAAGAGTATTTACTTTCAGGATTTAATTATTACTATTTTGTTATTTTGGTTCAGAAAGTGGTATGTCACAAACTTCAACAATAATACAATACATGTTAGAATGTTCCAGTATCATCTGTTAAAGAGAAAACACAATAATGACTAAACTTAAAAAGAGAGGAAAAAAATTAGATGCATATCCATTTACCAACACTGATTTGAGGAAACATTGTTTACATGTTTGTTTTAAGACTTTGGACCTTTTAAATTATCTTGCAGTGCCCCAAAAAGGGAACCTCCTGATCACCACAGAATTTGGCAAAATGCTGGTGGAACCCAACGAAATTTGTGTCATTCAGGTAAACAGGAGGAAACAGCATTTATTTAAAACATGAATTTTGCTTCAATACAGCCCTCTAAGTCAATTGTTAATTATTGTTACTTAATTGGATTTGATATTAATTCTTGTTCAAAGTGACAAACAAACAATTTATGAATTAGAAGGGAAATATTTATTGCAAATAGAACTCAAATTTTAATCTCAGTAGTCTGGTTGTGCTGAAATGTCATGTGACAATCTATTCTTGCATTCTTTACCACTTTCACAGATTTTTATTATTATTATTGTCACATGTACTGAAATGCAGTGAAAAGTTTGTCCTGCATATTGTTAATACAGATCAAATTATTTCAAGGTACATTGTGGTAGAACAAGGTAAAACATTAACAATGCATTATGAAGTATAACAGCTACAGGGAAAGTGCAGTGCAGGTAAACAATAAGATGCAAGATCATAACGAGGAAGATTGTGAGGTTAAGAGTCCATTTTGTCATACAACGCAATCATTTAGTCTTACAACAGTGGGCAGAAACAGTTCTTGAGCTGGATGTAACACGTTTTCAGCCTTTTTTATCTTCTGCCCAATGAAAGAGGGTAGATAAGAGAACATCTGAGGTGGGTGGGGTTGATTACACTGGATGCTTTACTGAGGCATCAAAGACCATAAGACATAGGAGCAGAATTGGGTCATTCAGCCCATTGAGTCTGTTCTGCCATTCCATCATGGCTGATTTATTATCCCACTCAACACCATTCTTCTGTAACCGTTGTTGTCCTGATTAATCTAGAAACTATCAACTCCCACTTTAAATGTATCTAGTAACTTGGCCTCAACAGCTGTCTGTGGCAATGAATTCCACAGATTCACTACCTTCTCATCTCTGTTCTAAATGGACGTCCCTCTACTCTAACACTGTGCCTGCCGGTCTGAGACTCACCCCCTATTGGAAACATCCTCCCCATATCCACTCTATCTGGGATTTCAATATTCAAAAGGTTTCAATGAGATTCCCCTCATTCTTCTGGACTCCAGTGAGCACAGGCTCAGAACCATCAAACGCTCCTCATATGTTACCCCTTTTATTTCCAGAATCATTCTTGTGAACCTTCTTTGGACTCTCTCAAACGCCAGCAGATCTTTTGTTAGATAAGCAGCCCAAAACTGCTCTCAGTACTCAAGGTGTGTGGTCTGACCAATGCTTTATAAGCCGCAGCATTACATCCTTGTTTTGATATTCTCGTCCTCTTGAAATGAATGCTAATATTGCATTTGTCTTCCTTACCATTGACTCAGCCTACAAGTTAATCTTTGGGGAATCCTTCACGAGGACTCCAAAGTCCCTTTGCACCTCTGGTTTTTGAATTTTCTCCCCATTTAGAAGATAGTCTACAACTTTATTCCTTCTACCAAAGTGCATGACCGTACACTTCCATACAATTCCAGGAATGAGAGGGTTAACATATGAGGAACGCTTGTCCGCTCTTGGACTGTATTCCTTGGAGTTTAGAAGAATGAGGGGAGACCTCATAGAAACATTTCGAATGTTAAAAGGCATGGACAGAGTGGATGTGGCAAAGTTGTTTCCCATGATGGGGGAGTCTAGTACGAGAGGGCATGACTTCAGGATTGAAGGGCGCCCTTTCAGAACAGAAATGTGAAAACATTTTTTTAGTCAGAGGGTGGTGAATCTATGGAATTTGTTGCCACGGGCAGCAGTGGAGGCCAAGTCATTGGGTGTCTTTAAGGCAGAGATTGATAGGTATCTGAGTAGCCAGGGCATCAAAGGTTATGGTGAGAAGGCGGGGCAGTGGGACTAAATAGGATAAAATGGATCAGCTCATGATAAAATGGCGGAGCAGACTCGATGGGCCGAATGGCCTACTTCTGCTCCTTTGTCTTATGGTCTTATGGTCTAATATATACCATCTGCCACTTCTTTGCCCATTCTCCCAATTTGTCTAAGTCCTTCTACATACTCCCTGTTTCCTGAACATTACTTGTTTCTCTACTTATCTTTGCATCATCTACAAACTTGGCCACAAAGCCATCAATTCTGTCATCAAAATTATTGATCTATAACTTGAAAAGAAGCGGTCCCAACAATGACCCTAGAGGAACGCCACTAATCAAGGACAGCCAACCAGAAAAGGCCCCTTTATTCTCATTCTTTGCCTTCTGCCAGTCAGCCAATTTTTTTTATCCATGCGACTATATTTCCTGTAATACCATGGGAGCTTACCACGATAAGCAGCTTCGTGTGTGGCACCTTGTCAAAGGCCTTTTGAAAATCCAAGTAAGCAACATCCACAGGTCCTCCTTTCTCTATCCTGCTTGTTATTTCCTCAAAGGATTCAAAAAGATTTGTCAGTCAAGATTTCCCTTAAGGTGACAATACTGACTTTGGACTACTTTATCATGTACTCTGAAACCTCACCCTTAATAATGGACTGCAACGACTTCCCAACCACTTAAGCCAGTCTAACTAGCCTGTAATTTCTCTTCTTCTGCCTCCCTCCCTTCTTAAAGAGTGGAGTGACATTTGCAATTTTCCACTCCTGCTGAATCATTCCAGAATCTAGTGATTCTTGAAAGATCATTACTAATGCCTCCACAAATTCTTCAGCCACCTCTTTCAGAACCCTGAGTGTCCACTATCGGGTCCAGATGCCTCCTCTACCTTTGGACCTTTCAGCTTCACAAGCGTCTTCTATTAGTAATAGTAACTACATTCATTTCTGCCCCCTGACACTCCTGAATTTCTGGCATATGGCTAGTGTCTATCACAGTGAAAACTGATGCAAAATACTTAATAATTTCATCTGCATTTCTTTGCTGCACATTACTACCCCTGCAACATCATTTTCCAGCAGTCCAATACCCATTCTCGCTTCTCTGTTACTCTTTATACAGTGCCTGTAAAAAATATTCACCTCCCTCATGGAAGTTTTTATGTTTTACTGTTTTACAACATTGAATCGTGGTGGATTTAATTTGGCTTTTTTGACACTGATTAACAGAAAAAGACTCTTTTGTGTCAAAATGAAAACAGATCTAAATTAATTACAAATATAAAACACAAAATAATTGCATAAGTATTTACCCCTTCAAGTCATATTTAGTAGCTGCTCCTTTGGCAGCAATTACAGCCTTGAGTCTGTGTGGATAGGTCCCTATCAACCTTGCACATATCGACACTGCAATTTTTCCCCATTATTCTTTACAAAACTGCTCAAGTTGTCAGATTGCATGGGGATCGTGAGTGAACAGCCCCTTTTCAAGCCCAGCCACAAATTCTCAATTGAATTGAGGTCTGGACTCTGACTTGGCCAATCCAGGACATTAACTTTGTTGTTTTTAAGCCATTCCTATGTAACTTTGGCTTTATGCTTAGGGTCATTGTCTTGCTGGAAAACAAATCTTCCCCAAAGACACCTTTCTCTTGCAGACTGCATCAGATTTCCCTGTGTATTGCTGCATTCATTTTACCCTCTACCTTAATAAACCTTCCATGGCCTGCTGCAGTGAAGCATCCCCACAGCATGATGCAGCCACCACCATGCTTCATGGTAGGGATGGTGTATTTTTGATGATGTGGGATGTTTGGCTTAAGCCCAATGTAGCGTTTAGTCGTATGGCTAAAAAGCTTAATTTTGGTTTCATCAGACCATAGAACCACCTTCCAGCTGACTTCAGAGTCTCCTACATGCCTTCTGGCAAACTCTAGCTGAGCTCTCATATGAGTTTTTTTTAACAGTGGCCTTCACTTTGCCACTCTCCCATAAAGCTGCGACTGATGAAGGACCGGGGCAAGGGTCTCTCACATTTCAGCCACCGAAGCTTGTAACTCCTCCAGCGTCATCATAGGTCTCTTGGTGGCCTCCCTCACTAGTCCTTTTCTTGCACGTTCACTCAGTTTATGAGGACAGCTTGCTCTAGGCAGAATGACAGTTGTGCCATATTCTTTCCATTTTTTGATGATTGACTTAACTGTACTCCAAGGGATATCTTGTGACTTGGAAATTTTCTTGTATCCATCTCCTGACTCGTGCTTTCAATAACCTTTTCGCAGAGTTGCTTGGAATGTTTTTTTTTGTTGTCTTGGTGTAGTTTTTGCCAGGATACTGACTCATCAGCAGTTGGACCTTCCAGATACAGGTGTACTTTTACTACAGTCAATTGAAACACCTTGAATGCACACAAGTCTCCAAAAGCAGATCTTTATTTAACTAATTATATGATTTCTAAAACCAATTGGCTGCATAAGTGATGATTTGGTGTGCCATATTAAAGTGGGGTGAATACTTAATGCAATCAATTATTTTGTGTTTTATATTTGTAATTAATTTAGATCACTTTGTAAGATCTGTTTTCACTTTGACACAAAGAGTCTTTTTCTGTTGATCAGTGTCAAGAAAGCCAAACTAAATCCATTGTGATTCAATGTTGTAAAACAATAAAACATGAAAACTTCAAAAGTGGGGAGGGGGGTGAATACTTTTTATAGGCACTGTATATTTGGAAAAAGCAAGAAGTATAGACAGAGACTATGGAGGGGAGGGGAGTTTCTATGATGTGCTGAGTTATGTCCATTTCTCTATATAGTTTCTTGTAGTTGTGTGCAGGACAGTTGCCATTCAAAGCAGTGATGCATCCAGATAGGATGCTTTTTATGGTATATCATTAAAATTGGTAATGGTTGATGGGAAATGCTAAATTTATTTGGTCTTCCGAGGATGTAAAGGCTTTAGTGAGCTTTCTTGGCCATGTATCTACACAGTTGGAGGAGGACAGACTATTGGTGATGTTCACTCCTAGGAACTTGAAGCTTTCAACCATCTCAAACTCAGCACTGTTGATACAGACCAGCACGTACACTGGCCACCTTCCTGAAGTCAATGACCAGCTCTTTTATTGCTGACATTGGGGGAAAGGTTTTCCTATGGGAAATATTTACCTGTGAATTTTAAGAAAAAACTGATATCTGCGTGAAATTCCTATATATCTGGAATATAATTTTGATTTTTTTGTTTTTGCAGCAAGGCATGCACTTCAGTGTGAAGGTTTTTGAAGAAACCAGAGGTTACGTTCTGGAAATCTTTGGAGCACATTTTGAGTTGCCTGATCTTGGCCCTATTGGTAAAGATTGCAGTGTACAAAATATTTAGTTTTAGGCTACAATGTAAATTACTTTCTGTGATATTGTGTTATTTATGTAAGAGGTAACAGAGGATTAATAAAATTCTGATAATCCAACACTCAGGACAGAGTGATGCTGGATATCAGATTATCTGGACTATATTACAGAATAAGTATTCCTATTAATACATCAACATGGTTTGAATTCGCTTATTTTTATGTTACTCGGTGTCAAAAGGTATTTTCCAGTGAAGCCGATGGATTGAATGGGAACTTGCGAAACAGGGCCACAGCAGCTTAAAGGGGAGCACAGAAACTGGAGCACTGGAAGTGCAGGAACTGGTATCCTAGTGGATTTAGAGTGAGTCAGGTGCCGAACCGACATTTCCAAATAGTTGGAAAGTGAATGTTAGCACTTTACAGTATATACGGAATATTAATCAGCATGTTTCATCTGGAATTTAATTATTTCATTGATAGTTTTGTAAAATTGATTTTAGATCAATATCTGCACCCTAATCATGCAGTCTCTATATTGGTGGAACAGCTGAAATCACATTTTTAGTTGCAAATCTTCCAAAAGATAATCTTCCTCTGCAATTTCACTTACTGGGGCCTGGGTTTGCACTTGCACTTTCCACTCACCAGGACTTCAGTCCCTATGCAACCTTTCCCGTTCCTGCACACCTTTTCAACTTGCCTGGTTCACTGGAATATCTGTTGTCATATTGTGTAACATCTTAAAAGGGGAACTCGACTCAGACCATGAGAGGCCTGCGTCGGGCATTTTCATGCCTTACAAGGCGCAGACTGGAAGTCTGTGTGGGGCGCCACTCCTCGCACAGACAACTTAAAAAGTGGTAAAATAATAGAGAGATATTAAAAGAAATAGCATTCAGTAGTCTAGAAAATCTGTCAGTGCATCACCTCCACAATCCTAATCGTGCCAGATTATCAGAGCATTATTGCATTACTAATTTAGAGCAAACTAAAGCGGATGGTGGAAATCTAAAACCAAAGCAAAAATTGCTGGACCATCCTGCAGCCAAAGCAGCACTGGTGAAGAGGGAGACAAAATTGACATTTTGTGTCAATGACCCTTCGTCAGAACTGGGTCATTGATTTAAATGAAGGGAGGGGTGGAGAGGACAATGGAATTGTCTGTGAGAGAGTGAAGAGCGATGTCATTGAGAACACAAACACTTTTAAAAACTGACAGTTGGAGACATTAAGAAAACAATTTGAAACAGAAAGCAAACTACATCTGTTGAGGGGGGAGGTGTAGAGAGAGAGAGAAAATTAGAGTCAGAGAGAGGGATGGACAGTGATCGATCAGAAAATGTTGCTTAGCAGTACTGTACTAGATACTGTATGTCCTCTGCACAGTATAGCCTGTCTTTTCTATTTTTCTGCAGCTGCATCTTGTGACATCAGTTTTTGGGATATTCAAGTTCTCTCCTGCCTAATATTTACTCCCTCTACCACTTGTGTATGCTAATTGTAATATATACCATTTACAAATAGCAGCATTTTGTATATTGTAGCAATTCTTAGTAGTTGTTTGATAGTACCTTAGTGCAACAATTTAATTTTTAAAAATTCTCAAATGACTGAAAGTTTTCTGCTTTGGCCAGCTGAAATAAAGAACATTTAAACTGTCTGAATACATAAAATGTACTTAATAATTAGAAGTGATTTATCATTCTTTCTCAGACAAAGAACCTTGTTTATATTCTTAAAGTATTTGACTTGCTTTACCAGGAGCCAATGGCCTTGCCAATCCCAGGGATTTCAAAGTTCCTGTTGCATGGTATGAAAACCAACAAATTCCAGCAGGCTTTACTGTCATCAACAAATTTCAGGGGAAGCTTTTTGCTGCCCAGCAGGTAATCAGTATCAAACACTTGGTGCATAAACAACAAAATTATCCTAAAATTTTAGTATTCAGCTTCATTAATGGGTCACAAATGTGAAGCAGGTGTTTTGCCCTGTGTAATAACAAATCAAAAAGACCCAAGACTTTTGTTCAGTTATTGAACTATACTGAATTCATTAACATGTGCTGAGAAAGTTATGCTGCAATAATTCATAGCATCCATGAAATAGAATATTTGTCTGGGGTGCTTGCTTCTCACGACACATTCAGTGACATAGGCTGAAAAACTAGGTTTTGTAAAATGCTTTCTTGTTTGAATGGACTACCATATTGAATTCTTTAATGGACTTCTTATTTAGTTCAACCCTCCAATACGTGAGGTTACATTAGGCCAGGTTTATATTACCTCTCCTCATAATTTAATTCTAAGGCCTATTATAGTGAATCTATGCTATAACACTCATCTGTCTGCATCCAAGGAATTCCAACTTGACTTTGATTAAAATTCAGTACAGTTTAGGCATAACTTTATAACATCTACATTCCAATGCTCTCAAAATGAAAGGAGACATAACTTGATTATTTACACTTCGTCTGTGCTTACAAATGCATTTATCATAGGGCTAGGTTTTCTGGAAGTTTAGAAATGGCCATTTGATCTTAGCCATAATTCTTCAGATTTTAATATTTGTTCCCATTTTTTTCCAGAGTATCTCTCCATTTAATGTTGTGGCCTGGCATGGAAACTATACACCTTACAAGTACAATTTGAATAACTTCATGATCATTAATAGTGTTGCATTTGATCATGCAGTAAGTAATTTTCCTGATGAATTTTTTTTTAGTATATCAAGCACAAATATTATTTGGACATTCAAACGTTTTGCAGTGAAACATTCTCCAGTAGCAAAGTTCGTGGTTTGTTTTGTATTCCAAGATAGGACTTCCACTGGATGGTTTTGCCATCTGAGTTTTGGTTTTTAACAGTGGTAAGAAGGAAGGGTTCTGCTTCACACCACAGTGTTCAGCTTAGTATGTTGATCAGCTGATGGCATCTGTTGAGGTGATCGTAGCTGATTTATACAGAATAGATGAAGTTTAAGAGATTTTTAAAAGGTAAAAGATATTCAAAATATCACAAAAATATCACTGAATATTTGGAGGAATTTGAAACTTAAGGAAACATTTGCAAAATAGTTAAATATTTTCACATTCTGTTATTTGATGGATAGGCCATTGAAGTTCCCAACATGGGAGAAACAAAATGATTCTGTTGAAGTAACAGATGCTTTATCTTGCAGTTTTATCTTATATAAATAGAGAAATTGGTGCTATGGAATGAGTCAGATATCAAAGATAATTTGAAAGTTCATTTTTTGCTTTTAAAAAAAAATCAAAATAGCCCAATCAAAGTTAGAATCTCTTACTTCAAACACTCCTGTGCAAGGTAACCAAATCGAGACAAGTTGACATCGTGTTGACACGTTTCCAGTATGGATCAGCAGCCTAATAAAAACCACATGTCTTTTTAGGATCCTTCAATTTTCACAGTGCTGACTGCTAAATCAACTCGCCCAGGTGTGGCTATTGCGGATTTTGTGATCTTTCCACCACGTTGGGGAGTAGCTAACCACACATTCAGGCCTCCTTACTACCATCGTAAGTTATAGCAAATCTCATTTGTGGATTATCTATGTTTTTTATTAACACAATACAAAAAGAAACTGATATTACGAACAAGAGCAATAATGCACGGAATAGATAGTAAATCACAGTACATCTGCAAAGAGAGTCAAATTTGGGAAAGCAGCATAAAAAACAAATCGCAGGCTATCTGAATTTATGCAACTTTTGCAATCTGATAGATAAATTGATGACATAAATGGGTATCCAATGTTAGCTGCTAATGAGATGTGTCTGCAAGGTGACCAAGGCTGAGGACTATATATTGCTGGGTATTTCACACTTCAGAGACATGGGCAGAAAGGGAAAGAATATGGGGTACTCCTGATAACAAAGGATGAGACCAATGCATAGTGATGGTGAGAAATAATCATGCCTCAGAAAATGAAGTTGTAGAATTAGTTTGGATGGAGATAATAAAATGCAAGAGAAATAAATAATGATGGGAGATAAAAATACACCTGTTAACAGTAGCTAACAGAATAGAAATCAAGAAATAATGGTGGAGGGGGGTGCAGAATGTTCAAGGAAGATGCTGTGATGACTATGGATGACTTTAATTGTCATACACATTGAACAAATCAAATTGGAAAAGTAGTTTTGAGGGCAAGTTTACTAGATGTATTTGGATAGTTATTTTTAGAAGCACATGTGGAAACAGCCAGGAAGAGGCTATTTTGGACCTGGTCACTGTAATGTGCAGGCTAAATAATAATCTCATTGAAAAATATCCTCTGGAGAAGAATGATTTCATATTCAGTTTGAGTGTAAGAAAGTTCTTCAGAAACTGGAGGATTGCATTTAATTGAAGACAATTACAAAGATAATGAAGGCAGTGTTGGCTGACAGGGAAAAGGTAAGACAGCAGATAAATAATGGCAAATATTTACAGTAATTTTGTACATCTTACTAAAGATGCATTCTATTTGAGAAATAGATTCCATAGAGGATGCCATGGCCAATATCCGATCAGCTATCATTTTATTGAAACCTAAGGAACTGTATGGCCTATTCCTATTATTTACGTTATTTTATTTAGTCTTTGTAAATTTATTAATTAGTCCTTAGACTAGTGGTTATTGGCCAACTGAAGACTGGGATGTACACTGTGAAATTGTGTGATTATTTCTTAATCGAACCATTAAGTTTCATTTTAGTTCAGTGAACCAATATTTAAGAAGCTTTGGGATCATGGAACTGGATACTCATAACATACTGTACAATTGTATGACCCACAATGATTTTATGAAAGACGTTCATGTCCAGAAAATCTTCTGTGTAAAATAAATTCTTCCAACATTCCCTAGTGCTTTCTAAAGATAATTTGTACTACAGGATACTTGATAACAATTAAGTAGGTTGATGAGATTCTTTACCATCTTAAAATCTTAAAAAAAGTTCAGTCTTATTAATTATAACCTTTAATTTCTGGCATCATACAATTGAATCTCTTTTGTATCCTTTACCTGGCTCTAATGCCCAATTTAATATCATTAGATAAACTGCATCCAGGAGCCCGTCAAAGATTTGGTGTGTACCTGGCATAATTTTGCAATCATCTACTTCATATGAGAACATTCATGTCAAAATGGGAATAGCAATATCTGAGCTTGAGTTTGAAGATCCTTGCATGGCTGATCAGTCTGAGTAATGGTACACCACATGTCTACTGTATTTGAATCATGTTCCCCTGAATATTAAAGGATATTTTTCAGTATTATTCAAGATCCCTATGGAACATTAAGAGTAGGTTTTGGGTACTGGATACTCAGAAAATGTAAATGGACTGATCTCCCTTACATAAGGATTGCATTGGAGGATGTTGCCATCTTCTATAATGGCTATCATGGGAAGCTCTATGCACAGCATCTTTACGATGGATTTCAAAACATCATAGTTGACTTATCCATGTGCATTGCACAAATTCTTAACAGCTGAATTTTAAATTTTATAAAAAGGGAAGTGTATACTAAGTGTTGACAAGAGTGGCAATTATAATCCCTTATCTATTGTTTTCTTACACCCAAAAAATTTGGTCTTTTGGTTATGAGGCAAAGAAAATGCAGAATGGTTTGCAGAAGTATGGGTTTTAACACTGTTTCTTTCCTGCCCAGGCAACTGTATGAGTGAATTTATGGGATTGATTAAGGGTCATTATGAAGCAAAGGAACAGGGCTTCCTGCCTGGCGGGGCTAGTCTGCATAGTATTATGACTCCACATGGGCCAGATGCTGAATGTTTTGAAAAAGCAAGCAAGGCAGAACTCAAACCAGAACGAGTAGCTGATGGGACAATGGTAAGTGACAGAAGGACTCTGTTGGATCCAACTGTTTAATTCTTAGATTAGACTGTTTGATTAATATATCATAGTCCAGAATACCTTCCAAAGAAATAGTATTCCTAAATTTATACATTCAGAGTACTACAACACAGAAATGGGCCTTCAGCCCATGGCGAACTGTTATTCTGCCTAGCCCCATTGACTAGGCCATGTGACATTTTTAGAAAACTCTTACTCATTTTACAAATATGCCACCTACAGAATGCGTTGATCTCAGCCCAAGATTACTTTCAATGTTAAGTTAGAAACCATAGAAACTACAGCACAGAAACAGGCCTTTTGGCCCTTCTTGGCTGTGCCGAACCATTTTCTGCCTAGTCCCACTGACCTGCACACGGACCATATCCCTCCATACACCTCCCATCCATGTATCTGTCCAATTTATTCTTATATGTTAAAAAAGAACCCACATTTACCACCTCGTCTGGCAGCTCATTCCATACTCCCACCACTCTCTGTGTGAAGAAGCCCCCGCTAATGTTCCCTTTAAACATTTTCCCCCTCACCCTTAACCCATGTCCTCTGGTTTTTTTCTCCCCTTGCCTCAGTGGAAAAAGCCTGCTTGCATTCACTCTATCTATACCCATCATAATTTTATATACCTCTGTCAAATCTCCCCTCATTCTTCTATGCTCCAGGGAATAAAGTTCTAACCTATTCAACCTTTCTCTGTAACTGAGTTTCTCAAGTCCCGGCAACATCCTTGTAAACCTTCTCTGCACTCTTTCAACCTTATTTATACCCTTCCTGTAATTTGGTGACCAAAACTGAACACAATACTCCAGATTCGGCCTCACCAATGCCTTATACAACCTCATCATAACATTCCAGCTCTTATACTCAATACTTTGATTAATAAAGGCCAATGTACCAAAAGCTTTCTTTACGACCCTATCTACCTGTGACGACACTTTTAGGGAATTTTGTATCTGTATTCCCAGATCCCTCTGTTCCACTGCACTCCTCAGTGCCTTACCATTAACCCTGTATGTTCTACGTTGGTTTGTCCTTCCAACGTGCAATACCTCACACTTGTCAGTATTAAACTCCATCTGCCATTTTTCAGCCCATTTTTCCAGCTGGTCCAAGTCCCTCTGCAGGCTCTGAAAACCTTCCTCACTGTCTACTACACCTCCAATCTTTGTATCATCAGCAATCTTGCTGATCCAATTTACCACATTATCATCCAGATCATTGATATAGATGACAAATAACAATGGACCCAGCACTGATCCCTGTAGCACACCACTAGTCACAGGCCTCCACTCAGAGAAGCAATTCTCTACCACCACTCTCTGGCTTCTTCCATCGAGCCAATGTCTAATCCAATTTACCACCTCTCCATGTATACCTAACGACTGAATTTTCCTAACTAACCTCCCATGCGGGACCTTGTCAAAGGCCTTACTGAAGTCCATGTAGACAATATCCACTGCCTTCCCTTCATCCACTTTCCTGGTAACCTCCTCGAAAAACTCCAATAGATTGGTCAAACATGACCTACCACGCACAAAGCCATGTTGACTCTCCCTAATAAGTCCCTGTCTATCCAAATGCTTGTAGATTCTGTCTCTTAGTACTCCCTCCAATAACTTACCTACTACTGACGTTAAACTCACCAGCCTATAATTTCCCGGATTACTTTTCGATCCTTTTTTAAACAACGGAACAACATGAGCCACTCTCCAGTCCTCCGGCACTTCACCCATAGACAGCCACATTTTAAGTATTTCTGCCAGGGCCCCCGCAATTTCAACACTAGTCTCCTTCAAGGTCCGAGGGAACACTCTGTCAGGCCCCGGGGATTTATCCACTTTAATTTTCCTCAAGACAGCAAGCACCTCCTCCTTTTCAATCTGTACAGTTTCTATGATCTCACTACTTGATTCCCTCAATTCCATAGACTTCATGCCAGTTTCCTTAGTAAATACAGACGCAAAAAACCTATTTAAGATCTCCCCCATTTCCTTTGGTTCTGCACATAGCCGACCACTCTGATCTTCAAGAGGACCAATTTTATCCCTTACAATCCTTTTGCTCTTAATATGCTTGTAAAAGTTCTTTGGATTATCCTTCACTTTGACTGCCAAGGCAACCTCATGTCTTCTTTTAGCCCTCCTGATTTCTTTCTTAAGTATTTTCTTGCACTTATACTCCTCAAGCACCTGATTTACTCCCTGTTTCCTATACATTTCATACAACTCCCTCTTCTTCTTTATCAGAGTTGCAATATCCCTTGAGAACCAAGGTTCCTTATTCCTATTCAATTTGCCTTTAATCCTGACAGGAACATACAAACTCTGCACTCTCAAAACTTCCCCTTTGAAGGTTTCCCACCTACCAATCACATCTTTGCCAGAGAACAACCTGTTCCAATCCATGCTTTTTAGATCCTTTCTCATTTCTTCAAATTTGGCCTTCTTCCAGTTCAGAACCTCAACCCTAGGACCAGATCTGTCCTTGTCCATGATCAAATTGAAACTAATGGTGTTATGATCACTGGATCCAAAGTGCTCCCCTACACAGACTTCTGTCACTTGCCCTAATTCGTTTCCTAACAGGAGATCCAATATTGCTTCCCCTCTAGTTGGTCCCTCTATATATTGATTTAGAAAACTTTCCCGAACACATTTTACAAACTCTAAACCATCTAGACCCCTAACAGTATGGGAGTCCCAATCAATGTATGGAAAATTAAAATTCCCTACCACCACAACTTTGTTTCCTGCAGTTGCCTGCTATCTCTCTGCAGATTTGCTCTTCCAAGTTACTAAGTTTCTTTTACTTTCTATTTATTTGGACAGGCATTTATGTTTGAGAGCTCTTTCAACATGAGTGTCACCAAATGGGGTCTGGAGACCTGCAACTGCTTGGACAAAAGCTATTCAGACTGTTGGAAGCCTCTGAAAAATAATTTCAATATCAAATGGAAGCTAAGTGACAAGTGAAACACTAACACAAAAGGGTGAGATAAACCAGTAAACTTATTGTGTAGAATCTATTTAAACGTTATGAGGATGAGACGTGAAAGAATAGGACCTATCAAGTGTGACAGTGGGAAAGTGTGTATGGAACCGGAGGAGACAGCAGAGGTACTTATTAAATACTTTGCTTCAGTATTCACTATGAAAAAGGATCTTGGTGATTGTAGTGCAGACTTGCAGCAGACTGAAAAGCTTGAGCATGTAAATATTAAGAAAGAGGATGTGCTGGAGCTTTTGGAAAGCATCAAGTTGGATAAGTTGCCAGGACCAGATGAGATGTACCCCAGGCTACTGTGGGAGGTGATGGAGGGATTGCTGAGCCCCTGGCAATGATCTTTGAATCATCAATGGGGACAGAAGAGGTTCTGGAGTATTGGAGGGTTGCAGATGTTGTTCCATTATTCAAGAAGGGGAGTAGAGATAGCCCAGGAAATTATAGATCAGTGAGTCTTACTTCAGTGGTTGGTAAGCTGTTGGAGAAGTTCCTGAGAGGCAGGATTTATGAACACTTGGAGAGGTATAATATGACTAGGAATAATCAGCATGGCTTTGTCAGGGGCAGGTCGTGCCTCATGAGCCTGATTGAATTTTTTGAGGATGTGACTAAACACATTGATGAAGGAAGAGCAGTAGATGTAGTGTATATGGATTTCAGCAAGGCATTTGATAAGGTCCCCCATGCAAGGCTTATTGAGAAAGTAAGGAGGCGTGGGATCCAAGGGGACATTGCTTTGTGGATCCAGAACTGGCTTGCCCACAGAAAGCAAGTAGATGGGTCATATTCTGCATGGAGGTCAGTGACCAGTGGTGTGCCTCAAGGATCTGTTCTGGGACCCTCACTCTGCGTGATTTTTATAAATGACCTGGATGAGGAAGTGGAGGGATGGGTTAGTAAGTTTGCTGATGGCACAAAGATTGGAGGTGTTGTGGATAGTGTGGAGGGCTGTCGGAGGTTACAGCGGGACATTGATAGGATGCAAAACTGGGCTGAGAAGTGGCAGATGGAGCTAAACCCAGATAAATGTGAAGTGGTTCATTTTGGAAGGTCAAATATGATGGCAGAATATAGTATTAATGGTAAGACTCTTGGCAGTGTGGAGGATCAGAGGGATCTTGGGGTCAGAGTCCATAGGATGCTCAAAGCGGCTGCGCAGGTTGACTCTGTGGTTAAGAAGGCATACGGTGTATTGGCCTTCATTAATTGTGGAATTGAATTTAGGAGCCGAGAAGTAATGTTGCAGCTATATAGGACCCTGGTCAGACCCCACTTGGAGTAATGTGCTCAATTCTGGTTGCCTCACTACAGGAAGGATGTGGAAGCCATAGAAGGGGTGCAAAGGAGATTTACAAGGATGTTGCCTAGATTGGGGAGCATGCCTTATGAAAACAGGTTGAGTGAACTCTGTGTTTTCTCCTTGGAGTGATGGAGGATGAGAGGTGACCTGATAGAGGTATATAAGATGACGAGAGGCATTGATCGTGTGGATAGTCAGAGGCTTTTTCCCGGGACACAATGGTTGCCACAAGAAGACACAGGTTTAAGGTGCTGGGGGTACAGAGGAGATGTCAGGGATAAGTTTTTTACGCAGAAAGTGGTGAGTGTGTGAAATGGGCTGCCGGCCACGGTGGTGGAGGCGGAATCAATAGTGTCTTTTAAGAGACTTTTGGATAGGTACATGGAGCTCAGAAAAATTAGAGGGCTACGGGTAACCCTAGTAATTTCTAAGGTAGGGACATGTTTGGCACAACTTTGTGGGCTGAAGGGCCTGTATCGTGCTGTAGGTTTTCTGTGTTATAATGGGGGATCTGCAGTATACCACATGCATAAAGCCAGCAGAGGATAGAAGGGAGAAAAATGTGGTAAGCAGACATTTCAGCCGGACTAGTCTCTACCACTAACTTCATTCCCTAACCACCGATAGACTCTCCCTTTTCCTAACAGGAATTAAAACCAGGCCCAATCTGGATACAGATGTCCGATTACAGTTCATCTAAGTCCTGACTCAAATACATGCTGAATGGATCATCTCAATCCTGAATGACCTGACATTTCACCTTCCATAGTAGAAATCCTTGCTTGAGTAGTGTTAATTCTGAATTATGTTTAGTCTTCTGTTGTGCACCCTTGCCCATCATCAATTTATTTGATATGAAATTTAAAGCAAACAGAAGACAAGGAAAAATCGTCATCAGTTGAAGCTGCATTAAAATGTATGTTGCAATGGTAAAAGTCTTTGCCCCTTATTTAGGGAGGTTACTCAAAGGTGCATGTCAAAAAAATAACACGCATGCCCTGTTTCACACAGCCTGATTGGATTTAACAGCCAATCTTTACAACTCCTTCCCTCTCCGCAAACCTTGTCCCAGAGTCAGTCACACAACTCTAAATCTTCCATGTAGAGCCAAGTAATGATTAAGCTGAAGGCGGGACACAAGACACATGAGCAGAATTAGGCCATTCAGCCCATCAAGTCTACTCCACCATTTGATCAGCCTTCCAGGGGTCAGGAATGACAAGCCGTCTTAACTCCAAGATTTCAGTTTATCTGAGAGTGCAAAGAAACATGCAAATACTTTGTGGCCACGATGAGGCCACACTCAGTTTGGAGGAGCAACACCTTATATTCCATCCGGGTAGCCTTCAACCTGATGGCATGAACATCAATTCCTGAGCTTCCAGTAATTGCTCCTCCACACCCCCCACCCCCGACCCCCGCAACCTTCACCATTTCTGTGGACCCTACCCTCAGGCAGCCTTAATGATGTTTTGACAGCTTGTTCTAACAGAAGGGCTTTTTCAACTTTCAAAGTATGTTTATTTCACATTTTCAATCGTGGAAGAAACCAAGACAAGTATTTTTTTTAAGAGGTTGCCAGCCCTATGAAAATAAATGAAGCTATGCTAGGTATACCAGCAATGACTCATTTAAACCTGAGCATCTGACTTCCAGTGGATTTGGTCCTTCCATGCTGCAGTACCCAGGCATGGAAGGTATGAATGGGTTGACTTGCGGGATAATTTTCTGATGACATGTCAGCAAAAAGCAAGTACGATCCTGTTCAGCTGCTCTCACATGGTAACCGCACTCAGAGACTGTTTTTCTTTATTTGTGCCAGAGTAATAGTTTTATTTATAATTCCATTATAATTATTTATAATATATCTTACTCGATATGTTTTCCAGATTCAGATCAGTCTGTGGCTACTGAGGGAAAAAATTTCACCTGACTGACAGATCATTAGTTACCACTGAAATAATTACTGATGTAAACATATGTAAGCATGTAGGCATGTAGAAATCTTAACAGTGTTGAATCAAATAAAGTTAAATGACTTGTACTTACTCACACTTAACTATTTGAAATGCTATTTTGAAGAGTTTATTGCAAAAATAAGACGTATTCATACTTTCCACAAACGTGTCTAATTTCTGTAATAGTGCACCTTTGGTTACCTATAACTCGAAATGTGCCCATTTAAGCATACTGAATACCAGTTTGCCCATCTTTGTGATGAGGAAACAAATCCCAGAGTTGTAACGTTTCCACTGTCGCTATCTTATATGGTATACAGTGTCTCACTGTCCAACATAATGACATCAGCTTCAAAAATCTTAATGTATTAGCAATTGGCAACACGATATGCCATCAGGTACACTTATTATTGAGAACTCAAGGATAAGGTTAAGTTTAAATTTCAGTGGCATAGATCTTTTCAGGCAATTAACTAAATACAAGCTTTTTTTCCCCACAACAAACCGAACCATTCATATTGTGTTTTGTCTTTTACTACATTGGTGACATTCTCCACCTCAATTTTTAATAGGTTTTTAGATGAGAAGCTCATCTACTTAATCCAGTGGAATTTATTTTTGAGGTTTCTGTATGGTAGATAGAAAAATGTTTATGCAACACCTAGGATTTCTGAAAGCCCATGCAGATTAAACCCTGCACAGATTGCAAAAAATAAAAGAACACAGAATTGAATGCTGAAGAGTGTGAACAAAGTTAAGAGTTGCTGATAGATAAATAAATAGGCACATAAGAACTCAACATTTTGTTCCTGCGTTCACTGACATGATCTGATCCAAAGCTGCTGCACCATTTCCTTGCAAGGAAATCAAATACCATCATACTAATTTAAGGTGGATGAATAAAACAC
This sequence comes from Mobula hypostoma, assembly GCF_963921235.1. Lineage (NCBI taxonomy): Eukaryota > Metazoa > Chordata > Chondrichthyes > Myliobatiformes > Myliobatidae > Mobula > Mobula hypostoma. The sequence continues at coordinate 41,171,143 of NC_086102.1, forward strand.
TACTGTGAATTATTAAAACCCCAAAGTAGATAGTACTTTGTATTATGTATTTTCTTTACTGTTTCTGCAAAACATTTGAATAAACATTGAATATAGTGGCATGGGTGCGTAGCGGTTAGCATAACACTTCACAGTGCCAATGACGAGTTCAGTTCCTGCCACTGTCTGTGTAAAGGGTTAAGACCATAAGACATAGAGCAGAATTAGGCCATTCAGCTCCGAGTCTGCCCCACCATTCCATCATGTCTTGGCTGATCACGGATCCCACTCATAGTCATAGTCATACTTTATTGATCCCGATGGAAATTGGTTTTCATTACAGTTGCACCATAAATAATTTAATAGTAATAAAACCATAAATAGTTAAATAGTAATATGTAAATTATGCCAGGAAATAGGTCCAGGACTAGCCTATTGGCTCAGGGTGTCTGACCCTCCAAGGGAGGAGTTGTAAAGTTTGATGGCCACAGGCAGGAATGACTTCCTATGACGCTCTGTGTTGCATCTCGGTGGAATGAGTCTCTGGCTGAATGTACTCCTGTGCCCAAACAGTACATTATGTAGTGGATGGGAGACATTGTCCAAGATGGCATGCAACTTGGACAGCATCCTCTTTTCAGATACCACCATCAGAGAGTCCAGATCCATCCCCACAACATCACTGGTCTTACGAATGAGTTTGTTGATTCTGTTGGTGTCTGCTGCCCTCAGCCTGCTGCCCCAGCACACCACAGCAAACATGATCACACTGGCCACCACAGACTCATAGAACATCCTCAGTATCGTCCGGCAGATGTTAAAGGACCTCAGTCACCTCAGGAAATAGAGACGACTCTGACCCTTCTTATAGACAGCCTCAGTGTTCTTTGACCAGTCCAGTTTATTATCAATTCATATCTCCAGGTATTTGTAATCCTTCACCAAGTCCACACTGACCCCCTGGATGGAAATAGGGGTCACCTGTACCTCAGATCTGCCACCAGCTCCTTAGTCTTTTTCACATTAAGCTGCAGATAATTCTGCTCACACCATGTGACAAAGTTTCCTACCTTAGCCCTGTACTAAGCCTCATCTCCCTTGCTGATGCATCCGGCTATGGCAGAGTCATCAGAAAACTTCTGAAGATGACAAGACTCTGTGCAGTAGTTGAAGTCTGAGGTGTAAATGGTGAAGAGAAAGGGAGACAAGACAGTGCCCTGTGGAGCCCCAGTGCTGCTGATCACTCTGTCGGACACAAAGTGTTGCAAGCACACGTACTGTGGTCTGCCAGTCAGGTAATCAAGAATCCATGACACCAGGAAAGCATCCACCTGCATCACTGTCAGCTTCTCCCCCAGCAGAGCAGGGCGGATAGTGTTGAACCCCATACACTTGCCTTCTCACCATATTCTTTGATGCATTGACCAATCAGGAAACGATCAACTTCCACCTTAAATATGCCCATGAACTTGGCCTCCACCGAAGCCTGTGGCAGAGCATTCCACAGCTCTCTGGCTAAAAAAAAAATCGTCATCACCTCTGTTCTAAAGGATCACCCCTCAGTTTTGAGGCTGTGCCCTCTAGTTCTGGATACCCCCACCGTAGGAAGCATCCTCTCCACATCCACCCTATCTGGTCCTTCCAACATTCGATAGGTTTCAATGAGATCCCCCAGCATTCTTCTAAATTCCAGTGAGTACAGGCCCAAAGCTGCCAAACACTGCTCATATGTTAACCCCTTCTTCCCAGAATCATTCTCGTGAACCTCCTCTGGACTGTCTCCAATGACAACACATCCTGAGAGATATGGGGCCCAAAATTGTTGACAATACTCCAAGTGCGGGCTGACTAATGTCTTATAAAGGCTCAATATTATCTCCTTGCTTTTATATTCTATTCCTCTTGAAATAAATGCCCACATTGCATTTACCTTCCTTACCACAGGCTCAACCTGTAAATTAACATTCTGGGAGTTCTGCACAAGGACTCTTAGGTCCCTCTGCACCTCTGATGTTTGAACCTTCTCCCCACTTAGATGATAGTCCACTCAATTGTTCCTTTTACCAAAATGCATTATCATACATTTCCTAACACTGTATTTCATCTGCCACTTTTTTGACCATTCTTCCAATTCGTTTAAGTCCTCCTGCAATCACATTGCTTCCTCAGTACTACCACCCCTCCATCTATCTTTGTATCATCTGCAAACTTTGCCACATAGCCATCAGTTCTATTATCCAAATCATTGAGAAGCAATGTGAAAAGTAGCGGTCCCAGTACTGACCCCTGAGGAACACTAATAGTCACTGGCAGCCAACCAGAAAAGGCCCCTTTTATTCTCAGTTGCTGCCCTCTACCTGTCAGCCATTCAGTTATCCAGGCCATATCTTTCCTGTAATGCCATAGGATTTTATTTTGTTAAGCAACCTTATCAAACACCTCCAAGTAAATAGAAACATAGAAAAAAGGTGCAGGAGTAGGCCATTCGGCCCTTCGAGCCTGCACCGCCATTCAGTACGATCATGGCTGATCATCCAACTCAGAACCCTGTACCTGCCTTCTCTCCATACCCCCTGATCCCTTTAGCCACAAGGGCCATATCTAACTCCCTCTTAAATATAGCCAATGAACTGGCCTCAACTGTTTCCTGTGGCAGAGAATTCCACAGATTCACCACTCTCTGTGTGAAGAAGTTTTTCCTAATCTCGGTCCTAAAAGGCTTCCCTTTTATCCTCAAACTGTGACCCCTCGTTCTGGACTTCCCCAACATCGGGAACAATCTTCCTGCACCTAGCCTGTCCAATCCCTTTAGGATTTTATATGTTTCAATAAGATCCCCCCTCAATCTTCTAAATTCCAACGAGTATAAGCCTAGTCGATCCAGTCTTTCATCATATGAAAGTCCTGCCATCCCAGGAATCAATCTGGTGAACCTTCTTTGTACTCCCTCTATGGCAAGGATGTCTTTCCTCAGATTAGGGGACCATAACTGCACACAATACTCCAGGTGTGGTCTCACCAAGGCCTTGTACAACTGCAGTAGTACCTCCCTGCTCCTGTACTTGAATCCTCTTGCTATGAATGCCAGCATACCATTTACCTTTTTCACTGCCTGCTGTACCTGCATGCCCACTTTCAATGACTGGTGTATAATGACACCCAGGTCTCGTTGCACCTCCCCTTTTCCTAATCGGCCACCATTCAGATAATAATCTGTTTTCCCATTTTTGCCACCAAAGTGGATAACCTCATGTTTATCCACATTAAATTGCATTTGCCATGAATTTGCCCACTCACCTAACCTATCCAAGTCACCCTGCATCCTCCTCACAGCTAACACTGCCGCCCAGCTTCGTGTCATCTGCTAACTTGGAGCTGCTGCACTTAATTCCCTCATCTAAGTCATATTGTAAACAACTGGGGTCCCAGCACTGAGCCATGCGGTACCCCACCAGTCACTGCCTGCTATTCTGAAAAGGTCCCGTTTATTCCCACTCTTTGCTTCCTGTCTGCCAACCAATTAATGACATCCACTGCCTTTTCTTTGTCCACCCTATTTGTTACTTCCTGGAAGAACTCTAACAGATTTGTCAGGCAAGATTTCCCTTTACAAAAACCATGCTTTGACTTTTTTTGTCATTAGTCTCCAAGTACCCCGAAACGTCATCCTTAATAATACATCCCAACAATTTCCCAACCAATTAAGTTAGGCTAGTTAGCCTATAATCTTTTGCTTTCCTTCTTCCTTAAAGAGTGGAGTGACATTTGCAATCTTCCAGTCCTCCAGGACCATGCCAGAATCAAGTGATTCTTGAAAGATCATGACCAATACATCCGCTTTCCCTTCAGCAACCTCTTTCAGGATTCTGGGATGTAGTCCATCTGGTCCAGGTGATTTATCCACCTCACAACTTTTGAGTTTGCCTAGCACTTCTTCCTTTGTAATAGCAATGGCACTCACGGACCTCTGGCACACTGCTAGTGTCTTCCACAGTGAAGACAGATGCAAAGTACCCATTAAGTTCATCTGCCATTTCTTTGCCCCCATTAGTACTTCAGCAGCACACATCAAAGTTGCTGCTGCGTTCACCAGCAACTTTGATGTGTGTTGCTTGAATTTCCAGCATCTGCAGAATTCCTGTTGAGTACTTCAGCAGCATCATTTTCCAGAGGTCCAACATCAACTCTCACCTCCCTTTTATTTTTTATATAACTGAAAAAACTTTTGGTATCCTCCTTTATATTATTGGCTAGTTTGTCATCACATTTCATCTCTTCCCTTTTAGCTCTTTTTAGTTGCCTTTTGTTGGATTTTAAAAGCTTCCCAATCACCCAACTTCCCACACACTTTTGCTACCTTTTATGCCCTTTAATTGGCTTTTACACAGTCCTCCCTGTGACTTGTGTGAATTTCTTCTGGGTGCTTCCATTTCCTCCCACATTCCAAAGATGTACAGGTCAGTAGGTTATTTGGTAACATGGGTGATACTGGGTGCCACAGGCTCGTGGGCCAGAAGGACCTGTTACCATGCTGTCTCTCTAAATAAACAATGAAGCTTAAATAACGTGCCATAAAACACAGGAGCAGAATTAGGCCATTCAGCCCATCAACCCTGTTCCACCATCCTATCATGGCTGATATATTATCTATCCCCCTCAACCTATTCTCCTGCCTTCTCCCATAACCTTTGATAACCCTACTAATCAAGAACATATCAACTTCCACTTTAAATATACACAATGACGTGGCCTCCACAGCCATTCTGGCCATGAATTCCACAGATCCACCACCCTCCAGCTAAAGAAATTCCTCATCTCTGCAAATAAGATGGAGAGATATTGAGAAATATCTTCTGTATTTTTAAATTTCATTTTATAACACTTTTCCAAAACACAAAGGAAACTGAAGTATAATTAGCAACATTTATTAAAGCAAAATGACATTTTTTGACTTCTGTATAATATACTGTACAATTACTTGTCACATCTGCAGACTTTGCTTCAAGAACTCATGATGATAAACTAAATGGCCGCTCCATTCCTTCACTAATAAGCTTTTCTTTACGGTCCTTGAAAGAAAACAAATCAACAACTTAGATAAAATGTATTACACCTGAAATATAATAAACAATATCAAAACTACTTACATAGGAACACAGAATCTATAACATAGCAATCATGTTTAGCAATTTAAAAATTGAGGAGTCAGCATGACACATTTAAGACTTTGACAAGCTTTCATAGATGAGCAGTGGAGAGTATACTGACTCGCTGCATGACAGCCTGGTATGGAAACACCAACACCTTTGAGTGGAAAGTCCTACAAAAAGTGTAATATGGCCCAGTCCATCATGGGTCAAGCCCTCCCAGTCATTGAGTACATCTGCATGAAATGCTGTTGCAGGAAAGCAGCATCTATCATCAGGGACTCCCACCAACCAGGATATGCTCTCTTCTCACTGCTGCCTTAGGATTCACACCACCAAGTTCAGTCCTAAGGCTCTTGTTACTACCCCTCAACCATCAGGCTCTTGAGCCAAAGAAGATAACCCCATCATTGAAGTATTCCCACAACCAATGGATTCAATTTCAAGGACTCTTTGTCTTATGTTTTTGATATTTATTGCTTATTTATTTATTATTTCTTCTTCTTTTTGCATTTGCACAGTTTGTTGTCTTCTGCACTCTGGTTGAACACCTTGGTTGGCGGTTTTCACTGATTCTGTTATGGTTATTATTCTTTAGATTTATTGAGTATACCCACAAGAAAATGAATCTCAGGGTTGTAAGTGGTGATATATATGTACTTTGATAATGAATTTACTTCGAACTTTATGTAACTAAACTATATGGGCATGAGGATAAAATTGTGGAGAGTGTTTATCATCTAGACATCACTGCCTACAAGGTTTTTGGAAACAAGACAATCAGGGCTTTCCAAAAGAGAATGGATGGACACAAGGGAAAACCATTTACAAGAGCAGAGGAATGAGATGACTGACTTGCCCTTCCGAGACAGCAGTGACCTTAAAGGTTGAAAACCCCCCCTCTGTGTCATGACAGAAAACCTCCCTTTGAGTACTTAAATCCTTACATGCAAATTATCTGAATAACCACCAAGATTTGTGACTGAAGATTTGCTACCCCTTCAGAACATTACTCCTCCCCCAACCTCCCATCACATCGATCACAACATTCTGTACATATTCCAACATCGATGCAAAATAATCGGTGAAAGAACACCTCCCTCTAGTGCCAATTGTGCTTCTGAGAAATAGGCTTCCACTACTTTTGAGGTGACAGGACGCTTTGAAGCTGCTGACTGCCAATGACAATCATCTCATTGAGGACATGTCAGTCACGGAGGACATTTCCCCATCCATATTCAAGAACCTTTACCTCTTCAATTGTAAACAATGAAGTACTTTGCATGTCAACATATAAAAGTTAATATTTCCAAACATATTCCTTGACAAGAGGTGTTACTTCCTTTTAGGCCTAGACCAATCACAACGAGTCTATTATTTCCAAATTTTACCACCTTCGCTGGAAGAACTGTTGCTTCTCCTGGGGCTCACTCCCCGAAAATGCAACAGGTTCAGACAGTTTCACACAACTTTACTGTGACTGTTATTGACTTTAGCCACAGCTGAGCCTTTAGATTTTTCCTCAACTGCTTCAAAACTCCAAAGTGGCAAACACTCCTTTTAGCATTCCAACAACATTTAACAGTTTATAACAAATATTGAGCCAATTCTCATTAATAATACACATTATAGAAGGAAGTTCAACTATGACGCAATAATAGTGATACATATATCAATTAGGAAAGCTATATTGAACCATGACGTATCACTTAATTCAATTATTCTTACCCGATCGGTTTTGAAGACGTAGTACCAGAAAAACAGAGGTACTACACCACAGAAAAATCCTATTAGTGATGTCTTAGGGCTTGGACGGAAGTTGGGATAGATATGGTTCAGAGTGCGAGCATATACCCAGCGAGTTAGGGCTGGATCTTGCTGTAAAAGAAAAAGAAATGGCAACAATCTCATTTTCAGTAATAACATGACAGAATTATGAGAGCAGTCTACCAATCCATTGTGGTTCCCTTACAGTTTAGTGAGTGACATTTCTCTGCGCTTTCCAAATGATCTAAGTAATTATTTTTCCATGGCTTTCTGAAATCCTTGACTATTTCCATCAAAAACTCAAGTGTGTGCATTCCACCTGAGGAATCGAGAAGCAGCTCGGAAACTCAAAATCTTCTGGTGTGGGAAGGAGCTCGAACACCATCCGACTCCAATTTACCTGGGCGTGACACTGGATAGGACGCTCTCATTTGCCACCCACATACAAAAACTCCGAGGCCAAGTTGGCTGTCGCAATTCTCTCTTGAAAAAATTAGCAGGCACAAAATGGAGAGCTAATACTCACACACTTAGATCAACTGCCCTAGCACTCTGCTATGCACCTGCAGAATACTGTGCACCTGTGTGGGGCAGATTAGCCCATGCAAAGAAAATAGACCTGTTGCTTAACGAAGCCTGCTGAATAATGACGGGCTCACTGCACCCCACACACACTAACATCATTTACAGACTTGCAGGCATTGCTCCCCCAGAGATCCGGAGACACACAACAACAAAAATTGAAAAAGGTAAACAGAACTCAGATCCACGGCACCCACTACATCATCACGTGCCAGTTTCCAACCACCTAAAATCGAGGAAAAGCTTTGCTACAGCGGAGGAACTACCGCATGGAACATCCTCCCAAACATACAGGATGGACCTCTGGCAACAAACAGAAGCCAGAACCCCACCAAATACAGTGCAAGACCCCACAGAAATGTTGCCAGACGGGGCACTGCTTGACAGACGGAAGTGGTGCGCTCTCAACAGAGCGAGAGCGGGAGTTTGTAGGACGGGAACAATATGGTGAAGTGGGGTTTAAAGACCAGCGAATCCTGTGAGTGTGGCGAAAGGGTGCAGAACATTGAACACATACTGCGCAACTGCCCACTCTCACCTGATTTAGCTGACACTGACCTGCTCAACATCAACCAAAGTGGCTGGCTGTCTGGTGTGACAAGCTATGATGATGATCAACGCCCCCCCCCACCCCCCACCCCCAATAAGAAAGAGCATTTCAAATCACAACCAATACATAATGGAGTTTTTGTTCCTCCGTTTCCCCTGTATAAGTGGTGTGTGGATGAGCTCAGTACCTTTTATGCATGCTTAGAAAGGGAGAAGAATGACTGTCCTACGTGAGCCCCGACAGTTCCCGATGACCTGTAACCTCAGTCTCCAAGTCATTGTCAGAGGTCAAAAAGGTGAATCCATCAGAGGCTTCCCACCCAGACAGCCTAAAACTGAAAACCTGTGCAGACCAACTGACTAGTATATTCATCTTCAACCTTTCGCTTCTACAGTCTGTTTTTCCCACCTGCTTCAAAAAGGTCACCTGCAGTACTGGTGCCCAAGAAGAACAGTGACCTGCCTTAAAGACTGTCTGGTATCGTATGCATCATGGATGAAGTGCTCTGAGAGGGTGGTTATGGCATGAATCCACTCCTGTCACAGACATGACCTGGATTCCTTTCAATTTGCCTATCACAACAATAGCAGATACCACCTCACTGATTCTTCACTCTGTTCTGGAGCATCTGAACAACAGGCTTCAGGGATTAGCAGCATGGCATCCCTTTTAAACTTATCACCACGCTCCACGACCTGGTCCTCTGTACCTCCCTTTGCAACTAGACCCTTCACTTCCTCATTGGTATACTTCAATCAGTAATATCTCCTCCTCAACAACCATCACACAGGTGCACCACAAAGCTGCGTGCTTAGCCCCCTAATCTACTCTCTTTGCAAACACGATTGTATGGCTAGGCATACAGCTCCAGTTCCATTTATACATCCACTGACAACACTGTCATTGTTGCCAGAATCATGGGTGGTGAGAAGTGCAATAGCAACTTCACACTCCACGTCAACAAAACCTAGAAGCTAAATGTTGATTTCAGAAAGGGATTGCAGTGAGACACTGTGTTCATTTTCATTGGTGGGCCAGGGGTGGAGAGACTAAACTGCTTCAAATTCCTGGGGGTTAACATTTTCGATGACCAGTCTTGAGCCCAGCACGTCGATGCAATCATAAGGAAAGCATGCCAGTACCTACATCTGGAAGCCTGAGGGGATGACACCTTGCAGGTGCACTGTAGAAAGTATCCCTACTGGTTGCAACACGGCCTGGTACAGCAATTCAAATGCACAAGAATGCAAGAGGCTATAGAGAGTAGTGAACAGTCTGTTCCATTGCAGGCATGGCCATCCCCACCATTGGCAGCAGCCACAGGAGGCAATACCTCAAGACGACAGCATCTATTATCAACTATCAACACCATCTGGGCCATCCCATGACCCCTTCTCGCTGCTACCATCAGACAGGGGGTAGAAAAGCCTCAAGTCCCACACCACCAGGCTCAGGAACGGCTACTCTCTTACAAACAACCTGCCTGTGCACTTGACCCGTCACTTGGCTCAAGGACATGATCTAGAGCATACTCGGGACATCACAGAGTGGAGTCGGAGCTTTCCTGCCCCGGGTCAGTGCCGTGACCCGTGGCTGCGGCGGGGTGGAGTCGGAGCTTTCCTGCCCCGGGTCAGTGCCGTGACCGGTGGCTGCGGCGGGGGGACAGTTCGCTGAAAGGACATCCTACCGGGCCCACTCACCATCAGCTCCGCCCGCGTCGGGTCGTTCAGCTGTCTCAGGTACTGCAGCTTGAGGCGGGAGCGAATTGCCAGCCGTTCCTGCTGCGCCCGCCGCTCCTCCAAACTCTGCACCGCGTACTCCTTGGGGTCGAGAGTGCGGGGCCGGCTGGCGAGCGGCGCCTCCCGATACTGGGCCATCGCTGCAATGGCAAAAACAACTTTATTCACAACGGACAAACGTCCTCCAAACGCAACTTTATTGACACCACCAAAGGACAGTCTCGGGGGCAATCTTGCTCCGCATGCGCCGTAGAGCTGTCTCCTCCCGCGCCCCGCAGCGCCATCCAGCGGCAACAGACGGAAATCCAAGTATCGCGCACGAAATGCTGGAGGAACTCGGCAGGTCAGGCAGCATCTATGGAAAAGAATAAACAGTCGACTTTTCCGGCCGAGACCCTTCAGTAGAACTCAAATTAGAGGATGGGCAAGTTCTTTACGCAGAATTAATGCAGTAAACATAGCTGAAATTGGTTTATTATAGTCACGTGTACAGACAGACAGCGGAAAAGCTTGATTGCATACCGTTCATACAGATCAATTCATTACAACAGTTGCATTGAGTTCATATAAGGAAAAAAAACAATAACAGAATGCAAAACAAAGTGTAACTGATAAGAAAGGTGCAGGGCGGGCTATAAATAAGGTGTAAAGTCAATAACAAGATAGGTCAGGAATCTGTTTCACACATCAAAGTTGCTGGTGAACGCAGCAGGCCAGGCAGCATCTCCAGGAAGAGGTACAGTCGACGTTTCAGGCCGAGACCCTTCGTCAGAACTAACGTGTTCAGGAATCTGTTTTATCGTACTAAGGAACCGGGATTGAAGCTGTCCTTGATCCTGGTGGTACGTGCTTTTGGCCTATTGTATTTTTAGATTAGATTAGATTCAACTTTATTGTCATTGTGCCGAGTACAAATACAAAGCCAATGAAATGCAATTAGCACCTAACCAGAAATGCAAAGAATTGTGTTATTTGCAAAATAATTGCAAATAAAAGGTGCTACAGCACACAAATATAAAAGTACTGAGACAGTACAATATGGGTGCAATACTGCTTAGCGCTGTGATGAGAGTTTCAGCAGGGTCACAGCCTCAGGGAAGAAGCTCTTCTTGTGCCTGCTGGTGCAGGAGTGGAGGCTCCTGTAGCGCCTACCGGATGGGAGGAGAGTAAAAAGTCTATGGTTAGGGTGGGATGCATCCTTGATGATGCTTTTCACCCTGCCCAGGCAGCGTTTATGGTAGATGTTCTCAATGGTGGGCAATTGGGTGCCGATAATCCGCTGGGCAGTTTTCACCACCCACTGGAGTGCTTTGCGGTCCAATACAAGACAATTGCCATACCACACTGAGATGCAGTTGGTGAGTATGCTCTCAATGGTACAGCGGTAAAAGTCCGTCAGTATCCTGGGACAGAGGTGAGCTTTCTTGATGCTCTGCAGAAAATAAAGGCACTGTTGCGCCTTTTTGATCAGGATGGAGGAGTTCAGGGACCAGGTGAGATCATCGGAAATGTGGACACCAAGGAATATGAAGCTTGATACATGCTCCACTACAGCTCTGTTGATGTAGATGTGGACGTGATGTGAGTGTGGCTCCTAGCATGCCTGATGTCCACAATGATCTCCTTGGTCTTCTGGGTGTTAAGGGCCAGGTTGTTGTCGGCACACCATGCGGCCAGGTGCTGGACCTTGTCCCTGTAGGCCGCCTTGTCATCCCCTATGATCAGGCCAGCCACCGTGGTGTCGTCTGCGAACTTGATTGTGGAGTTAGAACCATGTACAGGAACGCAGCCATAGGTGAAAAGGGAGTACAGAAGAGGGCTCAGTACACAGCCTTGAGGCATGCCGGTGTTCAGGGTGAGAGTGGAGGAGGAAAGGTTGTCTAACTTAACTGATTGGGGTCTGTTAGTCAGAAAGTCCAAGGTCCAATTGCAGAGGGGTGAGCTGATACCAAGGTGGCGAAGTTTGGTGATTAGCTTGGAGGGGATCACAGTATTGAATGCCGAACTAAAGTCAATGAACAGCATTCTGACGTAAAAGTTGGGGCTGTCCAGGTGGGTCAGGGCAGAGTGAAGTGCCATGGAGATGGAGTCCTCTGTTGACCTGTTGGTGCGATAGGCAAATTGATGGGGGTCCAGGATAGTGGGCAGACAGGATTTCAGATGTGTTAGAACCAGTCTCTCAAAGCACTTTGCAATGATGGGGGTGAGTGCAACTGGGGGGAAGTCATTCAGGCCCGTGGCAGTGGAATGCTTCGGCACTGGCACGATGGTGGTGATCTTGAAGCTTGTGGGGACAACTGCCTGGGCCAGGGACAGATTAAAAATGTGTCAATGGGAGGGGAGAGTGAGAAGATTACCATGACACCAGGATCTCTTTCTCTTTCCTGTACTCCTAGGAGTATTTGGACTACGCCTTCTACCGTGGTATCATCTGCAAATTTGTAGGTGGAATTAGGGCAGAATCTGGCCATGCAGATGCGAGTGTATAGAGTAGAGTTGGAGGGGCTGAGGCTGTAACTTTGGGCCAGATGCTTTCTGTGGCACTCTCCTGCACTGATTGTGGATTCAGGTGCTTTGGAGGAGTGATGTTCTGATCTCCTTCTGTCCAAAACATGCATAGGAAAGTATTAAGTTCATCAGGAAGGGGCGTGCTGTTGTCAGCAATACTGTCAAACTTAAGCTTGCAGCCCATTATAGCATGTAAGCCCTGCCGCAACTGATGGCTGGTCTGGAACTCTGTTTTGGACTGGTATTATCTCTTGGCATTTCTCATAGCTTTAGAGGCCATATCTCTAGTCTGGAACTCTATTTTGGACTGGTATTATCTCTTGGCATTTCTCATAGCTTTAGAGGTTATATATCAATTCCTTATAAAGTGCAGACTCAGTTCTCAACACACTTGCTGATAAAGTCTGTGATAGTGGTGACATATTCAAGATGGCTGCTGAGATGTTGACCATGGACAGGTCAGCTGACTCAGAACAATGGCGTAGAAGTTAATCTATTTGTTCAGACCGGCACTATATGTCTATCCATCCTGAATCATCACGTTTCAGTTTATGTTTGCATGCAGGCAGAAACAAGATTTCTCAAATTAAAATAAGAAAAAAAAATCAGAGCTAGAAAATGCTATTTAGCCTAACAAGCCGACATAAAAACATAATTAACACACACAAAAAATGCTGGTGAACGCAGCAGGCCAGGCAGCATCTCTAGGAAGAGGTACAGTCAACGTTTCGGGCCGAGACTCTTCGTCAGGACTAACTGAAAGAAGAGATAGTAGGAGATTTGAAAGTGGGAGGGGAAGGGGGAGATCCAAAATGATAGGAGAAGACAGGAGGGGGAGGGATGGAGTTAAGAGCTGGACAGGTGATTGGCAAAAGGGATATGAGAGGATCATGGGACAGGAGGCCTAGAGAGAAAGAAAGGGGGAGGGGAGCCCAGAGGATGGGCAAGGAGTATAGTGAGAGGGACAGAGGGAGAAAGAGAGATAGAAAAAGGGGGGGAGGAATAAATAAATAAGGGATGGGGTATGAAGGGGAGGTGGGGCATTAATGAAAGTGAGAGAAGTCAATATTCATGCCATCAGGTTGGAGGCTACCCAGACGGAATATAAGGTGTTGTTCCTCCAACCTGAGTGTGGCTTCATCTTTACAGTAGAGGAGGCCGTGGATAGACATGTCAGAATGGGAATGGGACGTGGAATTAAAATGTGTGACCACTGGGAGATCCTGCTTTCTCTGGCGGACAGAGCGTAGGTGTTCAGCGAAACGGTCTCCCAGTCTGCGTCGGGTCTCACCAATATATAGAAGGCCACATCGGGAGCACCAGACGCAGTATATCACCCCAGTCGACTCACAGGTGAAGTGTCGCCTCACCTGGAAGGACTGTCTGGGGCCCTGAATGGTGGTGAGGGAGGAAGTGTAAGGGCATATGTAGCACTTGTTCCGCTTACAAGGATAAGTGCCGGGAGGGAGATCGGTGGGAAGGGATGGGGTGGAGGGGGGAACGAATGGACAAGGGACTTGCGTAGGGAGCGATCACTGTGGAAAGCAGAAGTCGGGGGGAGGGAAAGATGTGCTTAGTGGTGGGGTCCCATTGGAAGTGGCGGAAGTTACAGAGAATTATATGTTGGACCCGGAGACTGGTGGGGTGGTAGGTGAGGGCAAGGGGAGCCCTATTTCTAGTGGGGTGGCAGGAGGATGGGGTGAGAGCAGATGTGTGTGAAATGGGGGAGATGTGTTTGTAAGCAGAGTTGATGGTGGAAGAACGGAAGCCCCTTTCTTTAAAAAAGGAGGATATCTCCTTCATCCTGGAATGAAAAGCCTCATCCTGAGAGCAGATGCGGCAGAGACGGAGGAATTACGAGAAGGGGATGGCATTTTTTGTATGAGACAGGGTGGGAAGAGGAATTGTCCAGGTAGCTGTGAGAGTCAGTAGGCTTATAGTAGACATCAATAGATAAGCTGTCTCCAGAGATAGAGACAGAAAGATCAAGAAAGGGGAGGGAGGTGTCGGAAATGGACCAGGTAAACTTGAGGGCAGGGTGAAAGTTGGAGGCAAAGTTAATGAAGTCAACGAGCTCAGCATGCATGCAGGAAGCAGCGCCAATGCAGTCGTCGATGTAGCGAAGGAAGAGTAGGGGACAGATACCAGTATAGGCTTGGAACATGGATTGTTCCACAAAGCCATCGAAAAGGCAGGCATAGCTGGGACCCATACGGGTGCCCATGGCTACACCTTTAGTTTGGAGGAAGTGGGAGGAGCCAAAGGAGAAATTATTAAGAGTAAGGACTAATTTCGCTTGACGGAGGAGAGTGGTGGTAGAGGGGAACTGGTTAGGTCTGGAATCTGAAAAGAAGCGGAGAGCTTTGAGACCTTCCTGATGGGGGATGGAAGTATATAGGGACTGAACATCCATGGTGAAAATGAAGCGGTGGGGGCCAGGGAACTTAAAATCATTGAAAAAATTCAGTGTGAGAAGTGTCACGAACATAGGTGGGAAGCGATTGAACAAGGGGGGATAAAACAGTGTCGAGGTATGCAGAAATGAGTTCAGAGGGGCAGGAGCGAGCTGAGACTGTGGGTCTACCTGGACAGGCAGGTTTGTGGATCTTGGGTAGGAGGTAGAAACGGGAAGTGCGGGGTGTGGGAACTATAAGGTTGGTAGCAGTGGATAGGCATCCCTCCCCCTCCTGTCTTCTCCTATCATTTCGGACCCCCCCCCACTTTCAAATCTCTTACTATCTCTTCTTTCAGTTAGTCCTGACAAAGGGTCTCAGCCCAAGACATCGACTGTACCTCTTCCTATAGATGCTGCCTGGCCTGCTGCGTTCACCAGCATTTTTTGTGTGTGTTGCTTGAATTTCCAGCTTCTGCAGATTTCCTCATGTTTGCGTTTGTAGAAACATAATCCCTGTTTTTGGATGACAGATGGAGGAAATTTTCATTGCAATATTGAGCAACAACTCATTATCTTCACGGACTCTTCATCTCGTTCTCCACATTTATTGCTTATTTATTTATTATTATTTCTTTCCCTTTTTGTACAAATGTTTGTATCTGCACATTAGTTGTTTGTCCTGTTGAGTGCAGTCTTTCACTGATTCTATTGTGTTTCTTTTATTTACTGTGAATGCCTGCAAGAAGATGAATCTCAGGGTTGTATATAGTGACATATTTATTTTGATAATAAGTTTACTTTGAATGAACTATAAATGGTTATTAGCCTGTAAATGCGTGCTGCATTGCCCCCTAGAGAGCTATTTTCCATGTGCTGATTGTACATGATCAATACATGTGCACAACATACATGATATGGATGAATAAAGAATCGAGAGATCAATACATGTGCACAACATACATAATATGGATGAATAAAGAATTGAGACAAAAATCTGAGAACAAGACCCATCACTGTTGTAACTAATTGCATGTCACAGAACTAAGTTTTTGCTAACACTCACTTTTGTCTTGACTGTCAATCTTCAATGCATCTTACCCCTGCATTCTACAATAACAGACTTAAATTATTCCTTCCTGCTCTTTCTAGATTGGTATCAATTTCTAAGTAGGTGTAAAACGCAGCACTTAAGTGGACTGCAAATTTTTTGCTAAATTTTAAAACATGCAATACAAATCAACAGGGCTAAAACAACCTAATTCTAATTGGACCCTCAAACAAATTAGGAATACAGTTAATGTTAAAAATAATGAACATCTTAAAAAGACATTCCTCTCAAGACTTAAGATATACAATCCCCCACCTTCATTTTTAATAATCTACGTATCTGGTGCTTTTGTTTTATTACCCTTAAAATAAATCCCTGCAATAAATGTTGTTGCTGCAGAACAACTAATTTCACATCATACTGTACATGTCAGTGGTAATGATGGTAATTCTGATTTGCCCTTTGGATGAGAACTGATTTCTGGATCTTAAGGGGATCTAGATATCAAAGAATAGGCAGGAAAGTGACATTGTAGTAGAGAAAAAAAATCAGCCAGTCTTGGCAGAGCAAACTTAAAAGGGGCAAATGATTATTCCTGCTGTCATTTTTCTTTATTCATAGAAATTGATGGTTACGTGGCATAAATTAGCTGTCATCTTACAACCCTCCTCAGTCCTTCTCTTTAGATTGGCCACTCTCACTCAACATATTGACAGTTCCTCTCCTCCCACAGGTGTTGCCTGACTCGCCGAGTTCCTTCAGCAGATAGTTTTTCATTTTTAAATAATACAGCGCAAACTTGCATTAATTTGCAAAGTAGGTATTGAAGGCATGCAGCAAGTCACCTTTTCAGAGCCGAGACAGGAATATAAGAAACAGGGCCTCTTTGACAAACAGAGAATGAAGTGCAGTTTAGGAAGGATCATTAAGTTAGAAATAATGTGTGGTGACTGTCGTGGCAAGCTCACCATTGCGAAGGACGCCGAGCCAAGGAAAGGTAGAGTTATCACTGGGCAATGAGATAATGCTGTTCCTTACCCACCCCCTCCCCTCCCAAGATAACACAGCTATGCCTGTCCATCACAATTTACAACAGGGTCATCGTCAACCTTTTACACAATTAGTATGCCTTACTAGACAGGGCGAGGTGAACTTCCACCAGTGAGGTCTCTTGACAACCTTGAAAATGTGCCGTGGAGAATATATGCAGCAATATATTCACAAATTTTCCATTCTAAGTCGCTCAATGATTTCACCAGTAGTGGAACCTTTAACTTGTTTTCTTACTTCCCCCAGCTCTTAAAACATTAACCACATTCAGCAACAACACTAAAGTAGAGCCATCTCCTTCGTGACCATGCAGATCTGATGTTTGCCTGCAAAGTGGTCATTACATTTCCCAAGGTCATGGAGGATGTTGAGGGAAAAAATAAATTTGAAAATAGCTCTGACATCACCAGAAAGGAATGCAGTGTGAAGAACCTGTAAGAGGTCAAATGCAATTTTTTCCCTCCAAAGTACAGTATCAATGAGACCCAAAATAATTTTATATGAAGGCATTTCAAATATGAAAAAAAAATCAAATAACGGCAAATGTAAATAAGCACAATTCTTATGTTTATAATTTAATGAGGCCTAGTCCCTTTACTACTAGTTAAATCTATTAATGAATCCAGTGTTACCTTACGTAATGATGATCAACGAGAGTGCAAAATAGATGCTATATATAAAAGTCAGAAGCCAGCATTTTAAAATATACTATTACAAGATCATCTGGGAAATAATGCACAATTCCTGTAGAAATTCACAGACTACTGACTAGTGAGCCATTGGTTGGAAACTGGGAAATATTTCAAAGGCTCAGTGTACAATTCTAATCAAATTAGATGGCATATTTAATGTATCAGAATCAGGTTTATTATCGCTGGCATGTGTCATGAAATTTGTTAACTTAGCAGCAGTTCATTGCAATACATAATATAGAGAATAAATAAATAAATAAACCAATTACAGTATACGTATATTAAATTGATTAAAAATCATGCAAAAAAAAACAGAAAAAGTGAGATAGTGTCCAAAGGTTCAATGTCCATTTGGGAATCGGATGGCAGAGGGGAAGAAGCTGTTCCTGAAACACTGTGTGTTTGCCTTCAGGCTTCTGTACCTCCTACCTGATGGTAGCAGTGAGAAAAGGGCATGCCCTGGGTGCTGGAGGTCCTTAATAATGGACACTGCCTTTCTGAGACACTGCTCCTTGAAGATGTCCTGGGTACTTTGTAGGCTAGTGCTCAAGATGGAGCCGACTACATTCACAACCCTCTGCAGCTTCTTTTGGTACAATGGAGAGCTGCAAGATGCTCTTAGTAAAAAAAATGTTTTTGTAGGTAAACTCTTCCTCAATAAAAGGATCAAATTTTTAACTCAAAGAAGAATGAACCTATTTTGATACGTGGTGGGAGATGTCCAGGCTTGGAGGCGGAAGCAGCTCAAGAGAGTTGCGGCCAGTTTGGACTCAATGTGAAGAGACTGGCCTCAATTCTCAATTTCATAGTCAGGGGCAAGATACACTGCACCACATTCAAGGAATCTCACTCAAGAGAATTGATTAAATTTTATGCTTTTTATTCTCAAATTCCAGCATGGGAATGCTAAAACCTTTTAAAAATCTCTATGCTTTGACAAGGCAAGAGATAAAATCCTAAGAACCTGATAGTATATATATATATTTTTTTTAATTTAAATGAACATATTTCACAGTCACCAGTGCTAAATTATATTCATTATTAACATTCCATTTTAATCACAATATGAAGTAATAGATAGAATACATCAAACATTACAGGTACAATATAGGATATTTACATTCAAATCATTTAATATCAGCCTACATTCTTAAGTAATATTCACTTGTACTTTCAACGTTAATGCATGAATGGAATGACTTCTAACAAATAGATGACTTGTTATATATACCTGTCAGTCTTTCTTTCTATTAAATAGCTGTAGAAATGAATAAAACAGAAAATGCTGGAAACACTCAGCATCTGTAGAAGGAGAAGCAATTAACGCTTTAGATCTGACACCCTTTATCAGAACTAAGAAAGCGAGAAGCTAGTTTGTGTGAATAGCTGAAGAGTCAGTGTGTCTGCGTGTCACAAAGGTAAAATAATCAGGCTGCTAAGGTCTGTACAATGGGTTGCTAGTGTTGAGAAGTATGGTCTACTGACATATGCTATACAATTGGGGGCAAAAAGGGTCCAAACAAAATGTGATAAGACAAAAAAAATCAGTCATGATCCAAACAAGAAAAAAAGCACGAGTTATCTAAAATTTGGAGGATTGGACATAAAGTCCTTCAGACTGCTGTGCGCCTAGATGAAAGATGAGATGTGTTCCTTAACCTTGGGCAGGGGTCCAATAAACTCTGGAGGCTGCAACATGCCTGGCACCAGTTCCAGAAACAATACCTCATATTTTGTCAGGATACCAGAGCCTGAGGGGCTCTATATCAAATTCTCTAAATTCAAATAACTCATTCTCCTTCTGCTTTCTCTTGCCCCTTATTCTTTGATTTGTATATTCCGGCCTGCAGGCACACCAGACGTAGACTTTGCAACAGAAGCATTGCATCACATAAGACAAAAGGATCTTAACTCCCCATTAACTTCAATACTTCCTTTGAATTTCTTTGGTACCTGGATTTACTTGGGTTTCTTTCCCTCCGGGCTGCTGAAAGTTCTAAGATCTGAAACAATTTCTCTTTCCACAGAGACTGCCTCAGCTGTTTTGTATTTACAGCATTTTCTGTTTTTATTTCAGATTTTCTGAGTCTGCCGTATTTTTGGATTTTCAGTAGAAAGGTAAGCTGTCTAGGTTGAGAAAGTTAAAGGTGGGTGGTTGAACCTGTATCATCCTCCAGCCTTACCAAAACAGAAAGATCTGCCCTAGGAATATTGTATGATAAAATTAAAATTGTTTAAAAAATGTAAATTTTATCTTAACTCAAAACAACTTAAAATAAGAGTATATCCATCATCAGAATCTAAAAATTTTGATGTGTAAATACTTCATATCTTTAGGTACTAGTGGCCACAAAAAACTCTTTAATTTCCAAATTTAATGCCTATGGTGTTTAATAACTACAATAAACAAAAAGTGGCAATACTGGGGCCAGAAGTTCAGGAAAATTGAGTTTCAAGGTTAGAACTGGGTTCCCAATATCAAGAGTTTTTGTCTATTTGAACACTGTGCTTGTCACACACTCCACAAACATTTGTTATGCATACACAAACATAATACATTTTCTCAATAACTAAACAAATGTTCTCAGTAGGAAGGGGCAGAAAAGATTCACAAGGATGTTGCTGGGACTGATGGGCTGAGTGACAATACCCTGAAGTCTCACATAATCTGGTTCAGGAACAGCTACCTTCCTACAACCGTCAGATTCTTGAACCGATCCTCACAAACCCAATCCTATTCAAGTGTTGGAACACCACAGGTTATCTGTTGCACCACAATAGACTGGTCTCTGATAGTGTTTTTCTTGTACTAATACCCAGGTTTAGCCAATCTTCACTGTCTTGTATAATTTATAGCGTTGGCTGTAACTATGTGTCTGTGAAAAACTTACTTGCTGCATCGTTTTTATACCTAGACATCACAGTATTTGTGCTGTTACAATAGACTCAACTGGGCTACTTCCCCTGCTGAAAGGAACCAAGCCGTTATCTTATAGGAGGTTGAAAAAGTTATCGGTAACACAGAAAAGATGGTAGTAACAATCTTTGCTCTAGGGTCAGGAAATCTGAAGCTAGAGAGGGCATCAGTTTAAGTTGACAGGGGAAAGATTTCTCAAGGTTCACCAGAATGATCCGGGGAATAAAAATGTTAAAATCTGGCAATGACTCTTGAGCTGTACTTGCTGGAGTTTATTAGAATAATGGGGGTGGAGGCGTGAGGGAAACCTTACTGAAACATTGAGAGGCCTAGATACAGTGGACGTGGAGAGGATGTTTTCAAACGTGGGAGTGTCTAGGCCCAAAAGGCACAGCTCAGACTAGAGATTCCCGTTAGAACACAGAGAGAAACAGAAATTTCTTTAACCAGAGGGTGGTGAATCTGTGGAATTCATTGCCACAAGTCGCTGGGTATATTTAAAGGAGAAGTTGCTAAGATCTTGATTAGTAAGGGCATCAAAAATTCTAGGGAGGAGACAGAACAATGAGATCAAGGGTAAAAATAAATCAGCCATGATTGAATGACAGGGCAGACATGATGGGCTGAATGGCCTAATTCTGCTCCTACATCTTATGGTCTCATTTAAAGGAGACCTGAGAGGTGTGTTTTTCACATAGAGGGTGGTGGATATATGTTACTGGAAGAAGTGGTAGAGATGGGCACAATTACAACCTTCCAAAGGCATTTGGGCAGGAAAGATTTAAGAGGGATGTGGGCCAAGCGTAGAGAAATGGAACTAACTCTGGTAGGCTCCTCCATCAACATGGACAGAGGGGACAAGAGACCGGTTCCATGCTGTCTGACTCTGACAAGAGGTAATCGGCAAAATAAATGGTTTATCAGCTATGCTTCAGCTAACTAATCTGTATTCTTATACAATCCAACAAGTGTATTGGGACAAATAAACTGGAGACACAGCCGCGGGTAATGAAGTGAAAGCATAAATAGACAGGCTTTAAGTTAACAGTATATGGCTTGTTTGATTTTTTTTAAAAAGAGTACATAGGGAGAATTGGCTCCAAACTACAAAACAAAGACCATCTTGTATTTCATGCTTTGTTACAGAAGATCGTAGTAAACCTGAGGTTTCTTAGTTTCAGTACGGAACTGTTCCACCTTCAATCCCATCCGGAAAAGAATTGCTTCGTCCCACCATTTACTCATAATCTGGGAGGGAGGATTAGAATTATTATTGTAACCGCACATGATACTTTTTTCTATTACAAGACAGACCAAGTGATCGAAGTATGACATTCCAATGGCAGTTCAGCTTTAGTGCTCCCATGGCTTAGTGCAAGACAACTGGAAATACAGCTGGTGAGCTGGGCATTAAGACAGCGGTAAAAAGTGTACAATATGTCATATCAAAAAACACCATCTTCCTATTGAGTCAATTCATACAATGAAAAGCAAGTATCCAAGAGAAGGAAGGTGACATTACCTGAAGACTAATGGGTAGACCAGAGGAGCTGTATCCAACAGGAACCACGAGAGAGGGAATTCCTGTGAGATTTGCAAGCTGCATGAATCTGAAATGAAGAAAAGGAAACTGCCTTTTAGATGTAAGATTTATCATTTCATAATGTCAACTTAATAATGAATTTCATTTGTCATTCTATTCATGGTTTTCACTGTATACCCAATTACTGCATGTAATAACAATTAAGAGCGGTGTATAGATCAGTAAGCTGTAGATGATAGATAATGGAGATTTCCAACTGTACTGTACAAAGTTTAATTGAACTTATGATGTTCTGTCCAAGGATGTGTAAAAATGTTAAATAAATTATCCAAGTTTTTAAGGCCAGAAGGCAAAGAACTTAAAATTTTTGGTATAATATAGGAATAAAAATATTAATTTTTAACATTTAGATACAGCCACAATCTGTCTCTTTCCTTTCATTAGGAAGAGGTGCAGTCGACGTTTCAGGCCGAGACCCTTCGTCAGACGAAGGGTCTCGGCCTGAAACGTCGACTGCACCTCTTCCTACAGATGCTGCTTGGCCTGCTGCGTTCACCAGCAACTTTGATATGTGTTGCTTGAATTTCCAGCATCTGCAGAATTCCTGTTCTTTCCTTTCATTATCCCTTTTAATATTGCAGTGCAAAGGAGATGAACAGTAAAGGTATATTATATGATAGTGGCATTTGACAGACTGTTAAATAAACACATGAATAGGCAGTGAATGGCCAGATGGCAGTTCATGTAGAAGCAGAAGAAACTTAGTTTAATTCAGCATCATGTTCAATGTAGATATCATGAGGCAAACAGTTTATTCCCATCCTGTGCTGTGCTGTGCTGTTCTATGTTCTCTGTAATATGCCATACTGCCTCTTCAGTAAAATCATGGCTGACATTGTGGTTCATGCCCACATAGCCAACAAATGCCCATATCCTCTGACTCAGTGAGTGTCTAAAAACCTCATCTACTGAGCATCCTTGTCTCTCTGGATGTAGAGAAAACACAATTCACAACACAACATGCAATTTAAAATGTTCCTCATCAGTATAAAATGGTCATCTCCCTGAGGGAGAATGCTTCCCCCCCAAACCTCCCCATATTTTATTTTTTGTTACTTCATTCCCTGTTCCCCCCCCCCACAACCCCGCACACCCCAATATCCCCTATTTTTGCATACCGTAGGCAGAAAAAAGATCAACTCTTGGCTTCTACCACATCAGTCTTTCTCAGAATTGTCTACTATATGTCATAAAAGAAATTACCTCTCAGTTTTTAAACTCCAATGAGTGTTGACTAGTCTTGCTCATTCTCTCTTCATAGGAGAACCAATCTAAGCAATGCACAACTTGGAAGGTTCAAACACCAACCAAAACTGCATACAGTCCTTCAGATCAACTAAACTCAGTCAAATCTTATTAACATGTACCAAATTTACACTCCAATTCCCTTGCAACAAAGGCAAACATGTTTTTACCTTCCTTGTTACTTTTGTTTGCATGTTTAATTTTAGGGTCTCAAGAGCCAGCACACCTTCTCATCATTTAATTACTATACATTTTAAATTCTTTCCACTAAAATAACCTCAAATGTTCCTTCACTTAATACTCAAACTGGTACCTGCTTACCCCCTCATTTAAGTTGTCAATTTCCTTTAACTATTTGGGTCTTCTGTAAAGCTTCATGCCATCGGAAAACTTGAATGGATTGCATCTATATTTTTATCCGTGTCATTAATATAAATTGTGAGTGGCTGATGCCCCAGTACAGATCCATGTGTAGCTCACAGTAACAGGTTACAACCTGAAAATGACCTCTTTATTACTACTCCCTGATTCCAGTTCTCTAGCCATGCTAATGTATTACCCTCAATCTTTAGTGTGGTATCTTATCAAAGCCTTTCAAAAATCCAGACTATGTACATCTAATGGTCCTTCCTTACAAGATATAGGAGCAGAATTAGGCAATTTCATCTTGGCTGATCCATTTTGCCTCTCAGCCCCAATCTCCTGCCTTCTCCCAGTATCCCTTCATGCCCCAACCAATCAAGAATCTTTCAACCTCTGCCTTAAATATACATAAAGACTTGGCCTCCACAGCTGTCTGTGGCAAAGAATTCCACAGATTCATCACTCTCTGGCTGAAGAAATTCCTCCTCATCTCCATTCTAAAAGGACGCCTCTCTATTCTGAGGCTGTGTCCTTTGGTTTCAGACTCTCCCACCATAGGAAACATCCTGTCTATATCCATTCTATCAAAGGCTTTCACCATTCAATAGGTTTCAATGAGGTCACCCCTCATTCTTCTAGATTCCAGTGAATACGGGCTCAGAGCCATCAAATGCTCTCCATATGACAAACTGTTTAAGCTTGGAATCATTTTCATGAACTTTCTTTGAATCTTCTCCAGTTTCAGCACATCCTTTCTAAGAGGCACAAAACTGCTCACAATATTCCAAGTGAGGCCTCATGAGTGCTCTATAATGTCTCAACGTATATCCTTGCTTTTATATTCTAGTCCTCCTGAAATTAATGCCAATGTTGCATTTGTCTTCCTCACCACAGACTCAACCTGCAAATTAACCTCTAGGGAATCCTGCACAAGAACTCCCATATCCCTTTGTGCCTCAATTTTTTTTTTGTATTTTCTCTCATTTAGAAAACAGTCAATCCTTTCATTTCTTCTATCAAAGTGCATGACCATACACTTCCCGACACTGTATGCCATCTGCCACTTTTATCTATTCTCCTAATCTGTCCAAGTTCTTCTGCAGCCTCTCTATTTACTCAAAACTACCTGCCCCTCTACTCATCTTCAGATTGTCTGCAAACTTTTCAACAAAGCCATCAATTCCATCAACCAAATCATTGACCTGTAACCTAAAAAGAAGCTGTCCCAACACAGACCCCTGTGGAACACCCCCAGTCACCCGCAGCCAACCAGAAAAGGTTCCCTTTATTCCCACCCTTTCCCTCCCGCCAATCAAACACTTCTTTATCCATGCAAGAATCTTTCCTGTAATACCCATGTGTGGCACCTTGTCAAAGGTCTTCTGAAAATCCAAGTATATAACATCAAGCTAGTCTCCTTTGTCTATCCTGCTTGTTATTTCTTCAAAGATTTCTAACAGATTTGTCAGGCAAGGTTTTTCCTTGAGGAAACCATACTGACTACGGCCTATTTTATCATGCGCCTCCAAGCACCCCGAAACCATATCCTTAACAAATCGACCCCAGCATCTTCCCAAACAGAGGTCAGACGAACTGGCCTCTGGTTTCCTTTTTCTGCCTCTCTCCCTTATTGAAGAGTGGAGTGACAATTGCAGTTTTCCAGTTTTCCAGTCTTCCATAACCATTCCAGAGTTTAGAGATTCTTGAAAGATCATCACTAATGCCTCCACAATCTCTTCAGCCACCACTTTCAGAACCCTGGTGTGTACACCATCTGGTCCGATGACTTGTATACCTTCAGACCTTTCAGTTTTCCAAGAACCTTCTTTCTAGTTATTGCAACTTTACACACTTCCCAACCTCTGACACCTGGAACTTACATCATACTGCGCGTGCCTTCCACAGTGAAGACTGATAAAAAAATACTTATTCAGTTCGTCTGCCATTTTTGTCTCCCCCCCCACATTACTACCTCTCCAGCATCATTTTTTTTAGCAGTCTGATACCCAGTCTCACCTCTCTTTTACACTTTATGTATGTGAAGACCTTCTAGTATCCTCTTTAATATTATTGGCTAGCTTACTTTCGTATTCCATCTATACCTTCTTAATGACCTTTTTTAGTTGCCTTCTGTTGGTTTTTGAAAAGCTTCCCAATCCTCTAATTTCCCAATAATTTTTGCTCTATTATATGTCTCTCTTTTGCGTTTATGTTGGCTTTGACTTCCTTTGTTAGCCATGAGTGTGTCATCCTGCCTTTAGAACATTTCTTCTTCGGGATGTATATATCCTGTGCCTTCCATATTGCTTCCAGAAATTCCAGCCATTGTTGCTCTGCTGTCATCCCTGCCAGTGTTCTTTTCCAATCAATACTGGCCAACTCCTCTCTCATGCCTCTGTAATTCCATTTACTGTACTGTAATACTGATACATTTGACTTTAGCTTCTCCTTCTCAAATTTCAGGGTGAATTCAATCTTATGATCATTGCCCCTAAGGGTTCTTTTACCCTACACACTGTAATCAACTCCAATTCATTGCACAACACCCAATTCAGAACGGCTGATCCCCTAGAGGGCTCAACCACAAGCTGCTCTAAAAAACCATCTCACAACATTCTAGAAACCCCCCCCCCCTTCCTGGAATCCCGCACCAACTTGATTTTCTCAATCCACCTGCATATTGAAATCCCCCACGACTATTGTCACATTGCCCTTTTCGCATGCAGTTTCAATCTCCCATTGTAACTTGTAGACCACATCCATACTACCGTTTGGGGAGGGTGGGGTCTGTATACAACTCCCATCAGGGTCTTTTTACCCTTGCAGTTTCTTAGCTCTATCCACAATGATTCAGCACCTCCTGATCCTATGTCACTCTTTTCCCAATGATTTAATTTCATTTTTGTTTAAACCAACAGAGCAAAGCCACCCCCTCTACCTTCCTGCCTGTCCTTTTGATACAATGTGTATCCTTGGACATTAAGCTCCCAGCTATAATCTTCTTTCAGCCATGATTCAGTGGTGCCTACAACATCATACATGCCAATCTGTACCTGTGCTACACATTCATCCATCTTATTTGTATACTGTGTGCATTCAAATATAACACCTTTGGTCTCGTATTCACCTTTTTCCGATTTTGTCCACCTTTTATTTTGCAGCTCACCCTGGTGACTGCAATTTTGCCTGATCATCAGCCTCTCCTTGCTAGGAGTCTCACTACACACTGCCTCTGTTGGTAAACCAGCTACCTCATCTTCTGCACTATCACTCTGGTTCCCATTCCCTTGCCAAATTAGTTTAAACCCACCTAAACATCTCTGTCAAGCCTGCTTGTAACCTATCCCCTTTGTACTGGTCATACCTTCCCCAGAAGAGAACCCAATGATCCACAAATCTGAACCCCTGCCCCCTGCACCAGTTCTTCAGCCACACATTTACCTGCCAGATCATCCTATTCTTACCCTCACTGGCACGTGGCATGGGCAGCAATCCAGAGATTACTACCCTGGAGGTCCTGTTTCTCAGCTTTCTACCTAGCTCCTTAAAACCTCTTTTCAGGACCTCTTCACCTTGCCTACCTATGTCATTTGGGCCAATATGTACTAAGACTTCTATCTGCTCAGCCTCGCCCTTGAGAATGCCATGGACACAATCCAAGATATCCCTGATCCTGGCACCAGGGAGGCAACGTACCATCCAGGTGTCTCTATCGCGCCCACAGAACCTCGTCTGTGTTCCTCTGACTATGAAATCTCCTATCAACACTGTAGTCTTCACCTCTGCTCTTTTGAGCCAGAGCACCAGACCCAATGGCTCTCACCGGTAGACCATCTCCCTTAATAGTACCTAAAGTTATACACTTATTGAGGGGAATGGCCAGAGGTGTACCCTGCACTGGTTTTCCCTCCTTCTCCTGATAGTCACCCACCTAACCGTCTCTTGCAAGCTTGGGATGACAACCTCCCTGTAGCTCCTGTATCACCTCCTCATTCTACTGCACGAGTCAGAGGTCATCCAGCTGCAGCTCCAGTTCCTTAATACTTGCTCTGAGGAGCTGCAACTTGGTGCACCTGGTGGAGATGCGTTTATCTGGAGACTTCCCACATCCCACACACAGTACAAAACACTGCCCCTGGAGCCATTCTCACTATATGCACTGACAGATGGGGAATGAAGTGAGAGGGAGGGAGAGAGAGGGAGAGAGGGATTGGGGGGGAGAGAGAGAGAGAAACTTCCTAAACAATTTACCTCACCCAAGCCTGATCTCAGCCAAAGCCACTCTAACGACTGGCCGCTCTGCTTGTACTTGAATTATTTTATTGGCCCTTTCTAACGAACCCCTCTTGCTGATTGGTCACTCCTCAACTCAGAAATACCGCGGCAAAACTCTGCCATCAAAATCTCGATTAAAAAGTAGCTCTTTTCACACATTCCTGGTGTAGATTGTCCAACTGCTATCTAACTCTTACCTATCCTGCTAACAAAGTCTTCAGAAAATCATTTGATTTATCAAATATTAATTTCTCCTCATAAAACCATCTTCATTCTTCATATTATGTTATTGTTTCCACAGTCCCCACATTCCATTCTCTTAAAGGCAGGGCTAGCAATTGCCAGCAACGAACAGGAGGATAACTGCTCTACAATCCAAGTTGCTGGTGAACGCAGCAGTGTCCTGACGAAGGGTCTCGTCCTGAGATGTCGACTGTATCGACTGTATGCTGCCTGACCTGCTGCGTTCACCAGCAACTTTGATGTGTGTTGCTTGAATTTCCAGCATCTGCAGAATTCCTGTTGTTTGCTCTACAATCCCATAGTTTTCTCTCGGCAGCCATTCTTATACAGCAGTGCCACATCTGTTAGTGTCTCTTACCCTGGGACAGACCTGGAACCAGAGGATTTCAAAAAGAGCATCATTAATGCATACACAATCTCTGGAGATACTCCATCTGAAAATCTGGGATGCAGAACATTGCATCCAGGAGGCATTTCTCATTTCAGTCCTTTTAATTTTCTCTAGTGCTCCCCCCCCCCACCAACTTTCCTGATGTTAATTAAGTTTCTTCCAACTATTAAACAATTGGTACCTTTTTACTGTGATATTAGAGTAACACTGCAGAAAGAAAAGACACAATAACAACATACAACCTGCTGGAAGAACTCATCAGGTCAAGCAGCAATGGGGCAGGAAAGAAACAGTCAATGTTTTGGACCAAAACCCTGCATCAAGACAGAGTGAAGAGGCAAGATGGCTAACACAGAGAGACATATTGAAGCACCTTCAATAACTCCAAAAGAGTGAAGTTGGGTAAAATACTGAAAGGCTTTTATTCGCTGTACAATACGACCTCCAAGCTGAGTGTCTGCCCCCGTACTGAGGGGGAGGGGCAAGGCGAAACACCTTTATACAGGAATCTGTGGGAGGAGCCACAGGGGCAGTCAGCAGAGGGGCATGCCCAGACAGTTAACCCAGTTACAACATATATATGACTTACATCACATACTGACGCCCACAGCTATTTAGACTACACCTCTTCCTATCCTGCCTCTTGTGAGGACACCAGTCCTTTTTCCCTGTTTCAACTTCTCTGGCAGATCTGCTCTTTAAGACAAAGCTTTATGTTCCAGGACATCTGAAACAATCTTTTTAATCCAGGAAGCATGGCAATGGTTTTAATGAAAAGTCATGGGTGAAAGAACTGTTAAGCAAATAAAAAGGTGCAGAGAAAGAACTCGAGAGGCTCAGATCAGGACGTAACGGTTGACAATTTGAAGGATAAACATTTTGAAATTATACTGTGGTTAAATTAGGAGAGGAGGTATGTGGGTAAAAGAGGGATTCAAGGAAGACAGATAGTTAGGGACAGGGAGTTCTGCTCCTGGGTGTGCAAGGATTGAGAAGTTTAGGGCTGAAATAAGTTACAGGAGAAGGTTAAAGATAAAGAGCTGAAGGTTAAAATCTCTGCATTGGAGTCACCAAGTTCCTAGATTAACAAACTAATGTGATGTGATAATAGAAACATAGAAACATAGAAAATAGGTGCAGGAGTAGGCCATTCGGCCCTTCAAGCCTGCACCGCCATTTATTATGATCATGGCTGATCATCCAACTCAGAACCCCGCCCCAGCCTTCCTTCCATACCCCCTGACCCCTGTAGCCACAAGGGCCATATCTAACTCCCTCTTAAACATAGCCAATGAACTGGCCTCAACAGTTTCCTGTGGCAGAGAATTCCACAGATTCACCACTCTCTGTGTGAAGAAGTTTTTCCTAATCTCGGTCCTAAAAGGCTTCCCCTCTATCCTCAAACTGTGACCCCTCGTTCTGGACTTCCCCAACATCGGGAACAATCTTCCTGCATCTAGCCTGTCCAATCCCTTTAGGATCTTATATGTTTCAATCAGATCCCCCCTCAATCTTCTAAATTCCAACGAGTACAAGCCCAGTTCATCCAGTCTTTCTTCATATGAAAGTCCTGCCATCCCAGGAATCAATCTGGTGAACCTTCTTTGTACTCCCTCTATGGCAAAGATGTCTTTCCATATATATCAGACAAAACAAGAAAAGATGCACAAAGAAAGCAACTTAAGCAACAGACACAAAATGCTGGAGGAAATCAGCAGGCCAGGCAGCAGCTATGGAAAAGAGTACAATCAACATTTTGGGCAAGACCCTTCGTCAGGACTGGAGGGAAAAAGATAAGGAGTAGATTTAAAAGGTGGTGGAGGGGAGGGAGAAACACAAGGTGATGGGTGAAACTTGGGGGGGTGTGAAATAAAGAGCTGGGAAGTTGATTGTGAAAGAGATACAGGGCTGGAGAAGGGGGAGTCTAATAGGAGAGGACAGAAGGCCATGAAAGTAAAGGGGGGGGGAGCACCAGAGGGAGGCGATGGGCAGGCAAGGAGATAAGGTGAGAGGGGGAAAAAGGGATGGGGAATGGTGAAGGAGAGGAGGGGGGCCATTACTGGAAGTTCAAGAAATCGATGTTCATGCCACAGGGTTGAAGGCTACCCCGACAGAATATAAGGTGTTGCTCCTCCAACCTGAGTGTGGACTCATCGTGGCAGTACAGGAGGCCATGGACTGACATATCGGAATAGGAATGAGAATTAAAATGGGTGGCCATTGGGAGATACTGATTTTTCTGGCGGTTGGCACGTAGATGCTCGGCAAAGTGGTCTCCCAAGCTACGTCGGGTCTCACCGATATACAGGAGGCCACATCGGGAGCACTGGACACAGTAAACGACCCCAACATCTCACCTGGAAGGACTGTTTGTGACCCTGAATTGTGGTGAGGGAAGGAGGTGTAGGGGCAGGTGTAGCACTTGTTCCACTTGCAAGGATAAGTGCCAGGAGGGAGATCAGTGGGGAGGGACGATGGATAAGGGAGTCTCATAGGGAGTGATCCCTACAGAAAGCAGAAAGTGGGGGGTGGGGGAGCGGGGAGGGATGTGCTTGGTGATGGGATCACATTGGAGATGGTGGAAGTTTGAGAAGTTGTGGAGCCTCCAACCTGATGGCATGAATATCGATTTCTTGAATTTCCAGTAATGGCCCCCCACCTCACCATTTCCCATCCCTTTTTCCCTTTCTCACCTCATCTCCTTGTCTGCCCTTCGCTCTCTCTGGTGCTCCTCGCCCTTTTCTTTCTTCCTTCCATGGCCTTCTGTCCTCTTCTATCAGACTCCCCTTTCTCCAGCCCTGTATCTCTTAAACCAATTGAATTCCCAGCTCTTTGCTTCATCCCTCCCCCTTCAGGTTTCACCCGTCACCTTGTGTCTTTCTCTCTCCCCTCCCCCCACCTTTTAACTCTACTCCTCATCTTTTGTCCCCCCAGTTCTGCTGAAGGGTCTCAGCCCGAAATGTCGACTGTACTCTTTTCCATTGATGCTGCCTGGCCCGCTGAGTTCCTCCAGCATTTTGTCTGTGTTGCATGGATTTCCAGCATCTGCAGATTTTCTTGTTTGTGAAAGGAGACAACTTGTCAGGAGAGGCAGAGCATGACCACACAAAGTATAGTGGAGAAAATCTCCAGATTTTCAGCTTCTAAAATAAAGCCAGCTGTCTGCTTCGTTGCACCATCTGTTTCATCATTAGCACACCCATACGTTTTTAACCGTACTTCAGATTTTCCCTTTTGGTATCCCTTACCTGAGATTCTTATCCTTTAATTGCTCACATTTACCTTATTGTGCTGTAAAGCATATGAAGATCACTGCAACCGTAACTGAAGTCAAGGGATTTAGAAGGTGGAGCAGTGCTGGGTATCGCTAGAAATGGACCAAATGATTAACAATATAAAACATGAATAACATAACCAAATGGAGATTACCTGTATAAAACTGGTAACAAATTTGCTTCTTATTTTTAAAGAAAATTTCCACTTGACGGCGTTAGATGTCCCATGCACGCAATGATGCTATTTGTAGTTATTATCCCGAGAGTCACAGATTAGTCGCTCAACTATGAGCAGGATGATGAAGCGATCCCTTACAACAGATACAACACTGAAACTCAGCTGCCATTTTATATCTTGGACATAATAAACTGTAGTTGCAACTGATGCCTGGGTTCTTAGGACAAAGGAAATCTCCTATTATAAAAATGGAAAATGCTGGGGTTAAGTTGCATCTCTGGAGAGTTAATATTGAAGAGCCATTGACCCGAAGCCTTAACCCTGTTTCTCCCTCCACACATACTGCCTAGCCTGCTGAACACTGACAGATTGCTCCCTCTCATTTATTTCAGACTTTCAGCATCTGCCGTTATTTTGTTCCAACATTATCACCCACTTCAAGATGGCAGCAAACATCACGACTCTATTAAATATAATGATTGTTCTTGAAATTCTAAGGAACTTTATTATATCACCATGAAGTAGAAGGGGCATCTTGTAATGGACATGTTTACTTTGTGCCTATAGAATTAGGGTGATCAGAGAACAAGTTAAACAGACGACAATCCTATTATATTCTTTAGGTGCCCTTTTCAGTTCCAAGGGCAAACCCCAAAGTTTCATTCAAACTGTTTATCCCAAACTCAAGGTCCAGAAACACAATTGCAGAAATCTTGCAAACCAACAATCAGGCAAACCCAGCCTAAAGAATTATTAAGTGTTGAAAATTCATTTTAAGCCTCAGAAGTCTCATTCCAGGCAATGCAACTGCTAAGAAATAACACCAGATCTCATTTATTTGTCCAATAATCCCCCTATTAAGCGAAGGAAGACATTTAAAGTTATTAATCGATTCCAGCCAGATATAATTTTTGTTCAAGAAACGCATATCAGAACAGGCAATCAAAATAGATTTTTTAATACATGGAAGGGCCTTTGATACCATGCTACTTGTCAAAATATAACAAAGGGAGTATCTATTTTTATTAAATCTAATAATTTATTTATTCAAGAAGACATTGTTTCAGATAATAATGGTAGAATTTTAATTATTAAAGGAACAATTTGTAATAGAAAAATTGTCCTGGTTAATCTATATGGACCTAATGTAGATGATTCTTCCTTTTTTAAAAACATATTTGGTTTATTACCAGACTTAAATGAATATATGCTGCTAATGGGAGGTGACTTCAACTGTTGTTTAAACCCTTTGATTGACAAAAGTTCAACCAACCAGCAGCTTCTGAGTTGTTCAGCAACACTTATTAATTCCTTTTTAACTGATTATGGTTTGATAGATATCTGGAGAAATTTACATCCTAATGACAGAGATTATTCTTTTTATTCACATGTTCATAATAAATATTCGAGAATTGATTATTTTATAGCTGATTTCCGATTTTTGTCCAAAGTCCAGGAATGTGAATATGATACTATTGCAGTCTTGGACCATGCGCCTTTAAGCTTAACTTTTGAGTTAAATGATGTTAGTAATGTAAACTTGCCTTGGCGCATTCCAGAAAGTTTATTACAAAGTTCGGACTGTTAAATTTATAGAGATTCAGATAAAAGATTTCTTTCTTGTTAATAATACAGGAGATGTCTCAAAATTGATTATATGGGATACACTCAAAGCACATTTGTGAGGTCAGATAATATCTTATTTGCCTAAACTTAAGAAACAGACAAAAATAGAGTTAGATAGAATTTCCAAACTAATTAAAGATCTGGATAATAGTTATGCAGTTTCTCCTAATGTTGATTTATTTAAACAAAGGGTTGAACTTCAATCACAATATAATTTACTATTAACTTATCCTATTGAAAGAAATTTGCTTAAATTAAAAAGTCAATTTTATATGTTTGGAGATAAAAGTAACAAGCTATTAGCATCTCAACTTAAAGCGGTTAGAGCTAAAAGACAAATTTTTAAAATTCGTAAGGGAGATGGTAGTTTAGCTTGTAATTATGAAGATATTAATAAAAGTTTTTAAGACTATTACAGTGAACTCTATAAATCTCAGTTTCCAGCTGACCCTTCTAATATGTATGCCTTTTTACAAAAGATTGATTTTCCTAGAATATCTGTTGAAGATCAGCAAATTCTTGATGCTGCTTTTACTGAAAGAGAAATTCAGAAAGCTATTCTTTCAATGCAATCTGGTAAAGCTCCTGGATTGGATGGTTTTACTGTAGGATTTTATAAAAAATTTGAAGATTTGCTTACTCCTTATATGTTGGAAATGCTTAAAGATTCTTTTCTGTTAGGAGAATTACCTTCCACGTTTTATGAAGCTTCTATTTCTTTAATTCTTAAGAAAGATAAAGACCCTACTGATTGTGCTTCATATAGACCTATTTCATTATTAAATGTGGATGCCAAAATTCTTTCAAAGATAATGGCTAATCGGATGGAGAATATACTAGTTAAAATTATTTCTCAGGATCAAACGGGTTTTATAAAAGGCCGTTATTCTTTTTCTAATACTCGGAGATTGTTAAATATTATATACTCATCCCTCTCTAAGACTCCCCAATGTGTGGTTTCTCTAGATGCTGAAAAGGCATTTGATAGAGTTGAATGGAAATATCCATTAAAAGTTTTAGAGAAATTTAGCTTTGGCACTAATTTTAATAAATGGATTAGATTGATATACAAAAGCCCTATTGCCACTGTTATCACTAATAACTGTAGATCCCCCTTTTTCCAACTTTCCCGGGGTACGAGACAAAGATGTCCGTTAAGTCCTCTGTTATTTAACTTGATGTTGGAACCCTTGGCTATTGCACTTCGTGAAGCTAAAAATATTCAAGGAATTTCTATAAATGGGACTATTCATAAGATCTCCCTTTATGCGGATAATCTTCTGGTTTATGTTTCGAATCCCGAAGAATCTGTTCCTAGCTTATTGAAATTATTAAATGAATTTGGATTGTTTTCAGGATATAAATTAAACCTGCATAAAAGTGAATTATTTCCTTTAAATGATTCCGCTTCTATATATGATGACATTCCTCTAAAAGTTATGAATTAAGTATTTAGGTATTATCATCACTAAAAATTATGGAGACCTTTATAGAGCTAATTTAGTTCCCTTAGTGGATTTTATGAAGCAATTTTTTTCTAGATGGAATCCACTTACACTTTCGTTAGTAGGTCGAATTCATGCAGTTAAAATGATGATTTTACCAAAATTTTTTATATGTATTTCAAAACATTCCTATTTTTCTAACTAATAAGTTTTTTGATCAGGTTGACTCTATTATTTCATCTTTTGTTTGGAATAATAAAAGACCAAGAATTGGAAAATGTCATTTACAAAAATTAAAAAAGGATGGAGGTCTTACTTTGCCTAATTTAAGAATGTATTATTGGGCGGTTAATATACGTTATGAGTGTTCTTGGTTATATTGGACTGATAAAAAGGAACGACCACCTTGGGTTGACTTGGAATTGAAAATTGTGAAACAATTTCATTTAACTTCATTATTAGGAGCTCCTTTACCTCTACAATTAGCCAAAATTTCTATTCTAAATATAAATCCTATGATTAATCAATCATTACGAATCTGGTACAGTTTGGTAAGTTTTTTAATCTTAAAAAATTTAACCTTTTTAGTTTAATTTATTGAAACTATTTATTTAAACCTTCACTTAGTGATCGTACCTTTTCTCTTTGGAGGAATAAAGGAATTTTTTTCTTTATGGACTTGTTTCAAGAAGGTCGATTGATGTCCTTTGAGAAATTAGTAACTAAATACTCTCTCTCATATTCACATTTTTTGCAATATCTTCAGGTCAGACATTTCTTACAAGAATAGTTAAGTAATTTTCCATATATACAAGACTCTGACCTGTTAGACATTATTTTAAAAATGAACCCTTTAGTGGAAGGTTTTATTGGGAAATTTATAATTTACTATTACAACAGGATAACTACTTAAGATTAAGCAAGATTGGGAAAGAGAGCTTAATATGACCTTGATAACAGAGGATCGGTTGCGAATTTTGAAGCTGGTTAACTCTTTGATTTATGCCAGTCATTCTCTAATTCAATTTAAAATTGTACATTGTTATTATTTGACAAAGGAGAGATTGTCTAAAATATTTCCTAATGTAAATAGTGTGATAGATGCAAACTGAGATAGCTACATTGACACATATGTTTTGGTCATGTTCTGTATTGAAACAATTTTGGAAATCTATTTTTTCTACAAATTCTAAAGCTTTAAAAATCAATTTACAACCTAATAAATTGACAGTTTTGTTTGGTATAATTCCTCAACATATTCACGGTATTTCTATATCTGACCAATACGTAATTGCATTTGTCACATTATTGGCTAGAAGGGCTATTTTATTAAAATGGAAAGATGCCTCTGCTCCCACTTTGATACAATGGTTCTCTCAGGTGATGTTATGTCTTAGTTTAGAAAAAATTAGAAGTCGAACTTTTGATCCTAAATTTGACTTTGAGAAAAGGTGGGGTTCTTTTGCCCATTATTATCATTTGACTTGAGTTAATAAAGATGGTCCTTTTCTGATGCTTGTTTATATGGATTTGGTTGGCGGTTTGATGTCTTTTTTTTATGGAAGTTTGTATGGCACATAGCTCTGGGTTTATGCTCCAAATGGGGGTTTTTCCCCCTTTTTTTTAGTTATTAGGGGTTTTCTCTGTTTTAATTAGTAAGGGTTCTTTTTTTCTTTCTTTCCTTTTTTCCAAAAAAAAGCTTTAATATTTTGTTTTTTGATTATTATTGATATACTGTTCAGCCTGGTTGATAGTTTTACTCTTGTTCTACATATGGATATGTTATTTGATTATTTTGATGTATTTTTCTCTGTTGTTGATTTTCAATAATAATTAATAACAAGATTTAAAATAAAGAGAGAGACGTGCGAACTAAAAACAAAAACACTTGGAGGAAGGTTGAATTTAACAGAAACAGCCCAGCACACACACAGCCATTGAGTTAAAAAAAAGGCCATAAACAGAAGAATTCAAAGTTCATAAAGAGTGAGTACTGGGTGATAATAATCATTAAAAATACAATCAGAAATGGCTGGTGTGACGAGAATACACATAAAATTAAAATGTTTGCTGGCCTGGGTTAGCATCAGTGACATCAGCAAGTGGTCTGCCACCTGCCCTCAGGGGAAGGAGAGATAAGGAACAATGGAGCAGCGTCTGGAGATGTGTAATGAAGGGACGGGAGAGAGAGCTGTCTGGAGCGGCTCCCCCTTTGAACCCTGAACTGTTTGAAGTGGTGGACAGGCGATGCCCCAGCAGGGGGATAAAAAGGGACAGGTTCGCTAAGGCAGGACACACGCCACCCAAGGTAACGAGACCCTGGAAGCGGTACGCCTCTCACGAGTCGGTGGGAAGTACCAGACAACGGCCAGGGTGGAAAGGTACGATCAGCGGGAACCCGGTGTGTGTCCGCCCTTGCTTGGGTGCCGGGTTCACTGCAGAGGATCGACCGCATCTGGAGGAGGGGTCACAGTCGGTGACCTCAGGTGACATCACCAAGGACCTGCCCAAAAGCTGCTTGTGAGCCACATCGCCGGTCTGTGAGTGAAGCCGTGTCTGAATGATCAGTTGTTCCTGTTCTCTCTCTCTCTCCCCCCACGTTGTCCATCGCCATGGCAACGATTACTGCGAACTGAACTACTAAACTGGACTGAACTTTGAGTCACTTTGAAATTTGGTCATTTACCCCTAGACAAAGATAGAGCTTGATTGATGCTGTTATCTTAATTCTGTGCACATGTGTGTTCATCATCGCTGAACTGTTGCATTTATTATCCTTTCGATTACTGTGTTGCTTGTTTCTTTAATAAAACTTTCTTAGTTCTAGTAATCCAGACTCCAACTGAGTGATCCATTTCTGCTGGTTTGGCAACCCAGTTACGGGGTACGTAACACTGGCGACATTGGAAAGACTGATGAGATTGATTCATGTATACTGAGCTATTGGAACAATGAAATAGCCAATGAGAAGTGAGTACCGGTTTTGCTGAAGTCATGAGTTTTAAAGGCATACAATTTCTTTCAAAGTTTGGCTGCTCCGATCAAAACTGCAGAAATGAGCTTTCTTACTATTGTCAAAGTGATGCAGGAACATTTAGAACCAAAGCCATTGTTGATTGCAGGATGCTTAAGGTTTCATAACAGAATCAGAAAGAAGGGGAGTCCATTTCAGTGTCTGTAGCTGAATTGAAGAGACGGAGCATTGTCAGTTCAGTGATGGGCTGAGTGACACACTGAGAAATCATTTAGTTTGTGGAATCTTATAAGAAAATGGCCCCTAACTGAAGCACAACTTGCAATGGAACAAGCAGTGGACAGAAACCTGCCTGGCTAAACAAATTGTACTACTATTGTGGCAGGGGCTCACATACTCCAGAATAATGCAGATTTAAACGCGAAACTTGCAGAAAATGCAACAAAATAGGTCACATACAAAGAACATGCCGGGCAGTCAAAATAAATGGACTGCACAGGAAAGTGAAAGTCAAAAGTCAAGTTGCAGTTTCAAAAAGAGCACTAATCTGTATGCTGATAATGATGAGAGTGACTCAGGATTGGCTACACTTGAGATTTACAATTTGGAAACTAACAAGAGACAAGTAATGCTGCTTACATCAGAAGTGAATGGCAAACTAATTCAAATGAAATTGAACACTGGTGCAACTGTTTCATTCATTCCAAAAAATGAGTTTGAGAGGCATTTCAAGGATACTAAACCAAAGCTTGCAGATATCCAACTAAGAACTTATACTGGAGAAAAAGATAACTCCTGTGGGAATGACATTCATGACGGTGAAATACAACAACTGTTAAACCACATTGTACTTGTATGTGGTAAAATTAGAAGGACCAGCATTACGGGGATCTGATTGGCTAAGACAACTACAACTTGATTGGAGATCCATCCTCCATTTGCATGCCACATCCTCTGCAATGAAGTGAACTGAAAGTGAATTAAGAAAGGTACTGGATGATGCTACAACAGTCTCCGTGCTGTACACCATGAACTATTCGCCAGAGGAGAAACAGGTGTTGATGCCAATCTCTGTGCCTCTGGTTGGGAAGCATATTGGACCATGCTGCTGAGGGGAAGCATGCAAGTGATAAAGCAGTGGTCTAACTACAACAGTTTTTGTAGACAATGTATCTGAGAAAGCTTCTGATATGTTAATTGGGCAGTTCCTTGCAAAATGTAGTGTTTTTTTTGAAAAAGCTGGAAGAGAGTTCATTGGGCTTCAGGAAAGTTTCAAACATTCAGCTTTTGTGAGTGTAAAGAACCAGAATCTACTCTGTGTGCATTGAGGATAACACATGAACTTCAAGTGGGAGACAAAAAGCTGCTTGTAAAAGTAGTTGCGAGGACCAAAGCCCAGATGGAAGAATGAAAGGCCAAAAATAGAGGGTGTCAATGGAAATATGAAAACAGGAGATTCATCAGATGATGTTGTGGATCCAGAAACTAAAAGGACAGATCAGACCGTAAAGGAAACAAAAGAGGAATTAATAAGAGAATACCAGTGAACTAGGCGCAACTTCCCAAGATCAAGATGCACAAACTAGAAGAAAAAGGAAGGATGCGATGGAAAGAAAGTATGTGGCAAAGAAAGAGT
Source organism: Mobula hypostoma (assembly GCF_963921235.1). Classification (NCBI taxonomy): domain Eukaryota; kingdom Metazoa; phylum Chordata; class Chondrichthyes; order Myliobatiformes; family Myliobatidae; genus Mobula; species Mobula hypostoma. The sequence continues at coordinate 41,210,771 of NC_086102.1, forward strand.
AGATCCAGAGAGAGAAAAGTAAAAAGGGTCAGAGATGTTACAAAACATGACAGGGACCTACAGAAGTCATCTCATGAATACCAAGTCAAAACACTAAAATTCAGTCACAAATATAAATTTAAAGCATTGATTTAAATACTTTTAGGGTCATTTTTACTGAACAATTCGGACACAGTGATTTAATTTAGAATTTGACTTTACTTTGTATTGTTCAAAAGAATTGCTTTACCTGGTGTAATGATACATTGCACATCTTTGAAAATTTCTTTCAGAAAATGCATAGCCCGTGATCGTTGACGACAAGCCTATGAGGAGGAAAGAAGAAAAAGATAAAGAAATAAGGTCCTTTGTTTACTGAAGTGAAAATCTGGGTTTAATACAAAGATGCATAGAGAAGGACATATGGAATAGGTGTGGAGAGATTAACAAAAGATGCTTTCCTCACCCAACACCCACCTCATTGTCCAATCACTGAACCTCAGTTCCACCCTGAAAAAAAGTAATATATACTACAATTTAAAAAAAATTCTGTTCTATAGCTGCACTGGCAGACAGACTGGTTTCCTTTACATCATAATAAATATGCAAATATGTTTGTAAGCATCGTGTACCGTATATAAAAGGACTCAGAGGAGATCAGTAAGTTCTTGAGGCTGGCTTGTGAGTCTCGGAGGAGAAACATTCAGCTACAAGGTCAAGAAGAGGAGTGGATACAAGACCTTTAAGATAATTGACTGGGAACCTATCTGGAGTGAAGATGCTTCCCACTTGTGGACACTGTAGTCTGGGATTTCCTCAGGATATCTCCTTTTTGCCGACTACAAAACAATCCTATTGCTAAGATCCAATTCTTAACAGTCTACACCACAAACACTATGTAAAGAAATAAACATGAGTAATGGCATCAAAAAGTTCACTGCACACATCAAGACTCAAAGCTTTTTCCTCTAGTAACAGCCTGGCATAAAAAAAAACTATTTTGTTAATTCTCCTTTAACCAATTCATGGCAAATATTCTTTCCCAACATCACTTTCCCTCCCTTTGAGTAGAGTTGTTACAGTTAGAAGCCACTGAGATCATTCATAAATCTGAAAGAAATTTTGTCAGCTCTGTACTAGTATATAGAAGCACAGAAAACCTACAGCACAATACAGGCCTTTCGGCCCACAATGCTGTGCCAAACATGTACTTACTTTAGAAATTACCTCTGATTACCCATAGCCCTCTAATTTTCTAAGCTCCATGTACCTATCCAGGAGCCTCTTAAAAGACCCTATTGTATCCGCCTCCACCACTGTCACTGGCAGCTCATTCCACGCACTCACCACTCTCTGCGTAAAAAGCTTACCCCTGACATCTCCTCTGTACCTACTTCCAAGCACCTTAAAACTGTGCCCTCTTCTGCTAGCCATTTCAGCCCTGGGAAAAAGCTTCTGACTATCCACACAATCAATGCCTCTCATCATCTTATACACCTCTCTCAGGTCACCTCTCATCCTCCATCACTCCAAAGAGAAAAGACCGAGTTCACTCAACCTATTCTCATATGGCATGCTCCCCAATCTGGGCAACATCCTTGTAAATCTCCTCTGCACCCTTTCTATAATGTCCACATCCTTCCTGTAGTGAGGCGACCAGAACTGAGCACAGTACTCCAAGTGGGGTTTGACCAGGGTCCAATATAGCTGTAACATTACCTCTTAGCTCTTAAACTCAATCCCACAATTGATGAAGGCCAATGCACCGTATGCCCTTTTAACTACAGAGTCAACGTGCGTAGCTGCTTTGAGTGTCCTGTGGACTTGGACCCCAAGGTCTCTCTGATCCTCCACACTGCCAAGAGCCTTACCATTAATACTATATTCTGCCATCATATTTGACCTACCAAAATGAACCACTTCACACTTATCTGGGTTGAACTCCATCTGTCACTTCCCAGCCCAGTTTTGCATCCTATTGATGTCCCACTGTAACCTCTGACAGCCCTCAACACTATCCACGACACCCCCAACCTTTGTGTCATCAGCAAATTTACTAACCCATCCCTCCACTTCCTCATCCAAGTCGTTTATAAAAATCACGAAGAGTAGGGGTCTCAGAACAGATCCCTGAGGCACACCACTGGTCACCAACTTCCACGCAGAATATGACCCGTCTACAGCCACTCTTTGCCTTCTGTGGGCAAGCCAGTTCTGGATCCACAAAGCAATGTCCCCTTGGATCCCATGCCTCCTTACTTTCTCAATCAGCCTTCCATGGGGTACCTTATCAAATGCCTTGCTAAAATTCATATACACTACATCTACTGCTCTACCTTCAATGTGTTTAGTCACATCCTCAAAAAATTCAATCAGGCTCACAAGGCACGACCTGCCCTTGACAAAGCCATGCTGACTATTCCTAATCATATTATGCCTCTCCAAATGTTCATAAATCCAGTCTCTCAGGATCTTCTCCATCAACTTACCAACCACTGAAGTAAGACTCAATGGTCTATAATTTCCTGGGCTATCTCTACTCCCCTTCTTGAATAAGGGAACAACATATGCAACCTTCCAATCCTCCAGAACCTCTCCCATCCCCATTGATGATGCAAAGTTCATTGCCAGAGGCTCAGCAATCTCCTCCCTCACCTCCCACAGTAGCCTGGGATACATCTCATCTAGTCCCCGTGACTTATCCAACTTGATGCTTTCCAAAAGCTCTAGCCACCCTCTTTCTTAATGTCTATATGCTCAAACTTTTCAGTCCACTGCAAGTCATCCCTACAATCGCCAAGGTCCTTTTCCGTAGTGAATACTGAAGCAAAGTATTCATTAAGTACCTCCTCTATCTCCTCCGGTTCCATACACTCCTTTCCACTGTCACACTTGATTGGTCCTATTCTCTCATGTCTTATCTTCTTGCTCTTCACATACTTGTAGAATGCCTTGGGATTTTCCTTAATCCTGCTTGCGAAGGCCTTCTCATGGCCCCTTTTGGCTCTGCTACTTTCATTCTTAAGCTCCTTCCTGCTAGCCTAATAATCTTCCAGGTCTCTATCATTTTCTAGTTTTTGAACCTTTTGCAAGCTTTTGTTTTCTTCTTGACTAGATTTTCAACTGCCTCTGTACACCACAGTTCCTGTAGCCTACCATCTTTTACCTATGCAGAACACCACACAAATATCCCCTGAACATTTGCCACATTTATGCTGTACATTTCCGAGAACACCTGTTCCCAATTTGTGCTTCCAAGTTCCAGCCTGATAGCTTCATATTTCCCCATACTCCAATTAAATGCTTTCTTAACTTATCTGTTCCTATCCCCCTCCAATACAATGGTAAAGGAGATAGAATTGTGATCACTATTCTCCAAAATGCTCTCCCACTGAGACCTGACACCTGACCAGGTTCATTTCCCATACCAGATCAAGTACAGCCTCTCCTCTTGTAGGCTTATCTACACATTGTGTCAGGAAAGCTTCCTGAACACACCTAACAAACCACATCTCATTTAAACCCCTTGCTCTAGCGAGATGCAAATCAATACCGTTAAAGTCGATAAACCTTAAATTGATACCCTTAAAGTTAACCTCCAGGTTGAGTCAGTAGTGAAGAAGGCGAATGCAATGTTGGCATTCATTTCTCGAGGAATAGAGTATAGGAGCAGGGATGTGATGTTGAGGCTCTATAAGGCGCTGGTGAGACCTCACTTGGAGTACTGTTGGCAGTTTTGGTCTCCTTATTTAAGAAAGGATGTGCTGATGTTGGAGGGGGTACAGAGAAGATTCACTAGAATGATTCCGGGAATGAAAGGGTTAACATATGAGGAACATTTGTCCGCTCTTGGACTGTATTCCTTGGAGTTTAGAAGAATGAGGGGAGACCTCATAGAAACATTTCGAATCTTAAAAGGCATGGACAGAGTGGATGTGGCAAAGTTGTTTCCCATGATGGGGGAGTCTAGTACGAGAGGGCATGACTTCAGGATTGAAGGGCGCCCATTCAGAACAGAAATGCGAAGAAATTTTTTTAGTCAGAGGGTGGTGAATCTATGGAACTTGTTGCCATGGGCAGCAGTAGAGGCCAAGTCATTGGGTGTATTTAAGGCAGGGATTGATAGATATCTGAGTAGCCAGGGCATCAAAGGTTATGGTGAGAAGGCGGGGGAGTGGGACTAAATGGGAGAATGGATCAGCTCATGATAAAATGGCAGAGCAGACTCGATGGGCCGAATGGACGACTTCTGCTCCTTTGTCTTACGGCCTTAATATTGGGGAAATTAAAATCCCCCATCACAACAACCCTATTATTACTGCACTGTTCCAGAATCTGTCTCCCCATCTGCTCCTCAATGTCCCTGTTACTACTGGGTGGTCTATTAATAAAAACACCTAGTAGAGTTATTGACCCCTTCCTGTTTCTAACTTCCACCCACAGACTCAGTAGACAATCCCTCCACGATTTCCTCCTTTTCTGCAGCCGTGACATTATCTCTGATCAGCAGTGCCATGCCCCCACCTCCTTTGCCTCCCTCCCTGTCCTTTCTGAAACATCTAAAGCCTGGCACTCTAAGTAACCGTTCCTGCCCCTGAGCTGTCCAACTCTCTGTAATGGTCACAACATCATAGCTCCAAGTACTGATCCACGCTCTAAGCTCATCTGCTTTGTTCATGATACTCCTTGTATTAATATAGACACATCTCAAACCATCAGTCTGAGCGCATCCCTTCTATATCACTTGCCTATCCTCCCTCTCTCACTGTATCCAAGATTTTTCTATTTGTGAGCCAACCGTCCCTTCCTCTGTTTCTTCAGTTTAGTTCCCATCCCCCAGGAATTCTAGTTTAAACTTTCCCCAATAGCCTCAGCTAACCTCCCTGCCAGGATATTGGTCCCCACCACCAGATTCAAGTGCAACCCGTCCTTTTTGTACAGGTCATGCCTGCCCCAAAAGAGGTCCCAATGATCCAGAAATCTGAATTCCTGCCCCCACTCCAATCCCTCAGTCATACATTTTTCGTCCACCTCATTCTATTACTACACTCACTGTCGTGTGGCATAAGCAGCAATTCCCAGATTACTGCCTTTGAGGTCCTACTCCTCAGCTTCTTTCCTAACTCCCTGTAGTCTTTCAGGACCTCCTCCCTTTTCCCACCTATGTCGTTGGTACCAATATGTACCACAACCTCTGGCTTTTCACCTTCCCACTTCAGGATATCGTGGACACAATCAGAAACATCCCGGACCTTGGCACCTGGGAGGTAAACTACTATTGTGTTTCTTTCCTGCGTCCACAGAATTGCCTACCTGACCCCCTAACTATAGAGTCCCCCATCACTGCTGCCATCCTCTTCCTTTCCCTACCCTTCTAAGCCACAGGGCCAGATTCTGTGCCAGAGGCACGACCACTGTTGCTTCCCCCAGGTAGGCTGTCCCTCCTAACAGTACTCAAGCAGGAGTACTTATTGTCAAGGGGTACAGTCACAGGGGTACTCTCTAGCATCTGACTATTGCCCTTCCCTCTCCTGACTGTTACCCACTTATCTGTCTCCCAAGGCCCCGGTGTGACTACTTGCTATAGCTCCTCTCTGTCACCTCCTCACTTTCCCTGACCAGATGAAGGTCATTGAGCTGCATCTCCAGTTCCCTAACCCAGTCCCTAAGGAGCTGCAGCTTGGCGCACCTGGCGCAGATGTGGCTGTCCGGGAGTTTGGGAGTCTCCCAGACTTCTCACATCTGCCACCAGGTACAGAACACTGGCCTCACAGACATACTTCCTGTTCCTATTCTACACAAGTAACTTACTTAGCCTTGACCCGTTATCGCCAAAGCCCCATTGAGCCAAAGCCCTCCTACTCCGACGCCCGTTCTATAAAGCTGTCTTCTTTTTAACTTCTTCCTGCTGGTCTAACTTGCTGACATCGACGCGCCTTCGCAGTCATGCCTCGATCCCTATATCCCTAATCTCTTTATAACTTGGGAATGTACACCAGCAGGTAAAAGGGATTTGTTAACTTTTTGTACCAGCTACATCCACAATTGCCGAAACAAGGGAACTGTTTGGCTCCGAACAGCTCCTGGAACATCAGAGGACAGGGGGAAGAAAACATACAGGATGCAAACAAAAGACAAAATTTCCTAGTTAGTAGATGAAGATTTGTGTTTTGTTCATACCTGGATGTAGTCAGAACTTGTGAATTTCGATGCAAAAGCTAAAGCTATACGAGTATCTAGATTCTGTAAGGAAAACAGATGATGTCACTCAAGATTAAACAGTCTGGAATAAGTAATATAAATCAATCTAGTATTGCAGCTACGATGGCCACATGCATGCACAAAAATAGTAGAGTTGTAATGCCTTCCAAGTATAATGAGAAGCAAACTCTAGTCCACATTGCTGCTTCAAAATTCAGTGAGGAGTTTTAATTTTGCACTAACAGCTTCTGATGTGTCATTCAAGTCTTTTGGAAAAGATATTCAAACAGCTCCTTGCTCTAGAGGATAAAGTTTTATACTTCTGCCTGAAAAATGACCCTTTAAGCACCAAAATACTTCTACAAAAACAGACATACAGGTGTCTCCCGCTTTTTGAACGTTCGCTTTACGAAACCTCACTGTTACAAAAGACCTACATTAGTACCCCGTTTTCGCTTTCAGAAGGTGTTTTCACTGTTACGATAAAAAATCAGCGCGCGATAAAAGGCAGCGCGCGCCCCGAGCAGCCGCTCTCCCCTGGTTTTGCTTATCAAAGCTCACTGAGTTCCAGGGAGAGGAACACTCTGCCTAACACCTAGTCTCTGAAGTTACCTCAGGGTGCAAGAGCCAGTGATTTCAGCCCTCCTTATCAGCTGGGCTGGAAGTGTGGACAGCATAATTCTCTACTACTACAATAACTACCACAGATCCTACTAGCGTGTAAACAAGCCTATGTGTTCATTTTTCAAAGAAATTGATGATGTTAAATTATAACAAATATACTACAACTTATTTCGTAACACTTTCAGAGAGACAATGGACAGATAGGATACATTCTAGTCTGCCCTCCTTAGAGACAAAATCCACTTGTTTGGGCTGTGGAATGCGCTAACCAGATGAAAGAATGAGTTGGACAGTGGGAGTTGAATAATCCCAGATGAAATCTAACAGTGACAAATGCAGAGGGGTGCATATAGGAAAGGAGAATGGACAATTTGTTATATACTGTGAGAGATGGGATAATAGCCAAACATTGCACAGCTGCTATCACAGGCAAGACACTTACGCAAAAGCAGAATAAACTTATTTCCACTCTCTGTAGCAGATCATTTTCTGATAAATAGTGATGAAAATCAACTCCAGGCACCCAAGATTTGAAAAGTGATGAGCCAAAGCCACTCTAACGACTGGCCGCTCTGCTTGCACTTGAATTATTTTATTGGCCCTTTCTAACGAATCCCTCTTGCTGATTCAGCAATACTGCGGCAAAACTGTGCCATCAAAATCTCGATTAAAAAGTAGCCCTTTTCACGCACTCCTGGTGTAGATTGTGCAACTGCTATCTAACTCTTACCTATCCTGCTCACGAAGTCTTCAGAAAATCATTTGATTTATCAAATGAGTAGGCAGTAGGAGAGAGGCAGCGCACCGCACGCTTGCGTAGCCCTCCGGTGAAAATGATATCGTATCTGTTAAATAGGGGCGGTGGACAATTCTGATTTGATGGAGAATGGACGTGAAAGCACACAGGAACATCTGGAGAAATTTCTGAAACGCTTGTTCGCTGCTGTTGTTACTGCGTGGTCGGGAATCTTTCGGAGGGTAGGCCTCAAAATCCCCGGCTTTGCCTGCTGGTGGCAACCGAGGTTGAGGTCGAATCGTTCGGACAGAGATGGCGCTCAGTACTGGGTGTCGGAGAACTGATCAGAGCTCGAAGCTTTCAGATGACTCAGAGTTGGACCGTGGTCGAGTATGGCAGGCAGAGTTTTTCTTCCTTCTCCCGCCTGTGTGAGATGTGGGACATTTGAGAGACTTTGAACTTTTACTGTGCTCATGGACTTCTTCATCAAGTTATGGTATTGTTGCACTGTTGTAACTATATGTTATAATTATGTGGTTTTGTCAGTTTTTTCAGTCTTGGTCTGTCCTGTGTTTTGTGATATCACATCGGAGGAAATATTGTATCATTTCTTAATGCATGCATTACTAAATGACAATAAAAGAGGACTACCTGTCTTCATAATCTAAAAATATTATTTTCTCCTCATAAAACCATCTTCATTCTTCATATTATGTTATTGTTTCCACAGTGCCCACATTCCATTCTCTTAAAGGCAGGGCTAGCAATTGCCAGCAACAAACAGGAGGCTAACCGCTCTACAACCCCATAGTTTTCTCTCTGCAGCTGTTCTTACACAGCAGTGCTACATGTGTTAGTGTCTGGTACCCTGGGACAGACCTGGAACCAGAGGATTTCAAAAAGAGCATCATTAATGCATACACAATCTCTGGATATACTCCATCTGAAAATCTGGGATGCAGAACATCACATGCAGGAGGTTTTTCTCATCTCAGTCCTTTTAAAGTATCACTTAGTAGAAAATGGCAAAAATATAATCATTCTGAACTACACCTAACTGAACTGCTGATAGTTAATTATTTCAACTAACTAAATGGAAAATTTTCTTTCCATTTTCAAAACACGAATGGTGCTCAGCTGATACAAATAAGCAGAAGTAAATAACTTGCACACTAATTTTGCTTTGTACAGGATTACAGCCAGCTACAACAAGGACTTGAACAGCTGCCTACAGACCACAGAGGGATTCAAAGACATCCAAGGAGTGCAAAAAAATAGTTACTTTGAAGCACAGTTAATCAGTACCGGGAATTAGGTAATGAAGGGCAATCTTTCCACCATACAAAAGCATTCAGGTTAGTGTTTTTAATTAAAAACAATTCCTTACCATTTTGTCGTATTGATTATTAAAATCCATGTTCAAAAACTCTCGAATCTCACTCAAAATACAGATAAGGTGTGCAGTCTGTACTTCCTCCAACTCTGGAATGTGCAAGTCTACTACTGTTGCACCCAAACTTATTAAGTGCTGTACCGCTGCATTAAAGTGAGACAAAATTAACTACGACTTAGAAAGTACATGAATAATTTGTGTGCATTTTCTTGTTTATAGATATATTTTCAGATTTTCATATTTGATTATGGAGACCACATGTTATGAGGCCTCCTACTCTGACCAAAGTTATGAGGGCTGATTTTAGTGATAAAAGGTAACACAATGTCTCCAATTCCCTCCCCTTTGCAGATGCAATATTTCAGCAAGACACCCTTCTGCAAATCCGGTGATATCTCAAACATCACAATTTCAGATCCGACAGCTAATTTTTAAAATGTTGAAGCAATAACTATTTACACACCTGGTCAATCTTCATTCTCCTTTTCAAATCTGATCATTTTATTTTCTGTCAAGGTACATGCATTCACAGAGAGGAAATGATACATTTTTCACCCATACTTCTAATGGTATGAATCAGCATGGGGGAAGAGATGTAATTCACAAAGACAGTACTTTCCCTTTCTCTTGCTAGGCTGTCACAGGTCAAGGATGAAACACCACCCATATAGAATACCATTGGTCAAGATGACCTCATCACTACCAGCATGCTGAAATGGAATTCCACAAACACGATCTTCCCCAAGGCTCCTGTTTCCTCCAACATCCCAAAGACACAGGGATTGGTAGGTTAACTGGCCATTGTAAGTTCCTTAAGTGAGGGTAATGGTAGAATCTGGAGGGAGCTGAAGGGAATGTGGTGGGTGCTGGTAAACAGAATACAGAAAAACTGAGTAGGGGAAATGGGAGCTGGTATTGACGAAGGTTGAAGTGGGCTCCTATATCACAAGGAGTTAGGGAAATACAAGTTTATCTGGGTGCAGCTTGGATTACACTGAACTGGCCTCTGGAGCATCTTAGTGGATAATTTTTTTCACTCAAATGTCCATCCTATACAGTCTTGCCTACCAAAATTTAAATCAGGAAATTACACAGGCACAGGTGATTTATGTCCAGTAAACCCAACAAATGCTGAACTTGTGGACTCTGTTTATAATCCAGTAATAATCTGCACTCAGAGATGAGGACACGCACATAGCATGTTTTCTTTAAACTGATGAACTTTGAAATCCCAAATTTACCCTTTGATCACATCTCAACTTGAAATCCAGATGAAACACATCTTAGTGTCTAAATGCATGCTGTGAAATCCTCCCAGTTAAATTACAAGGCGTGAATCATAGGCCAACGTCAACAAGGACCCATGTAATAGCTGGCCAGTCTTCAGAGAGGAGGCTTAGGATGTAATGCCAATTTTTCTCTTTCTTCTTGCCCACCCATATAAAGACAGAGATACAGCTTAATTACATCAAATAATATTCTTCCAATTTATGCGAGTCCAGTTTTGGAGGTAGAGACTGTCCAGATGACTCTCCATTCCATTATATATCGCAACAAATTTTAAAGTTTTAACATATCCATACCTCTCTGGCAAACATTTAAAACATCAGATTCACAGTCCTGTTAAAAGAGAAGAGAAATTTCAGACCATAGTGGAATTTTAAAATAGAATATAATACAAACATTGCAAAATGGGAATCAAGACACAGAGGCTGCAGAGAAGGTTGTGGTGTGCATCTGGCTGAGTTAGGAAAGTGGCAAACTGAGACTTAGCCGGAACTACTGGATTCGTACCTTCTCTTTGGGAGCCATTTTAAAAAGGTAGGAGACACTTACTGGGCACATCCTAATTGTGTCATATAGAAAGCACCTCCAGCATATTCCATAACTTTACCCTGATTAATATCTAGTAGGCTATACAGACTCTAAAACAATGAAATTAGATACACATTTCATCCTATACTTCCAAAAAAAAATCAACTGCAGCGCTGAAAGCTCACTAATTCCAGAGAATTGTCAATTAATTCCCTCTATGGTCCATTGAAATTGTAAATACTGTTAGGACAATTTTCTTCAGGTACTTCCAGGGAATAGTTCCAATCGTTCTTACTTCAATTGAGTTAAGTGACTGTGTTGGATTTAAGATTTCTTTCTACAGAAGGCAGCTTACCCTCGGCTTCACCCCAAGTACCTGAGTACCTCACCAGATAAGCGGCTCACACACCAGACTCAAATGAAAAGCAGCCAAAAAAATAAAAGCAAGGATGAATATGGTGTGGAAACCTGCCAGGAAGCAGGTCTAGAACATTCCACACTGCAGTAGCTCTTGTACACTCTACTGCTTGCCTCTCAGTCTTGCAACAGCCATGCCACATGCCATGTCTTGGACATTGAAAGAGCTTTAACTCCTCTCCAACTGAGCAGTATAATTGCCAGCCACACACCCCCCCCCCCACCTTTTGCCCAGATTCCAATGTCATCCCCAAGGTATAGAGTCCTGAGCAACAGCCTCCCCATTCATGGAGAACCTCCACAAAACTGTTATAAGTGATGCCACTCTACGCATTTTTTGTACCTGACAATACATTCCCACACAAATTTATTCCACTACAGTAGGTGAAGATGCACTTTACCGTGAAGAACTTCCAATCTATTCCAAATCTTATATTCTGTAGATCAGGATGTGCAATATCATCAAAATTCAATGGCGGCTGGTTCAGACCTGAAAGAACAACATGACAGCAGTCCACAATGGATCCAGTCTGAAACCAATCCCCATAAAGAAAAACGGTTTTTACACCAAGAAAAAAAAAGATGAAACCAGTGACCAAATGGTCACAGCAAAATCACGGCAGACAACTTGGCCCATTTTCCTGCAGTGGCTCTTTGAAAGAGGAATTCCAATTTCTTCAAACCTACTTTTCATCTTTAATCCTATACACTGCTGAAAATAAATTATGTTATTAAACTCTTTTTAATAATTTGTCACTTCTAGAGACTGCATTTCAGATTTCAAAACATTATGGGAAAAGGATAATCTCATCTCCCATTTTGATCTTTTCTTTAAATCTAAGGTTATTCAGAAATAAACTTTCACCACTATGAAAACCACAAAACCTCAAACTTTCTCTATTGCAAAAGGAATCAAAATCTTATATTTTCTAACCACTCCGGACAGAAGATGCCTTTCCCATTTGCCATCTTGATAATTATCCCTAGTAACATTTCTGAAATCTTTATGTCTTCCCCAAAGAGCACTGTCAAAATTTTCCTCCAGTTGATGCCCAACCACTGGAAAATAAAACTGGAGAAACAAGATCTCTTTATTTTTAAAATCCCTCCCTAACAAACCTTGATTTGTTTTTGGAACCACTTTTCTGCATTTTTTCAGAATCCATAACTACAGGTCTTCCCCAGTTTATGAATGCCTGGTTTATGGAGACGTGGTATTTACAAATGACTATTAAGGAGACCAGAGGGATAAAATCGGTATCTGCTGTGGTGCGGCAGCCATCTTCTACCACATGGGAATGGAGTATTTCTATATTTCTTCTCTCTCTACTGCTGTGCCCACTCTCCAACCCCAGCTGGGTCAACCCAAGCAGAGAGTTGGGAGCACTCAGTCCCAGAGTGAGCAGGCTTACTCATAGGTTCAAGAGGCCTGCTGGCTGCTGCATTCATTTTACCCTCCATCTTCACAAGCCTTTCAGGGCCTGCTAGAGTGAAGTATCCCCACAGCCTGGTGCAGCCACCACCATACTTCATAGTAAGGATGGTGTGCTTTCGATGATGCGTGGTGTTTGGCTTACGCCAAACATACTACCATTTAGTCTGATGGCCAAAAAGTTCAATTTTGGTTTCATCAGACCATAGACCCCTTTTCCAGCTGACTTCACTGTCTTCTACGTGCTTTTTGGCAAACTCTGAGATATCATTTGAGATTTTTTTTTAAAAAGTTGCTTTCTCTTTGCCGCTCTCCCATAAAGCTATGACTGGTGAAGCAGCTGGGCAACAGTTACTGTATGCACAGTCTCTCCCATCTCAGCCACTGAAGCTTGTAACTCTTCCAGAGTTGTCATAGGTCTCTTGGTGGTCTCCCTCACTAGTCCCCACTTGTGCGGTCACTCAAGAGGACGGCCTGCTCTAGGCAAATTTACAGCTGTACCATATTCTTTCCATTTCTTGAAGATCGAATTTACTGTACTCCAAGGGATATTCAGTGACTTGGAAAATTTCTTGTATCCATCTCCTGACTTGTGCTTTTCAATAACCTTTTTGTGGAGTTGCTTGGAGTGTTGTTTTGTCTTGTCTTCATGATGTAATTTTTGCCAGGATAATGACTCACCAGCAGGTGTACTTTTACTACAATCAATTGAATCACCTTGACTGCACATGGTAATCTCCATTTAACTAATTATGTGTCTCCTAAAACCAATTGGCTGCACCAGTGATGACTTGGTGTGTCATATTAAGGGGGGGGGGGGCTCTGAATACTTTTGTAATCAATTAGTTTGTGTTTTATATTCGTAATTAATTTAGATCACTTTACAGAGATCTGTTTTTTCTTTGACAAGAAAGAGTCTTTTTCCTTTGATCAGTATCGAAAAAGCCAAATTAAATCCACTGTGATTCAATGTTTTAAAAATAAAATATAAAAATTCCAAAGGGGGTGGGTGAATACTTTTTATAGGCAATGTAAGTTTATTCAAGAGATAGACTGAGGAACAAACCAGACTATGTTACCACGGGTGTCGTGCATTAAGACAGGATTAATTAACAATCTCATAGAGAAGGAACCTCAGGAGAGCATGATCACAGCATGGAAGAATTTCATATTCAGTTCGAGTGAGATAAATATCAGTCCAAAGCCAATGTTTTAAACTTAAATAAAGGCAATTAGACTGAAATAATAATATGTTGGCTCGTTGCTCTCAGAATACAGATTAAAGGCGGCTTTAATCTGTAATTTAACAGCAGGAAATATTTGTGGAGATGCTTCATACAACTCAGCAAACGTAGAACCCAATGTAAAACAGAATACTCTGCTAGAGGGATGCAATCTCTGGCTAACCAAGGATGGTCAAAAAAAATCCAAAAGGCACAGAATTTTGCAAAGATTCGTGGGAGGTCAGAAGACTGGGAAATGTTTAGTCAACATTTAATACTTTCTAAACTAGGAAGAAGTGATGACAGCAAACTACCATTGGCAAGATTGGACTCCACTATTAACAATATTGAAAAAACTAAAGAGTCAATATTGTTTTATGAAAGGGATATCATGTTGGAACATCTTGCAAGAGTTCTTTGAAGATGTAACAACAAACTGGGTGGATAAAGGGAACCAATAAATAGAGTATGTTTGGAACTCTAGAGGACTTTAGATAAGGTGTCACATAAAAGGTGACTGTCACACAACAGCACAAGAGACAGAAATTATTATATTGTCCTGGATATAGAAATGGTAATTACCAGAAAACAGGATGAGGATAAATGAATTATTTTCAGTTGGCAAGCAACAATTGGTGGTGGGGGTGGGGGGGGGGTGAGACTACACATGTGCTACAATGAATTTTGGGAGGGGTCCTAGTACATAAAAAACAAAGATTAGCATATGTACAGCAAGAAGTCAGGAAGAATAATAGAACATTAGCATTTATTCCAAGAGTAATAGAGTAGAAGTAGAGACATTGTCAAACACCTTTGTAAAACCTGGTGTGATTCCAGGTTTGGTTTTAATATCAGCACATCACACAAACCAATCTTCCGTCCGTGGACTCACTTTACACCGCACGCTGTCGGAGCAGTGCTGCCAGGATAATCAAGGACATGACCCACCCAACGAACACACTATTCGTCCCTCTTCCCTCCGGGAGAAGGTTCAAGAGTTTGAAGACTCATACAGCCAGATTTGGGAACAGCTTCTTTCCAACTGTGATAAGACTGCTGAACGGATCCTGACCCGGATCTGGGCTGTACCCTCCAAATATCCAGACCTGCCTCTCGGTTTTTTTGCACTACCTTACTTCCCATTTTTCTATTTTCTATTTATGATTTATAATTTAAGTTTTTAATATTTACTAATTTTAACTATTTTTAATATTTTTAATATTTAATATTTGTAATCCAGGGAGTGTGAAGCGCAGAATCAAATATTGCTGTGAAGATCGTACGTTCTAGTATCAATTGTTTGGCGATAATGAAGTATAAAGTATAAAGTAATAGCTAAGAAAGGATTTACTTGCATTAGAGGCAATAAAGAGAAATTTCATTAGACTTAAAGTTTCTTCATCTATCAATTCCTTTAATAGGTTGGGCCTACACTCATTAGAAGAATGAGAGGTGAACATACCAGTAGGGAGCCACGGTGACTGGGTCTCTGGCCAACAGCAGTGGGATGAAGAGGACTGCAGTGGTGATTGGAGATTTCATAGTCAGAGGAACAGAGACACTATTGTGTGGGCTCTATAGAGACACCCCGATGATATGTTGCCTCCCAGGTGTTAGGGTCAGAGGTCTCGGATCGGGTCCATGGCATTCTAAAGCGGGAGGGTGAGCAGCCAGAGGTCTAGGTATATATTGGCACCATTGACACAAGTAAAAGATGTGAGGAGGTCTGAAGAGAGGTTTTAAGGAGCTAGGTAGAAAGCTGAGAAACAGGACCTCCATGGTAGTAATCTCTGGATTGTTGTCCATGCCACATGCCAGTGAGGGTAAGATTAGGATAACTGGCAGGTGAATGTGTGGCTGAGGAACTCGTGCACAGGGCAGGGATTCAAATTTATGGATCATTGGGATCTCTTCCGGGGGAGGTGTGACCTGTACAAAAGTGAAGGGTTGCACCTGAACCCAAAGGGGACCAATGTCCTTGTGGGTGGGTTTGCTCGAGAGGGTTTAAACTAATTTGGCAGGGAGAGGGGGTAGTTGGTTTACAAACAGAGGCACTGTGTAGTGAGACTCCTAGCAAGAAGAGGCTGATGATAGGGCAAAATTGCAGACAACAGGATGAGCTGCAATTTTAAAGGCAAACAAAAAAAAATGAAAAACGTGAATACAGAACTGAAGGTGTTATATTTGAATGTGCGCAGTATACGGAATAAGGTAGATGAATTTGTAGCACAGTTACAGATGGGCATATATGACGTTGTGGGCATCAGTGAATTATGGAAAATGCAATGTTAGCATTCATTTGAAGAGGACTAGAATATAAAAGCAAGGATGTAATGTTGAGGCTTTACAAAGCACTGATGAGGCCTCACTTGGAATATTGTGAGCAGTTTTGGGACCCTTACCTTAGAAAGGATGTGCTGAAACTGAAGAGGGTTCAAAGGAGGTTCATGAAATGATTCAGGATTGAATGACTTGTCACATGTAGAGCGTTTGATGACTTTGGGTCTGTACTTACTGGAATTCAGAAGAATGGGGGTGACTTCATTGAAACCTACCAAATGTTGAAAGGCCTCTGTAGAATGGAGAGGATTTTTCCTATGGTGGAGAAGTCTAAGACCAGAGGACACAGCCTCAGAATAGGGAAGCATCCTTCTAGGATGGAGATGAGGAGAAATTTCTTTAGCCAGAGAGTGCTGAATCTGTGGAATGCTGTGGAACTCCACAGGAGGCTGTGCAGGTCAAGTCTTTAAGGTAGGGGTTGATAGATTCTTGATTAGACAGACCATGAAGGGTTATGGGGAGAAGGGAGGAGATTGGAGCTGAGACAGAAAATGGATCAGCCATGATGAAATGGTGGAGCACTTGAAGGGCCAAATGGCCTAATTCCTACTCCTATATTATAGGTCTTATATTGAAACATAATAAAATCTGAGGAGGATTAACAGGATGAATGCTGAGAGAATGTTTCTTGTTGTGGGGCATCTAGAACCAAGGGGCATACTTTCGATTAATTGTTCACCCAGAGAAGAAAAGCCTTCTGATCTCCAAGAGGCTGCTAAATCTTTGGAATTGCACACCACAGTGCAGAATTATTGAGTACATGATCCACACAGATTTAAACTGCAAAGGATATGAGATGAGAGTGGGACAGTGGTGCTGAAGCCCAGACTGGGTCAGCCACATAATGGCTCAGCAAGCTCAAGGAGCTGCTTAATATGTTTTTACAATCATATGTTCGAATATGAAAAGGTGCAACGCCTACAGTCCTACTATCGAGATTTTCAGCCTCAGTCCAATGAACTTTTATGCGTTTTCCTTTTTTTTAAAAAAAAAAGGAAATGTTGACGTACCATTTCTGATATAGGCTGATTTCTGCGCAATGTGGAAGATGGCCATGAGGCTGCACTCCCAGATTTAAAATAGTCACTTCTATTGGAACTACGCCGGTAATAATTTTCTCAGACACTAAGTGCATTTACTTTGATGCTCTAAATTTCAAACAATGATTTTCAGAAGTATTATGTACAAATAAGTTAGAACACTTACTGTATGAGTAATTAGGGTCTGGGCCAGCCAGAATTGTATAGACCATGGCGACATCTTTTACAGAGGTACAAAACGGTCCTGGAAATACACATTATTCAGAATTTCAGCTTTGAACAACAGAATTAACAGTTTTTTCATTACTACTTTAGAAACAAAGGAGAAAACTAGATTAAGTAGGGAATTGAAGAGGATATTGAATTCTTTGAGCAAACTGGCTGAGAAATTTATTGCCACCAGGGGGAAGCACAGTGTGAACTTGCCACACTGAATGAATTAAGTTCAATCATACCTATACAAGGCATTGAATACAAGTGAATTGCCCATATATCCTCCCTGCACGGAGCTTCGATCTGCATTGGGAGTTAGTTGAGTCCTGGTGAAACCAGGGAGAATCATCATTGGATGGGGTCAGGCCAACTGATTTGGGGGAGGGGGGGTAGGATCAGTGTCTCAGCCCATGGCCATGACCTGCTCAGAGTACGATTATTAAAAATATCATTCTGAGTATGTTTAATGAACAGGTGTATCCTACGATAAAGTGAACCAAAGTCCTGAGAACCGAGTGCAGACAATTACATCACTTCACATGTGTCTGATAACACAAGGGTGTTTCGAGGCCAGAGGTGCCCAGCTAAATTTCCAGTATGCTGCTTCAACTCTTTGCAATCAAACACACAAGTGTGGCACACAAAAATTACTATGTCATTATTTCCTTTTGTTTCACATCATTAACAAAAATAACAATGTACACAAGGAAAATCTGAAGCCACGTGATAAGGAGTTGGTGCAGGAGGGAGGGCTTCAAGTTTTGGATCATTGGGCTCTCTTCCAGGAAAGGTGGGACTTGTACAGAAGGGATAGTTTGCACCTGGACTGGAAGGGGATTAATATCCTAGCGGAAAGACTTTCTGATGCTGCATGGGGCGGGGGGGGGGTGGAGTTTAAACTAGAGTTGCGGACGATGGGGACCAGAGCACCAACAGATAGTGGAGTGACTGTGGAGAAAGATGTTAAGCCTACATACAAAGTCAGGAATCAAAAGGTTGAGTATGGTGGGACTAATGTTCTGAACTGCACAGTTCAATTTAAGCAGTATTGTAGAAAAGGCGGAAGAGCTTAGGGCATGGATCTATACATGGGATTATAGTATTGCAGCCATTAGTGAGACTTGCTTGCAGGAAGAGCAGGACTGGCCAATGTTCTGGGGTTCCATTGTTTTAGATGAGATACGAGTGGGAGGGATTAAAGGGGATGAGGTGGCATTACTAGTCAGGAAAAATGTCACAGCTCTCAGATAGGTCAGACTGGAGAGCTTGTCTAGTGATACTTTCTGGGTAGAATGGAGGAACAAGAAAGGTATGACCACGTTAATGGGATTATATTATAGACCACCCAGTAGTTCGTCAGAATGAGGAACACATTTGTAGGGAGATGGCAGATTGATGCGAGAAACACAAGGTTGTGATAGGTAGGTGATTTTTAGTTTCCACATATTGACTGGAACTCCCATCCTGTAAAAGGACTAGATGGGAAAGAGTTTGTCAGATGTGTTCAGGAAAGTTTCCTTAAGCACCACGTAGAAGTCCCTACTAGACAGAGTATGTTACTTGCTCTCCTGTTAGGGAATGAAGACAGGTCAGATGACAAAAGCTTGTGCAGAGGAACACTTTGCATCTAGTGATCGTAATGCCATTAGTTTCCTGGTAATTATGGAAAAGGCTGGGTCTGGTCCTCAGATTGAGGTTCTAAATTGGAGAAAGGTCAATTTTGATGGTATCAGAAAGGATCCAGCAAGCGTGGATTGGGACCCCCAAATCCTGACGAAGGGTCTCGGCCTGAAACGTCGACTGCACCTCTTCCTAGAGATGCTGCCTGGCCTGCTGCGTTCACCAGCAACTTTTATGTGTGTTGCCTGAATTTCCAGCATCTGCAGAATTCCTACTGTTTGTGGATTGGGACAGGTTGTTTTCTGGCTAAGATGTACTTTGTAAGTGGGAGGCCTTCAAAAATGAAATTTTGAGAGAACAGAGTTTATATGTTCCTGTCAGAATAAAAGGCAAGGATAACACGTTCAGGGAATCTTGGTTTTTGAGGTGGAGACCCTGGTTAAGAAAAAGGTGGTGCATAGCAGGTATATGCAGACAGGAACAAATAAGGTGCTTGAGGACTATTGGAAATGCAAGAGAACACTTAAGAAGGATATCAGGAGGGCTAAAAGAGGTTGCCCTAGCAGATAAGGTGAAGAAGAACTCCAAGGGTTTCTACAGATTATACTTAGAGCAAAAAGGATAGCAAGGGACAAAATTAGTCCTCTGGAAGATCAGAGTGGCAATCTATGTGTGGACCCCCGGAGATCATAAATGGATTTTTGCATCTGTATTTACTTGGGAGATGGACAGAGTCAATAGAAATGAGGCAAAGCAGCAGCAAGATCATGGACCCTACACAGATTACAGAGAGGAGACGTTTGCTGTCTTGAGGCAAATTAGGATGGATAAATCCCCAGGATCTGAGAAGGCATTATCTTGGACCCTGTGGGAGGCAAGTGCAGAAATTGTAGGGGGCTTAGCAGGGATATTTAAAACATCATTAGCCAAGGGTGAGTCACCGCATGTTGGAGGATAGGTAATGTTGTTCTGTTGTTTAAAAAAGACTCAGAATAAATCAGGGAATGATAGGCCAGTGAAGCTGACATCAGCAGTGGGATAGTTATTGGAAGGTATTCTAAGAGATCCAATATATTTCGATAGACAGAATTGTTAGGAATAATCAAGATGGCTTTGTGCATGCTAGGTCGTGTCTAATCAATCTTTGAGATTTGAGGAAGCTACCAGGAAAACTGATGAAGGCAAGGTAATCGATATCTGCATGAACTTCAGCAAGGTGTTTTGACAAGAACCCACATGGAAGGTTGGTAAAGAAGTTTCAGTCACTTGGCATTCAAGGCGAGGTAGTAAACTGGATTAAACATTAGCTTCACAGGAGAAGCCAGAGAGTAGTTGCAGATGGTTGCCTCTCTGACTGGAGGCCTGTGACTAGTGGTGTGCGGTGGGAATCAATGCTGGGTCCTTTGTTATTTGTCATCAAATCAGTGAACTGGTTGATATTGTGGTAAACTAGATCAGCAAATTTGTGGATGACACCAAGATTGGGGGGGTGTAGTTGACACAGAGAAAGACCAAAGTTTGCAATGGGATCTGGAGCTGCCGGAAAAATGGGCTAAAAAAAAAACGCCAGATGGAATTTAATGCAGACAAGTGTGAGGTGTTGTACTTTAGGAGGACAACCAGGGTAGATTTTATACAGTGAGCGGTAGGACACCGAGGAGTGTGGTAGAACAGAGGGATCTGGGAATACAGATCCATAATTCCTTGAAAGTAGCGTCACAGGTATATATGGTCATAAAGAGAGCTTTTTGCGTATCAAAAATCCTGTATTGAGTACAGGAGTTGGAATGTTATGTTGAAATTATACAAGACGTTGATGAAGCCTAATTTGAAGTATTGTGTGCAGTTTTAATGACCTACCTACAGGAAAGATGCAAATAAGATTGTAAGAGTGCAGAGAAAATTTACAAGAATGTTGGTGGGACTTGAAGACCTGAATTACACAGAAAGATTAAATAGAACATATATGAGATTTAAAGGAGATTTGATAGAAGCAGACACAATTATGAGGATACAGATAGGTTAAATGCAAGCAGGTTCTTTTCCTACTGAGTTTAGGCGAGACTACTAGAGGTCATGGGTTAAAGGTGAAAGGTGAAATTTTTAAGGGGAACATGAAGGGGAGCTTCTTCACTCAGAGGGTGTGGAACAAGCTACCAGCACAAATGATGCATCCTGGTTCGATTTCAACATTTAAGAGAAATTTGGATAGGTACACGGACAGGAGGGCTATGGTCCAAGTACAGGATGATGAGACTAGGCAGATTAATGGTTTAGCATAAACTAGAAGGGCTGAAGGGCTTGTTTCAGTGCTATATAGTTCAAATGTTGATCAGATTTTCTTTAGGAAAACAAGATACATAAACTGAAATTAATTCGATTAAGTCCTGATGTCTACTATTCTTGAACGTCAGGAAAATTACCTTATGTTGTAGGCAAGGGACAATTTCAACATAACATTGCAGAAATATAAATTTGGATTAATTCAAACATTATCAATGTTGGGCTTCAAGGTAAATGGAGAGTGAGTGGGAATATGGATGATAAACCATGATCATATTCAATGTTGAAGCAACTCTGTAGGGCAGAGTAAGTTACGCTTGCTCCTATTCTCTACATTTATATATAAAGATAATGCTGCCCAGTTATCTTTCAAACATTTATACCACTCAACATATTAAAACATTTCATGAAATACTGTTCAGTATATTAAAACTAATATTTTAATAAATTAGGTTTACTATACATATATCATGTACATTTCTTTGAAACTTTAAAAAAAAAGGACAGAAAATTGCATGTGTATCCAAAATCATCTTACCCAAACTAACAGTTGAATAAGAAAGAGGATAAGACCCATAGGAACTGATTCGACCAAAAGTGACTAAAAAGAAAAATAATTCTGTTAACGTTCTTATTTTGTTAGCAATACAATTGTTTCAAATGTTTTGAATATGCATGTCAACACAATTCTGAGACAGTAACAAAAGTCTGAGTACAATTAGAAATGCACAAATTTAACTCCATAAACAGAAAGTCTTGGACGTGAACAATTCCCTGCATTACTGTGGCAATACAATTCAGAAAAATGCACATCAGCTAAAGTGTTCACAAAGTGAAAAGTGTACTGGATGTTCTGTCTGCACAGATTCTTTTCAGATAAATCCCGAAGTCCGACAAGCAATTGTTTCTTCAGTAAAACTTCGTAAAAATCAGATATCAAGCTCATAGGTTTTAGTAGAACATTTCATTCTCCAGCTGAATGAGCACATTTGGCTGAATACTGAGTAACAATAAAGATCTGATGGTGACATAGTCTTTGAATTAATTGGCTTAATAGAGACTGAAAACCATAAACCCAGGAACACAAGTAATGGCAGCTGTAGAATTCAGTTTTAGAAATTCTCAAAGATTATACCATCAGTAAAGATGACCAGAGATACATTTATCTAAATATCCTTAAAATACAAACTGCTTCAGTAAATGAGGACAAGAAAGCTAACCTCCTCACCTTGTCCGACCTAATATTACTTTAGCCCACTACAATACCAGAGGTTTTTGCCATTCAGTTGAATGACAGCAATTTTACCAAACACTAAAGTAGGGTCAGGCAGTACACCCCAGGCTTCGGAAAAAGGTAGCTGAAGAGATTGTGGAGGTATTAGAGTGATCTTTCAAGAATCACAAACTCAATGCCTTCTATGCCCACTTTGAAAGGGACAGTATGGGGACTTCCGGTAGCGCTCATGGAGTGAAGTCGCGTTCTTGACTCGCTCCATTACCTCTTGAGTTTTTTTTTCTTATGATCAGCTATATTTTAATTAACCATTAAGGCATCAACTTTTACAATACTTTGAAATACAGTGGGCTCTCCGATAACTGGATGCGTTTAAGGTCTGCTATGTCTAAGAATGGGAAAAACGGGAAGGATGGCAAACCTCCGGTTAAACCGAAAGGCATTGATTTCCCTCCGATTGAACCACCGGTGACTTTGAAAGCTATATCGGAGTTAATTCAAAGGGAAATTTCAACCTCTGTTACGGAGCTGATTCGTGCGGAAATTTCAACCTCTGTTACGGAGCTGATTCGTGCGGAAATTTCAATTAATTTCCAGAAAATTGCCGATTCAATTGATAAGTGAGCTTAAGATGGGGAAAATCGAAGAAACAATTAATGTAATGAAGAAGAAACTTGACTTTCTGACCTTTAAAAACTCTGACTTAGAATCTAGAATGCGACGGCAGAATCTACGAATGATTGGGGTGCGTGAAGCTGTTGAATCTGATAACCCTATGAAGTATTTTTCTCAACTTTTAAAAGATGCATTTCCTACTGTATTTCCTGACCAACCACCGTTATTGGATCGTGGTCACAGAGTTCCATCATACTCGCCTAGGTCAGATAAACCTCGGCACGTCATTTTACGGTTTCATTACTTTCAAGACAAGGAGAAACTGTTTCGATTCGTTCGATCTAAAGGTTTCATTGATTTTTTGGATCTTAAGTTCCGATTCGTGGAAGATTTCAGTAAACCAATCCGGGATCAACGGGTTCGTTACAGATCTGTGATGTCGGAACTCTACAAGATGGATTTAAGACCAGCGCTTCTTTACCCTGCACGTTTAAGGATTTGTACGTTGGATGGAGCCCTCTGTTTTTTTGACTCTCCATCGGATGCCCAGAGTTATCTGGATCAATTTTCACCTTCAACATCTTAATTGTAATTTTTTAACTATCTCCGTTGATCGGAGGCTGTGAATTTGTCGGTCTTAATGTTTTTTTTGCCCTATTTGGGCAGAAAAGTTTATTTTTGATTACTTAATATGGTTGCTAAACTTTCTTTTTAACTGCGTCATTTCTTTCTTTTTCCCAGGGGATTCTGGGTGGTTACTTCCTTATTGTCATTTTACATATTTCCTTTGTGGCCTTAAATTTTGTAGTTTTTTTTAAAATCTATTTTGTTTTGTAGGTTTTTATAACTAGTTTATGTTAATAATCTTATTTTTTTTGTTGTTTTGTTTATTCATGGGTCTGGGGTTTATTGCGGTTTTTTAATATATTTTCTGGCTTTTATTCTGTTATGTGTTTATTTTAATTGAGTTATCTTTTTTTTATTCTTTTACTGTTTTATAATCAGCTGATCTTTTTTATATTTACACTTTTTTTTTAGGGAGCGTATACCGGAAGTCATGGGGGTAGTTTTAGTGCTTGCTTCTTTCGGGCTGGTCTGCATTAGATTTAGCCTTGGGGTCATGGGGTGGGGGGTGGTGGGAGGGGCTTCACATTTCAGTTTCTTTCTTCTTGGGCTATATACATTATTGAAGTATTGGTTGCGTTCTTCTTCCCGGTATCTCTTGTATGTTCTGTTCCCTCTCCGGGTTCGTGGGTCGAGCCTATTGTCAATCCTCCTTGTTGTGGGTTGACTTTAGGGTTTATGGAGTCTATTATTAATTTTGTCTCCTGGAATACTAATGGTCTTAATCATCCTATTAAAAGGAAAAAAATTTTTAAAGTGTTCCGGAGACTTAAAGCACAAATTTTATTCTTACAAGAGACCCAAGTGCAGAGGGGGGACAGACTACGTTTTTTTAAATTCTGGAAGGAACAACAGTTCCATTCGAACTCCAATGCTAAGATTCGAGGCGTCTCTATTTTTATAGACTCCTCAGTTACTTTTATACAACATGATATTATTTCTGATCCGAATGGTAGATTTCTATTGGTTAGTGGTTTACTATTTAATAAAAAAGTAGTTTTGGTTAATGTTTATGCTCCTAATATGGACTGTCCGGAATTTTATAAATCATTATTTAATCAGTTTCCGAATTTGAATGAGTTTTCATTGATCTGGGGCGGAGATCTTAATACCTGTTTGTCTCCAGCTTTGGACCGTTCGGCTCCTTTACGGACCTTACCTAATAAATCTGCAACTTTGATTAATTCATTCCTTTCTGATTCTGGGTCGACGGACATTTGGCGCTTTTTGCATCCTCAGGAAAAAGATTTTTCTTTTTTCTCACATGTTCATTATTCCTATTCAAGAATTGATTATTTCTTTATTGATTCTCGTCTTATTTCCTCAGTGATTAAATGTGATTATGACTCTATAACCATTTCGGATCATGCTCCACTTAAGCTTTCTATTAAAATTCTGGCCAATATACGAAATAATAGACAGTGGCGTTTTAATTCACTGTTGCTTCAGGACTCAGATTTTGTTAACTTTATGAATGAACAGATTGATCTTTTTTTTACAATTAACCATACAGAGGATATTTCTGTTAACACTCTTTGGGACACGTTTAAAGCTTATATTCGTGGTCAGATTATCTCGTATTCTGCTGCTTTGAGGAAGAAGCAGAAGCAGGAGGAGTTGGTAATTGTGGACAAGATTAAGGAAATTGATAAGAAATATGTTATAGCTCCTTCTGAGGAGTTATATAAACAAAGAACTGAACTTCAAATGGAACACAGTTTATTACTCTTGTCCTCGATTGTAAACCAATTAAAGAAAACAAGAAGTGAATTTTATGTACACAGTGACAAAATTGGCAAACTGTTGGCTAATCAATTGAAGTCTAATTATGCTAAATCTCAAATTAATCAGATTTATAACCAAAATGATCGACTGATACTTGATCATGTGGGGATTAATCAAACCTTCTGTGATTTTTACTCTTCCTTATATCAATCAGAGTCTCCTCGAGATTCTAAATATATGAATGATTTTTTAGATAATTTAGACTTCCCTGAGATTTCACAGGATATGGCTTCTATGTTAGATACTCCCATTACCATGGATGAGAATAAGAATGTTATTTTCTCTATGAATTTGGGGAAAGCTCCTGGCCCTGATGGGTTTACCGTAGAATTTTATAAATGTTTTGCTCCTTCATTAATCCCTTGGCTCTGTAGGGTTTTTGAGGCTTCATTGAAACTTGGTAAACTTCCTGAATCTTTTAATAGAGCGTCAATTTCTTTAATATTAAAGAAGGATAAAGATCCTGCTCAATGTGCATCTTATAGACCAATATCTTTATTAAATATTGATTCTAAAGTTTTTTCTAAGTTATTAGCAAATAGATTAGAAAAAGTACTTCCCTCTATTATTTCGGAAGACCAAACGGGTTTTATTAAAGGTCGTTACTCTTTTTATAATATTCGTACACTGTTAAATATCGTTTATACTCCCTCACAAAATGTTCCTGAGTGTGTTATCTCTTTAGATGCCAAGAAAGCTTTTGATAGAGTAGAATGGCCTTATTTATTTAAGGTGCTTGAAATGTTTAATTTTAGCTCGAAATTTATATCCTGGATTAAACTCTTAGATTATTCTCCTGTGGCCTCAGTCCGTACTAACTCTTTAAGTTCACCTTTTTTCCCTCTTTTTCGAGGTACTCGACAAGGTTGTCCTCTTAGTCCCTTATTATTTGATATTGCTTTAGGACCTCTTGCAATTGCCATTCGAGAATCTCCAAATATTACTGGGATAACTCGGGGCTTAAAGTCCCATAAATTATCACTCTATGCTGATGATTTACTTTTATATATTTCTAATCCTCAAAAATCCATCCCGGCTGTTTTAGAGTTATTAGCACAATTTGGTCTTTTTTCAGGTTATAAATTAAATCTTAGTAAGAGTGAACTCTTTCCGATTAATAAACAACTTCCCTTATATTATAAATTTCCATTTAAATTGATTAATAATTATTTTTCATATCTTGGGATTAAAATTACTTGTAAATACAAAGATTTATTTAAGACCAACTTTTTACCATTAATAGTCCATATTACTCAACTTTCATCTAAATGGTTTCCTTTATATTTAACTTTGATTGGTCGTATTAATGCAGTTAAGATGTTTTTTTTGCCAAAATTTTTATATATGTTTTAAGCATTACCAATCTTTGTTCCAAAATCTTTTTTTGACAAAGTTGACTCTAAAATTTCTTCATTTATTTGGCAGAATAGAAACCCGAGACTGGGTAAAATACATTTACAGAAAGCTAAGAGAGATGGAGGCTTAGCATTACCTAACTTTAGATTTTATTATTGGGCAATTAATATTCGACATATGAAATTCTGGTTACTGGACCAGGATATACTATCCATTCCTAAATGGGTAGTATTGGAATTACAATCTGTTCAGGGTTTTACACTTGGCTCTATTTTAGGTTCCTCTCTTCCTTTTGATTGGAAACGCCTTAAACAGGTGTCTAACCCGATAGTTAAATATATCTTGCGTATTTGGTTTCAATTCAGAAAATCTTTTGATCTTAATCAATTTGGGTTAGCGATTCCTATTTTAGGTAACATATTTTTTCCTCCCTCTTTTACGGATTGTGCTTTTCAAACTTGGAAGACTAAAGGTATTTCACGGTTTTTGGATTTATTTTTAGATGGTTCCCTTATGTCTTTTGAACAATTATCTAATAATATAACTTATCAAGAATACATTTTTTTTAGATATCTACAAGTTAGAAATTTCCTAAGTACTATACTTTCTTCCTTTCCAATGCTTCCTCCTACATACATTTTAGATACTATAATCAACCTTAATCCATGTCAGAAAGGTGCATCGGCTATGATTTATAATATTATTATGAAACTTAGGAAAGCTCCATTTGATAAGATTAGGGTAGATTGGGAACAGGAATTGGGGCTTACCATTTCCGTGGATGACTGGGGGCAGATTTTACAATTAGTCAATACTTCCTCTATCTGTGCTAAACATTCCCTAATTCAATTTAAAGTTGTTCATAGAGCACATATGTCCAAAGATAAGTTAGCGCGCTTTTATTCTCATATTAATCCTTTTTGTGATACATGTCCGGGGCAGATAGCCTCTTTAGCTCATATGTTTTGGTCTTGCCCTACTTTGGAAACTTTTTGGAGAGACATTTTTAATATTATCTCCAAGGTATTGACTATAGATATCTCTCCTCACCCTATTACTGCTATCTTTGGACTACCTAAAATTTCCAGTAATCTCTCCCCTTCAGCCCGTAGAATGATTGCATTTCTTACTTTAATGGCGAAAAGATGTATCTTACAACATTGGAAAGAGCTTAATGCTCCAACTACCTTTTTTTGGTTTTCTCAGACGATATTATGCTTGAATCTGGAGAAAATTAGAAGCAATCTTTATGACTCCTCATTTAAATTTGAACAGACTTGGAGATCTTTTATTCAATATTTTCATTTAATGTAATATATACCCTTCTTGTTTTTTTTTACTGTTTTTAATGGAGGTCGGGATTGAGGACGTGATTTTAAGTTTAACTCTGTTTGGTTTCAAGTTAGCCCATTGCTTTGCTTTGCTTTTAGTTAGTTGCACGGTGGGTTTTTTTGGGGGGGGGAGGGGTTTTCCTTTTCTCTATTGATACATATATAAAATTAGTATACTATTATGTTACCTTGGTATGTTATGTTTAAATTACATTGTTTGTAGTATCTTTTTTGTATTAATATCTTCTGTAATTTTATTATATTCTAACAGTGTATTAGTGTCTATATGGCTTACCTTTTAGTATACTTATTTAATAAAAAGATTTAAAAAGAAAAGAAAGGGACAGTATAACTACAGCTGTGAAGATCCCTGCTGCACCAGGTCACCCTGTGATCTCTGTCTCAAGGGCCAATGTCAGGCTGTCTTTCAGGAGTGTGAATCCTTGCAAGGCAGCAAGCCCCGATGGAACCTGGTAAGAGGTTGGTCATGACTACACTGAACTTCTGCCTCAGCAAAGACCTGGACACACTGAAATTTACCTATTACCACTAAAGGTCTATGGCAGACGCAATCTCAATGGCTCTTCACACGGCCTTAGATCACCTGGTAAATACAACACCCATGTCAGGATACTCACAAAATGCTGGAGGAATTCAGCAGACCAGGCAGCATTTATGGAAAAAAGTACTTTTTTTCCCCCTCCATATATGTTGCCTGGCCTGCTGAGTTCCTTCAGCATTTTGTGTGGGTGTTGCTTGCATTTCCAGCACCTGCAGATTTTTCTGTTTGTCAGGATGCTGTTCATTGACTCTAGCTTAGCGTTTAACACAATCATTCCCACAGCTCTGGTTAAAAAGCTACAGAACCTGGGCCTCTGTATTTTCCTTTGCAATCTTCCTAACTGGAAGACCACAATCTGTGCGGATTGGTGATAACATCTCCTCCTCACTGACAATCAGCACTGGTGCACCTCAGGGGTGTGTGCTTAGCCCACTGCTCTACTCTCTCTATACCCGTGACAGTGTGGGTAGGCACAGCTCAAATACCCTCTATAAATTTGCTGATTATACAACTATTGTTGGGAGAATCTCAGATGGAGATGAGAGGGCGTACAGGAGTGAGATATACCAGCTCGTGGAGTGGTGTCACAGCAACAACCTTGCACTCAATGCCAGTAAGACCAAAGAGCTGATTGTGGACTTCAGAAGGAGTAAGACAAGGGAGCATGAACCAATTCTCATAGAGGGATCAGAAGTGGAGAGAGTGAGCAATTTCAAGTTCCTGGGTGTCAAGATCTCTGAGGATTTAACCTGGTCCCAACATATCCATGCAGCTACAACGAAGGCAAGACAGCAGCTATATTTCATTCGGAGTTTGAGGAGATCTGGTTTGTCACCTGAAACTCTCGAAAACTTCTACAGATGCATCCTAACAGGCTGCATCACTGCCTGTGATTGGGGGGGGGGGGTGCAGGGAGTGGAAAGCTACTGCACAGGATTGAAAGAAGTTACAGGAAGTTGTAAAATTAGTCAGCTCCAACTTGGGTACCAGCCTCCATAGCACTCAAGGCATCGTCAGGAAGTGGAGTCTCAGAGAGGCAGCATCCATCATTCAGGATCCCCACCACCCAGGGCATGTCCTCTTCTCATTGTTACTGTCAGGAAGGAGGTACAGAAGCCTGAAGGCACACACTCAGCGATACAGGAACAGCTTCTTCCCCTTTGCCATCGGATTCCCAAATGGACATTGATCCCATGAACATTACCTCACTGTTTTTTTTATTATTATTTCTGTTTTTGCACTATTTTTAATTTAACTACTTAATATACAACAGTTTGCACATACCCGATTCATTCTGATTCTGGAGGACTGGAAAATTGCAAATGTTGCTCCACTCTTTAAGGGAGGGAGGTAAATGACAGGAAATTATTGACCAGTTAGCCTGACTTCAGTGGTTGGGAAGACATTGGAATTCATTATTAAGAATGAGGCTTCTGGGTATTTGGAGGCACGTGATAAAATAGACCAAAGTCAGCATGGGTTCTTTAAGGGGAAATCTTTCCCGACAAATCTATTGGAATTCTTTGGATGCGAAGAAAAATGGAGGGGCAAGAAGCATTGAGGAAGCAGGAGGACTGCGGAATACTTGGACAGATTAGTGGAATGTGCAAAGAAGGAGCAGACGGAATACAGCATAGGGAAGTGTATGGTCATGCACTTTGGTAGAAGACATAACAACAAACTATTTTCTAAATGGAGTGAAGATTCAGAAATCAGAGTTACAAAGGGACTTGGAAGTCCTAATGCAGGATTCCCTAAAGGAGGAGTTGGTGGTAGGGAAGGCAATTGCAGTGTTAGCATTCATTTCAAGGGGACTGGAATACAAGAACAAGGATGTAATGCTGAGGCTTTATAAGGCATTGGTCAACACTTGAAGTATTGTGAGCAATTTTTGGCCCCTTATCTAAGAAAGAATGTGCTGGCATTGGATAGGATACAGAGGAGATTCATGAGAATGATTCTGGGAATGAAAGGGTTACGGTACAAGGAGTGTTTGATGGCTCTGGGCCTGTACTCACTGGAGTTCAGAAAAACAGGGTGGGGCGGGGAGGATCTCGCTGAATCCTATTGAATATGGAAAACCCTACATACAGTGGATGGTGGAGAGGATGCTTCCTTTAATGGAAACTCCAGGGCCAGTGGGCACAGCCTCAGAATAGAGGGATGCCCGTTTAGATCAGAGATGAGGAAGAATTTCTTCAGCCAGAAGGCGGTGAATCTGTTGAATTCATCGCCACAGACAGTTTTGGAGGCCGACTCATTGGGTATGTTTAAAGTGGAGGTTGACAGGTTCTTGATTAGCAAGAGTGTCAAAGGTCATGGGGAGAAGACAGGAGATTAGGGTTGAGGGGAATAACAACTCAGCCACGATGGAATGGTGGAGCAGTCAATGGGCCGAATAGCCCAATTCTGCTCCTTTGTCTTATGATCCAATTGATAGCATTACCAATAATGCTCACATCCCCCCCACAAAAAAAACTAAAGGCTAAAAGGTTTTGTAATAGGGCTGAAAATATTAACCCTAAACGAGTTATTTCTTTTCTCACAGATGCTGCCCGAGCTGAGTATTCCGAGATTTTATTTGTTTCTTTTTAGAATTCCAACATCTATATACTATTGCTTTTTGACTACTGACTATTTTGACAATTGCTAAACACCATAATGCCACTTAAAAAAAAACACCCAATACCCTCAAACAGGGCTAACTTTTATAAAGCAATACATACAAAATGATGGAGGAACTCAGCACGAGGAATTCTGCAGATGCTGGAAATCCAAGCAACACACATCAAAGTTGCTGGTGAACGCAGCAGGCCAGGCAGTATCTCTAGGAAGAGGTACAGTCGACGTTTCGGGCCGAGACCCTTCGTCAGGACTAACTGAAGGAAGAGTTAGTAAGAGATTTGAAAGTGGGAGGGGGAGGGGGAGATCCAAAATGATAGGAGAAGACAGGAGGGGGAGGGATGGAGCCAAGAGCTGGACAGTGATAGGCAAAAGGAATACGAGAGGATCATGGGACAGGAGGTCCAGGAAGAAAGACAAGGGGGGCGGGGGGGGGGACCCAGAGGATGGGCAAGGGGTATAGTGAGAGGGACAGAGGGAGAAAAAGGAGAGAGAGAGAAAGAATGTGTGTATATAAATAAATCACGGATGGGATACGAGGAGGAGGTGGGGCATTAGTGGAAGTTTGAGAAGTCAATGTTCATGCCATCAGGTTGGAGGCTACCCAGACGGAATATAAGGTGTTGTTCCTCCAGCCTGAGTGTGGCTTCATCTTGACAGTAGAGGAGGCCGTGGATAGACGTATCAGAATGGGAATGGGACCTGGAATTAAAATGTGTGGCCACTGGCCACCTACGCTCTGTCCGCCAGAGAAAGCAGCAGTCCTTCCAGGTGAGGCGACACTTCACCCGTCAGTCGGCTGGGGTGATATACTGCGTCCAGTGCTCCCGATGTGGCTTTCTATATATTGGCGAGACCCGACGCAGGCTGGGAGATCATCTTGCTGAACACCTAAGCTCTGCCCGCGAGAGAAAGCAGGATCTCCCAGTGGCCACACATTTTAATTCCACATCCCATTCCCATTCTGTTATGTCTATCCACGACCTCCTCTACTGTAAAGATGAAGCCACACTCAGGTTGGAAGAACAACACCTTATATTCCGTCTGGGTAGCCTCCAACCTGATGGCATGAATATTGACTTCTCAAACTTCCACTAATGCCCCACCTCTCCCTCGTACCCCATCCGTTATTTATTTATATACACACATTCTTTTTCTCTCTTTCCTTTTTCTAACTCTGTCCCTCTCACTATACCCCTTACCCATCCTCTGGGTTTTCCCTCCTCCCCCTTTTCTTTCTCCCTGGGCCTCCTGTCCCATGATCCACTCATATCCCTTTTGCCTATCACCTGTCCAGCTCTTGGCTCCATCCCTCCCCCTCCTGTCTTCTCCTATCATTTTGGATCTCCCCCTCCCCCTCCAACTTTCAAATCTCTTACTAGCTCTTCTTTCAGTTAGTCCTGGCGAAGGGTCTCGGCCCAAAATGTCCACTGTACCTCTTCCTAGAGATGCTGCCTGGCCTGCTGCGTTCACCAGTAACTTTGATGTGTGTTGAGGAACTCAGCAGGTCAGGCAGCATTATTGCTCTGGATTTCCAGCATTTGCAGTCTCTTGTGTTTAAACAAACAATCTTGTTCAATATGTTCATTTTTAAATTGATCCCTTTCAACAGCTTAGTGGTTACTGAAATTACATTTTTGTTTTCATTTGTATTCCACAAGCCTGGTTAAGAATGCATGAAGGACACTCAACAGCCACTTCAAGGCATCATTTCCAGAATCCATTCTTCTAAGAGGCTTCACCCATATTAGAAGTGCAGGTGCCCAGGGTCATCTGAGCACTGATAATGTGGTCTCATGCCCAAATTTACAGAGAAAGCAATGTCAAAAAAAAAACTCTCTTTATTAATCCATTTATTCAGATCCCAAATCAAAGAAGAGACTAGCATTCACAGTTATCAATTTGTAGGGTTATTCAGCTTTTGGACCCCAAGTTACAATTTTGCATTTGAAAGTCAATTACTCAACTCATCTCTGTAAAGGAACTGTGATTAAAGAAATACTTCATGGAAAAATACTTAGATGTGATCAGGTAACAAAATGGTTAAAGAGTTTCCAAAATCAGAAAAGCGTTTTCTTGCAAGTATATCATATATTCATACCAAAACAATAATACCTTTCAGTCCTACCACCCCACAAAACGATGCTGGGATTCTTACTGAACCTCCTCCATCACTCCCAATCGCCAGTGCACAGATACCTTTAAGAAATCAATCACGTTAATACAGGTCATCTCCACAGTGAAAGGTTGCATCTTCTGAGTTTAGATTTGCAAACTGTTTTCTAATACATTATTATAATAAAGTCCAGCAAAAGTTACTCAGATATCAAAAGTGATATCACGTATTATTATTGGACACCAACTAGACTCTACAAAGTGGGGATTGTTGATAATAATTTATGCTGGAAATGTAAAAATGAGGTGGGCATATACTTTCACAAGATTTGGGAGTGTTCCATGGTTCGTCCATTTTGGTGTAAAGTTCTTGATTTATTGGGGAGTTGGTCACATTGCCCTTGTGCCCACGGCTTTGTCTCCTGGGTGACAGACAATGATACCCAACATAAACAATGACAAGTTCACTATTTTAAAGGTGGGTCTCATCACAGCTGCAAGAACTATATTGCAAAACTGGAAAAAACCCAGATGACCCACTGTGAAGGAATGGACTGAGGAAATGATTAAGATTTCATCATATGAACACATGTTGGGAAGAATTAACAGTGAGGGAAAAGTGCAAGATGCGTGGGATCAATTTTGGTTGTATGTTAATTTAAACTCAAATTAGAACTTCCTTCTGTTTCTAAGTTTTACTTGTTTTCCTGTCATGGGATGGCTGTGTAAATATGCTGTACTCCATCTGCTCTATGATATGCTGTGCTGCTTTGTAAAATAAGAATAAATAATAATAAATATTTGAATTACAAAAATAAAAGTGGTATCACAGATAAAATACAGAAATATTCATTTATGTTGTCAGTTTATTCTGAGAGTACAACAAATTCACGTGGATCTGAAATATAGTAAACTGATCCTTTATTGTGGTGGATCAGCTGTAAGGTGATGGAAAATTAGAACCGATTTCAATAGCTGGGTATCGGACAAATGAAGGTTCAAACTTGATTCTAAGTTTTAAACACTGTGTCTCAGGTGAAGTTGGTGGGGAGGGCTGGGGGAGAGGAACTGCGTTAGTAGGTCATTTTAACTAAAAAGAAGAATGGAAAGGGTCTGCAGACCCATGGAATGCACACCCTGTGTCATGAGCGAACTTTCGAGCTCCTGGACAACCACTGGTGAGAAAACCTCATCAGCTGGAGAAGTATATGATCTGGGCTTTGGCATCTGAGAGACAGCTAACTTTACTGTGTGCCATCAGCAAAGGCAAAGGACAAGTGTTCCATGGACAGTGCTTTCAGGAGCTCGTCACTCCATAACTGAAGATTTTGCAGCCAGAGAGGAAATGGGTGATGTGGAGAGGAACATAGAATAGTACAGCACAGTACAGGCCCTTCGGCCCACAATGTTGTGCTGACCCTCAAACCCTGCCTCCCATATAACCCCCCACCTTAAATTCCTCCATATACCTGTCTAGTAGTCTCTTAAACTTCACTAGTGTATCTGCCTCCACCACTGACTCAGGCAGTGTATTCCACACACCAACCACTCTCTGAGTAAAAATTCTTCCTCTAATATCCCCGTTGAACTTCCCACCCCTTACCTTAAAGCCGTGTCCTCTTGTATTGAGCAGTGGTGCCCTGGGGAAGGGGTACTGGCTATCCACTCTATCTATTCCTCTTAATATCTTGTATACCTCTATCATGTCTCCTCTCATCCTCCTTCTCTCCAAAGAGTAAAGCCCTAGCTCCCTTAATCTCTGATCATAATGCATACTCTCTAAACCAGGCAGCATCCTGGTAAATCTCCTCTGTACCCTTTCCAATGCTTCCACCTTCCTATAGTGAGGTGACCAGAACTGGACACAGCACTCCAAGTGTGGCCTAACCAGAGTTTAATAGAGCTGCATCATTACATCGTGACTCTTAAACTCCATCCCTCGACTTATGAAAGCTAACACCCCATAAACTTTCTTAACTACCCTATCCACCTGTGAGGCAACTTTCAGGGATCTGTGGACATGTACCCCGAGATCCCTCGGCACCTCCACACTACCAAGAATCCTGCCATTTACTTTGTACTCTGCCTTGGAGTTTGTCCTTCCAAAGTGTACCACCTCACACTTCTCCGGGTTGAACTCCATCTGCCACTTCTCAGCCCACTTCTGCATCCTATCAATGTCTCTCTGCAATCTTTGACAATCCTCTACACTATCTACAACACCACCAACCTTTGTGTCGTCTGCAAACTTGCCAACCCACC
Organism: Mobula hypostoma; assembly: GCF_963921235.1. NCBI lineage: Eukaryota > Metazoa > Chordata > Chondrichthyes > Myliobatiformes > Myliobatidae > Mobula > Mobula hypostoma. The sequence goes on from NC_086102.1 coordinate 41,246,593, forward strand.
CTTCTACCCCCACATCCAGGTCGTTAATAAAAATCATGAAAAGTAGAGGTCCTAGAACAGATCCTTGTGGGACACCACTAGTCACAATCCTCCAATCTGAATGTACTCCCTCCACCACCACCCTCTGCCTTCTGCAGGCAAGCCAGTTCTGAATCCACCTTGCCAAACTTCCCTGGATCCCATGCCTCCTGACTTTCTGAATGAGCCTACCATGTGGAACCTTGTCAAATGCCTCACTAAAATCCATATAGATCACATCCACTGCACTACCCTCATCTATATGCCTGGTCACCTCCTCAAAGAACTCTATCAGGCTTGCAAGACACGATCTACCTTTCACAAAGCCATGCTGAATATCCCTGATCAGACCATAATTCTCTAAATGCCCAGAGATCCTATCGCTAAGAATCTTTTCCAACAGCTTTCCCACCACAGACGTAAGGCTCACTGGTCTATAATTACCAGGACTATCCCTACTACCTTTTTTGAACAAGGGGACAATATTCGCCTCTCTCCAATCGTCCGGTAGAATTCCCGTGGACAACGAGGACATAAAGATCCTAGCCAGAGGCTCAGCAATCTCTTCCCTCGCCTCGTGGAGCAGCCTGGGGAATATTCCGTCAGGCCCCGGGGACTTATCCGTTCTAATGTATTTTAACAACTCCAACACCTCCTCTCCCTTAATATCAACATGCTCCAGAACATCAACCTCACTCATATTGTCCTCACCATCATCAAGTTCCCTCTCATTGGTGAACACCGAAGAGAAGTATTCATTGAGGACCTCACTCACTTCCACAGCCTACAGGCACATCTTCCCACCTTTATCTCTAATCAGTCCTACCTTCACTCCTGTCATCTTTTTTTTCTTCACATAATTGAAGAATGCCTTGGGGTTTTCCTTTACCCTACTTGTCAAGGCCTTCTCATGCCCCCTTCTTGCTTCCCTATATTCCTCAATAGACCCATCTGATCCTTGCTTCCTAAACATCATGTATGCTGCCTTCTTCCACCTGACTAGATTTTCCACCTCACTTGTCACCCATGGTTCCTTCACCCTACCATTCTTTATCTTCCTCACTGGGACAAATTTATCCCTAAACTCCTGCAAGAGATCTCTAAACATCGACCACATGTCCATAGTACATTATCCCAATTCACACCCACAAGTTCTAGCCTTATAGCCTCATAATTTGCCCTTCCCCAATTAAAAATTTTCCTGTCCTCTCTGATTCTATCCTTTTCCATGATAATGCTAAAGGCCAGGGAGCGGTGGTCACTGTCCCCCAGATGCTCAGCCACTGAGTGATCTGTGACCTGACCTGGTTCATTACCTAGTACTAGATCTAGTATGGCATTCCCCCTAGTCGGCCTGTCCACATACTGTGACAGGAATCCGTCCTGGACACACTTAACAAACTCTGCCCCATCTAAACCCTTGGAACTAATCAGGTGCCAATCAATATTAGGGAAGTTAAACGTAAACACGAGGAATTCTGCAGATGCTGGAAGTTCAAGCAACACACATCAAATCTGCTGGTGAACGCAGCAGGCCAGGCAGCACCTCTAGGAAGAGGTACAGTCGACGTTTTGGGCTGAGACCCTTCGTCAGGACTAACTAAAGGAAGAGCTAGTAAGAGATTTGAAAGTGGGAGGGGGAGGGGGGGATCCAAAATGAGAGAAGAAGACAGGAGGGGGAGGGATGGAGCCAAGAGCTGGACAGGTGATAGGCAAAAAGGATATGAGAGGATCATGGGACAGGAGGCCCAGGGAGAAGGAAAAGGGGGAGGGGGGAAAAACCCCAGAGGATGGGCAAGGGGTATAGTCAGAGGGACAGAGGGAGAAAAAGGAGAGAGAGAGAGAAAGAATGTGTGTATATAAATAAATAACAGATGGGGTACAAGGGGGAGGTGGGGCATTAGGGGAAGTTAGAGAAGTCAATGTTCATGCCATCAGGTTGGAGGCTACCCAGACGGAATATAAGGTGTTGTTCCTCGAACCCGAGTGTGGCTTCATCTTTACAGTAGAGGAGACCGTGGATAGACATATCAGAATGGGAATGGGATGTGGAATTCAGATCTCCCCCTCCCACTTTCAAATCTCTTACTAGCTCTTCCTTCAGTTAGTCCTGACGAAGGGCTTCGGCCCGAAACGTCGACTCTACCTCTTTCTAGAGATGCTGCCTGGTCTGCTGCGTTCACCAGCAAATTTGATGTGTGTTGTTAGGGAATTTAAAGTCACCCATGATAACAACCCTGTTATTTTTGCACCTTTCAAAAATCTGCCTCCCAATCTGCTCCTCTGTATCTCTGCTGCTACCAGGGGGCCTATAGAATACCCCCAACGGAGTAACTGCTCCCTTCCTGTTCCTGACTTCCACCCATACTGACTCAAGAGGATCCTGCTACATTACCCACCCTTTCTGTAGCTGTAATAGTATCCCTGACCAGTAATGCCACCCCTCCTCCCCTTTTTCCACCCTCTCTATCCCTTTTAAAGCACTGAAATCCAGGAATATTGAGAATCCATTCCTGCCCTGGTGCCAGCCAAGTCTCTGTAATGGCCACTACATCATAATTCCAGGTATGTATCCAAGCTCTCAGTTCATCACCTTTGTTCCTGATGCTTCTTGCATTGAGGTACACACATTTCAGCCCTTCTACCTTACTACCTTTACACCCTTTATTCTGCTTCTCTTTCCTCAAAGCCTCTCTATATGTTAGATCTGGCTTTACTCCATGCACTTCTTTCACTGCTCTATCGCTCTGGGTCCCATCCCCCTTGCAAATTAGTTTAAACACTCCCGAACCATGCTAGTGAACCTACCTGCAAGGTTATTGCTCCCCCTCGAGTTCAGGTGCAACCCATCCAATCTGTACAGGTCCCACCTTTCCCAGAAGAGATCCCAATGATCGAAAAATCTAAAACCCTGCTCCCTGCACCAACTCCTCAGCCACCATTAACTGCCACCCTTGAGGTCCTGTTCTTCAGCCTTCTGCCTAGTTCCCAAAACTCACACTTCAGGACCTCATCCCTCTTCCTGCCTACGTCGTTGGTCCCAACATGTATCTCGACTTCTGGTTGCTTTCCCTCTCGTACCAGGATGTCATGCACCCGGTCAGAGACATCCCGGACCCTGGCACCCAGGAGGCAACAAACCATGCGGGTGTCCTTCTCACGTCCACAAAATCTCCTGTCTGCTCCCCTGACTATAGAGTCTCCAATGACGACAGCTCTCCTCTTCTCCATCCCACCCTTCTGCACCACAGGGTCAGACTCAGTGCCACAGGCCCTGCCACTGTGGCTCACACCTGGTCGGTCGGTCGTCCCCGCCAACAGTATCCAGGACAGTAAACTTATTATTCAGGGAATGGCTACAGGGGTGCTCTGCACTACCTGTCTGCTCACCTTCGCTTTCCCCCCTCCGACTGTCACCCAACGACCTGCTTCCGACAGCCTAGGTGTGACTACCTCCCTGTAGCTCTCATCTATGACTGCCTCATTCTCCTTTATGAGTCAAAGGTCATCCAGCTGCTGCTCCAGATTCCTTACACAGTCTTCCAGATCGCCCAGCCGTATGCACTTCTAGCAGATGTGACTCTGCGGGAGAGGGGCGTTCCCCCAAGACTGCCACATCTCACATGAGAGGTACATCACCGTCTCAGGAGACATTGTAAAGACTAACTGCGAGCAAGCTTGTCCTCCGCCTCTTCTCGTCAAAGCCTCAAAGCTCCACTCCTTCACTGGCCCACTCACTCACTGGCCGAAAGGAAGCCAAATGAAACTATGGTTGAAGACAGAAGAGACAATTAGGCTGATATTAGGCTGCTGTCAGAGGTTAGTGGATGGTTAAAGGGGCAAATCAATGTTCGCTCAAGTGATATTGAAAGATGCAATGTGCACCATTTAGTGTTGGTTTAAAAACTTACGCCAGAGAGCCTTGTATTGTGAACAATGAAACTGACCTGCTGCTACAGCTGCTGCCGAACCACTGGAACTTCCTCCTGTGAAGTGCTGAGGGTTGTAGGGGTTCCTAGGAACACCGTGATACCTGGAGTGACAAGTCAAAATATGCTTCATACTGTATCAATACTTTGCTAACATGTATACTGTGTCATACATGCACAATTCTTTTTCATGTTTACAGTGGTATGCATAAGTTTGGGCACCCCTGGTCAAAATTTCTGTTACCGTGAATAGCTAAGCGAGTAAAAGGTGACCTGATTTCCAAAAGGCATGAAGTTAAAGATTACACATTTAATATTTTAAGTAAGATTACTTTATTTCCATCTTTTACAGTTTCAAAATAACAAAAAAGGAAAAGGGCTCGAAGCAAAAGTTTGGGCACCCTGCATGGTCAGTACTTAGTAACACCTCCTTTGGCAAGTATCACAGCTTGTAAACGCTTTCTGTAGTCAGCTAAGAGTCTTTCAATTCTTGTTTGGGGGATTTTCACCCATTCTTCCTTGCAAAAGGCGTCTAGTTCTGTGAGATTCTTGGGCCATCCTGCATGCACTACTCTTTTGAGATCTATCCAGAGATTTTCAATGATGTTTAGGTCGGGATTCTGTGAGGGTCATGGCAAAACCTTCAGCTTGCGCCTCTTGAGGTAGTCCATTGTGGATTTTGAGGTGTGTTTAGGATCATTATTCTGTTGTAGAAGCCATCCTCTTTTCATCTTCAGCATTTTTTTTTTACAGACGGTGTGATGTTCGCTTCCAGAATTTGCTGGTATTTAATTGAATTCATTCTTCCCTCTACCAGTGAAATGTTCCCCATGCCACTGGCTGCAACACAAGCCCAAAGCATGATCGATCCACCCTCGTGCTTAACAGTTGGAGAGGGGTTCTTTTCATGAAATTCTGCACCCTTTTTTCTCCAAACATACTTTTTCTCATTGAGGCCAAAAAGTTCTATTTTAACTTGATCAGTCCACAGGACTTGTTTCCAAAATGCATCAGGCTTGTTTAGATGTTCCTTTGCAAACATCTGACGCTGAATTTTATGCGGAAAGGGTTTCTTCTGATGACTTTTCCACGAAGGTCACATTTGTGCAGGTGTCTCCGCACAGCAAAACAGTGCACCATCACTCCAGAGTCTGGTAAATCTTCCTGAAGGTCTTTTGCAGTCAAATGGGGGTTTTGATTTGTCTTTCTAGCAGTCCTACGAGCAGTTCTCTCAGAAAGTTTCCTTGGTCTTCCAGACCTCAACTTGACCTCCACTGTTCCTGTTAACTGCCATTTCTTAATTACATTACAAACTGAGGAAACGGCTACCCAAAAAAGCTTTGCTATCTTCTTATAGCCTTCTCCTGCTTTGTGGGCATCAATTATTTCAATTTTCAGAGTGCTAGGCAGCTGCTTAGAGGAGCCCATGGCTGCTGAAAGTTGGGACAAGGTTTGAGGAGTCAGGGTATTTATAAAACTTTGAAATTTGCATCACTTGGCCTTTCCTAATGATGATTGTGAACAAGCCGTAGCCCTAACAAGCTAATTAAGGTCTGAGACCTTGGTAAAAGTTATCTGAGAACTCAAATCTCTTGGGGTGCCCAGACTTTTGCATGGTACTCCTTTCATTTTTTTCCACTCTAAAATTGTACAAAACAAAAATAATACACTAATCTTGCTTAAAATGTTGAAAAGAATGTTTCTCACTGAACTACTCACAGTAACAGAAACTTTGACCAGGGGTGCCCATACTTTTGCATGCCACTGTATACCACCACATACAACCCTGAGATTCATTTTCTAACAGGCAATTACAGTGAGAACAAGAAACACAATAGAATCAATGAAAGACCACACACAAAATGACAAGCAAACAACCAATGTGTAAAAAAATCAACAAATAGTGCAAATACAAAAAGAAAGAAAAAAGTAAACAAGTAAGCAACAAGTATCCAGAACATGAGAGGAAGACTCCTTGAAAGTGAGTCCATAGCTTGTGGGAACCGTTCAGTGATGGGGCAAGTGATGTTTAGTGTAGTTATCCCCTCTGGTTCAACAGCCAGATAGCTGAGTAACTGTTCCTCAACCTGGTGGAGTCAGTCTGGAGAATCCTGTACCTTCTTCCTGATGGCAGCAGTGAGAAGGGAGTAGGGTCTTGGTGGTTGGGGTTCTTGATGATGGATGCTACTTCCTGTGATAGTGCTCCATGTAGATGAACTCAATGGTAGGGAGGGCTTTACCGGTGATAGACTGGGCTGTAAACACTGCTTTCATAGGATTTTCCAACTTGCTAAATGTATGATCCTATCATATAGAAGAGTCAACTTAAAATGCTAGAAATTGTACTCGAAAAAAAAGGCACATTTAAGATTTTGCTGATGGCTGGTGGTAGCTTTTGTCAAGATCAACGTAAAGAGGTTCTACAGAGGTTGTATTGAGAGCATCCTGAGCAGCTGCATCATGACCTGGCTCGGAAATTGCACCATCTTGGATCACAAGACCCTGCAGCGGATAGTGAGGTCAGCTGAGAAGATCATCGGGGTCTCTCTTCCGGCCATCACAGACATTTACACAACATGCTGCATCCACAAAGCAAACAGCATTATGAAGGACCCCACGCACCCCTCATACAAACTCTTCTCCCTCCTGCCACCTGGCAAAAGGCACTGAAGCATTCCGGCTCTCACTAACAGACTATGTAACGGCTTGGGGGAAGAAACTATCAGACTCCTCAATACCCAGAGCCTGGACTGACACCAACCTATTGTACCCTCTACTGTGCCTATTGTCTTGTTTATTATTTATTGAAATGCCTGCACTGTTTTGTGCACTTCATGCAGTCCTGGATAGGTCTGTAGTCTAGTGTAGTTTTTGTGTTTTTTTCTTACGTAGTTCAGTGTAGTTTTTGTGTTGTTTCATGCAGCACCATGCTCCTGAAAAATGTTGTCTCATTTTTACTGTGTACTGCACCAGCAGTTATGGTCGAAATGACAATAAAAAGTGACTTGACTTGAAGAGGGAGAGAGAAACAATTGAATGGTGGGGAAGGCAAGAGAAACAGCAGTGAAGTCATGAGCTAGATTCAGAAGAAAAGGTCCTTGCTGTCTTGAGGCACATTAATGTGGGTAAGTCCCTAGGGCCTAACAAGATATTCTTTTGGACCTTATGGGAGGCTGGTACCCCAGAGGTATTTAGAATGTCCTTAGCCATGGGTGTGGTGTTAATGTTGTTTCATTGTTTAAGAAAAAGCTCCAAGAATGAACTGAGAAACTATGGGCTGGTGAACCTGACATCAATAAATTATTGGAAGGTATTCTTGGGGACTGAATACAAGTATTCGGGTAGACAGGGACTGACTAGGGATAGTCACCATGGTTTTGTTAGAGGTACAGTTGGTCTTATCAATGTTACACAGTTTTTCCAAGGAAGTACTAGGAAAGTTGCTGAAGGAAGTGGGCATTGTCTACATGGACTTCAGCAGGCCCTTTGACAAATTTCCAAGTGGGAGTTTGGTCAAGAAGGTTCAGTTGCTTGGCATTCAGGATGAAGCCTGAGATAGTTGCCTCTGTGACTACTGAGGTAATTAATTCAATTCAAGTGGTTCTTGCCTTCTAGGGAATCTACAATTTAATTGCTTCCTAAATTAAACCAGAGTTCTTGCCTCCAGCTAGTAACCATTTCATGGGAATTTTAAGAGAAAAGACCAGGAAGAGATTGCCTATCAGGTTTCGTGAGGAGAGGAGCTGAATGACCTTCTGCTACTTTTACTCCTTAAGATTATATACTCAATAGATTTTGTCTTATTTGTGACTCATTCTTCATGTGAAGATTTGTTTCCCGACAACACCTAAATATAGCCTATTTTACAATGACCTCTTGCTTTCCCAATCAGAACCAACAAAACAATCTTTAGGGTTGGTTCTATTTTATTCCACTTTTGATTTTTCTGCTTCAATTAGACTCGTTTTATTCCTTTCTCTTCAGTGATGAGAGAACATTTTCCATTTCAGATTAAGAACAAACAACATAATTAAATGGCACGATATCATTTTATTGCAGTCTAATGTGTTAACAACTCTTCCCAATCACCATCTCTCCGCGATTGGTCTGGCTTTGGCAAGAGGAGGCTTGGACAAGTGCAGCTGGAGCTTCTAAGTAAGTAAGTAAGTAAGTAGTTTTTCTTTCTGTTGGTAGATATCTGGTGCACTCTGATTGGATTGGGAGGTAGTGGTATGTTCTTTGTGTGAGACATGGGAAATTTGTGAGACTTCCAGTCTCCCTGATAATTACATCTGCACAAAGCGCATCAAGCTGCAGCTCCTTACAGACCGTGTTAAAGAACTGGATGGCGTTTGGCACATACGGGAAAATAAGGAGGTGACAGGCGGGAGCTACAGGGAAGTAATCACCTTAAGTTGCAGGAGCAGGTACCTGGGTGACTGTCAGGAGAGGGAAAGGGAATAGGCAGCCAGTGCTGAGTACCCCCGTGGCTGTTCCCCTTCGGTAATAAGCATCCGGCTTTGGATAGTGTTGGGGGTGATAACCCACCGGGGAAGCCACAATGAAATGGACTCTGGTATGATCTGGCTCTGGCTCAGAAGGGAAGGGGGAATAAGAGGAGTGCAGTACTGATAGGGGATTTCATAATTAGAGGAGAATACAGGGTGGAGATTCTGTGAATGTGGAAGAGACACTCGGATGGTATGTAGCTTCCCAGGTGCCAGGGTCAAGAATGTCTCAGATCAGGTTACTGGAATTGTAAAGGGGGAATGGGAACAGCCAGAATTCATGGTACATATTGGTACTAACAGCATAGAAGGGAAAAGGGAGGAGGTCCTGAAGAGAGAGTATAGGGAATTATGCAGAAAGCTGAAAAGCTGGATCTCCAGGGTAGGAATATCTGGATTGCTGCCTGTGCCACATGCCAGTGAGGGTGCTTAGAGGAGCCCATGGCTGCTAATTGTTGGGACAAGGTTTGAGGAGTCAGGGTAGCTTTGAAATTTGCATAGCCTGGCCTTTCCTAACGATGATTGTGAACAAGCCATAGCCCTAACAAGCTAATTAAGGTCTGAGACCTTGGTAAAAGTTATCTGAGGGCTCAAATCTCTTGGGGTGCCCAAACTTTTGCATGGTGCTCCTTTCATTTTTTCCCCACTCTAAAATTGTACAGAACAAAAATAAAACACTAATCTTGCTTAAAATGTTGAAAAGAATGCTTCATCTTTATGACTTTTGGAGATCAGTTCATCTTCTACTCACTTAACTATTCACAGTAACAGAAATTTTGACTGGGATGCCCAAACTTTTACATGCCACTATATGTCTTGTAGTGAAAGACCATACCATATTCATAACCCATCTCTGATGACCACATGTTCATGTGCATGGCTGGAGGGAGACATTGAACTTATTATACCAGTAATATGCACCTGCCCATCAAAACAAAGACACATCATTCAATATACAACTATGCTAACAGCTCTTTTTGGTTCATCAAAATGACTAATTTAGGTTCTACAGCCTTTTGTGCCTGTAGGAAGGCCATGGCAAATTGTGGTTACCCTTAGCAGATGGAATTACTCACACGACTTGAACTTGGACGTAATAGGCACAAATTTACAAATCTGCAGATGCAAGTAATCCAAGTCGTAGTAAGATTTGACACTTTTGGTGGCAGATGGAATACAAAGCTAGAAAATGTGAAATGTTGCATATTGATGAGAAGAATTACAGTGGAAATAGAAACACACATGATCCTGTGCTATATGAACAGCCTTCAGGTGTAAGGAATTAAGATCACAAAACTAGTTCAGCAACTACCATAGTACTGATGTCCAATTCTGGTTGCCCAACTTTTAAAAAGAAATAAAAGCTTTGGAGAGGGCGTGAAAGTGATTCAGCAAAATCACCCCAGGGATGAGTAATGTGATAGACTGGAAAAGCTCACGTGATTCTCCTCAAATCACAGCCCTTTGTAATCTCTTCTGTTAGACATTTAAAATCTTGAAAAAAGGCATAAAAAGAGTACATAAATGCCTTTGGTAGAAGGGTGAGGAGACAGATCACATACAAGGGGTGATTGATAAGTTCGTGGCCCAAGGTAGAAGGAGTCAATTTTAGAAAACCTAGCACATTTATTTTTCAACATAGTCCCCGCCTACATTTACACATTTAGTCCAGTAAGTCGTGGAGTATACGGATCCCTTCTTTGCAGAAGTCGGCGTCTTGGATCTCTAGAAAATGGTCCCCAGCAGGGGTGATTAATAAGTTTGTGGCCTAAGGTAGAAGGAGCTGAGTTATTAACTTCAAACTTTCTGCATAATCACTCAAAGAGTTGTACTGCATGTGCATGTAATGAGAGCACCTTGGACCTCCAGGTGGGCTACTGCAGGGGTGATTGATAAGTTTGTGGCCTAAAGTAGAAGGACATGAGTTATACAGCTCTTGTTACATGCACGTGAAGCTCACCTCTGAGTGAAAATGCAGAACGTTTGAAGTTAATAACTCATCTCTTTCTACCTTAGGCCACAAACTTATCAATTACCCCTGCTGTGGACCACTTCTGAAGGTCCAAGACGCCGACTTCTACAAGGAAGGGATCTGTATGCTCCACAACCGCTGGATTAAGTGTGTAAATGTAGCAAAAAATAAATGTGCTAGGTTTTATAAAATTGTCTCCTTCTACCTTAGGCCACAAACTTATCAATCACCCCTCATAGAATGAAGTTAATTGGCAAATGAAGCAAAAGTGACATGAAAGTGATGCGTGATGGTTCGGGGGGCGGGGGATGGTGGTAGGGGTGTCTCAGCCCAAAATGCCGACTGCTTATTCATTTCCATAGATGCTGCCAGACCTGCTGAGTTCCTCCAGCACTTTGCGTGTGTTGCTTTGGATTTCTGAACAACTGCAGAATATCTTGTAATAATGAGGATTGTTTCTCTTTTCCTTGCGCAAAGAGTAAGGTGTCCATTCTTGCCATAACCATTCTGCAGTTTTGTAATCCAGGCACTACTGGTCAGCATGTTCTGATTGGAGTATGGAAAACTTACGGGGAATGTGTGTCCTTGCAGGAGGAAGCAAAGTGCCTTAGTATTTCTGGATCCAGAGATGATTTACCTTTAAAAATTCTGACGCTTACACAAATTGTTTAACACTAATGCAACACCTAACGATGCTTCCTATTTTGACATTGTAACTGCAGAAGTTGCTAGAAGGTAAAAGGAAAGTGCCTTTGTCGGTTGAAACCTTCCAGCAGTAGAGGAAACGATCTGCACGGAATTTTCTATGCACAAGCACATACGAGATCAGGTCAGGGTCATTTGAGTTCAAAATGGCTTCAAACTGTAATGTGGGTTTACAAAGAAATGAGGTAATTAAGGCCTACCACGATGATTTAAAAAACGGAAAATTTGGAAGGAAGTTTGAATTTAGCCCCGATTCATGAGAAAGGGGTAGAATATGCAAGAATAATGATATGGTCCATACAACCAATTAACTCTTCTTGACTTCCAGCTGGGCACAGGTTTCGATTTAACTGACGTTTCGATGACAAACTCTGCCATCTTCATCAGGGATGGAGCTTAGGCATGTCTAGTCTGGTGGTACAGTCCTGTCTTCTGTCCTTCCTGATTGGTTAGCCTTCTTCCAAACAGGTTTCCAATTCTAGTTCTTACATAGTGCAAGAACTTAGTCTTTAGTAAAGTTCTTTTTATGTAGTTTTATTTCAATGGCTTCCTTTACCAGGCGGCCCCAAAACCCATTGGCATGGCACAGCAGTTTTGTACCAAAGTAAATCTTATGGCCATTATGAATGCAAAGTTCTGCTACCACCAATTTCTCCGGGTAACCCAAATGGATGCATCTCCCATGCTCCTTGATGCCGGTTTCCAGCATGCATCCCACCTAGCTGATATATGCTGCATAATCAACTTATTTCCTCTCCTCAAAATCCTCACCGTTATTACCCAGAGAAATCAGCAGTAGCAAAACATTGCATTTGCAATGGCCATAGGATTGACTTTAATGGCACAAAACTACTGTGCTACACCAATAGGCTTTTGGACTGCCTGGTGAAGGAAGCCATTGAAATAAAACTAGTGGAAAAGAATTTTAACAAAGATGAATGTCTCGCTTTACGCAAGAACTGGAATTCAATTGTAAACTAGGTGGGACAGCGGAAACCTGATTGGATGAGGACTAACCAATCAGGAGGGACAGATGACGGGGGTATAAACACCACCAGACTAGACATGCCTAGGCATCATCTTTGATGAAGATGGCAGAGCTTGTTATCGAAACATTGGTTAAAATCAATATCTATACCCAGCTGAAAGCCAGAGAAGAGTTTATTCGTCCTATACGCTGGGGAACACTAGATCCTGGATCATACAAGGACTTGAATACTTTAAGTTCTCTACATTTTATATACAAAACACTGAATCACAAAGGTTGCAGCAGCACAATTCTGATTGTTCGGAATGCCCTCTTCTCACCACTCCCCTCAGGGAGGAGGGTACAGGACTCTGAAGATGCACACTCAATATTTTTGAAACACCTTCTTCTTCTCCTCCACCATCGGATTTTTGAATGACCTATGACCACTATTTTGCTATTCCTCTTTTGCACTATTTATTGATCGATTGATTGTAACACGAGTCATTTTTATGTATTGCACTGTACTGCTGACATAAAGTGATAATAAACTAGACTCAGACTCACCAGCCATTAAAAAAAAAATCACTAGTAAGGAAAAGCATAAAATGATACTCCCTGTATCTTAAGCCTCTCTCCACTTAGATTATCTCCATTGTCTAATTTTTGGCCATTTGCTCTTGTATCTTCTTGTACACCAATGTGCTGGAGGAACTCAGCGGGGCACGTACACGAGCATGAGAAAGGACCAGCCGAAGTTTTGAGTTGAAACCCTGTATCAGGTCCCACTGAGCTCCTGCAGCACATTTTTTGTTGCACCAAATTCCAGTATCTGCAGTCTCCTGTATTTCCTTGTATGTCAAGTGTCAAATTTAAATTGATGAAGCTCCCCAGTACAACTGCTCACAATTCCATTGGGAAGTTCTGCAATTCCATATTATTTAGAATATTTGCTGTGAAAACAGAACTGAAATTAAAAATTAAAAATCAATCATCTACAGATGCTGAATATTCAAGATAAAAGTACGGAAAAATGCAGATCAGGCAGCATTTATTAAAACACACCTATCTGCTTTTTAGTCATTGAATTAAACAGCCGGAGTTGCAAATTAATAATAATTTCGGGATCACCTGTTGACATTACAGCCAGTTACTCCCAGTCCAAGCTCATGCATATTGGAAACACCAATGATAATTGCTCCAGCCTCTCGTAACTTTCTGGTGACTGTGGCGTCCTCAGTTTCTTGCTCCTCACCAAGATAAACAGTTCCCACCCGATGATAGTATGGAACCTATACAAAAGTAATGTTTAAAAGCAGAAACTTGTTGAATGCTGATAGATATAATAATGCAATTGGTCTGCAACTTGAATATGATATGCAAAAACTAAGTACCAGCAATCAAAATGTTAGTTGAAGAGCAAAATTATGATCATTAATTGTCAACTAGTTGTGTTTTTCAAAGTTAAACTTTTAAAGTGGACTGAAGACTGAAGTGATTAGATTACTGAAGCAGCACTACACTTCCGCCAGTTATAATTCACACCATCTCAAGTTTGTGCCCCAACCAAAGTAATTTGCATGCAAAAATATTCAGAGCATAACAATCATTAAATTTCACAGCCCCCATCAGGTATAAGAGAACCTTTTTCTATATGACAATTTAAAAGTCAAACAGTGTGACAGAAGAGTTCATTTACAACTTGCCGAATTTGTAACTTCAGATTGCTACTGAATGGATAGGATAAAACTACAACTTGCATTTCATAGATCCGCAGGGAGGGCATGTCAAAGTCAGAGTTGTACAGTATAGAACCAGGACCTTCGGACTATCGTATCCATGCTGATCAACATGCCTAGCATCAACATAACCAATTCCAATTGCCTGCATTAATACAATGTCCCTCCATACCCAACTCGTTTATACTTGTCCAGATGTCTCTTAAAAACTATTATTACTCTTGACCTCACCACAACCACTGGCAGCTCTTTCCAAATATCAACTATACTATGAAAAATTTACTCCTTAGATTTACTGTAAAACTCCGTTTCATTTTAACTTAACGTATAAGACGTTATACGAGCAGAATTAGGCCATTTGGCTCATCAAGTCTGCTCCACCATTTCATCATGGCTGATCCATTTTCTTCTCAGCCCTAATCTCCTGCCTTCTCCCCATATCCCTTCATGCTTTGACCAATCAAGAATCTAACAACCTCTTGCCTTAAATATACATAAGGACTTGGCCTCCACAGCTATCTGTGGCAACGAATTCCACAGATTCACCAGTCTCTGGTTAAAGAAATTCCTCCTCATCTCTGTTCTAAAAGGACACCCCTCTATTCTGAGGCTGTGTCCTCTAGTCTTGGACTCTCCCAGCAGAGAAAATATCCTCTCCACATCCACTCTACCAAGTCCTTTCACAATTGGATTGGTTTCAATTAGGTCACCTCTCATTCTTCTGAATTCTAGTGAATACAGGCCCAGAGCCATCAAATGCTCTTCATATGACAAGTCATTCAATCCTGAACCTCCTTTGAATCCTTTCCAGTTTCAGAACGTCCTTTGTGAGATAAAGGGCCCAACACTGCTCATAATACTCTAAGTGATGTTTCACCGATGCTTTATAAAGACTCCTTGCTTTTATATTCTGGTCCTCTTGAAAGGAATGCCAACATTGCATTTGCCTTCCTCACCACAGACTCAACCTGAAAATTAACCTTCAGGGAATTTTGCACAAGGACTTGTAAATCTATTTGCACCTCAGCTTTTTGTATTTCTTCTCTATTTAAGGAAAAATCTACCCTTTCATTTCTTCTACCACGTGACCATATACTTTCCGACACTGCCATTCTCCTAATCTAAGACCTTCTGTAACCTCGCTACCTCCTCAAAGCTACCTGCCCCTCCACCTATCTTCATATTATCTGCAAACTTTGCAGCAAAGCCATCAGTTCTGTCATCCAAATCATTGACATACAGTATAATGTAAAAAGAGTTGGTCCCATTACAGACCCCTGTGGTACACCACTAGTCACTGGCAGCCAACCAGAAAAGGTTCACTGTATTCCCACTCTTTACCTCCTGCCAATCAGCCACTCCTTTATCCATGTTAGAACCTTTCCTGTAATACCATGGGCTCATAACTTGTTAAGCAGCCTCATGTATAGCGCCTTGTCAAAGACCTTCTGAAAATCAAAGTACATAACATCAACCACTTCTCCTTTGTCTATCCTGCTGGTTATTTCTTCAAAGAATTCCAACAGATTTGTCAGGCAAGATTTTCCATTGAGGAAATCATGCTGAATACCATGTGCCTTCAAGTACACTGAGAATTCATTCTTAATAATCGACTCCAGCATCTTCCCAACTACTGAGATCAGACTAACAGGCCGATAGTTTCCTTTCTTCTGCCTCTCTCCCTTCTTGAAGACTGGAGTGGCATTTGCAATTTTATAGTTTTCTGGAACCAACTCATAATCTAGTGATTCTTGAAACATCATTACTAATGCCTCCAAAATCTCTTCAGCCAACTCTTTCGGAATCCTGGGATGTACTCCATCTGGACCAGTTGACTTATCTACCTATGTTTCCCCAAGAACCTCCTCACTCGTAATGGTAATTTCACACACTTTATGACCCCTGACACCTCCACCATGCTACTAGTGTCATCCACAATGAAGACTGATGCAAAATACTTATTCAGTTCATCTGCCATTTCCTTGTCCCCCATCACTACCTCTCCAGCATCGTTTTCCAGTGATCTGATATTCACTTGGCTCCTCATACATCTGAAGCAGTGTTTGGTATCCTCTTTGATATTATTGGCTAGCTTACTTTCATATTCTATCTTTACCTTCTTAATAACTTTAGTTGCCTCTATTGGTTTTTAAAAAGCTTCCCAATCCCGCAACTTCCCACTAATTTTTGCTCTATTATATGCCCTATTTGTCTTTTATGTTGGCTTAGACTTCTCTTGTTAGCCACGTGTAACACACTGTAAGGATTGACTGCTAATGTAATGGCTTCTCTGTAATATTTCACTACTAAGGCTAATGAAATGGCTTCTCTGTAATGTCCACTGCTGAGGTAACCGTTTCTCTGTAGCAGCAATGTTTGGGTGATAGCTGGAGATAACAGGACTATGTTTATGCATGTTAGCCAATCAGGAGATTGTTGCTCTGTCTTGTGGATCTGGAAGTAGACTTTTTGCGGTCTTTTGTCGAGGAGAGGTGAAGAGGGAAGACGCGTGTGGAGAGAGCTGGTAGACCACCGGATGGAATGGACTGCGATCTGAGGGCCCGAAGGTCGGCGATGCTTGGAGGAGATCGATGGTGGAAGAATGGTGAATTAGTGAGCTCCAACGTGCACTTTTGACTTTTCCTTAAAATGGGCCCTTTTCCGTTTTTCATTACTAATCCTATATTCAGATTAAGATTCATAAAGTTCAATCATTTAATTGCATATGGTGTACTGTCTGATATTTTGTGTTGTGGGTTTGTAACTGGGCGGTACATTACACCGCATCCACACAAAAGTGATTTCTCAGTTTGGCGGGACCAGAGGCCGTTTCCCCCTAGACAAACACGAGCTGGCCCAGCCTGAGGGTTACACATGGTTGTGTCATGTTGCCTTTGGAACACTTCTTCCACTTTAGGATGTATATATCCTGTGCCTTCTGAGTTGCTTCCAGAAATTCTAGCCATTGCTGTTTTGTTGTCATTCCTGCTAGAGTACCCTTCCAATCAACTTTGTACCTCTTCCACACCTCTAATTCCCTTTACTCCACTGATACACCTGACTTTAGGCTCTCCTTTTCAAATTTCAGGATGAATTCGATCATATTATGATGACTTTCCCTGAAGGGTTCTTTTCCTGGAGCTCTCTAGTCAATTCCAGTCCACTGCATAACACCCAATCCAGAATTGCTGATCCTCAAGTGGGCTCAATCACAAACTGCTCTAAAAAGCTATCTTGTAGGCATTCTAGAAATTTCCCCCTCTTGGGATCCATCAACCTGATTTTCCCAATCTACCTGCATATTGAAATCGCCCATTACAATTGTAACATTGCCCTTTTGGAATGCATTTTCTATTTCTCATTGTAATTTGTAAGGCCACATCTATACTACTGTTTGGGGTCTGCAAAAAACTCCCATCAGGGTCTTTTTACCCATGCAGTTCATTATCTCTAGCCACAATGATTCAACACCTTCCAACCCTATGTCACCTCTTTGTAATGATTTGATTTAACTTTTTTTAAACCAACAGAGCAACATCACCCCCTCTGCCTTCCTGCCCCTCCTTTCAATATAATGTGTATCCTTGGACGTTAAGCTCCCAGCTACAATCTTCTTTTAGCCATGATTCAGTGATGCCTACATCTTACAGTTCATGCCAATCTGTAACTGTGCTACAAGCTCATCTACGTTATTCCGTATACTGCACACATTCAAATATAACACCTTCAGTCCTGTATTCACCCTTTTCAGTTTTGTCTGCATTTTACATTGCAACTCAACCTGTTGACTGCAATTTTGTCCCATCATCATCCTCTTCTTGTTAAGAGGATAGGAACCTATATACCCCATACCTGAGAAATAGATTCTGCCTATCTGTGTATTTATCCCTCCCGTAATTTAATATCCCTCTTTCAAGTCCCTTCTCAGTCTCTCTCTCCTTCACTTCAATTAAAAAAAATGACCCAGTGTATCCAAACTCTTTACAACTCAAGCTGCTCAGCCCAAACTGGACCCTCAAGATTCTTTTCTACATCATCTCTAGCTTAATCACATTTTCTTTTAGTGCCATAACAGAACTGATGAAATAATCCAGTGTGACTCAAATAACTTCAAGTACAACCATAAAAGGACATCTCAACGCTTGTATTCCGTGCCTTAGATGATGAAGGAATGCATTTCTTATGCCTTCCGGGCCATCTTAGTTACCTTGCAAGCTACTAAATACTTGAAGATCTATCTGTTCTATGCTCCCCAGGGTCCAGGTCTGGTTTGGGAGTTAAATTCAATCTACCATTTGCCACTATCCCTGTTGATCTATATCCTGTAGTAACCTTCACCATCCACTATACTACTAATTATGCTGTCATCCACAAACCTACAACTACATTCCCATCAAAACCATTTACTTGTCAAGCACCAATCCCTGTGACACACCAATGGTCACAAGCCTACAATCTGAAAAATAACTGTCCACTCCCACCACTACCAAGATAATCGAGTGGTTGGTACTGAGTGAGAGGTGGTTGTGGAACCACTCAACAAGATTGTCAATCTCACTCCTATCGTCACCACCTTTGATTCAGCCAATGACAGCATTGTCCTCAACAACTTGAGTATGACATTGGAATTGTGCTTAGCCTCACAAGCATAAGCTTAAAACAAGTAGTTGCATTACCGTGCTTTCTTCATTTTGGCACTTGCATATTGGACCCAGGACAAATCCTCTGAAATGATAACACTAAGGAATTTAAAATTGCTGACCCTCTCCATCTTTGATCCCCCAATGAGGACTGGAGCATGGACCTCCAGTTTCCTCCTCCTGAAGTCAATAATCATCTCCTTAGTCTTGCTGACATTGAGTGAGAGGTTGTTGTTGTGACAACACTAAGCCAGATTTTTAATCTCCTTCCTACATGCTTTGATTCGGCCAATGACAATGGTGTCATCAGCAAACTGAAATATGGCATTGGAGCTGTACTTAACCTCAGAGTCATAAGTGTAAGCAAGTGGTGCAGGAGGCTAAGCACAAAGCCTTGTGGTGCACTGCTGATAATGGAGATTGAGGAGATGTTAGTGACAATCCAAACTGATTGGGGTCTGCTAGTGAGGAAGTTGAGGATTCAATTGCCCAAGGAGGTATTGAGGCCAAAGTCTAGAAGGTTATTGATTAGTCTGAGGGTATGATAGTATTCAACGCTAAGCTGTAGTCAAGAAAGAGCATCTTCACTCTCCGGATGTTCCAGTGTTGAGTGAAGAACCAATGAAATGGCATCTAATGAAGACCTGCAAAAGTTCATATGTTTCATCAGCAATCTCTCAATACACTTCATCACCGTGGACGTAAGTGCAACTGGACGATCGTCATTGAAGCAGGTTAGCTCATTCTTCTTTGGCACCAGTATAACTGAAGCCTGCTTAAAGCAGGTGGGCATCTCAAACTGCTGAAGCAAGAGATTAAAAATAAGTGAACACTCCAGCTAGTTGATCAGCACAGGACTTTAGTTCTCAGCCAGATACGCAGTCTGGGCTGGATGCTTTCCAAGGGTTCAGCCTCCTGAAGGATGCTTCCAAGTCACACACACAGACTGAAATTACAGGGTCACTGGGGGCTATAGGAGTTCTTGAAGATTGCTTCATGTTTTGACAGTCAATGCCAGCACATAAGGCATTGAGTGTTGTTATCGTTTGGCAAACCTTGTGGAAGCTGAAAACCAGCTCCATGAAGCCTCCTCACACCTCTACTTCAAGAACATTGGGCATTTCCTCCCAGTCACAGATGTCATTCTCTCTGGAAATCACCCCTTCACAACCTCCAGTCCTACAGGTACAGCAAACTTAGAGACACTGCTTCGAACCCCTCTCCAAGATCCACAAGCCAGACTGTCTTGCTGGACCATTTCTCAGCCTGATCTTATCTATGAAATTGTTGCTACTTCATGTTCAAACCATGCATTAAGATCTTTGGCAGAGTTCCAACCTGAAATGTCAGCAATTTCTTTCCTCCTAGACGATTGTGTACTGCCGAGTTCCTCCAGCAGATTGATTGTTGCTCCAGATTCCAGCATCTGCAGCCCTCGTATCTTCAGAATTCTAACAGGACAGGATGGATGGTGAAAGGCTGTTTCTACTCCCCTTTCATAAACACAAGAAAATCTGCAGATGCCAGAAACCCAAGGCAACACACACAGAATACAGCAGGAACCCAGCTGGGCCTACTCCTGTTTTCTGTGTTTCAATGTAATACCAGATACAGGAGTGGAATTAGGCCATTCAGCCCATCAAGTCTGCGCCACCATTTCATCATGGCTGATCCATTTCCCTCTCAGCCCCAGTCTCCTGCCTTCTTCCCATAAACATTCATGCCCCGACCAGTCAAGAAACTATCAACCTCTACCTTAAATAAACCTAATGACTTGGCCTCTGCAGCTGCCTGTGGCAACAAATTCCATATATTCACCACTCTTGGGCTAAAAAATTTCTTCATCTCCGTTCCAAATGGATGCCCCTCTATTCTGAGGCTGTCCTCTGGTGTCGGACTCTCCCATCACAGGAAACATCCTCTCCAAATCCACTCTATCAAGGCCATTCACTATTCGATAGGTTTCATTGGGATTCTTCCTCATTCTGAATTCCAGTGAGCACAGGTCCAGAGCCATCAAATGCTCCTCATATAATAAGCCTTGCAATCCATGAATCATTTTCGTGAACTTCCTTTGAACCCTCTCCAATGTCAGCACATCCTTTCTTAGATAAATGGCCCAAAACTTCTCACAATACTCCAAGTAGCACCTCACCAGTGCCTTATAAATCCTCAACATTACATCCTTGCTTTTAGATTCTAATTGTCTCGAAATGACATCTCATTTGCCTTCCTCATCACAGACTCAACCGTCACATTAACACTCAAGGACTCCTGCACAAGGGCTCCCAACTTTTAAATTTCTCTCCATTGACAAATAGTCTACCCTTTTATTTACTGTACCAAAGTGCATGACCATACCCTTCCCAACATTGTATTCCATCTGCCACTTCGTCGCTCATTTTCCTAATCTGTCCAAGTCCTTCAGTAGCCTCTCTGCTTCCTCAAAACTACCTGTCCTTTCACCTATCTTTGTATCATCTGCAAACTTGGCCACAAAGCCATCAATTCCAACATCCGAATCATTGGCCTATCATGAAAAAAGAAGCGGTCTATAACAGACCCGTGTGGCACACCACTGGTCACTGGCAGCCAACCAGAAAAACACCCCCCTTTTATTCCCACTCTTTGCCTCCTACCAACTAGCCAAAGCTCCATCCATGCAAGCAGCTTCTCTGTAATACCATGGGCTCTTAACTTAAGCAGCCTCATGTGTGGCTCTTCTGAAAACCCAAGTACTCAACATCAACATTCTCCTTTGCCTACCCTGCTTATTATTTCCTCAAAAGAATTACAACAGATTTGTCAGGCAACATTTTCCCTAGAGAAAACAATTTGGCTTATTTTATAATGTGCCTCCAAGTACCCCAAAACTGCATCCTTAAAGATTGATTCCAACATTCCAACACTAAGGTCAAGTTAACTGGCCTTTACTTTCTTTTCTTCTGCCTCTCTCTCTTCTTGAAGGGTGGAGAGGCACTTGCAATTTTCAAGTTCTCCAGAACCATGCTAGAATCCATTGATTCTTTGAAGATCATTACTAGTTCCTCCACAATCTCTCCAGCTACCTCTTTCAGAAGCTTGGAGTGCAGACCATCTGGTCCAAGTGTCTTACTTACCTTCAAACCTTTCAGTTTCCTGAAAATTATTTCCCTAGTAATGGCAACCACACACTTCTGCCCCCTGGCACCCTCAGATTTCCAGCGTACTGCCAGTGTCTTCCAAGGTGAAGGTGATGCAAAATACTTACTCAGTTTACCTGCCAGTTCCTTTTCCACCATTAATTGTCCTCCATCATCATTTTCCAGCATCCAATATCTACTGTCACCTCTCTTTTACAATTCATAAATCTTAAAAACTTTTGGTATCCTCTAATATTATTGGCTAGTTTACCATCATATTCCATCTTTTCCTTCCTTGTGGCCTTTTACTTGTTTTCTGCTGGTTTTAAAAGCTTCCCAATCCTCCAACTTCCCACTAATTCTTACCCTCTCTTTGGCTTTTATATTGGTTTTGACTTCTCTTGTCAGCCACGGCTGCGTCATTCTGCCTTTAGAATGCTTCTTCTTTGGGTTGTATCTATCCTATGCCTTTCGAATTGCACCCAGAAACTCCAGCCATTGCTGCTGTGCCATCATCCCTGCCAGTGTTTCTTTCCAATCAATCTTAGCCAGCTCCTCTGTCATGCCTCCGTAATTCCCTTTACTTTACGTAATATCCCTTCCCTTTATGTAATATTGATACATCTGACTTTAGTTTCTCCCTATCAAATTGCAGGGTGAATTCTATCACATTCTGATGACTGACTCCTTAGGATTCCTTTACCTTAAGCTCTCTAATCAATTCCAGTTCACTGCACAACACCCAATCCAGAATAGCTGATCCCCTAATGCAGGGGTCCCAACCTTTTTTGCACCGCGGACTGGTTTATTATTGACAATATTCTTGCGTAACGGCCGACCCGGCCGGGGGGGGGGGGGGGTAGGGTTGCCAATGGACAAGAGTAGCAGTCAAATACGTTGTGTTTACCCCGAGAAAGAGTATTATGACCACGAAGCCTTGAGCAGGCACCTGTGTGTGCATGCGTGTATGTGCCAATTTTTTTCT
Organism: Mobula hypostoma; assembly: GCF_963921235.1. Lineage (NCBI taxonomy): Eukaryota > Metazoa > Chordata > Chondrichthyes > Myliobatiformes > Myliobatidae > Mobula > Mobula hypostoma. The sequence goes on from NC_086102.1 coordinate 41,269,178, forward strand.
ACAAATCGTTTTTGGCAATTCTGTTCGGGGGGGGGCGTTAATCATGACTGGAATATAGGTGATAAGTGGCTAATACACTCAATTTTGTTTCTAAAAGGGTTTATCTAACGAATTTAATATTAAACACACAGCGCATATTTTCCTCGCATGAATATAGTGATAAGTCAATTAACAGGGGAGGACAGGGAGCTTGAAGTAAGTGTTGAACGAACTTCCAGTAGAAGTGGCAGAGGCAGGTTCGATATAATCATTTAAAGAAAAATTGGATAGGTAATGGACAGGAAAGGAATGGAGGGTTATGGGCTGAGTGCAGGTCGGTGGGACTAGGTGAGAGTAGCGTTCGGCACGGACTAGAAGGGCAGAGATGGCCTGTTTCCGTGCTGTAATTGTTGTATGGTTCTACAAGTCACTTATAATTCAATAGCATCATAACATTTTAAGTAATGTTTGGATATTAGACACACAGCACATATTTTCCCCATATGAACATATAAAATCATTGCAAAACACCAAGATTGCTGAATCAGTGGGAGCCCTGGGCTTGTTTCCCTGCAACAAGACGGTGCCATCGAGGGGTGATGGGAGACAGCGATACTCGAAGGGGGTTCCTTATGTCCAGTCTATTCTGAAATATAGTTTTCCTTGCAGTCATTGCAGAAAAGCCCGCTTCGCAGAGATATGTTGGAAATGGAAGCAACGTTTTCAGTGATTTTGTGGCTATCTCAGATATTTAGCCTTTGTCCAGAATGCCAGCAGAGATGTTATATAACCATATAACAATTACAGCATGGAAACAGGACATCTCGGCCCTTCTAATTCGTGCCGAATTCTTACTCTCACCTAGTCCCACCAACCTGCATTCAGCCCATAACCCTCCATTCCTTTCCTGTCCATATAGCTGTCCAGTTTAACTTTAAACAACAACATCGAACCTGCCTCAACCACTTCTGCTGGAAGCTCGTTCCACACAGCCACCACTCTCTGAGTAAAGAAGTTCCCCCTCATGTTACCCCTAAACTTTTGCCCTTTAACTCTCAACTCATGTCCTCTTGTTTGAATCTCCCCCACTCTTAATGGAAAAAGCCTATCCACGTCAACTCTATCTACCCCTCTCATCATTTTAAATACCTCTATCGTCCCCCCCCCAACCTTCTACGTTCCAATGAATAAAGACCCAGCTTGTTCAACCTTTCTCTGTAACTTAGGTGCTGAAACCCAGGTAACATTCTAGTAAACCTTCTCTGCACTCTCTCTATTTTGCTGACATCTTTCCTATAATTTGGTGACCAAAACTGTACACAATACTCCAAATTTGGCCTCACCAATGCCTTGTACAATTTCAACATTACTATAAGACCATAAGACAAAGGAGCAGAAGTCGGCTATTCGACCCATCGAGTCTGCTCTGTCATTTTATCATGAGCTCATCCATTATCCCATTTAGTCCCACTGCCCCGCCTTCTCACCATAACCTTTGATGCCCTGGCTACTCAGATACCTATCAATCTCTGCCTTAAATACCCCCAATGACTTGGCCTCCACTGCCGTCCATGGCAACAAATTCCATAGATTCACCACCCTCTGGCTAAAAAACTTTCTTCGCATTTCTGTTCTGAATGGGCGCCCTTCAATCCTGAAGTCATGCCCTCTCATACTAGACTCCCCCATCATGGGAAACAACTTTGCCACATCCACTCTGTCCATGCCTTTCAACATTCGAAATGTTTCTATGAGGTCTCCCCTCATTCCTCTAAACTCCAAGGAATACAGTTCAAGAGCAGACAAACGTTCCTCATATGTTAACCCTCTCATTCCCAGAATCATTCTAGTGAATCTTCTCTGTACCCTCTCCAACGTCAGCACATCCTTTCTTAAATAAGGAGACCAAAACTGCCCACAGTATTCCAAGTGAGGTCTCACCAGCGCCTTATAGAGCCTGAACATCACATCCCTGGTCCAATACTCTATTCCTCTAGAAATGAATGTCAACATTGCATTCGCCTTCTTCACCACCGACTCAACCTGGAGGTTAACCTTAAGGGTATCCTGTACGAGGACTCCCAAGTCCCGTTGCATCTCAGAACTTTGAATTCTCTCCTCATTTAAATAATAGTCTGCCCGTTTATTTCTTCTGCCAAAGTGCATAACCATACACTTTCCAACATTGTATTTCATTTGCCACCTCTTTGCCCATTCTTCTAATCTATCCAAGTCTCTCTGCAGACTCTCTGTTTCCTCAGCACTACCGGCTCCTCCACCTATCTTCGTATCGTCAGCAAACTTAGCCACAAAGCTATCTATTCCATAATCCAAATTGTTGATGTACAACGTAAAAAGAAGTGGCCCCAACACGGACCCCTGTGGAACACCACTGGTAACCGGCAGCCAACCACAATAGGATCCCTTTATTCCCACTCTCTGTTTCCTGCCAATCAGCCAACGCTCTATCCACATATGTAACTTTCCCGTAATTCCATGGGCTCTTATCTTGTTAAGTAGCCTCATGTGTGGAACCTTGTCAAAGGCCTTCTGAAAATCCAAATATACAACATCCACTGCATCTCCCTTGTCTAGCCTACTGGTAATTTCCTCAAAAAATTGTAATAGGTTTGTTAGGAAGGATTTTCCTTTAAGGAATCCATGCTGAGTTCTGCCTATCTTGTCATATGCCTCCAGGTACTCTGTAACCTCATCCTTGACAATCGACTCCAACAACTTCCCAACCACTGATGTCAAGCTAACAGGTCTATAATTTCCTTTTTGCCTCCTTGCCCCCTTCTTAAATAGCGGAGTGACATTTGCAATCTTCCAGTCTTCCGGAACCATGCCAGAATCTATCAACTTTTGAAAGATCATCGCTAATGCCTCTGCAATCTCCACAGCTGCTTCCTTCAGAACACGAGGGTGCATTCCGTCTGGTCCAGGAGATTTACCTACCTTTAGGCTATTCAGCTTCCAGAGTACTTTCTCTGTCATAATTGTGACTGCGCACACTTCTCTTCCCTGCTACCCTTGAGTGTCCGGTATACTGCTGATGTCTTCCTCAGTGAAGACTGATGCAAAATACTTGTTCAGTTACTCCGCCATCTCCTTATCTCCCATTACAATTTCTCCAGCATCATTTTCTATCGGTCCTATATCTACTCTCACCTGTCTTTTACTCTTTATATACTTGAAAAAGCTTTTAGTATCCCCTTTGACAGGGGTCCCCAACCTTTTTTGCACTGCGGACCAGTTTAATATTGACAATATTCTTGCGGACCTGCCAACCCAGGGCGGGGGTAGGGGGTAGGGTTGCCAACGGACAAGAGTAGCAGTCAAATACGTTGTGTTTACCCCGAGAAAGACAATGACCATGAAGCCTTGCGCGGGCACCAGTGCGCATGAGTGTACGTGCCGATATTTCGTACTACAAATCGTTTTTGGCGATTCTGTTCCGGGGGGGTGGGGTGGGGCGGTGTTAATCATGACCGGAATATAGATGATAATTAGCTAATACACTCAATTTCATTTCTAAAAGGGTTTATCTAACAAATTTAATATTAAACACACAGCGCATATTTTCCTCGCATCAATTATCAGGGGAGCTTGAAGTAAGTGTTGAACGAACTTCCACTAGAAGTGGTATAGGCAGGTTCGATATTATCATTTAAAGAAAAATTAGATAGGTATATGGACAGGAAAGGAGTGCAGGGTTATGGGCTGAGTGCAGGTCGGTGGGACTAGATGAGAGTAGCATTCAGCACGGACTAGAAGGGTAGAGATGGCCTGTTTCCGTGCTATAATTGTTATATCGTTATATAAGTCAGTCAATAGCATCATAACATTTTAAGTAAAATTTGGATATTAAACACACAGCACATATTTTCCCCATATGAACATATAAAATCATTGCAACGCACCAGTATCGCTGAATCAGTGGGAGCCCTGGGCTTGTTTCCCTGCAACAAGACGGCCCCATCGAGGGGTGATGGGAGACAGCGATACTCGAAGGGGGTTTCTTATGTCCAGTCCATTCCGCAGTTTAGTTTTCGTTGCATTCATTGCAGATATGTTGGAAATGGAAGCAATGTTTTCAGTGCTTTCGTGGCTGTCTCAGGATATTTAGCCTTGACTTTGATCCAGAATGCCGGCAGAGATGTTATGTCAAACGCACTTTTCAGCTCGCTGTCATCTGCAAGCTCCAGGTGTTGATCTCCTTCCCGCACTGACATGGATGATGCATGGATAATGACCTCACGTGCGTTCAAGCTCAACAGAGGGCGTGACAGGGAATGAGGAAAGGTGCAGCTGACTCTCATATTGTTTCCTCGCGGCCCGGTAGCACATGCTTTGCAGCCAGGTACCGGTCCGCGGTCCGGTGGTTGGGGACCACTGCCCTAGTGAGCTCAATCCTAAACTGCTCTAAAAAGCCATCTTGTAGGCATTCTACAAATTCTCCTTCCTGGGATCCAGCATCAATCTGATTTTCCTGATCTACTTGCACATTGAAATTCCCCCGAGACAACTGCAACATTGCCCTTTTGACAGACATTTTTTAATTTGTGTTGTAATTTGTAGCCCATATCTTTCCTACTGTTCAGAGATCTGTATACAACTTCCACCGAGGTCATTTTACCCTTGCAGTTTCTTAGCTCTACCTACAGTTCTATGTCACTTCTTTCTACTGATTTGATTTACTTCTTCCTGTTTAAACTCTATTCTCTTTCCCCCCCATTCTCTTCAGATGCATCCACATCATATAGACAACCCTCTTCTACTTAATCCAGTTTCTTAGATATCCAATCGCTCTACTTCTTCACCCCACAGCACGTCGTCCTGAGGTTCCATTTAGTTCTTCTTAAATGGAGGATCAATAATTTCAGTTCCCCTGCTTTCTTGCTCCCTTGGTGTAATACTTTCTGACATCGAATATGTATGAGGAATGTGAGGAGTGCTTGATAGCTCTGAGCTGTACTCTTTGGAGTTTAGAAGAATGGGGGCGGGGGGGGGAGCCTCATTAAAACCTACCAACTATTGAAAAGCCTAGACAGAGAGAATGCGTACAGGAGGTTCCCAGTAGTGACAGAGACCAGGACCAGAGGGCACAGTCTCAGAATAGAAAGACACCCCTTCAGAACAGAAATGAAGTGGAATTTCTTTAGCCAGACAGTGGTGAATCAGTGGAGTTCACCGTGAAGAACAAGTCCTTAGGTATATTTAAAGTGGATGTTCATTGGTTCTTGATACTGATTAGGCAGTAAGGGCATCAATGGTTATGGGGGGGGGGGAGACAGGAAAATGGTGTTGAGAGGGAAAATAAATCAGCCATGCTCAAAGGGCAGTGCCAACTCGATGGGCTAAATAGCCTAATTCTGCTCCCATGTCTTCTGGAACATCTTGGCCCTCTAACTTCAAAATTCTTTCTCTCTCCACAGATGCTATCTGCCCTGCTAAGTATTTCCAGAATATTCCACTTTACTTAAAATCTCAATACATTCTCATTTCCTGCCTTTTCATGTGTTTGCCTACATGCCTCTTAAACGTCGTTAACATAACTGCTTCCACACTTCCCTCAGCAGCATGTGCCAGGCACCTACCACACTCTATTCCTCAAATTTCCTTTGCACTTTCACCTCCCTCACTTTAAAGCATGGCCCTCTACTATCTGACAATTCTATCCTTTCAAAATAAAATGTAAACAAATTAACTTCTGAACTTCATTCTTCCAAAGAAAAATTATCTGTGCACAATTCATCTACACTATCAAATGCAGATTCTATATTGGTCACTCTTTCCTCTCTGCACACATGGGTGAACATCTATGTCCAAGTTTGATAATCATACTGAAGCATAGAAACCTACACTGTACACATCAGCACAAAGAGTTCTTCATCTCAGAAACAGATCTGAGGAACTAGGAGCACAACAAATGCAGTACAGACAAAACCTCCCACATGCCTTGAGCAAATCATAAAGCAGTACACTTGAATACGAAAAATATACAGCAACGTCAAAATACATCAATCTCGCCTAACATTTTGTTTTGCAATTTAAGTTGACCCAGAAGCAAAAATGAAAATGTGGGTTAATAACATGAGTATGTCATTCTCTGAAACTTTAAACCTAGTTATCAGTAAAAAATAACAAACTGTTTTGAAATTGAGCATAAAGTTGACAGCCCTGCGCTGGAAACATTGCAGAGAACCAATATGTACTTGGACTTTATACAACAAAGTTAACTGATACAGAAGAAAGTTCACAAGAGATGCAAGTTCTGTGTTTAGGATACACTTTCATTTCAAAAGCACCTCCAGGGTTCTTGCACAATATATTGTGCAACACAGCAGCCAGGAGAGCAGCAGTCCAACTGGGGCAGGAGCCTTCCACTTTGTTACAATATATTAGTGCACAACTTCTCATAGGGAGGTATGGACTTCTAATCCAAAACACCTCCAATAGGCACTCAGGAATCATACTTTAAAAAGAAAAAGTATGAAAGGCCATTGGGAATGCTGCATTTCTTCATGAAAAAAATTAAACATGACCTTGATTCTTTTTTTCTCTGTTTGGTAAACTCTATGACAGAACATGGAAAAGAGCTTCTGTTTTGGAAGTCACGTAAATGACATGGTCTACCCAAAGAATCTGATTGAATGGAACTTGGGTCTGGTGATGGGATAGGACATTGAAATTGGAAAGAAAAGATAGCGAATGTATTTAGTGGAATATGCAGAGACAGAGTTGGTGGCATCTTGCCAGTGCCCTAAGATTCTTGCTGTGGGGTAGTTCAGGTATCAGCAGCACATAGGAAGACAGGGATTGCTGCTATCCAATGAACTTCAGTGGCGTGCATGGATTGCAGTCTTGATCTCTAAATACTCTTTTCCCCACATTATTCAGGCAAAAGCTCTGCTGCCCTCCTGTAGGCAATGGCGAATTTCATCACTGTGTGCCACTACCTGTTAGTAGTGAACCAGTTTTATACTATGATAGACTTGTGTCCACTAATACTATACCACAATGACATTATCAGTGACTGATCTGTGCCTACTATGAGTCTGCTCTTGCCTAAAGCTATACATGGACAAGATCTGGGGGTGCACAAGAGTACATCCTCCCTCTGATCTGCACCCTTTCATGGTGTTGCTCCATACGTTTCTGTCAGATCATCACAGGCTGCTCTATTTAAGATGTGGGGGGGGGGGGGAGTTCTATGGCCTGTTGGAACTGTTGGCAGACTTTGTGGCCAGGGTGAGTGTCATTAAGACAAATGCTCACAGGACTAATCAACTCCCTCCATGGACAAATGTGGGCTACATATCACAGGAAGGAGGTGATTAAGCTAGAAAGAGTGTGCAAAAGATTCACAGGAAAGTTATAGCTCTGGAGAGTTTGAGTTTTAAACAGAGATTGGATAGGTTGAAACTGTTTCCCTGGAGAAAAGCAGGCTGAAGGACTGCCTTAAAGACGTTTATAAAATAATGAGAGACATGGAAAAGGTGGATAATCACAGTGTTTTTCCCAGCACTGGAGTGTCTGAAACTCAAAGGCAGTGGGGTTATAGCAAGTGGGGAAAGATTTAAAGGGGAAACGTGATGGGGGGGTAGCTTTTCCACATAGAGTCGTGGTGAATTTATGGAATGAGCTGTCACAGTAGATGGAGGATGCAGGTCCAATTACAGCGCTTAAAATGTATGTGGATGGGGGAGGTTTTTGGGGGAAATATCAGCCAAATGCAGGCAACTTGGTTAGCATGGATGAGTCAGGCTGAAGGGCCTTCCCCATGCGGTAAAACTCCACGAAGCTATAAAATAGTAGACCTGGAAGGTGCAAAATTGAAATGCAATAATTGGAAGTTCAGAATTTCATTAAGAGTCAGAAGTTTCTTAATCCAGTCAAATGACGTGAAACAGCTTTCATATAATAGTATAAACGAACACACAAAAGCTTTCAGCACAGGTACTCGTGACCCCTAACTTCAGATCCATTTATGTCCGTTCTTTTCAGCTACTCAGCTTTTTGCACAACTTACAGATCCATGAACTTCTATTCCTCTGTTGCAACACCTTGTTTCTTGGAATGACCACAATGCTCCTCTCAATATTGTTTTCTCCTTCCCTGCCTCCTACCTCCCCTAAGTCCCACACTTCAGCAGCAGAAGAAATTTTGGGAACCAGCAACACCATTTCTCCACCCCCCCCCCCCTCAATCAATGCCTCAAATTAACTTTCTTTTCTGTTCCTCTCCTCCTGCCCAGTTCTTCAGCTTTTGGCTCTAGGAACCATACACACAGACCAATGGATGGTACTCATCCAAAACCATTTCTCATTCTCAAATATTTACACACTGGTTAATCTTCAGTTGAACAGTATTATACTTACAACTTTCAGTTCCTCTTTAATGCACACAGGAATTCCATCCAGCGGGGAAAGAGGTGCACTGGCTCTGTACCGAGCAGTGGAGGCTTCTGCCATCTATACATAACAGAATTCCAATGATAAATTAAGAATAATAGCACTGTCAAATACATTGAATCATTGAAATTCTTTGGTGAAAGGGACAAATGTTTAATACAAAAATTGATTACATTTCAAACTGAAGGTCCCATTCCTGTAATTTTCAGTAGCAACACATTTCCACATCATGTGGCAGCACATAGCTAAAATGTGATGCTATGCAAATTTACTGTGCCAGGCATCCTTGAATGGCAAGGATATTGCTGCTCAGAAGAGGCTATGCACAAGGTCAACAAATTACACAAAATGAATCAGCGGCTGTCATGATGGGTGCGAGAAACAGCCAAGGTTATAAAATTGCAAGTCAAACAATTCTGTACGGAATCAACAACTCCCTAGTTACATCTACATGAAAACTCATAACCGCTTTCCCGTCGTTTGTCAGCAATCACCCCAAATCAGTGGATTCATGACTTATACGGTTATAGCACACTGTGTGTGTAACCACCTTTGTGCAACAGCATCCGTCAAGTTAAATTCTGCATAGCAACAACAGCATTCACTGTGGGAAAACTACACACCAGTTTTACAAGGTTCCTCAAATTACCCATTTGATTGCCTCCTAATATCTCAGCACCCATGCATTAACTGAAGCAGCACAAAGAGAACTTTATGGTAGACATTTTGGACAATCATTCTTTTCATGGCATCATTTGGCAAAACAACAGCAAGTTTTCACTATAGAAAACAATAATGAGAACAGCGTGTACCAAGTGAAGTTTACTGCCAATGTGCGTCCTTAAAGAAGGTATGTATTAAATTTAGAGAATGTGGAGGATCACTAGGAGTTACCTTTCTTTCGGGCCTTGAACAGAATGCCATCATTCCGTAATGACTTTTGGCTGGCTTAAAATTACATGTTGGAAGAAAGATTGGAATTAAACAAATCTTGGCAACTGCCAATAGACTAGAATAGTTGCCAATGTGCTACTTGGCTTATTCCTGAAGTAAACAGACCGGTTTTTAAAAACCTGCTAAGTTCGCTAGTTCTAAGTTCAAACATTCCAAGTGAATTTATTATCTAAGTATATATATGTCACCATATACAATCTGAAGATTCATTTTCTTGCAGGCATACACAATAAATCCTATGAGGGCCTCCGTCAGTCAGTTGACCACGGAAATTGCATTCTAGCTGTCTAGATACACAAGCCAGGGCAGTACAATATGGAGAGCAAGTTGCTGCCCATGCAGCAAGCTCCCCCTCCCCTCTCCACACATCTAGTGAGCCTCAAAGGAGCAACAGAGACTGACAAGTCTGGTACTAGCAGTCTTGAACTCAATGTAGGACTGCCTTAGGGACTCCAGCTCCGGATTTTTCCCTCTAGGTTTACTCCCAAAGCCTTCCCCAGGAGTGGGTATAGTCGCAAGGTGGCGGAGGCTTGAGATCAGAGTTTTCCATCTCCTAGATGAGCCGCCAACCACTGCTGACAAGACCCAACTGCCTGAAGCGACTGGTTTTAAGCCGCCAGTAACCCGCCTTTGCTCTTTCTCCTGTCAGTATAAATGGTTCTGCTGAGCTTAGTAGCTAAGCTACATGTCATGGCCAGGAGCTGGACTTGGCCATTTGAGGCACATGCCTTTGGGAGCATTTAATAAATCCCATAACTATAACAATAAATAATAACTAACAGAATCAGTGAAAGACTGCACCAGCCTGGACATTCAACCATTGTACAAAAAACAATGAACTGCATAAGTACCAAAAGAAAGAAAAAATATATATATAAATAAAACAAATAAACATCAAGAGCATGAGATGAAGAGTCATTGAAAGCAAGTCCATCGGTTTTGGGAACTTTTCAATGATGGCAAGTGAAGTTGAATGAAATTATCCCAACTGGTTGATGGTTGAGGGGTAGTAACTATTCCTGTACTTGCTGGTGGGAGTCCTGAGGCCTTCTTCCCGATGGCAGCAGTGAGAAGAGAGTAAGCCCTGGATGGAGAGAGTCCCTGATGATGGATGCTGCTTTCCTGCAACAGCGTTTCATGTCAGTGGTAAGGAGAGCTTTACCCATGATGGACTGGGCCATATCCACTACTTTTTGTGGCATTTTCCATTCTAGAACATTGGTGTTTCCATACCAGGCTGTGATGCAGCCAGTCAGTATACTCCCCACTTCACGTCTATAGAAATTTGTCAAAGTTTTAGATGTGATGCTGAATCTCCACAAACTCCTAAGGAAGTAGAGGCACTGCCATGCTTTCTTCATAATTGCTGACCCTCTCCACCTCTGGTTTTCTTCCCCTGAAGCCAATAATCAACTCCTCGGTCTTGCTGACATTGAGTGAGAGGTTCTTGTTGTAGCACCACTCAGCCAGATTTTTAATCTCCCTCCTATATGCTGATTCATCACCACCTCTGACTCGGTCTACGACAGCGATGTCAAACTTGAATATGACACTGGAGCTGTGCTTAGCCACACAGTCATAAGTGTAAAGTGAGTAAAGCAGGGCGTTAAGTACACAGCCCTGTGATGCACCTGTGCTGATGCAGACCCCAACAATATCTCCAAAAACAATCTTCAAGTGACTGGGGTCTGCAAGTGAAGGGATGGAGGATCCAATTGCACAAGGAGGTATTGAGGACAAGGTCATAGAAAAATACAGCACAGAAACAGGCCCTTTGGCCCATCTGGTGCACGCCGATCCATTTAAACTGCCTACTCCCATCAACTTGCTCCAGGACCATAGCCCTCCATATCCCTACCATCCGTGTACCTATCCAACCCCCTCTTACACGTTGAAATCAAGCTTGCATGCTCCGCTTGTGCTAGTGACTCATTCCACACTCACAACCCTGAGAGGACAGGTTTCCCCTCATGCTTCCCTTAAACTTTCCACCTTTCACCCTTAATCCACAACCTCCGGCTGTAGTTCCACCCGACCTATACCTTTCATAATTTTGTACATCTCTATCAAACCTCCTCTCAATCTTCTATGTTCCAAGGAATAAAGTACTAACCTATCCAACTTTTCATTATAACTCAGGTCATTCAGATCCAGCAGTCAGTCAGTCAGTGGGTGCCGTCCCAAATCCGGAGTTGACGGCTATGCACCTCCATCTTCTTCGATCTTGCGCTCTTTTCCTGGCCTCAGCATATCTCAACCCAGTCCATTGCCTCACATTATCGTACCAAGTGGTTCGCTGCCTTCCTCTTTCCCTCTTTCCTTCTATCATCTCTTCCAGTAACAAATTCTGCAGTCCACCACCTCTTAACAAGTGCCTGGCATATTCCAGCCTCCTTTTCTGGACATTCTTCAGCAATTCCTTTTCTCTCCTCACTCTCTTCAACACTTCCATATTACTGACCTTCATCACCCATCTAATTTTCTGCATTCTCCTTAAACACCACATTTCAAATGCCTCCAGTCGTCGTTGCGCTTCCTTGCACAAGGTCCACGATTCGACTCCATACAACAGACTGCTCCAGACATAGCATTTCCAAATTCTACAGCGCAGCCCAAAGTCCAACCTCTTGCCACTCAGGCTCCAGAACTAGTGGTGGGAATTCACCGGAAGTCGAGATCCAAAAAGGGGTTCGCCAGGGCTGCAATATCTCCCCTTTATTATTTAACACTTACTCAGAGGTTATCTTCTGGTGTTGAACAATGAAGCTGGTGTCCAAATTGGTGGAGTGACGGCGAACAACTTGAGGTATGCAGATGATTCAGTGTTGTTAGCCGAGACTGAGGATGAGTTACTCAAAATAATAGATAAGATAAATGCTGAAGGTGAACGATTTGGAATAAAAATAAGTGCTGCAAAGACGAAGATGATGGTAGTATCATGGAAGAAAGAAGTCCCCAAAATCAGTATCAAAATTAACGGCGTAGGCATTGAGCAAGTCAAGAAGTTTGTGTACTTGGGACAGATGGTCACAGAGGATGGGAAATGTAATACAGAAATGAGACAAAGAATTGAGATTGCAAGATCAACGTTCTGGAGCCAGATCCAGCAACATCCTTTCAAATCTTTACTGCACTCTTTCAACCTTATTTACATCTTCCCTGCAAGTAGGAGACCAAAACTGCACACAGTACTCCAAATTAAGTCTCACCAACATCTTATACAATTTCAACATAATATCCCATCTCCTATATTCAACACATTGATTTATAAATGTCAATGTGCCAAAAGCTTTACGACCCTATCTACTTGTTATGCCACTTTCAATGAATTATGGACTTGCATTCCCAGATCCCTTTGTTCTACCACACTCCTCAGTGCCCTATGGTTCACTGTGCAAGACCTACCCTGGTTGATCAAAGCAAAGTGCAACACCTTGCACTTATCTCCATGAAATTCCAACTGCCATGTTTCAGCCCGTTTCTCCAGCTGATCCACATCCCTTTGCAAGCCACCCCAGTCTTGGTGTCATCTGCAATTTTGCTGATCCAGTTAACCACGTTATCATCCAGTTTGTTGATATAGATGACAAACAGCAAAGTACCCAGCACCAATCCCTACAGTACTCCGCTAATCACAGGACTTTAGTAGAGAGGCAACCGTCTCCTACCACTCTCTGGCTTCTCCCACAAAGCCAATGTCTAATCCAATTTACTACCTCATCCTGAATGCTGAGTGACTGAATCTCCTTGACCAACCTCCCACGTTACCTTGTCAAATTCAATGTAGACAACACCCACTGCCTTGCCTTCATCAACTTTCCTCGAAAAACTCAGTTAGACATGATGTACCATGCACAAAGCTATGCTGACCCCCCCTTAATCTGTCCATGTCTATCCAAATACTTATATCTGGCCTGTCAGAATACCTTCCAATAACTTTTCCACTACTGATGTCAGGCTCACCAGCCTATAATTTCCTAATTTATCTTTTAGAGCCTTCCTTGCACAGTGGAACAACACTGGCTATCCTCCAAACCTCTGGTATCTCACCTGTCACTAAGAATGATTTGAGCATCTTTGCTAGAGCCCCAGCAATTTCTCTACTTGCCTCCCATAGGGTCTGAGGGAACACCTTGTCAGGCCCTGGAGATTTATTCACCCTAATTTGCCTCAAGACAGTAAACACCTCCTCTCTTATAATCTGTACAGAGTCCATGAAGTTGATGTCGCTTTGCCTCACTTCTATGACTCTGTGTCTGTGTCTGTGTCCGTCTCCTGAGTAAATACAGATGCAAAAAAATTCATTTAAGATCTCCCCCATCTCCTCACATGGATTACCACTCGATCTTCCAGCAGACCAATTTTGTCCCTTGTTATCCTTTTGCACTTAACATATCTGTAGAATCCCTTAGGATTCTCATTCACCTTGTCTGCCAGGGCAACTTTATGCCTTCTTATAGTCCTCCTGATTTCTTTCTTAAGAATCAAACCCACAGATAGGGAGGTGCTGTAGTAGTCTGGCGAACTGACCTTGACCTTGCCGAGGCCCAGTGCCAACTCTCAGACACCTCCTTTCACTTACCCCTCGAACAGGACCCCATTAAGGAACACCAGACCATTGTCTCCCACACCATCACCAACCTTATTTACTCTGGGGAATCTCCCATCCACCACCACCAACCTTATAGCTCCTGCACCTCCCATTTCTACCTCCTGCCCAAGATCCATAAACCCATTTGTCCAGGTAGACCCATTGTTTCAGCTTGTTTGTGCCCCACTAAACTCACATCGGCATACCTCGACTCTGTTTTATCCACCCTCCCCCCCCCCCAAGTTCAGTCCCCTCCTACCCACATCCGTGACACCTCACACGCTCTTGATCTTTTCATAGATTTCAGGTTTCCTGGCCCCCATCATCTTATTTTCACTATGGATACCCAGTCCCTATACAGCTCCATTCCCCACCAGGAAGGCCTCAAAGCTCTCCATTTCTTTCTTGGCACCAGACCTAGCCACTTCCCCTCCTCCACCAAATGGAACTCGTCTCACTCTCAATAATTTCTCCTTCGTCTCCTCCCACTTTCTTCAAACAAAAGGTGTAGCCGTGGGCACTCGCATGGGTCCCAGCTATGCCTGTCTGTCGGCTATGTGGAACAATCTATGTTCCAAGCCTACACTGGTGACCATCCCGCATTTTTCCTACGCTACATCATCGACTGCATTGGTGCTGCAACCTGTACCCATGCTGAACTCTATTTCATCCACTTTGCCTCCAACTTCCACCCTGCCCTCAAATTCACCTGGTCCATTTTCGACACCTTTCTTCCCTTCCTCGATCTCACTGTCTCCATCTCTGGAGACAGATTATCCACCAATGTCTATTACAAACCCACAGACTCTCACAGCTACCTAGACCACACCTCTTGCAAACCAAGACTCCCTACACCCATTATCTTTACCTTTTGTTCTGACAGGCACATACAAGCCAAGTATACTTTTACCAGAAACAGCCTGTCTCAATCTATACTTGCCTGATTCTTTCTGATGCCATCAAAATTGACTCTCTTTAATTTAGAATCTCAACCCGCAGACCAAACTTATCCGTTTACATATTTACTTTGAAAATAGTGGCAACGAGGAGAAGATGGCGGCACGACGCAGCGCACGCAGCTCTCCAGTGAAATGATACTGTTTCTGTTAAATAGGGGCCGTGGACAATTCTGATTTGATGCAGACAGACGTGAAAGCACAGAGGAACATCTGGAGAAATTTCTGAAACGCCGGTTCACTGCCGCTGTTACTGGGTGATCGAAAATCTTCCGGAGGGTAGACCCCAAAATGCCCGGCTTTGCCTGCTGCTGGCGACCGAGGCTGAGGTTGAATCGTTCGGACAGAGATGGTACTCGGTGTCGGACGGCTGATCGAAGGCTCGAAGTTTTCGGACGACTCAGAGTCGGACTGTGGTCGGGCATGGCAGTGAGAGTTTTCTTCCTTCTCCCATCTGCGTGAGATGTGGGACCTTCCAGAGACTTTGAACTTTTTGACTGTGCCATGGCCCGTTCTTCATCAAGTTATGGTATTGTTGCACTGTTGTAACTATATGTTATAATTATGTGGTTTTTGTTAGTTTTTCAGTCTTGGTCTGTCCTGTGTTTCTGTGATATCACACCGGAGGAATATTGTATCATTTCTTAATGCATGCATTACTAAATGACAATAAAAGAGGACTGCGTGTCCTCATAATCTAAAAAAAAATTATCATCACCTGCCCTGTCTCATTCCCCAATAGGAGATCAAGTATCGCACACTGTCTCATTGGGACCTCAATGACCCGATTAAGGGAACTTTCCAGAACGCATTTGACAAACTATCCCACCTAGTCCTTTTACAGTATGGGAATCTCTGTCAATGTGGAAAGTTAAAATCACCACTGAAGTAACATTATGCTTCTTGCAACGGTCTGTGATCTCTCTGCATGGTCTGTAATATAGCCCCATTAACATGGCCATACCTTTCTTCTTTCTCAGTTCAACCATAACATCTCACTGGATGAGTTCTCTAGTCTGTCCTGACTGAGCACTGCCATGACATTTGCCCTGACAAGTAGAGCTCCTCCTCCTTTAACCTCTCCCAATCTGTTGCGACTGAAACAACGAAACCCCAGAATACAGAGTTACCAGTACTGGCCCCTCCTGCAACGACATCTCATTAATAGCTACAACATCATAATTCCAGGTGTTGATCCGTGCCCCGAGCTCATCTGCCTTTCCTACTTCTTGCATTGAAACAATGGCAGCTCAGGGCACAAGTTGCACCATGCTCAACTTGTCAGTTCCTGACTTTGTCTGAGGCCTTAACAACATGTCTCCACAACCTCTCCACCAACTGTTCTGGCAGTCTTGTTCCCATCTCTCTGCAACTCTGTTTTATACCCCACTGTGCAACGCTTCCAAACCTTACCGCTAGGATATTAGTCCCTTCCAGCTCAGGTGCAAACCATCTCTTCTGTACAAGTCTCACGTTCCCTGGAAGAGAGCACAATGATCCAAAAATCTGTAGCCCTCACTCCTACACCTACTCTTCAGACATGTGTTTAACTGGATAATCTTCCTATTTCTGGCCTCACGAGCACATGGCACAGGTAGCAATCCTGAGATTACAACCCTGAAGGTCCAGCCCTTTACCTTAACACCCACCTCCCTGAACTGACTTTACAGAACCTTGTCACTCTTCCTACCTACATGGACCACGACATCTGGCTATTCACTCTCCCACTTCAGAATGCTGAGGACTCGATCCGAGATGTCCCAGACCCTGGGACCTTGAGGCAGCATACCATCCAGGAATCCTGTTCTTGTCCACAGAACCTCCTTTCTGTTCTCCTAACTAACAAAAACCCTGTCTCTACAGCCCTCCTCTTTTCACCCCCTTCCTTTCTGAGTCACAGAGTCCGATTCAGAGTCAGAGACCTGGCTGCTTTGACCTTCCTCTCCTGGGTCCTCCCCAGAACAGTATCCAAAGGGTTCAACCTGTTGTTGAAGGGGATAGCCAAAGGGGTAATCCGCACTGCCTGTTTAATCCTTTTTCCCTTCCTGACTGCCACACAGTTTCCTATGTCCTGCACCTTGGGTGTAACTACGTCTCTGCATGTCCTATCTATCACCCCTTCAGCCTCCCGAATGATCCAGAAATCATCCAGTTCCTACTCCAACTTCTTAATGCGATGTTAGACACCGTAGCTGGATGCACTTCTCTCAAGTGTAGTTGCAGGAACACTGGAGGTCTCCCTGCCATCCCACAAGAGGAGCATTCTGCACCTCTACTGTTCTAACTGAGCAGATATAAAGAAGGAAAAACAATAAACTGTAAGGGAAAAAAAGAAAGACTCAGCCTACAGCTTTTTTGTCTTCTCTCACTCAAGCCCCTCCTCGCTGAAGCCTCGAAGAGCTAAAGCCTCAGAATCTCCACTCTAACTCTGTCCACTCCAACAAAGGCCGCTCCACTTGCCCCGCCTTACTTTAATTTGTAATTGTCAATCAATCCCAAATGCTGAATGGCCGCTGCTCAAAGCCTCACATCGTTCCCTTTTTTATTCACTCAAGTCTTCTCAGGCTTCTGATCTCCGATTGGGCACTGCTCAAAGCTCTAGAAGCCTATTGATTAGTCATAGCAACTGTAATTCAAGTTCGCAAAGGAAACATTTTAGAAGTAATTCTTTTTCCACTCTACACCAACCATTCCACTTAAGCTTGTTCTGCCAAATGATATATTTGGTTTACACTCTATATATTGATTACAGGTCCAAGATCCACATCACTGCTAGTCAAACAGAAATTGTTGACGTGTATGCAATGGCAGATTGGAGGTGACACCCGCAGCATGCACAGTATTGCAACACATTGGTTATTTATCTTGAGATACAGCGTGGAATAGGCCCTTCCAGTCCTTCGAGCCACGTCGCCAGCAACCCGATTTAACCCTAGTCGAATCGCAGGACAATTCACAATCACCAGGTAAACTACTAACCAGAGCCCTTGGAGGAAACCCACGCATTCCACGGGGAGGATGTGCAAACTCCTTACAGGAGACACCAGGAATGAACTCTGAAATCCAACACCCCGATCTGTAATAGCATCACGCTACCCACTACGCGATCTTGGTGCCCCAAAACAAGGGCAACATGGTTATCCAGCCAGTTACTTTAAATGGATGAAGAAACAGAAGCTGGAGATCTACAATTTCCAAATACCACACTGGGTGCTCCAAATTAGTTCCCTCCACCCAACCATTTTTGTCCTTTCTCATCCAAAAGATGAGTATGCAAGTAGAAACAAACTGGCAATGCAACAAAAAAAGTTAAGAAGCAAAAAGATGGTCTATACAGCTAGGGAGCCCAAAACCTTTGCACAATACTGTAGAACCTTTATGTATTGCACTGAATGCTGTGCAAAAAGAAAAATTCATGACATACATGAGTGATGATAAACCTGATCCTGATGTGGGTCTCTACTGTGGACTGAGAGTGGGAAGGGGGCAGAGAGAGGGGAATCATGGTTGGGAAGAGGGGAAGAGATGGCGTGGTAGCAGGAAGCACCAAAGAGACATTCTGTAAAGATCATTTCGAACCAAATGACCCTGCCTGGTGTCTCAGGACTGTGGGGGTGGGGGGGCGGTAACGGGCAGGTATTTGGCACCGTCTGCCTGGGTGTGACCAATCTTCCTCTTCCTCTCACTTGCTGCCATCAGAAGGAAGTGCAGGTGCCTTGGATTCCATGATGCAAGGATTGACCAGCGAGGCTGTGGACTTGTTTTCGGGGACTGAGGTTCACGGTGCATGTATTTCTAGATTCTGGTTACTCTCTTCTTGATGGTTTGATCGGGGCAATCAATGCAGTCTGGGGCACTTCAGCAAAGGATTCCCAAAATCCTTTGCTCCCACCAGACTTACAAACTCGCCTTCCTATCCACATTAAAAAATACAGTACTGTGCAAAAGTCTTATGCGCCCTAGCTATATGTATATGCCCAAGCCTTTTGCACAGTTGCCTAGTACGCGTCTTGAATACTGGAAACAAAAGCTATTTAAGGAACAATCAATTGCTGGCATGGAGAAAATCGAAGAATTTGTCTGATGGGCAAGTTTAAAGTAACTTCCTTATCAATAACATATTACAGTCCAATATTCCTTGAAAAGCTTTGCACCCATTAAGGAAACAGATTTTTCTCCCCCAGAGTACTGATGGGAAGAAATGATTGAGCTTGACAGCATTAGCCTAACAGCGAAGCAGCCCGCCACAATTGTCACCGGGAATAAGAAAATACTTAATGAGATATTGTAGAACCTTGTTAGAAGCTCGGTCCTTTCCTTGATACCCTGCACCCTCCTCCTGCAATCCCACCCCTCATCCCACTCCTCCAATATCGAGGAACAAGACAGAATGAAAGCCTGAGACATACAGGAACAGGTAAAGAACACAGGGAGCAATAGTACAGGCAAGCAGCAAATTCAAATCTGCAATGACAGATAAATTGCGAAAAATCAGAAAAGAACTTCATTTTTGGATCATTAGTATCTGCCTACTAATAAGAAGCTTAGGAAACACTAAAATAAGATATTGTTCCATAATTGTTTAGAATTTGACTTGCACACACCCCACAATATAATCTTTGAATGCCTTGCCAAGCCTGGATTTAAGATATATACACTTACATCTTAAAATGAAAGGTTAAATTCTAGCCATTAAAACCTCCCTCCTAATCATCATAAGTCACACAGTATGGTGGGGGTGGGGGGGTTAATTGCATTGTCTGATAAATTAAAAATATTTCCAACCTTCATTATCAGGTGACTCTCATATTGCACAATAGCTCGCAATGGGGCAGTTGTTTGATGAGCATCTTCCAGAGCTCTGATCACATTCTTAGCTACTTGGGTTGGAGTAGTTTTACCTGACCTACACAAGCACAAAACAGGATGGGTTACAAATTAATTGCTTTTAATATAATGGCGATGGTTAGATCAACTACTTAATCAGAAAGACCATCATGAACATTAGCGAAGATATTAACCAATAGGTTCTTTTTACAGTGACCCAAGCATCTGGGGACAATCTTAGCCTATTTATAAATCAGGAGAAAATGAAGTCAGGTGGGATGTAAATAAACAAGAATGGAAAAAGTAAAAGCAAAATACAGTGGATTCTGGTAAATAGGAACGTATCACGACCAGTACATTTTGGCCCAAGTAAGTGGCTGCCACATAGCCGAAGTTTCATAGAAATAGTTAAAAAGGCATAAAAAGGCCCATGATCAACGTCATTGCTTCTCTCGGATTGAGGTTTCAGGCAAGGTTGAAATCAATGAGGACAAGAGCAGAGGGCATACTGGTATTTGGCACCACCTGCCTGGGTGTGACCAGTCTCCCTCTCACTAGCTGCTGTCAGAAGGAAGTGCAGGTGCCTTCGATTCCATGCTGCAAGGATTGATCAGTGAGGCTGTGGACTCATTTTGGGGGACTGAGGTTCACGGTGCATGCATTTCTAGATTCTGGTTACTCTTTTTTTTTGGTTTGATCAGGGCGATCGATGCAGTCTGGGGCACTTCAGCAAAGAACGGCCCTGCGTGCAGCCTGCAGTGGACTAGTGGAGGGGCGCTGGACTGAACTAAACTGAGTTCTACTCGATTCCTGGTTTGATGCTTGGTGTTCTGTGTATTGTTCGCTTGCTTTTTGCTGTTGGCACAATTTGTTCTTTCTTCTTGCGTTGGGGGTTGATGATTTCTTGAGCAGGTTCCATTGTGTTTCTTGATTTTGTGGCTGGCTATAGGAGGACGAAACTGTCTTCTATGCACAGACCTTGATAATAAATGTACTTTGAATCTTTGAAAACACCAACAGCAATTTACCCAAGTAATGAATTATGTAATTAAATGAAATACAAAACGAGTTAGAACACCACAAATTCTACTACTGTGCAATAAAATTGTGTATTAGTTCCCAATAGTTATTGGTGGTACACTGACATGTTCTTTTGAATGTCTGCAAATTAACAAAATCATGCAGACACCTAGTGTAGATAATGGACTGCCTTCATACAATGCATCCACCAAATCTTCATTTTTATTGTAACATTCAAGATAAATGTCAATACCTTCAAATTCTTTGTAGTTCCGAACTTGAAGTAGTGAAATTGTTTCACTTTCAGTGAATGTTTCTGACTGCTGGAAACTGCAGTGAGCAAAACAGTTCTGAAGAGTCTTACTGCTTATTTCTTGCCAACTATCAGTGGCAAAAAACACAAATACACGTGACTGATGCTAGTTATAAACTGTTCAGCAACAGTCTCCTATCCCAATTAAGCAACATAATGTCCCAAATAAACAAGTGAACCCCAGCTATTTTCTCAACTAGTTTTTGTTCTTTAAGAGTTATCCCAGCATTCCTTCAGTCGACATCTTCTAGATAACTCATAAAACCAAACATTCCACTTCTTTTGCGTCTTTTTTTTGGTCTTGAATGCAATTCTGGAAATGTTGAAGATAGTGATTTGCAGTTTGGAGATTGTTTGGGTATTTCAGCTCTCTGCAGTCTCTGAGGGGATTCTGAGAGGCACAGACAACGTGCATGAACCTTGTGGTAAGAAGGATGCAAGCTGATCTTAGACTCTTTCGCTGATTAAAGCTTTAAATGCCAGCTGTCTGCCTTTTTAAAATTGCTCCACTGCCGGAGAGGAGAGACTGCCTTTTCACTGCTGGTGCGATTGCTCTGCTACAGAGAGGAAGAATGTTACTCAAGTTTTCTGTGTTTTGGACTGTGGATATTTTTTCCCCCATTCTTATGCTTTTTTTGTATTCTGTGTTTTTTGCTTGATCTTTCTCATTTTTTTGTATGGCGGGGGTGGGGGTCGATGGGACTGTTCTGTTTTTGTTCATTTCTTTCTGTGCGTGGAGGAAGCATTTGGGGGTTGATGATCGTACTGCCGTTCTCTTTCTTGGTTTCGTGGCTATCTAGAGAAGAAGAGTTTCAGGAGTTGTATACCTTGATAATAAATGAACCTTTGAAATAAGGAATGGCACCTATTAACTGATGGCCCAATTAACTGTATTTTTATATTAAGATTAAGTTAAAATTTAGTTCAGGGGTTGAGATAGATTTTCATCTTCACAGAATAGTAGCCATGAAAACTGCTGTTTCTCTGATGAAGATGAAACCCATGTCTATGCAAGTTTGTAATATATTTGCATCATAAAAGGAGGTCAAATGGAAGCGAAAAGACATTCATTCCATATTCTAAAGGTCAACAGTATCCTTTTCAAGCCAACAGTGAAACAACAGTTACCTTTTAAATAATTTATGGGATTTGTTGCAGAAAGCCACTGATCTCCTCAAAACTGTGACTTTGTTCAAATCTATAAACCCAAATCAGTTATTGCTCATAA
Source organism: Mobula hypostoma (assembly GCF_963921235.1). Lineage (NCBI taxonomy): Eukaryota > Metazoa > Chordata > Chondrichthyes > Myliobatiformes > Myliobatidae > Mobula > Mobula hypostoma. Next base: position 41,291,463 of record NC_086102.1, read on the forward strand.
TATAAATAGGAAACAAATATCAGCAACATATACAGCACATTTTAATATTCTTGCCTGATATCATAGAATACTTTTGGCAGAAAATTGTTCGTGGAATTTTATATCGTTCTGGTCAGAATGGTCTTACTTTCCTTCCATCAATGCATTCAATTTTGAGCATTATGCTAACGCTCATTTTACAAGCTATGCCTCAGTAAATAAAGAAACATATCTGCAATCAACATGAAATGGAGGATGCAAGCACGGGATGATAAGAGGTACAAAATGCTGAAGGCCAATTTTCTCCATTTCTCTTGCCTTCCCCACCATTCAATTGCCTCTCTGTCCCCCCCCCGTTTACTTTGATCTTGACTAAAGCTACCATGAACCATCAGTAAAACTTTCAAATGTGCCTTTTTAGGCACTTACGATTTCTAGCTTTTTTATGTTATCTCTTATATGATAAGGTCATTGGTTTAGCAAATAGGTAATGAATATAAACATACTTTAAGTACAAAGCATTTTCCCTTCTAACAGGATTACAATTGCATTTGAGAACATATTTGAGTCGGTAATGATGTTGCATTGGAATGGCGTTAATCCTGCTTTCTAAACTTTTATCAGTTTTGTCCACATGGTAAGGAATTTTAAAAAATTCATCACTTCTTATATTTATATACATACTTGTATGCTTGAATGAAATCAGAAATGCTTTTGAAGTTGAATCCATGCCTCTCTTCCGTAACACTGCAAAATTATATATAAAACTATTACTTTTAGCAACTTAGAACCACTTCAAACAAACCCACAAACATTAAGCAACCCAATGTTTCTTACAGAGAAGATTGAACAACAAAACTTGTGTTTTTTTAGTATTTATCATGACACAGATTGCAAGCTACCGGTTCTATGATTACCGTCCACTGCCCTAGTGTCTGAATGCTTCCTATATGTTGCAGTGATCAGAATGGACTATGGTTTGAAAATCAAGGGTTATACTTTAATAGAAATTGATCTCAGTACCTTAGTACTTAGAACTTACCTTCCTGGCTATCCTCAGAAATTACCAGCGGGTCTGATGAGTAGATTGTTCAGATTATCAAAACTTTCTGTGCTAATTTTCTCCAGCACTGCTGGTGGTTTGATATTTTGCTGGCCTACTGATTACATTGGCTCAACACATACAGAAAATAAGGCATTCCAGAAGAAAATGTCAGGGTGCACAAGTCTACAAGAACTCAAGAAGGTGGATGAAATTGATACAAGCAGCAGGGTGATGTAGTGTTTTATAGTTTAGTTTTATTTTGACTTCATAAGGTTTTACAATAGATCAGTATTGATAACCTTAAGAAAACATTAGTTAGCATATTTACGAATATTGGCAGTGCAGTGCAGAATGTGAGAAATAAGAGGGCTGGGCAAAAATGCACTTTCTCCAATAGCAGCACCAAATGTGTGACATACTTGCTTTTGTATGTAGAATTCAGCTCCTGATATTCAGTTCTACTGCAGTCAACAGAAACTAATTGCAAGACTGACATCCAATACATCCATTCCACTTACTAATGACAACAAAAGACATAATTCTCACTTGCCAGGTGTAACTAAGGAGGGAATCTGAAACACTCTCCTTGCATTTTAAAAATAAAGGAATTTTCTATTCCGTGCTTTCCACAAAGTAAGTCAATAAATCAAAACTTTTGGCAAAAAAAAATCCAATGAATACTCCCCAAGAGGTATTGCAAATATGAACAAGTCCTATTTGTATTAAAGAGATGCAACAGAAATTACTTTTCAAACCAATACACACTCAGGCTGTTTTTTTTTTCATCTTATTGATTGATAGCACCAAGAACTGTTCCACTATTGACACTGTAAAATGTCTTCCACTTTCTCATCCTCAGATACTAAATGCAGCCGTCAGCAACCAACACCCTTCATCAACTGCACTACCCAGTGTGACAATGACACTTTTTCAACATTCAATGAATCATCTTGATGCAAACCCAGTGCTGGGCTAAGGCAAAGCAGGTTTCAAAATATATAGAGCCTCAGGTTCTTAAATATTATATTACAAAGTACTCACTTGAAAAGGTTAATTTGAAATATTAATTACCTTTTGTGCAGTATATCATATGCTTATCAAAATCCTATCAAATTAACTTACAATGAAGCATACTTGTAAAAGAAAATCCAATTAAATGCATTCAGGATTGCTGCAATGCCAATAAATGAATAATACTAAAAACTAAGTTTAATTTGCAGTTTTGCGATCATTCACTTCATTATAATTGACTTCTCTGGCAATTATGTCATTCAGTTGCTTTAGATGTGCATATCTGTTTAAACTCCAAAAAAACAAATCTGTCTTTCAAAAACACTGCTGACTAAAACCTTACCCAATACTTGCTGCTTACCTCAGCTGCAGCAGTTCATTCAGAATACCATCATTGTGGTCATGTTTTGGTGGCTTATTGCTGCTCTCAGGGTTAACAACCGGAATGAATATGGGATCTTCTGGAATAACTGTACGTCGTAGCAAAGTGAGATTTAACATTCTAGAAATAAGCACAAGTTTTAAAAAGGAACATTAATTAGGTTCATTTAAATAATACATTTTCCTCCATGCTATAGACATCCAATGATAGCAATTTCCAGCAGGTGATCAAATGGAGGGAGATGGGGAGGAGAACCAGTGGGAGGAGATTGTGGCAGATGAAGGGGGTGGGAAAGTGGGATTTATGGTGTTGGTCCACTTGTTTCTCCTCCCGCATCCTCTTTATTTCATTCACTACCTTGCTCTCCTATCACGTTACATCATCTTCAGCCCTTTGCCACTTCCACTTATCACCTTTCAACTTCTATTGCCGTTCCCACTCTGCCTATCAACCCTCTCACCTGTATCCATCTGCCAGCCCTTGCTCCACCTTTTTATGATGGCTACCTGGAGCCATTTTTAAAGCTCTTCTTGAACAGTGGAACAACATTAGCTATCCTCCAATCCTCTGGTACTCCAGCTGTCACCAAGAATGATTTAAGTATCTCTGCTAGGGTCCCGGCCATTTCTCCACTTGCTTCTGTAGGGTCTGAGGGAACACCTCATCAGGCCCTGGGGATTTATCCACCCTAATTTCCCTCAGGGCAGCAAACAGCTCCTCCTTTGTCCATGAAGTTGAAGCCATTTTGCCTCACTTCTCTAGACTGTGTCCATCTCCTGAGTAAACACAGATGCAAAAAAAAATCATTAAAGATCCCCCCCTCCCCCCCTCCCCTCCCCGCATCTCTTTTGGCTCCACACGTGGATCTTCCAGAGGACTAATTTTGGCCCTTGCAATCTTTTTGCTCTTAACATATCTGTAGAATCCTTTAGGATTCTCCTTCACCTTGTCTGCTAGGGGAATCTCATGCCTTCCTCTAACTCTCCTGATCTCTTTAAGTGTTCCCTTGCATTTGTTATACTCCATAAGCACCTCATTTGTTCCTTTCTACCTATGCACCTCTTTTTCTCTTAACCAGGGCCCCAATATCTCTCGCAAACCAAGGTTCCCTGCAGCTGTTATCTTTGTTTTATTCTGACAGGCACATACAAGCTTTGTACTCTCAAAACTTCACTTTTGAAGGACTCCCACTTAGCAAGTACACCTTGTTCCACCCTCTCTCTCTCCACCATTTTATAGTGGCTCCCTAGAGTTACAGAACACTACGGCACATAAACAGCCCCTTTGGCCCATCTAGTTCATTCCAACCCATTACGCTGACCAGACCCAGCAGCCTGCACCAGGAACATAGCCCTCCATACCCCTCCCATCATGTACTTGCCTCAACTTCTCTTAAATGCTGAAATCAAACTCACATCCACCACTCAATGGCAGCTCGTCCCACACTCTCACCATCCTGAGTGAAGATCTTCCCCCCCCCATGTTCCCTTTAAACATTTCATCTTTCACCCTTAACCTCTAGTTCTTGTTTCACCCACTCTCAGTGGAAAAAGCCTGCTTGCATTTACCTTATCTTTCCTCATAATTTTGTACATCTCCCCTCTACCTCAGTCCAGCTAAAGGGTCTTGACACAAAATGTCAACTGTTCATTTCCCTCCATAGATGCTGCCTGACCTGCTGAGTTTTTCCAGCTTTGTGTGTGTTGAACCCTCATTTAAGCATACTTAATATTGATAATTACAGTGGAAATGGAAGCATGTAAGAGTAGAAAATAATCATGCATGGCATACTCATTACAATTCAATGAATGCAATTGCACTTGGCACACAATAAGAAACAGGCGCCGGTAAGATTAGTCTCGAGCTGGATCAGTTGTTCAAAGAGATTGTGGCTGATCTGCAGTATTGTATACCCATCTTTTCTAATATCCCTTCCTACATTTGCTTAAAAATTATCTACAAACTCAAATATAAAATTAACAATTGAGCTTGCATTAGTGCTATTTATTTTGTAAGAAAAAGGTTAATATATTTTTAATGTACCTGGCCAACAGATAAACAATCAGGTACTATCTTCAAAATCTGAATATCCCTTAAGTTTCCACATTTCAGGAAACAAATGTTATAGAAGTTGTTAATTTCTTTCCTGCACTGCATAAATTTTAATCCTTAGAATCAAGTTATCAGACAGCCTGGTCTATTACAGGCTTGCCAAGACCAATGAGCCATCCTGAAATTGCAGTACTGCGGTGTGGCAACTGGAGTCTAGGCGTGGATTAAATAGATGTTTATATAAACTGGGTGTAACTTCTTGCATCTCACTCAGTATAAAATTCGGCACTCCACTGGTTTTTAAAAAGTATTTTCTGTAGCTGTCCAAGAACTTCTAGAAAATAGAAAATTTAACTTGCTCCATCCTTTTTGGATACACTGTGGGCAAAGCCACATTTGCCTACTATAAAATTAATTTGCCAATTTTGCTCAATTAATTTTTTTATCATTTAATGCTTCCCCAAATACCAACTATGATGCTATTTTGATGCTATTGACCTGGCTTTCTATCCTAGCTCTTCCCTATGACAGTTTCCATGGTGCAGCAAAGTGAAAATATGACTAAAAGATGATAACCTCGTGAACTGAATACTTCTGTACAGGTCCACAATCCCTTATCCAAAATTCTGAAATCCAAAAAGCTCCGAAAACCAAAGTTTTTTTTCGTGGAGTGTGGACCGTATCGTAACTAGGCTTGTTTGGCGCGCCAACAGCTGACGCCACTCAGGTGTGATGTGGCAGCACCAGCAGAGACCGCCAGACATCAGTTGTGGATCAGCGCTCATACTGGTTACATGTGCTGTTCGCTGATATTTTGTGCTCACTGTTGACTTTGTGTTTAATTTCACTGTGAAAATGTCAAAAAGAGCTGCAGATACCCCTATGGGTAACAATGAGAAAAAGAGAAGGAAGCAGCTATCAGTATCAATAACGCAGAAAGTACTCAGAGGGTTGGCTGCAGAAATTTAAGAAGCGTCAGGGTGTAAAATATCTGAAAATCTGTGGTGAAAAAGCTTCTGCTGATCATGAAGCAGCTGAAAATTACATTGATGAATTTGCCAAGATAATATCTGATGAAAACCTTAGCCCTGAACAAATTTACAATGCTGATGAAACAGCTTTGTACTGGCGCTACATTCCTAGAAAAACATTAACAACGGTTGATAACGATATGGTGAAAATGTGTGATCAGTTAATTGCTGGCCTTGAACAACGTGCATTTATCAGTGAGCAAGAGATTATGGCAGTTTACTCAGTTAAAGAGAGATTGCTTAGACATAAACCTATGTTAATGAGACAGATGACACTTGAAGAAGTCTTTAAAAATGCCTTCTGTCATAGTGCTGCTTCTTAACTTGAGAATCCTGTTCCTGGCCCATCAGGTACCTGTAGAATATTTAGCTTTGTTTGCCAGACATAATGCAACTTAACTAGAGGCTACCTGTACGTATTTAGCTTAGTTTGAACCTATATAGGTCCTAGAGTATTTACGTTTTATATTTATTCACCATGTGTTTGATTCGGTTCGTTTGAAGCTGTATATTTTTACGTTTTATTGAATGTCTTTGTTGGAAATAAAATGTACTGGTGTATTTATGGTCTATAATTATCCCACTATTTCATTTATCAGTCTATTACTCTATAAATAAACTGTAATAGTATTTGTAAAAGAGCATGGATTGGGAAAACCTGGAAGCTGTGATAAGACTGCTGAACGGATCCTGACCCAGAACTGGGCCGTATCCTCCAAATATCCTCACCTGCCTCTCTGATTTTTGCACTACCTTACGTTCTCTTTTCTATTTATGATTTATAATTTAAATTTATACTATTTACTATCGATTTGTACTCCGGGGGCGCAAAGTGCAGAATCAAATATCGCTGTGATGATTGTACACTCTAGTATCAATTGTTTGGCAACAATAAAGTTCTCTCTCCAGCACTCGTTGTTTGAACATATACAGACTTTTTTTCTTACTATTATTCCCTAAACAATACAGTATAACAACTATTTACATAGCCTTTATATTGTATTAGGTATTATAAGTAACCTAGAGATGATTTAAAGTGCTATATATGGGAGGATGTGCGTAGGTCCGGAGCTCCCCTCCCCCCTGGGTCCTAAAGTCCACCGCACTGAGACAGGTTAATTTATCAATATAATTATCAATTTTCTGAAATCCGAAAAATTCTGAATTCCGAAATGCAACTGGCCCCAAGGATTTTGGATAAGGGATTGTGGACCTGTATCTATAAGTATCTCCTTTCACAAAGATCAAAAAATGTGTTAGTGGCATTCTAGAATAAACATCCTGCCATGGGGCTTATAGGTACAAAATAATCTGAACAGAAGTTGGACAATAAGTTTGAACCAGAAGGTTTGAATACAATATTGGACAGTCACTTACAGTTGCAGTAAGGGATGTGCAAGTTGGGGTGAGTGCGGCCAAGGTCAGGTAACAATGAGAGGGCAAACCAAGTAACCAGGATAGACTAATTAACAGCGTAAGACCATAAGACATAGGAGCAGAATTAGGCCATTCAGCCCATCAAGTCTACTCTACCATTCCATCATGGCTGATCCCGGATCTCACTCAACCCCACATATCTACCTTCTCGCCATATCCCCTGATGCCCTGACCAATCAGGAAACTATCAACTTCCACCTTAAATATACCCATGGACTTGGCCTCCACCAGTCTGTGGCAGAGCATTCCACAGACTCACGACTCCCTCTTTAACTCTATTCGAAAGAGCCGCCCCTCAATTTTGAGGCTGTGAACTCTAGTTCTGGATACCCCCACCAGAGAAAATATCCTCTCCATATCCACCCTATCTAGTTAGTAAGTTTCAATGAGATACCCCCCCATTATTTTAAATTCCAGTAAGTACAGGCCCAAACCAGCCACTAGAAGTCTGTGACCTTCTTGGTTCCAAAGGCCTTATGACAATTTTGGAGAAAATGGGGAGAAAAATTAATCAAAGCATTCGGGGTGATATATGGCAAAGCTCAAAAACGTACAAGATGCTATTAGAAACATTTTTTTCTACTATTACCAGTGAATGCAGCATGTTACCTTCCACCCTAGAGAGGTTTAAGGTGAGGGGGGAAGGTTAAAAGGGATCCAAGCAACAACTTCTTCACCACCTCTCTGGCAACTCATTCTATAATGCCTTTATGAGACAAGTTGCCACAGAAAGTGGCTGAGGTGGGTATTAGAACATTTAAAAAACATTGGGACAAGTATATGGATAGGAAGGGCTTAGAGGAACATGGGTAAAATGGTGGGTACCTCGATCAGCATCCATGAGTTGGGCCCCAAAGTGTCTGCTTCTGAGTTGTATTGCTCTATGACTTAATGACTTGTCATTAACATTGACTGAACATCATTAAATTCTTACACTTGCACAGTAGATATATAAAGTAAACTTGTTATAGAAAATTAAAGCTGTTTATTTCAGGTTATGTACCAATAAATGCTACAGAATCTGAATTGTTGCAAATCCAATTGTGGAAGCTAAAAAATTAACTTTCACAAGCATGAAGTCTGACTCCCACAGGTATCATTTTATATATAAAGTCATAATATACTCAGTGGCCACTTTATTAGGTACACTTGGTCATTAATGCAAATATCTAGTCTGCCAATCATGTGGCAGCAACTCAATGCATAAACGCAAGCAGACATGGTCAAGAGGTCCTGCTGTTGTTCAGATCAAACATCACAATGGGGAAGATATGTGATCAAAGTGATTGTTGCCAGACAAAGAGGTTTGTGTATCTCAGAAACAGCTGATCTCCTGGGATTTTCACACATGACAATCTCTAGAGTTTACAGAAAACAAACAAACAAAAAACACATCTTGTGAGCTGCAGTTCTGTGGGTGAAAATGCCTTGTTAATGAGAGAGTTAGAGGGGAATGGTTCAATGACAAGAAGGCGACATTAGCTCAAACAACAACAGTGGTGTGCAGAAGAGCATCTTTGAATGCACAAGTCGAACCCTGAAGTAGATCGGCTACGACAGAAGAGGAGCACACAAAGTTGAAAGGTGTACCTAATAAAGTGGCCACTGAGAATACAGTATCATTTTTTCCCTTCATAATCCAGTCTCTTTCCCACAATATTTTGCTTTTTAAGGCGGAAGTTGATAGTTTCCTGATCGGTTAGGACATCAAAGGATATGGCAAGAGGGCAGGTGTATGGGGTTGAGTGGGATCTGGGATCAGCCATGAAGAAATGGTAGAGCAGACTCGACGGGCCGAATGGCCTAATTCTGCTCCCGTCTTAAGGTCTGATGTACACCTGTTTACATTTATCTAGATGCCCTGAAGAGAAAGTGGCACTACTTTGATAACCCTTTGTCAGAGAACTGATACTATGACTCGCTTACAGATTAGCTTAATGGCTTCTATTACATCCATGTTAATGATTGATAGGTGGTTACAGCAAATTCTGGCTCCAAGTGATAATGGTGGCCTAGGTACTTAAGGATTAATGTACCAATACACTACCTCATGATCAGTGGAATTAAAATCAGTTGTCCAAAGATCTGAAAATGAACACAATATAATATTAGTTCTAAAATTTAATTTAAAAAATGATTAAAATAATATTTGATGTAGCAAGTGACAGAGATATTGCATATTTTTTGGGTTAAGGGAAGAGCTTGTATGCAATATCATTGTGTTGGTGCCCCTTAAGTAAAGCTACTTTTTGTAGAAGAATAGCAGCCGACTGAAGTAATGAACAATCTGGAGGAGGAACTCAGCAGGTTGAGCTGCATCTGTGGGATGGGGGGGGGGTGTTTAGGGAAGAACTGTTGATAACTTGGATCAAAACCTTGCATAGGACTGAGAGTCGGCTCCTAATCCAAGCCGTCCTTTCTTCTTACAGACTCTGCTCGACCCACTGAGCTCCTCCAGCAGGTTACCTGCTGCTCCAGATTCCAGCAATTGCAATCTCATGTTTCCAGTAGCTAATCAAATTCTGCCATTCACATTTTAACAGGTCTTCAACCAAAGGTGAACAGGTTTATAAAAAGATTGTCCTCACGCCTCCAAAGCTATTCAAATATCTCAGGAGCAAAATATTATCCATCAGCAAGACAAGACTGAACTTGAATTTATCAGATTATTCTTAATTGTAACTCTGATTTTATAATGCCATATTAAGCAGCTTAACATTTTCTGAAACAACAATCTGAAGGGAAAAATAAAGCATACTGTAGATTATAAATATTAGTTGTTTCTTTTCCTAACAAAAGACTGACATGTTATGACAGTTTTCAATATGTTGACTTTAAAAATACTGTAGAATGTAATAAACAGGTCTATTCTAGGTCACATAATAAGGATCAGCATTCTCCAAACTAACCCATTTCTCTGTGTCTTCCAAGAACACATTTTCCATACAAATCTTGAGTTGCACAATAGAAAGCCCCATCAAGCCAGGATAGAAAAAAAATCAAATAATTGATTTATTTTGCACGTCATTCTTTCAGTCATGTGGTTCATTTCTAAACCAGCTAGATGACATTGGCAAAGCATTCAATTTTCTTCCAAGCAACATTTAGGATTGAGTTTGGAAAAGCATTCATTTTAAATGCTTCTTCTATGCTATTAAAATTTCTTTCCTGGGGAAGATAGGTGATTTACTCTAAATAATAAAAACAGAAAATAGCACTTAAAATAATTAGTAGCTCCTTCAGGTCTCTACCAGGGTCAAATGACAGGAGAGGTGAAGGTCATTTCTTTAGTAGCATGTGTAAATATTTATTGAATCAATAACAACTACTTATTTTTAAAAAGGGAAAGGCACTAGTATAGTAATCCCTTTGTTCTACATGGTTCTTTTACTGGAATTTTTCTTTTGGCAACTTCACAACCTCCAATTTAAAACAAGGGTGAGGAGAAATTTTAGTTTCATACTTAATGGAGCATCTCACCCATCTTAGAGCACACATCAGAAATTCAGGACTGCGTTGTTTTCTAACCTTTAAAGAAAGTTCCAAAGAGCAATTCTTAAAGATGTGGCTCTGCACCAAAAGGCTAGTCAGAATGGGAAGTGGAAAGTTAGTCCTAGCTACAGTTCACATGTCTACACAGTAAATGCATTTTTCAGCTTTCTTTGTTTGGAGAGATGCCACTCATATTTGTCCCTGTACTTCACTGTGAAGCAATAGCTGTGAAATGGGATCTCCATGCCACAAAAAGGAATATCTTTATAGACATTTCTTGTTGTTGCAGGGTATAAAGCAAGGAATCCAGATTACAACTTGAAAGAGACACTACATACATATCCTTAATGATCATAGAAAGAATGAGTAGCAAAGAGCAAAATATCACGTCCTAGCCCCTTGCCTGTGTCTTTTTCATTTGCTCCACATAGCTATATTACACTTACACTTACACACACACACACACGCGCGCGTGCGTACGTTTTGGGCCAAGACACTTCATCAGGAAAGTAAGGTGGCAAAAGTCAGAATAAGATTGTGGAGGAGGGAAAGAGGTACAAGATGGCAACAGATAGGTGAGACCAGGTAAGGGAGATGGTGGGTGGGGAAGGGGAATGAAGTGAGAAGTTGGGTAGTGATGGGTGGAAGAGATATGTGTCTGAAGAAGGAATTCAATAGATGACAGTGGACCATGGAAGGGAAAGGGTGGGTGGGTGGGGGACCACACAGCAGGTGAAGAGAAGAAAAGGGGCGATAGGATCATCAGGATGGGGAATGGAAAAAGAGAATGTGGAGAGGGAGAAATTACCAGAAATTAGAGGAAGTGATGTTCACGCCATCAGGTTGGAAACAATACGCAGACAGAATATGAGGAGTTGCTCCTCCTACCCAATTTTGGACTGCAAGGCAGTAGAGGAGGCCATGGACAAACATAAGGGTGTGTACTTAGCTCCCTGTTCTACTCACTTTATACTTACAACTGTGAGATTTTTGCTGTTTGCATGATTTAGTTTTTTTTGTGCATTGGGGATTTGAATTTTTTTTTCTTTGGACAGGTTTCATGGTTTTCTTTGGTTTGTGGCTGTCTGTGGGAAAATGACTGAATTTCTCCATTGCTGCTGTCTGGCCTGCTGAGTGCTTCCAGCATTTTGTGTGTGTTCCTCAAGATTTCCAGCATCTGCAGAATCTATTGTGATTATCATTTGCCATTTTTTAAATTGTTTCGTATTCTAAGCATAAACCTTCAAAAAAAGTGGGAAAGCTCACTAGAAACTTAAGACAAACAAGATGAGACATCAACCCGTGCTAGCAGCCCTGTATTTAGTAATAATGATGCAGTTCACTACTTTGCATCAATCAAATGTTAACATTTCAGAACAGTAATTACTCCACAGAGTTCATCAAACTGAGTCACTGTAACCTATAAAATTGGTATACTCTTAATTTACACCCTTTCCTAAAATAGGGCACGGGGAGAACATACAAAATTAGAATATCAGGAGTATTATTTTTACTGCTTAAATAAGAAAAAAAAAATTTCAATTCAATTCAAGTTTAATTGTCATTCAACCATACATGAATACCCCCGAATACAGCCAAACGAGACAGTATTACTTTGGGGTCAAGGAGCAAAACACAATACCATAGCCACACACAGCACAAAGCACACATAGCACAAGGAAAAGGAGGGGCTTAGGAGAACGATGACACCTAACAGTGACTCCTTTGTTTGCATCTTCAGAAACAGCTCTATTTCTATCTTTAATATCTCTATTTTTCCTTTTCAGAGTTCTTTTGAAGACCCCGACCTGGAGTGACACACTAACTTTGGTTCTTTGCGGGAATGGGACCCGCTCTCGGGGTCTCCTGACTGGCCGCTATTCAATATGTCAAGGACGTGGCGTGGAAGACTAGCGCAGGGTTCCGGGTTTTCGTGGCTCTGGAGGGGGGCAGACTCGAGGTCGGTGCCTCCGCAGGAAATCGGTGTGTTGTGGGAGACGGAGGATCGAAAGCAGCAAGCTGGCTGGTGGCTGTGTGCCCAGAGACTCGAGTTCTTTCGGCACAGAGCTCAGAAGAAGCGATGCAACAGACCATTAACATCATAAATCAGCGAGTTGCTTTGTGATGTCTCTCCTCTCACTGTGAAACTGGGACACCTCTTTTTCCCTTATTATGGAGAGATAGAGCCTGTGGTATGTCGAATACTGGATGATCGAGTAGTCTTTGGGGTACTGCAAGTTTGTGTCTTTATTGATGCTTTCCTGCATGCTTGAGTGCTCAGTGGGGGGGGCGCCGACACATTATTTTGCTGGTGGGGGAGTGGGGGTTGTTGCTTTGCTGCTGCTTATGTGTGGGTGGGAGGAGCTGAGGGGACTTCGGGGTTCTAACATTTAACTCTTTTATTCTTTGGGGCACTCCTCTGTTTTCGTGGATGCTTGTGGAGAAAAAGAATTTCAGGATATATATTGTATACGTTTCTCTGACATTAAATGTACCTTTGAAACAAACAAGATAGTAAGCATAAAGATATCAGTTATATATAGCCATGCAATAAAAAAGTTCAGACTAGAGCCATGACTGCTGCAGACATCTGCAGTCATTCACAATACAGTTTGTCCTCTGCCAAGCAAACACCGGACAGCAGCATCGACTCCAGCCTCAACGCTGCGCCACACTGCCCCCAGTGGAGCTCACCAGCTCCGGCACCCTTTGCCTGGCAGCTGTAAACAGACGACACTGTGGCTTGAGGCCTAGTCCTTGCTACAACAGAGGCCACATAGTCATTGAATCAGTGAATCAAACTTGTGACATTTCACATTAACAATGTCCAAAAGGGTCTTGCGATCACAAGAAAAGTGACCAAGACAGTTATTTGCTGTTGTACTGTACGCTTCCTCCGACTCAGGCAGCAGCAAGACGTGTAGCTCCTACCTTTTCTCTGCCAGCTGGAACTCGCTGATGGGGGCAGACCTGCACTACTTTCAAGTTCTTAATGTCTAGCAGAATCTTGCAATCATAAAAATATGGTTAAAAAGGTCAATAGCACCTTTCGCTGACCCCGTAGAAGCCGCTGCAATGAAATGCCCCACCACCTTACCGGAAGACTTATTTCCATATTGTGCTTGCAGCACTTCTGAAAATAATTCATTACATAAGAGGCTTATTAATCTTATTGAGGAGGAAGCCATTACAGTGTTTTAAAAATTTAAATAGGTGCCTTAAAAATCTCATTTTAATTTTCACATCTGGGATGATCTCTATCAATTTCTTCTACCTTTGGTTAATTACACCACCCCTTGAATCAGTGGATTTTTCAGTGACCTACTCTAATCAAGGCAGGCTAGAGAAACCTTTTGTCAGAAATGGTAAAAAGTCGTCCATGAAACAAGGGGACAACAGAAAGTCACATGTAGATGCAATTCACTCATTTCTATCAATACAGTTTTTTACGTTTGACTTATTAGATCTCCAACTTTGCCCACTTTTAATGAAACATTCACTCTGCTTCTCTCTCCAACCTATCTTAAGTGTTTTTGATATTCTCTATTTTCCCCCCATATTTCCAACATTTGCAGCATGTTATAATACAGGATTAAATGATCTGGGCAAATGAAGTGCAGAGTGATGTTTCAACGAAAACTGTATGGAGATGGAAAACCCACCGGTTGGACAAAGGGAACACTCTGCGACAACTCAGGCTCAGCTTTAATTTACTAATATCGCACAAGTCCCTGCTTGTCTGATTATTGCATGAACGTTCAAGGAAGTATGAATTGTTGTTGCTACAACACCAATGTACTAATAAACATGAAATTGATTTTAATAGGAAATACTTAAAATGATAACACAAATAAAGCTAGAAAGATCCATCTTAAATAATTACTTTTCTCTTGACAATTTCAAATGTAATCACTTACTGCGTTCAATAGGTGTGTGGATATTCTCAGTGCAAGGCCAGATATACGAAGGGATAGCTGAGTGGAAATAAAGTACAAATAAATGTCTATGAGCTCTCTGTATGCTCCTGGATCATAACAAGTAACATTTCGTTTAACAATAATTTCATTCACTATCCATGGGAAAATTAATTTTCTCGATCTTTATAGGGGGAGTTTTGAGTCAGTGTTCAGCATTTATCAGTGACATTGTTTAATCCAATAAAACTGAGCCCCTTCATCTTTTGTTTCCTTCCTTTGCCTGGCAAATTTTCACTTGGCAATCAATCACGACAAGTTGGCTTCCATTACAGAATTAGTTACGCAGCTGGTTGATCAGCAGCGACTTGTTTTATGCCTCCTCTGCAGCCTGTCATCTGCCTTTCTCGTTCGTTATAACTCTAATTAATAGAATACAAAATAGGACCATAAGACCATCAGACAAAGGAGCAGAAGTCGGCCATTCGGCCCATCGCGTCTGCTCCGCTATTTTATCAGGAGCTGATCCATTATCCCATTTAGTCCCACTCCCCCGCCTTCTCACCATAACCTTTGATGCCCTGGCTACTCAGATACCTATCAATCTCTGCCTTGAATACACCCAATGACTTGGCCTCCACTGCTGCCCATGGCAACAAATTCCATAGATTCACAACCCTCTGACTAAAAAAAATCTTTGCATTTCTGTTCTGAATGGGCGCCCTTCAATCCTTAAGTCATGCCCTCTCGTACTAGACTCCCCCATCATGGGAAACAACTTTGCCACATCCACTCTGTCCATGCCTTTCAACATTCGAAATGTTTCTATGAGGTCTCCCCTCATTCTTCTAAACTCCAAGCAATGCCGTCCAAGAGCGGACAAATGTTCCTCATATGTTAACCCTCTCATTCCCGGAATCATTCTAGTGAATCTTCTCTGTACCCTCTCCAACGTCAGCACATCCTTTCTTAAATAAGGAGACCAAAACTGCCCACAGTACTCCAAGTGAGGTCTCACCAGCGCCTTATAGAGCCTCAACATCACATCCCTGCTCCTATACTCTATTCCTCTAGAAATGAATGCCAACATTGCATTTGCCTTCTTCACTACTGACTCAACCTGGAGGTTAACCTTAAGGGTATCCTGTACCAGGACTCCCAAGTCCTGTTGCATCTCAGAACTTTGAATTCTTTCCCCATTTAAATAATGGTCTGCCCGTTTATTTCTTCTGCCAAAGTGCATAACCATACACTTTCCAACATTGTATTTCATTTGCCACTTCTTTGTCCATTCTTCCAATCTTTCCAAGAATCTCTGCAGACTCTCTGTTTCCTCAGCACTACCGGCTCCTCCACCTATCTTCGTATCCTCAGCAAACTTAGCCACAAAGCTATCTATTCCATAATCCAAATTGTTGATGTACAATGTAAAAAGAAGTGGCCCCAACACGGACCCCTGTGGAACACCACTGGTAACCGGCAGCCAACCAGAATAGGATCCCTTTATTCCCACTCTCTGTTTCCTGCCAATCAGCCAATGCTCTATCCACATATGTAACTTTCCCGTAATTTCATGGGCTCTTATTTTGTTAAGTAGTCTCATGTGTAGCACCTTGTCAAAGGCCTTCTGAAAATCCAAATATACAACATCCACTGCATCTCCTTTGTCTCGCCTACTGGTAATTTCCTCAAAAAATTGTAATAGGTTTGTCAGGCAGGATTTTCCTTTAAGGAATCCAGGCTGAGTTCTGCCTATCTTGTCATATGCCTCCAGGTACTCTGTAACCTCATCCTTGACAATCGATTAAGTGTTTTATCAGCAGAAGCATTTTGAATGGATGGAGTTGCAAGCTCTTCGCATCAAGGAGGAGGGCATGAAAGCAAAAAAAAAAGTTGATGTTACAAAAAAATCTCTTGCTTGCATTTGGAATCAATAAGAGAAAATTCAGCACAAAATATCCCCACTCTCAGCCAGATAGAGTGTACAGATAAAAGAAAATCTGCACAATTGAATGAAAGTCACCAACAATGCGTGATAAGAAGTGATACACAAGCTAATTTTCCACTCAACCTGAGAAGGTCAAGGAATGAAAGATCCTCAAACCTTGGAGGAGTAGAGTCTGCCCATTCACTAGTTCCTGGATTTTCCCAAAATGACAAAGTTTGATTTCTAAACGAAGGTTTACTTTGCTTTCAGTGGATCTAACAACGTTGTCTGATTGAATCAAGGCTTCGTCACATGCATCAGGATACTACTGCTCTGTGACTTGTGCAACAGTGGCCTATTAGTCAAGTCACTGCAAAAGCAGTGATCTGGAAACTCAGGGCATGCACCAAAGACTAGGTAGAACATTTAGCCAAGTGAAACAGACACTGGAATAGCAGCTACCATGTCCTTCCTGCAAACCAAATGGAAAAAGGCAATACATCTGCAACACTTCACATGCTCTCCATCTCAACAACTTCAATTCCCTGGTCCTGATCACCTCATTTTCACCATGGATGTCCAGTCCCTAGACACATCTATTCCCCATCAAGAAGGCCTTAAAGCTCTCCACTTCTTTCCCGACAACAGACCCGACCTGTTCCCCTCCACCGCCACTCCCTGCCGTCTGACGGAACTGATCCTCACCCTCAACAAACAGAGGGCATACCCACAAGCACCTGCATGGGCCCCAGCCATGCTGCCTTTTCGTTGGCTACATGGAACAGTCCATGCTCCAAGCCTTCCCAGGAAATGCTCCTCAAATCCTTCCGTATTAATTTAATGACTACATTGCTACTGCTTCATGTACACAACCATGCTGAGCTCGTCAGTTTCATCAACTTTGCCTCCAACATTTACCCTGCCCTTAAATTTATTGGTCTATCTCTGACACCTCTCTCTCCCGCTGTCCATACCGATTTGTTATTCAGTCAGAGAAAACACTCAGAGGCCACATTTTCGCTCGATCAATTCATTATTTAATTTGATCCGAGGAGAGGTAACCACCATATGCTTCTACCGTGTCTGGCAATCAGCTCTGCCTAGCACAAGTACAAGGTCACATTTATATCCAGAAAAAAAGGTTTCAGTTAGCACCTGTTTCCCCCGTCCACGCTTATGATGGTTTTGTGGTTAACAATTTCATCATAGTCACAATAGCTTCACGTGCAGAGGTACAGGTCAGTAAGCGCTTCTATTCTAAGAAATGAGCATGCAGTTGCAACATCCTAACCGTGCCCAGTTCTGTTGTCTAGTTCCTGCCCCTGCTATATTTTCCAGGTCACATACACCATTTAACCCTTCCTATCCCGTACTCTAACCCCCTTCTCACTTACACACCCCTTTCTTGATCTCTGTCTCCATCTCTAGAGACAAACAGTGTACCAATATCCTTTATAAACCTATCGATTCCCACAGCTATCTTGACTATACCTCTTCCCATTGTCTCTTGTAAAAAAAAGCCATTCCCCATTTTCAGTCCCTTCGTTCCACTGCATCTGTTCCCAAGGTGAGACTTTCATTTCCAGGACATCAGAGATGTCCTCCTCCTTCAAAGAATGGGGTTTCCCTTCCTCCACCATTGATGTTGTCCTCACCTGCATCTCCTCCATCCCCTGGATATCCATGCTCACCACATCTTCCTGCCGCTGTAACAGGGATAGAGTTCCTCTCACCACCTACCACCCCGTGAGCCTGCGCATGTAATAAATCATGTTCCACAATTTCCACCATCTTCAGTGAGATCCTACCACCAAACACATCTTTGCCTCCCGTTTCTCCGCCTTCCACAGGGATCACTCCCTCGGTGATTCCCTTTTCCATTCATTTCCACCGCCCCCCGCCCCCCATAGCCCTTTTGGCACCTGCCCTTGCAAACAGAAGAGTTACACCTGCCCACCCACCCGCATTCAGGGCTCCAAACAGGCCTTCACATGTGAATCTGTTGTGGTCACCTACTGTACCCAGGGCTCCCAATGCAGCCTCCACTACATAGGTCAGACCTGACACGGCCACTTTGTTGAGCACCTCTGCTCCATCCACAAAAAACTGGATTTACCTGTGTCCACTTTCAATTTCAATTCCCATTACTATCCTGGCACGTCAGTCCACGGTCTCCTCCTCGGCCATGATGATACCACTCTCAGGCTGGAGAATCAACACCTCATATTCCTTCTAGGTAGCCTCCAACCTGATGGCAAGAACATTGATTTCTCCAGATTCCAGTAATTCCACCCCTTTCTATTCCTGACTCTGGCCTTTTACCTCTTCTTCTCACCTGCTTATCCCCTCCCCCTGGTGCCCTTGCACCTTCCTTTTCTCCCATGGTCCACTCTCCTTTCCCATCAGAGTCCTTCCTCTCCAGTCTTTTACCTTTTCCACCCATTTGGCCTTCTAGCTGGTATTCCTTCCCCTCCTCCCAACCCTAATGCATCTTCCCCCTTCCTTTCCAGCCCTGAAGGATCTTGTCAACTGTTTATTCATTTCCATAGACGCCGCCTGATCTCTCGAGTTCCTCCAGCACATTCTGTGTGTTCCTCTGCATTTCCACAATCTCGTGTTTGGAAAAAGGTGCAAGGTACCCTGTGGGATGCTGCATATGGTCTGCTCCCACACTTTGCACCACAACAACCACCAAAACAGTCCCTATTTTAATCTGCAGATCAGAAAATTGACTATGTCCACAAAGATACAATGCACAGAGCTCCAGAGGGGGAAGGGTAGACCAATGTACCTAACATCCTAGCACTACGTCTTGGTACAGATGTATAGACCTTGGGCACCAAAGCATCCCTACCCCAGAGAACCAATCTGGCCACGAAGCTGTGGAAATTTTCATATTGCGTTACCTGGCCATTTAATAAAATGTCTGCAGAATACCCTGGACACCAAATTTCCTTAAGGCCCTGAAGGTAAAGGAGATGGCCAATCCTGTTGGAAGCTTCATCACCAGAGCTTTCAAAAAAAAACACAAGACCTTGCAAAGATGGTGGTTAGAAGCACCTTCCCTTTCAGATCCTTCTCGCACTGTTGGCCACTCAGCAGCACTGGACTCCAGACCATTATCCATCTACCTACTGGAATGTACAAGGACGTCAGAAAAAAGTTGCTGTGGTGTTTACCGATGGGATTCATCCAAACAGCTGCGTAATATATAGAACACTAACTCTACTGCCTGTCCCCAGGAAGACATTCCAAGGCCACACCGACTACTGCCAGAAGTTTCCCAGTGCAGGATGTACTTAACAATTAACACTTGCTGGGCCTTCCTTCACAAGAAACTATCCAAGGTTTGGCGCAACCAAAGCAACCCTCCATGGGAAAGGCGCGTGCTTAAAGACATTCTACCATTGCAGAAAATTGATATTCTAAAGATGAATGATTTGGCTTGTGTTGAAAATAACAAAAATAAAATTGTTGATGAAATAAGAAAATAATTCTGAACAACTAATCTCGCGAATGCACGTTCAAATCTTTTTATGATACCCAGGAAAATTTAAGTATTCAACACGTTTTTTTTTACAAACCTAATCTCATTATTAACGAGCGTGATGTTAAGAAGCCCCGTATAGTTCACTAATACCCTCCATTTGATACGCCTGACGCAGTAATAGCGATAGCTGTGAAAGACGCAATTGAACAACCAAGACACCCCAAAACCTAACCACGGCCACCACTTAAACTTGGCCACACTGCGCGAAATATATGGACCTCTCCAGTCACCTGAGGATCCACCAATACTCTATCCCTTAGGGGGCAGATAGATTTAACATGCGACTCCCGGTTCATCGATTTAAGTTTACTTTTAGCTTCCTTGTGGATATAAAGAGAACGAGGAATGCTCAATAATGCCAGTCACCAGCAATGCCGTGATCAAAAAATTCAAGACGAGGAACAACTTAAACCAACTTCTTTAACACAGGAATGTCCGCAAATGTTTAATATTACAGCACAGCGACTGGGTTCAATGGGCACCGGCTTTTTGGTTGACAGCTACAAATAGTCTCCGCAGGATTCTGCATTTTTTGACCTTCGCTTCCCAAATTTGATTCGAAAAGCGCGACAAATCCCATAATTTATCAGCGAGCAACAGCAGTGAAATTGTGTTCCTTTTGTATTCTTTGACGTTATCTCCTCGCGTTGCGGGCGTGTACATTGGGTTTAGGAAGGGAATCTACGGGGAGATAGTGGTGGGGTGGGGGCAGAGGCTGAACATAAAGGAGACATGTAATTCAGATGAGAAAGATGTAGGAACAGCTGCAGGGAGACAAAACTAAAGGGACAAAAAGTTAAAAGGGAGCCGATGGCGGGAGATCGGTCGGGTGGCGGCTGTCCTGGGCCCGGCTCGGCTCACTTACCGCGTCTTTCACACCGTAACCGTACAACCCGTCCGCTTTGCCCTTTTCCCGGATCACCGGTCGGGTCCGACACCCCGTGCAGCGGTGCAAGAACCCAAAGTAAAAGGCGATCACCGCCAACACCATCCAAACCAATTCCATGGCAGCAGAAAAGTAACAAAAGAACACGGGTTGTAAATGGTACCGACACTGAGGAAGGATGTTCTCGTTCTGCTCGGCCTGCAGCGATCCCTCTGCACGATTGGCCAACTGACCTCTATTTTCTAGCACCTGCTCCGATCAGTAGAATTAAAGGAAAAGGTTATATTTACATATTGAGCCGACGAAAAATCAGGACGGAGTAGCAGGCGAAAATTGAAGGCATAGAAAGTTTGTTAAAATTAATTTTCCTCATTCATAGGTTATTGTCTGGACGAATTACTAGGTTCCCGCATTGCTAAAGCATGTGGTTGTTGCAAAAGAGAGTTCTGTTTATTGACCTGGAAACGTTGGGGCTGTTCGTTCTCCCTGGACTTTGAAAGAAGGCAAGTTCAATATGATTAGGGTCTGCACGGTGAGAAACGGTTTCCATCAGTGGAAGGATCTGGAACCAAAGGATTCTATTTTAAGGTGATTTGCGAAGTTAGTACAAATGGCATGAAGGAAAAAAATAATTAAATACTCAGCAAGTGGCCAGTTTAACAAACTGGCAGAGACATATAAGGGAACTGATTCATTTAGAGGAAAATACTTGGGTCGGTAGGTGTAACTGGTTGCACTGCGCTTTTACAGATGGTCTGTGCTGTTACCACATCTCTGTAGAATTATTGGAACCTCTCAAAGGAGGCATTTTGTCAGCCATGAGTTTTTCAGTGGAAAAAAAGTAGAAGGTTCAAATCTGTTCAAAATAGATTGAGACTAAAACACAAACTCGGGAATGAACACTGGCGGCCCCAGAGATTTTTTCTTGCTGGTGCTACAGTGGGGCTGAATTATTCAGTGATGGTGCTGAGGGATGTACTGTATGGTAATATGTATTCGCAAGGCCAGAGGCATGGCGTTCAAAAGTCAGTTTCAAGCATTATGTGCCTACTATAAACGCCTCTGTTGATTCACAAGCAACAGCAATTGATAGATCTAATATAGAAGTGTCCTGTGACAGTGTCAACAGCATCAGAGACAACCCGGGCTAAACAGAGAATAAACAAACAAACCAACAAAGCATCCGATTCACAGCGCTTAATGTGAATCATGCACCAATCCCGCAATCAGCATCAAATGCGTGCTTTACAACTGAAAAACACAACACTCACCCACAATGTCCACTGCTATTCGCATTACATAGACAGACAATGCCAAAAGATACACCGTGATTAAAATCAAATTAGGCAAACAACAGATGCAAGGCTTTACCAGGAGCTGGACAAATCGTACTCTGACCATGAAATACCTCAATTACTTCGGCTACTGAATTTAAAACTCAACAGAATCACTGCTTGGAAGTCTAAGCAAAACCAGTAGGCTTAATAGCAGTAAATGTAATATTTTAGGATTTGCAAGAAACATAAGGACAATGGGGTATCCACCACAAAATAATAATAATAATCAGAATTAGTCTAGGCCCAAATTGAAAAAAAATCAACTGCACTCACCATTGATATTTTCAGAGAAGCACAATCCGTCTGTTGTTGTAATTGGTGGCAAAAGCATCAATGATTTTCAGGATGTCAAGTCCTCTGGCTGTTTCTGGCCAACAGGGCCAAGTTGCTGTTCCGAGCATCGCCACTGCTATTCCTTAGGTAGTTTTTGAGGCGTCTGAGGCAAGAGAAACTCCGTTTGCATGAGGCAGATGTCACAGGTAGAGTCAGTGATATGCAGATTAGTTTGTATAAATCTATAATTGCATCGTGGTAGGGTCTCATTAGAGCTTGAAATTCCACTGGGTCGTTCACTGTCTGTCCTTGCTTTTGTTTTGTTTCCAGCAGATGCTGAACCTGATGTAGCTCTGCAGTCAGGTTCACTTCAGTCACTCCATAGTGTTGGGCCATTGGCCAAAGACAACTCTTGTTTAGGAAGAACTTGTGTTTGGGACTCAATGCTGAGACTCCAGTCTCAATTGAGAACCGTCTTTTCATTTCAGTCAGAAGTCTGTCTATAACCGGATAGAAACAGTGCTTGCGAAGGTCATCAGAGGATGTGACAGGAGTGCGTTCAGTTTGGGCCTCAACAACAAAATCATGTAGGCGGCGGGGTGGTTGGGCCTGTCTCCTTTCATGTGGTCTGCTCTGTATACCAGCCTTGACGCACAGGTTCCTAGCTCTTGCCTGAATTTCACTCCATGATTCCTCTCCCCGTTTTGCTGAGAGTGCATCGATAACAGAGTGAGCCAAGTCCACAGTGGATGAAAGCTCCAAACTGGGAGATTGTAGCTGATCTGACATGAACTTGGTGACTCGGAATAAATCCTCAAACAGAGCGAGAAGTAAAGCAAACTGCTCGTCAATCAGTCCATTTACAGCTCTGGCCTCTGTTTTCCTCCGTGTATTTGGTTGACTCATAATATCCTGTAGTGTAGCTAGAATGGCAGGGAGTGATTTCCTTATAGCCCACACAGCTGTATACTGCCATGCCCAGCGTGTATCTGACAACTTCTTCAACTCCACGGGCTGTGCAGTTGATTCCAGTTCTCTCTGTTTCTTCATGATGAACTGCTGTCCTCCTCATCCCCACTTAGTTCTTTCGGCATGTCACTTTCAATTAAGACAGACTCAGGCTGAGACACCACTGATTCCTCCGGATGAGGTGGTTTTCGCACTAAAAATCGATCCATTTTTCATGCCGGTCAAAATAATGCACATACCAGGCCCACGCTAGCTTGTAAAAGCTCAGTGTGTGTGTGGCATCTGTTAGTCTCGCGAGACCATGGACCTGCGCGACCTCAGCGCCGCCACTGGGAATGAATTCACCTCATGTATCTGCACAATGCTGGGACAATTCCACCACTGATCAGACAACACCCCGGGGGGGGGGGGGAGAGAATAACCTTTTATCAGGCTTGGTTCTCTTACGAAAGATTCTTAAGCATGCCCAGTGGTGATATGACGTGTCAGAATGTGATTGAAGAGAGTTCTGAGCATGCGCAGAAATGATAGAGTGATCGAGAACATGGTACTGTAAAAAGGTGGTTTGGTTGTTGCTGTAAATAAAAGTTCTATTTATTCCAGAACATGATTCTTCATTAGTAACCCATAGTACATATAAATATAAAGAACACGGCATGGTGTCAGAAGTTGGTCTGGAAGACAACATGGTGTCAGAAGTTGGTCTGGAAGAATAATACATTTCCTAAAACGGGAGAATCGAAGATAATTTTCTGAAGAAAGAGTTCGAACTGTTTTGGTGTTTGCTAATAGTTTACAGATGGAAGGTTTGCAGCCTCCACCGACACTTCAATTGTCTGGGAACGTAGCTGAGGACTGGAGAAAATTTAAGCAGCGTTTTGAACTGTATTGGCGATCGAAGTGGATCGAAAACTGAAAAAAACGAAAGCTGCGCTTCTACTCCACGTAATAGGTGATGATGCAATTGAGGTATATAATCATTTTATTTTTGAAAATGGAGATAATTTAAAGTTAGAATCGATAATGGACAAATTTGAAGCATTTTGTATACCAAAATGTAATGTGACGTATGAGCGGCATAAATTTTTTACATGTGCGCAGAGAGTTGGTGAACCAATTGATCATTATGTTACTGAGATGAGACACCGGAGTAAAACATGTGAGTTTGGAGAACAGACAGACTCTCTCCTTAAAGACAGAATTGTTTGTGGCAATGGGGATAATGGTCTGAGAGAAAGACTGTTAAAAGAACAAGACTTAGACTTGGAAAAAAATTTGATGCTCTGCAAAGCTTCGGAAACCGTGACGTCACAGGCTAAAGACCTTTTCTTTGAGAGCTGCAACGTAGACGCTGTAAAAAAGCGCAAACATGTTAGGAAAAATAATAAAACGACAACAAAACCGACAGAGAGCAAGGCGTCATCTCAGAGAAAAAAAATATGTGATCGCTGTGGGTGGCAGCATCGGCCAAAACAGTGTCCAGCGTATGGGAAAATGTGCAATGACTGCAGTAAGAGTAACCATTTTTCACACTGTTGCCGAAGTAGAAAGAAAATAAAACAAGTAAATGCAGTGCTTGAAAATGAACTTGAGGAGTTTTATATAGATGTGCTTTGTGAAAACAAACAAAGAAAGAATGACTGGACATTGCAAGTGAATCGGAACAATGTTCTGTTTAAACTTGATACTGGAGCACAAGTAAATGTTCTTGCAGAATCTGAGTTTAATGCATTAAAACCAAGACCAAAGTTTCATAAGACAAATATAAAAGTGACTGGGTATTCAGATGCAGACACTCCAGTTAAAGGAACGTGTGGCAAAAGTATCACACAAAAATATTGTGCACACGCGTTCATTTGTGGTGGTGCCAAAGTATGTACAGTCAATACTGGGTTTATCTGCCTGTGAGAGACTGAATTTGCTGAAAAGAGTCTTAGTCCTGGACAGTGACACAGAGTCAGAATACAGTGATTTGATGAAAGAGTATGAGGACTTGTTCAAAGGGCTTGGTTGTCTTCGAGGAGAGCACATGATTGAAATTGACAACACAGTGCAACCCGTAGTACATCCATGTAGAAAAGTACCTTTGCATTATGTCATCAACTGAAAACAGAGCTTGACAGACTGGAACGGCTAGGAGTCATAAAAAAATTGATGAACTGACTGAATGGGTCAATTCGCTTGTCGTTGTTGTTAAGAAAAATGGAAAACTGAGGATTTGCTTAGATCCAAGAGACTTGAATTCAGCCATTAAAAGAGAGCATTTCAGATTGCCTACTCATGAAGAAATTATGTCACAGTTTGCTAATGCAAAGTACTTTAGTAAACTAGATGCATCCTCCAGATTCTGGCAATTTAATCCAGATGAACCGAGTTCAAAGTTGTGTACCTTTAACACTGCTATTGCCAGATATTGTTTTCTTGGCTTCTGTTTGGAATTGCATCAGCTCCTGAAGTGTACCATAAAACCATTCACATGTTATATGAGCACATTGAGGGTGTGAATACATCCATGGACGATATTATTGTTTGGGGATCATCTAAACAAGAGCATGACGCTAGACTCAGACAAGTCTTTGAGGCAACATGCAAGGCAAACCTGAAGTTGAATGAAGACAAATGTCAGCTAGGAGTGACTGAACTTACCTTTGTGGGTCCTGCGTCCTGATTCATTGAAGGTTTCTGCTATTGAGAACGTGCCAAGACCACAATGTAAAAAGAATGTTCAAAGGTTCATGGGAATGGTCAATTATATGGGAAAATTCATACCCAATCTTTCGGAGCAGCTTGCTCCATTGAGGCCGCTAACAGAAAAGAAAAATGAATGGAGCTGGAATCATGAACAGGAGAAGGCATGGCAAAATCTCAGGAAGGTGCTTACTAAAGAACTTGTGTTGAAACTTTATGATGCTGAGAGACCCATCAAAATCTTATGTGATGCATCTCAAGCAGGATTAGGGGCAGTATTACTCCAGAAACACGATAAGAAATGGCCACTAGTGGCATATGCATCTCGTTCATTATCTGATTCAGAAACAAGGTATGCCTAAATTGAAAAAGAATTGCTCAGCATTATGTTTGCTTGTAAGAGATTTCATCAGTTTGTGTCAGGGTAATCTATTGATGTTGAAACTGATCATAAGTCTCTGATTGCATTGTTTCGCAAACCTTTAAGTGACTGTCCTTTGTAAGTTCAGTGAATGATGATCAAATTGCAAAGATATGCATTGAATATGTCGTACACACCTGGAAAATTCATGTACACGGCTGATACACTTTCCAGAGCTGTGGATCCAACAACAAAAGACACACAGGGACGCTGTTGATGTTCAGGCATTTGTTGATTTGATCATAGAAACTGTATCTGTTTCTGCTGAAAAGTTGAAACTGCTGCATCTTGAGACAGAGAAGGACAAAATTCTCAGTCAGGTAATACACGTGGTGATGGATGGATGGCCACATAATAAGCATGACTGTACCTCAGAAGTACAAGAATATTGGAACCACAGATCAGAACTTTCTGTTGTGGATGGGATATTGTACAAAGGTAGCAGAAGTGTGATTCCTAAAAGTCTCCGAAAAGGAATGCTTGGGAAAATTCGTGAAGGCTACCTAAGTATTGAAAAATGTAAGAGGGGGGCACGGGAAGTGACTTTTTGGCCCAGGATGAATCAAGAAATTGCAGAATTGGTGTCTTCTTGTCAAATATGCCTTAAATACCAACCTAGTAACCCTAAGGAGCCACTGCATCCACATCCTAGTCCTCGGAGACCTCATCAGCAGGTAGGCGTTGGTCTTTTTGTAACTGACAACAGAGATAATCTATTAATAACAGATTACTACTCATTGTACCCTGAAGTGTGTGGTCTGAGCGGAACAACTGCAGAGAATGTAATTACATGCATGAAATCAGTTTTTTCCTGACATGGTGTACCTGATGAAGTTTTCACAGACAATGGTCCACAATTCAATGGTGAATGCATGAGACATTTTGCGCATGAATGGGGCTTTGTTCATACAACATCTAGTCCATTTTTCCCTCAGTCCAATGCATTAGTTGAGAAGTCGGTAGGAATTATCAAGAAATTGATGCACAAAGCAAAAGATAGTGGAAGTGATTTTTACAAAGCTTTGTTAGCCTATCACAGTACTCCACTTGAATGTGGATTTTCACCTGCTCAGCTCTTGATGGGACGCCTTTTGAGATCCAGTCTGCCAATAGGTGAGAGCCTTCTGAGAACAGAGGGAGGTGAACAGGTGAGAAGATGGAAAGATGAACACAAAGCAAAGCAGAAAATATACTTTGACAAATATTCTTGTCCATTACCTAAACTGCACCAAGGAGATGAAGTAAGGATACAAGACAAAATGAACACATGGACACTGAAAGCTACAGTACTTGAGGAAGTACAACCCAGATCGTACATGGTCCAAACATAAGAAGGAGCAATGTTAAGAAGAAATCGCAAAGACCTCAAGTAAAAGCCAACTTCAGAGTTTCAGTTAACTGATGCAGACCAGACAAAACATGGAAATAACAATGAAACACAAGAACTGTGTTAACCACTTAGAAGGTCTACTCGTGTTCATAAACCCCCAGAGAGACTGATAGAAACATATTAAATTATGCATTTTCTCTGGTCAATGTTGCTAATTATTTTTCTTTTTAAGGAAAGGAAGATGTGGTGATATGAAGTGTCAGAACGTGATTGAAGAGAGTTATGAGCATACGCAGAAATGATAGAATGATCGAGAACATGGTACTGTAAAAACGTGGTTTGGTTGTTGCTGTAAATAAAAGTTCTATTTCTTCCAAAATATGATTCTTTATTAGTAATCCATGGTGCATATAAATATAAAGAACACAACATGCCTTAGTTTTATTGGGCGAGAAACAACTTAAACCAACTTCCTTAATACAGGAATCTCCACAAATGTATGTTATTATAATGAACAACTGGATTCAATTGGCATCAGCTTTTGGTTGAAGGAGAAGATACAAGAAGTAGATGCAGAGCAAACCAGTGGTATAAGACCATGACTGTTGTGGTTTTGGCCTCAGCTTATTCTCCATAATCCTTGACTGTCAACTGAAAATCTGTCTATCACAACCTTGAATATATCCAATAATTCAGCCATCACAACATTGTGGAGAAGAAAATTCCAATGATTTATGATGCTGTAATATAAATTCTCCTCAACTTCATATTAAATCACTAATTGCTTATTTTGAAACCATACTCTCAAGTTCTCAATCCCATTAGGAGGGATGTATTATCTCAGCATCAGCCTTGACTATCTCTCATCTTTCTGATCTCTGATGTGCATGGCCTAACTTGCTCAACCTGTCGTCATGCCAACCATTCAGAGAAGATTCCCTGAATTGATTCCTGTCTCCAATGCAAGTATATCCCTACTTATATAAGGAGAAAACAAAATTGTATGCATTACACCAAGTTGAGATCATCAAACCCTCTGCAGTTGTAAACAAAGAATACCTAATTCTCCATCTTTTTTAAAATAAAGGTCAACTTTGCATTATCCTTCCTAATTATTTCCTGTACCTGCATGGTACAACACTTCAGTCTCTCATTTTAAACAACATTCTTTGTTTTCTATTCTTTCTATCAAAGTGGATAAGATCTCATTTCCCACTGTATATGCTAATTGTCAAATTTTTTGCCTGTTCACTTAATCTATCTTTTTGAGTCCTTCTTACAACTTTGTTTTCATACAACATAAAAACAGGCCCTTTGGCCCACTATATCAATGCTGACTATCATGGCTGTCTATACCAATTCCACTTGCCTGCATTAATTCCATATCCTTCCCTGTCATGCTCATTCAAGTACTTGCCCAGATACATCTTAAAAATTGCTATTATTCCTGCCTCCACCACTTCCTCTGACAATTCATTCCAGATAATTTTCTGTGAAAAGTTCATCCCTCAGATCCCCTCTAAACCAACTCCTTTCACTTTAAACCCGCGTATCTCTGTATCATCAACACAATTGTTTACAATAAACTCAGTTACCTCATTTAATTCATTGTACATAGTTGAAGCTCCAGCATTAATCCTTTTGGCGTCCTACTAGTTACAGATACTAACCTGAAAATGCTATCCTGACTCTGTTTTCTATTAGCAAATACTCTGTCCATGCTATTTTGTTACCCCCCCAATATCATGGTGGCGGGGAGGGACAAATCTGATTGTGCTAGGGACATGGTGGCTTTACTGATCTTAAAAGCATAGCAGCAGTAACATTGTTCCGCCAGCCGGAAAGACACATCAAATAGGATTAGGAATTTTGGGGCTTGCTTTATTATGAGCAGGAAGCTCTGGTACCAAGAGGCAATATGGGTAATCTCTTAGGACAATTGAAAGAGGGTGAATGTGTCAGGATGTGATTTTTCTGTAAGAGTAAATCCCCCTGGCTTAGATCTTTTAGTAACTTGTTTCAAGAATCTCCAACCTCTGATTTCCACTCATTGGTCTTTTAACCATTGGTTCCCTACCTTTTCTTTGATCTTTGTTCCCCCAAGGGGTCTTCAAGGAGCTCTGATTCTCCTGCTTTCTTTCCTTGTAGTCAATAATTCCATACTTCCTCTGCTATTAACAACTTCCAGATATTAGCCAAGGACCAAGACACAAGAGTCTGGTGGAATCTGGAGCAAAAAATAATCTGCTGGAGGAACCCAGTGTGCCAAGCAGTGTTTGTGGAGGCAAAAGGATAGGCAAAAATTCCAGTCAAGACCTTGCATTAGGATTGATGTAAGGGCCACCACACCACTAAGGTAGCTAGTTTTTGATTTTAGCGCCAACCAAATCAATATAGAGCAGTGGAGCAAGGGTAGATAATGCCTTAAGCCAAACCATGTAGCTTCAGGCAGTGTACATTACAAACCCACAGCTCCCAATAATTGCCCAAAAATTGCTCTGAATGAAATTTCCATTCCAAATAATGATGACAATAGCCAAGAAAATGTCTCTGCTTGTATTTAAATACAAGCCAAAAACCTTGGGTTAACCTGACTGGTACAGACTACACCTCCATTTAATACCATCTCTGAAAGAAGGCCATTCCTAAGTACAACATTTGGTACTGTGGTTATTTGTCAGTCGAGAATATGTGCTTAATTCTCCAAAGCGGGGGAATAGAATGCCCAAACTTTGGACATAAAAAGGAGAGGTACAATTGAGCCTAGGCTCCATATAGTAAGGTATTTATATTGTCTTTCAATTCAAGTGGGCATAAATACTTCAGGAATTACATTTTTCAAAGGTTCACCTGCCAAGTCTCCAAGAAACTTGGAAAATAATGACATTTTAGCCACATTTTTCAAAACTTCCTGATTTAAAGCTGTGGTTGAGTTGTGTGCATTTGTGAAAAACAAAATGAAACTGTCTGCAATGACCAAAAGTTGCCCAGCAGTGCTAAGTTAGAGACACCATTATATATTTACTGAGGAAGAGAAACCATTACTGTTCTTGTTCCCATTTGCTGTTCAATGGCATATCTTAGAAATGACTGTTGTTCCTGCGTAATCATAAGACCAGGTTCAGCTGTAATGGCTTTTCCCATCACCAATCTCTTTGAACCAAATAACTAATAGACTATTTGAGGAAACTACTCATCACCTTGAAACGCTAACACAGAAAGTGCGACAATGTGTTCAGGACAGGAAATGGGGGAAAAAATCAACGTGTTCTTCATAAGTACTTCTGCAAATGAGTTAAAACCAGAATTATTTCAGTTAGTTTACCAGAAGCAGCTTCCTGAGATAGAGTCTTGAATACAGCACAGAAAATGACCCATCTAGCCCATGCCAAACTTTTGTTCTGCCTAGTTTCTTTGACCTGCACCTGGACCATATCTGTCCATAGGCCTCTCATCCAGACACCTATCCAACATTCTCTTAAATGCTGTAATCGAACCCACAACCACTTTCACTGGCAGCACATTCCACCCTCACTGTGAAGAATTTGTTCCTTAGGTTCCCCTTAAGTATTTAATCTTTCACCCTTAACCTATGACCTCTACTTCTAGTCTCGCCTAACCACCATGGAAAAAGCCTGCTTGCATTTATTCTATCTATACCCCTCATAATTTTGTATGCCTCAGTCAAAACTTCCCTCATTCTCCTGTTCTCCGGTGAATAAAATCCAAACCTATTCAACCTTTCTTTATAATTCAGATCCCCAAGTCCTGACAATGTCCTTGTAAGTTTCTCTGTACTCTTTCTGACTTATTGATATCTTCCCCCTAGGTAGGTGTCCAGAACTGCCCACAATACACTAAATTTGGCTTCGTAAATGTCTTATACAACGTCAACATAACATCCCAACTCCTGTACTGAATACTTTGATTTTATGAAGGCCAATGTGCCAAAAGCTCTCTTTATGATCCTATCTACCTGTGATGCCACTTCCAAGGAAATATGGATCTGTATTCCCAGATCCCCTTGTTCTGCGGCACTTCTCAGTGCCCAAGCATTTACTGTGTCAGTCTTTTCCTGGTTTGTTCTCTCATAATTCAGCAACTCACACTTTAAATTCCATCTGCCAGTTTTAAGCCCTTTTTTTTTCAGCAAGTTCAGATCCCACTTCAAGTTTTGATAGTCTTTGTTGCCGTCCACTAATGCCCCCACCCCATCTTGGTGTCACCCACAAACTTGATGATCCAGTTAATCACAACTTCATCCAGATATTGATACAGACAACAAATTTCAATGGACCTAGCACAAATCCTTGTGGCACACCACTAGTCACAGGTCTCCATTCAGGGAGGCAACCATTTGCCACTCTGGTTTCTCCCGTTGAGCCAATATTGAATCCAATTTACTACCTTGTCCTGAATGCAAAGTGAATGAACCTTCTTGACCAATCTCCCATGTGGGTGTTGAGTTAGTTTTAAGCCGTATGTTCATAAACAAACGTATTACAGAGCTTTCATTTCCCTTTGGAGAGATTGTTAAAAACTAATTATTTGTTCTTTGAAATTTGTTAAGGCTGGCAATGGCACATTTAACGTTCATTTTTTATAGTGTTGAATTAATTACAATGTTCTTGTATGGTTCAGTTAAATTTTGGTAAAAGATGTTTAGGACATAAGACAGGAGCAGAATTAGGTCATTCAACCCATTGAGTCTAGTTTGCCATTCAATCATGGCTGATTTATTATCCCTCTCAATCCTATTCTACAGAACTATTGAAACCTAGCATTTGAAGATTCAGCAGAAGTTAGGTCTTTTCTTTCAACTGATACTTTGAATGGGTGGGTTGTTGTATGAGGAAAGATTGAAGAAGAATGGCTTACATTCACTGGAGGTTAGAATGACTTGATTGAAGCATGTAAAATTCTGACAGTGCGACTGTGTACAGCATGGTTCCTGTTGTGGGAGAATCTAAAACCAGTGTGATCGTCTGAAATTAGAGTTGCCAATTTAGGACAAGAGTTCAGTAATTTTTTTTCTCTCTAGGTATTGTGACTCTTTTGAACACTCTTCCTCAACGGATGCGACGACAGCACCTTTGAATATCTTTACAGCAAACATAGATATTGATAAGCAAGAAGATGGAAGATTATTGTAGGTAGGAGGGAATATGGAGTTGATATTGTAATCGGATCGGACATGACTTTATTAAATGGTGGCGCAGGTGTGTGGGTGCCAGTGGTCTACTCTTGCTCCTAGTTCATATGCTTCAAGGGGATGTCCAGCCAGGTTGGTTACTAATTAATGTTAAATTTAAATTGGGCCAGAAATTTTAAAAAGCATGACCTATTTGACTAATAGAGTGAGGTCACATATATTTTAAACAAAACAGTAACATGATACTAAATTAAAGTAAGTCTAAGCCCTGCATTCCAGTAAGTAATAAATGTGAAAACCAATACAGCTCAACAATCTAAAGCAGCTGGCAATAAAATTAAAAATGTTATAAACATCTGAAACAAAATAAAACCAGACCAGTCATTACCTCACGGAAATGAGGATTCACTTTTTGGGTTGGAGCCTTTCCAAGAAGGATTATTCTGGGGAAGATTTCCTGCCCCCCCCCCCCACTGTTGCTCTAGTTTCCACTGGATTTTTGCAGTGGGGGGCGGGAGGGGTGGGGAGAGCACTGCCGACAGCTTAGGATTTAAGAGGCATCAGTATCATTCAGCCATGACTCTGAAGTACCTTGTCAACAACACCTTTCCTTTTTCCTTTCCTCCTCCTGTACCACTCTTCTGTGAGAAATTTGCAGGAGCGCAAGGTTGAAATGGTGAACAATGAGCAGTGCCTCTTAAGGAGACACAGAAAGGGAAATAAAAATGTGTTCCTGTGATTCTTCATTGAATTATTAAGACAGCGGCACAGTTGTTCAATAATTAAACCACCTTCTCTTTTCCTAGACAAGTCCTGAGCAAGGTCATTTGCCATTTGCAGGGATGGAAAGGTGCCAACAGGAATATGATCCCCTACCCTATACCTGCCGACCCTAACTAGAATCATTGAACAGGTTAAGGATATGCACATGTGTTTAATGTGTTTCTTCAAAGGTGTTCAATAAAATCTCTGCACATGCTCTTGCATTTCTATTAGCTTAAAAACCCATGCCTCGGATAGCAAGTACTTACAGTTGAGAAAGTGATCATCCAATGCTGTTTATAAGAAGGTTAATGGGAAAACTAGAGGAAAGGCTCACAGTTAAGGCAGATGCACCAATTGGCATTGTTGGTGGCCCATTGTGGTAATATGTATGAAATGAAAGGCTGTTAGCATTGGAGGAGTTGTTTTTAGGATCCTGAGCTAGTTTAAGATGAACATTTGGAGCATCAGACCAGCACCAATACACACCCCCCCTTCCTACCTCTTTAATAAGAGGAACATGTGGCATTCGATTCCACAAGGATTAAAGGAATGAAATGTGTGCCAGTGCGGGGGACAGGCAGAATGAAGTATATTATGCTTGCTGTGCCAAAGCACAGATGGAATTATACATTTAAAATAATAAGCAACCTGTTTTGTTCATTACTTCCAAGTCTTTTATGTTCTTCAATACTTATTTGTCTGATGAATGCCCTTTGTGAGAGCCCTCTCCAACTAATCTTGTGCAGATCCTAAATGACAGATCTGCAGGAAGAGTAATAATGGTAATCTTATTTTTATGCTTCCTGCTTTATTAATAATGATGTGATGATATTGGCATAGAGCTTTGAAAGTATTGCAGCTCACACTGGGGAATTAAATCATGAAATTTTAAAATGGGTTCAAGTTTGATTTCTAAGCTTAAGACCAAAAGCTAATATGGATATACTTTTGATGTGATTTTCTTGAATTGGGGATAATTGAAACCAAGGAAATCTGATCACTGAATACATTGTATCAAAAACCTACAAAAAATACATGTTTCAATTCAATTAAGTAACTATTTATCAAGAAATATGCATTTAATGTGCAGATGAAATTACCAATTTTACACATCTGATATTTAAAATACAATTTTCATTTTTAACATAATCTTAATAAATTTTTGTTACAGTTATTATATTCCTGTTGCACTTAGTAGGAGTCCACGTTTCAACTACAAATACAATAAAACATCTTCATCATCTCAGTGGCAATTGTGGTCACAGCTTCAGGTGGCTCAATTTACCATTTAATCAACCAACTTAACAATACCAGAAATTCAATTTCACTAAAAATACTTCAAATGTTTGTAATATAGTGAGATAGGATAAAGTCAATTCAGTTATTTGGCTGCACAGCTTTACAAAACTCAGCTTGCCTAGTTATGATAGTTGTTGTGTTGTATTGTTCTGTTATATCATTCAAAACATTCAAATCAGAAAATAACAAGTCTCATAAGGCTACAGAGATTCGGCATAACATCTAAAACTTTGACAAACTTCAGTGGATGTGTAATGAAGAGTATATTAACTGGCTGCATCACGGCCTGGTACAAAAACACCAATGCCTTTGAATGGAAAATCCTACAAATCCTACATGATTTGGCTCAGCACATCATGGGTAAAGCCTTTCCAAACACTGGGCACAACTACATGAAAAGCTGCTGTAGGAAAGCAGCACCCATCATCAGAGATCCCCACCACCCAGGACATGCTCCCTTCTTGCTGCTACCATCAGACAGAAGGTACAGGTGCTTCAAGGATTCACAACACCAGGTTCAAGAACAGTTACTACCCCTCAAGCATCAGGCTCTTGAATAGAAGGGAACAACTGCACACACTTGCCCCACCATTGAAATATTCCTGCAACCAATGATCTCACTTTAAGGAATCTTTATCTTATTAATTCATGTGCTCATTATTTATTGCTATTGATTTATATTTGCATTTGAACAGTTTGTTGCTTCCTGTTCTCTGGTTGATCTTGATTGATCCTGTTATTGTTACTATTCTATAGATTTGCTGAGTATGGCTGCAAGAAAGTAAATCTCAGGGTTGTATATGGTGACATAGACATACTTTGATAATAAAATTTACTTTGAGCTTTGAACCTTGAACTTAAGAATGCTTCAGAAATGAGTAGTCATCACTTCAGTTATACATCCTGTCCAATAAATAAAGGAGTAATTTTAAGTGCATTTTTTCCTATAGCCGCACAATTTTTGTTTCAAATGTTACCATGTTCCACTAACACGTCTCTCATTGATACACTGTGCCATTATTTCTCTTTAATTGCTGTCATATTCCTCGATTGCTATACACAAAAGATTCTGCACTTGCTGGAAATCCATTGCTATTTCATTACTGTTAAATGGTTTTATTACTGTTGTCTATTGATCTCATATAATGTCTTTACTGTTGTGACATCGTTTCAATAACACTATTCTTTCAATAAGACTGTGATAATAATCTTGCATTGTTACTTCACTTAATCACCACTGTCATTAGCTGCTAGTTTGTCCCATTTTGTTTTGCCATTGTTAGAATGTTTCCTACTCACTGTATTAGCACTTTCACTAATATCATAAATTACATTGCTACCAAACTATGATTTGTTAACAGTCACGTAATTCTACTAGTTCCACGTCACCTCCATCATGGTATTTCAGTCCTAGGTTCTTCATCATCATTGTTTCATTTTTTCCCTCCTTTTCTAAAGCCATTGACTGTTGATTATAGGTTTAATAATAGTTAAAATACTTGATTTACTTACTATCCATCCTAAACCACATCATTACAATTTACTTACAAATTCTACATTATCATTGTTGCTTTCTGATGGACTCACACCACTGCCTTTCCTCCGTTTCCCTTTGACACAATTGTCCGTACAACCATGTGGTGACATGGCTCATGTGACCAGACCCATTAGTACCAGTGTGTTAAAACAGGATTGGTCTTAATACTGGAACTGAAACATTGTGGTACAGGTTTTGCTTTACCAAACTTTAATACGAATATACTACAAAATAACTTTTAGTAGATGTAAGATGCACAAGTTCAAAACCTTAGAATTTTTAGCCTAAGACACTCACTTTTTTCAAAGCTTCTCTGCTATCTACTCATCGGAGCAGTATCTCAATCCCAGGAATGTTCTATATGAGCCAATATGCGCTGTTCACTTCAATAATCCTTAGAAAAATCTCCACAACCATTATCCTGAAGTAGATGTCTTGCTTCTTTCTAATACTAATTTCCTGATTCTTTAACTTGCATTTTCCACTATAGAATTCTTTCAGCACCTAGCTCAGTTTAAGTCACTTTCCTTCATCAATATGATGACTTCTATCTGATAAGGAAGTTCAACATTTGTAATTTTTCTACGTCACCTACGTTTCTGATATTTATAATTGTTCTTTATTTCTCTGCTCTTTGAACAATTAACACTCACTTTAACATTCATCTGCAAATGAGATAAGTTGGTGTAACATAGTACGATAATGACCATGGTGAAGTAATATGATCACATGTTGCTGCAAGTTTCCGGAGTCACATTTGATGGACCTTGCTTCTTGCAACATTTAGTTGCCATGGTGTTTCCATACGCTTGGCTAAATTTGTGTTAAAAAAAAACAACTGTGTTAATACAACAATAGTATTGTGCTTGAGCAATTAATTTTAATAACAGCATAAAGATCTTTAAGCATATCAAAAAGTTTCTTGTGACGCCAGCAACATTTTTAACATTGTGTTAGACAATTCAGTACTTCTCTGATACATGTTTGTTTGCAACATGAATGGAGCCATCATATCAACACAAAAACATACTTTGTGCAATCATAAATTCAATTGCCCTTCAAGTAAATTGAGTTGCTGTTTGTTGAAAGAATGATGCTTTTAAATGTTGTGTCCACAGGCCATCCTGTTATAAGATTTTGTTTACTTCCATGTTTCTGACTTAGCTCTTACATTGCTAGGCTCACATTTTATTTTACAGTTGGCATTCCTCATTATGGGAAAATCCAGAAACTAGCCCTTATTCTCCTATAGGTCAGGCTTGGGGCTTATTTATTGTTTTTAATTGGCACTTGGGTAATTGTCCTAAGCATAATTTTGTGTGTTAATTCTGCACCAATACCATTACACAATATGCTGGAATTATCTGAGTTTATACTGCCCAAATTGAAAGCAACAACCATCATTAAGAATTTATGTCATTATCTACAATGTTGCCATCAACAAGATTTCTCAGATTTACTGAAGTGTTGGAGGAGATTTCTTCAGCACTTTTGGTACATTCTTTGCTATCATCCAGAGACTGAAAAGTTCCAGACCCATTCTTTCCTGATATCTTGCATCGTGTGTCATTTCCCGTGTCACATTTCTGAAGGGGGATCAAAACATTGTGCTTCATCAGAATGTCATCACTATTTTTGGCATCCATCGAATTTCTCCTCCTCATGTTCCTGCTAACAGTCGCATACCTTCCGGTTTCCTCAAAGCTCAGAGATAAGGTGACAGTTCCACTGCCAAAACTGACCTTCTGCTTGCTACACCTTTGCATCTCCATGGTAATGGGTTCATCGTGGGCATTCCTGCTGCAGATTGAAGATGATGGCGATGATACAGTTGAACCACCTATACTATTGGACCTCTTACGAAACATGGTGCTGCGTCGCAAAGTTGCCCTCGCAGCGACTTTAAAAGCGTGGGCAGCCGTACTGCATCTGACTTCTTCAATGGTGTTCCTTGACGGCTTGAACAAAATAATATAGCATTTGTTAAAATAAATGCATCCAAGTAAACCAAAACTTGATGCAAGTATGGCAATGACCTCTACAGCTGAAACAAATTTCCCATAGGTGCTGACATAAGCAGGAATGAATGAGATCCAGACAATGAAAAATATCAGCATGCTAAAAGTAATGAACTTGGCTTCATTGAAGTTCTCTGGGAGCTTGCGAGACTTAAAGGCAAAGAAGAAACAAATAGCAGCAAGCAGACACGTGTAACCGATGAGAAAACCAAGTGCCATTAAGGAGCCTTCATCACACGTAATAAAAATAATTTCGTCTTCTAGTTCATGATTTCTGTAACTTGAAGGGGGTGCTGTGTAAAGCCAAATGACACACGTAACAATTTGCACGAGAATACAGAGAAAAACCAATAGGAATTGCAAATTGAGGCCAACCCACTTTCGATGGAGGCTTGTTGGGATCTTGGCCTCAAAGACTAATAGCACACGGTTTGTTTTTACCAGAATGCAAGAAATGCACAATACAAAGCTGATTCCAAATGCAGGTTGTCGCAGTCTACATGTCCAATCTTTGGGTTCTCCAATGAAGATCAATGAGCTGGAAAAACAACAAATTAAAGAGAAGAGAAGGAGATAGGACAGTTCTCTGTTGGTGGCTTTCACGATTGGAGTATTTCTGAATTTAATGAAAACTCCCAAAACAAAGGAAGTAATCAATATTCCGAGCACAGCAAGTATTGTCAGAGCAATTCCAAACGGTTCAGTCCATGACAGGTACTCAATCTCCTTGGCAATGCATGATGTGTGATTCTCATTTGACCAGAAGTCATTGGGACACTTTGTACACGCACTTGCATCTAAAGAAGAAAAAGAAACAACCGATCAGGTATAGTTAGAAACACAAGAGATTCCGCAGATGCTGGAAACTCAAAGCAACAGATACAAAATGTTGGAGGAACTCAGCAGATCAGGCAGCATCTATGGGAATAAACAAACAGCTGAAGTTTCAGGCCAAGACCCTTCATCAGGACTGGAAAAGAAAGGGGAAGATGCCAGAATTTTAAAAATGGTGTGAGGGGAAGAGGGATAGCTAGAAGGTGATAGGCAAAGCCAGGAGGGTGAGAAAGGCAAAGGGCTGGAGATGAAGGAATTTGATAGGAGAGAAGAGTGGACCATAGGAGAAAGGAAAGGAAGCAGGGCACCAGGGGGAGGTGATAGGCAGATGTGAAGAGGTAAGGGGCCAAAGTGGGGAATAGAAAAAGAGAGGAGGGAGATATCTCTTCATTGGAAGGAGAAATCGATATTCATGCCAAAAGGTTGGAGGCCACCCAAACAGAACATAAGACGCTGACCCTCCTCCCCACCATGGCGCAAGAGGAGGCCATAGACAGACGTGGGAATGGGAGTTGGAAA
The DNA here is from genome assembly GCF_963921235.1 of Mobula hypostoma. Lineage (NCBI taxonomy): Eukaryota > Metazoa > Chordata > Chondrichthyes > Myliobatiformes > Myliobatidae > Mobula > Mobula hypostoma. Next base: position 41,331,311 of record NC_086102.1, read on the forward strand.
CAAATTGTTGGACCACCAGAAAGTTCTGCTTTTGGTGGATAGAGCAGAGGTGCTCGATGAAGCAGTGCCTCAATTTACGACGGATCTCACCGGTGTAGATGAGGCAACACTGGGAGCACCAGCTACAATAGGTGACCCCAGCTGATTTGCAGGTGAAGTGTTCCCACACCTGGAAGGACTGTTTGGGCCCTGAATGGAGGTGAGGGAGGAGGTGAATGGTACTTCGGCCAATTGCAGGATAAAGTGCTGTAAGAGAGATTAGTGGGGAGGGATGAATGGATAAGGAAATCAAGGAGGGAGTAATCCCTGCAAAATGTGGAGAGTTGAGGGGGGGTAAAGATATGGTTGGTGGTAGGATCCCTTTGGAGATGGTGGATGAAAAGAATGGTGTGTTGAATGATGTGTTGAGGCTTATAGGATGGTAGTTAAGGCCAAGAGGAACTTTTAAGGCGGCGGAAAGGTGAGGTAAGAGCGGATGTCCAGGAAATGGAGATGTCAGTAAGGGTGGAGGATGGAAGACAGCAACAGTGGTGGAAATTACATTCCACTCCCTTCCAGCGAAGTACTTAAGGACTGAAGTCTAAAAATATCTGCTGCCTCAGACTGACTACCAAAACTAACATCATGTTCTGGGATAAAAAAAATCAAGAATTTTTTTGTTAAATTCATAATGACAAATGTGTTTGATATACTGACCACCTACTGTATTTCTTTTCCAACAGTATAAGCACTTCCTGTTTAGCTCCTCTAAACCATACATGCAGCTGCAAATTTAATCCTGCCTTGAATTCCCCACCATACACTGTACCTGCTTCTTCAAGTCCATTTGTTACACACTAGAGCTTATCAGAATGATCACCATTCATGTCTTAGCTCATCTGCTTGTCTGCGACTGCTGACACCAGTCTCCACTAGCCTTATTTCCCATTTTATATTCTTTGCTGACTGTGTGTTCTATTATCTCAATACTTCAGTATTATTAGTAGGGTCTTCAGCTTCCTTACTGGAATTCATTTTCCAACCTTCCCATCTTAGCGAATTTCTCCAAATAATTTGCATGAGATCCCAACTTACAGTTGTTACCATTTGTATGTCGATCCGTTGCAAACACCCAGGTTGCTTCCTCTTTAGCAGATTGCCTGAATGTAGCAATAGACAGCTTCGGGAATTGTAGGGAGAGCAAAAAGACCTCCTCCTGATTTATAACCGAAGCTATCCATTTTTTAAATGTAACAGTGTTGAATTTCTTCACTTATACATTTTGCTAGTTCTTTTAAACATAGGTAACCTGGTAGAGCCAATCTCCTCTAAAGGTACCTAATGAAAGTAGTTTCGTTGAACACATCATTGTAGTCTACACGTTTCCAAAGAAAATTGACTGGGAATTAAACTTTTGTACCAGTCTCAGGTATTTTTACGTGTAAAAACAGTCTTAATTACCACTTTCATCACTGAACTCTCCTTCTGCACACGCGACACATTCAAAACAGCAGGTGGGTTCTCCCTCGATGATCCCTTTTCTGGTGCCAGGCACACAATCTCGGCTGCAGTTGGAAAAAGGAACCTGCAAAACCAAATAGAGACAGGACATTTTAGAACTTTGATTGAAAAGCTTAGTTAATTTGAATAAATTTATGCTTACTTACTCTCTCAGTAATTGAGCTGTTACATACTCCAATATTTCTACCTATATAAAACAAAACTATTTCTATTCAAAGCAATTCTGCCATGTAACTATTCTTTTGCAGCTGTTTTTGGCCCATTTCTACTATACATTTGTTCATATGTACTGTACTGTGCAATAAGCCTGATGATAGGGCCTCCACAGAGCCCTGATCTCAACATCATCGAGATTTCACTGGCATTACGTGGTGAGACAGACAGATAGAAAGATAGATATACTTTATTGATCCCAAGGGAAATTGGGCTTCATTACGGCTGCACCAACCAAGAATAGAGCATAAATATAGCAATACAAAAACCACAAACAATCAAACAACAATATGCAAACTATGCCAGATGGAAATAAGTCCAGGACCAGCCTATTGGCTCAGGGTGTCTGACCCTCCATGGGAAGAGCTGCAAAGTTCGATGGCCATAGGCAGGAACAAACCTCCCGTGACGCCCAGTGTTGTATCTCGGTGGAATATGGCCGGAGTCCAACAGCAAAAAGTTCAATATCCGGTCTACAAACACGTTCCTGGATCGTAATATGACCAGGATTGCACCATCCGTTGTTAACCAGAACAGTAAGCCCCCAACTCCTTTACGCTTACCGCTCTCAGTGCACTTCCGGTCAGCCTGAACGGTTTGGAAGCCCTCCATGGAAAAGTTTTGGTCGGGTATGTCCTCGTGCAGCCCCGTTTCAGTAAAACACATAACACTGCACTCCCGAAAATGTTCTCTGACTCCTGGCTAGCGCTGTCAACTCGTCCCATTTATGACCCAGTGAACTCCTCTTCTCCATAAGTCTCTGTTGTCTTGACCCGGTCCTCTTTCCTTGCCTTTGTGATCCCCCTCTGCATCCTCTGTGTGTTTTCCTCCAGATTTCAGCAGGGGTGTCCGCCGCTCTGTTCGCTAAACCGGCCGGCATAAGCAAGTGAGCAAGCGAGTGAGACAGCCAGAGTCTGCAGAAGAACTGTGGCAGGTTCTCTATGGTGCTTGGAACCACCTACCAGCCAATTTTCTTATAAAACTGTACGACAGTGTACCTAACAGAGTTGATTCCGTTTCCAAGGCAAAGGGTGGTCACTCCAAGTGTTGATTTAATATAGATTTTTACTGTTACTGCTCTTTATACTATTTTTTTTGATATTTATAAACTTTTCATTGGATTATTTTTGTAAGCGTCTTTGCTTTGCAGGATTTCTTTACATGTGCCTAAGACTTTTGCACATAACTATAGTTGCCTTGAACTTGAAATTCAACATTACAGCAAGTGAGTGTGTGTCTGTGTGTGTTATATGCATGCACACTATTTGCATTTGCAATTCTACCCCTTGCATTCAAATGATTAACAAAAGTCCTCATAAGCCTAATGAGCATTACCGATGTTTACAGAAAAGCTGAGATATCGAACGGGCCGCAGGTGCACCCAAGGTGGATGGTTGTAGTTTAGTTTCTATTGCCTGTGACAGCCAAACTTCTTGGTAGGAAAAGTGAGAGTCTTTGTTAAAAAAAGTTGGTTGTAAGAATTATTTCTTCATTAAGAAGTATTTCTGCCAAATCAGTATGCTGCTGGTTGCCAACTAAGAAACAATTAAACTGGACAACAGCTTGAAGTGAAATCCACTGTGATATCTGAAATAAGTAATAATTTTGGGAGATACAGCATCAACAAATCTACATTTCTAAATTATTTATTTCATTTTGAATGTCTACATCTTTCCTGTAAGGTGCCATTTAACCTGTCCTTTAAAATTATACACCTAGCAGTTTTTCCCCTTCAGGAGAATGATTGGTCTGACAGCTATTCATAATACAACTCTACAAGAGTTTGATGGACCAATGACTTCTCGTACTTGATATTCCTGCCTGGTAGTTTTATCACCATTGCTTGACATTTTGTTGTTCAGAACCAAATGTTTATGAGAAAAATAATCATCAGTCATTTATCTCTCATAATTGCAACTGGGTTTTATATAAAAATTATAGCAAATGCATTGCAAGAATAACAGATTAAGGACCATTCTACGATTGCAGCTATTACAAGGGTGTCTTCTTTATTTCTCAAATGTACGACCTAGTTAAAACAAACGGTAGAGGTATCAAATGCAATGCAATATCACCAGCTGCATCCTCCCTTCCTAGACACCTTCCTGATTGTTAAATATACTGTTGGTGCAAAATTTTGTAACCTATTACTCCATACCACTGTGAGATTATTGACACCACCTAGTCTGCAATGTTTCAAGATGACACCTCCCCATAAGCAGGAATGGACCATAAACAGCAACACCCACATCTATAAACTGAGTATATTTTTAAAAAAGCTATAGAATTGATCCCAGTGCAGTGAAAGTATCGTGGAATTCTTGCATTATTTGGGCATTTGAACAGTTAATCCAGTGAGTACAACCATCTAAAAAATTACTCAGCTATAACTTTATCTGCAAAAAAAGAAAGCAGAAGTTTTTTAAACTAAATTTCATAATATAATGGTAGTTTAGCTTAAGTGATCTTCTTAATGAATGTCAGAAGTACAGTGCACAGTGAATGCAAATGATGGATTTTTTTAACCTTGCAAATGCTATAAGGGTGAGGTAAAATGTGTGGTGAATAATTAATCTCATACCTCTTTGGAGAATCCACTCCACAGGATTTTCTTTTCATTTATGTTGAGTCTGTCACTTGGTTTAGCGTACGCATTATAGTTGCCAACTTCTTGAAACACCACATCCTCATGGGACAACTGCCAATTGATAATTGTGTAATTTCCTTTGAGGTCACCCTGATCATCAAAATCGACATGCTCGCCCATGCTGTTTGTAAACTTCAAATGCAATAGGTGATTGAGGACCTGAGTAGAAATTTGGAAGTCATTATAACAAATGTTGCATACGTAATTCATTCTGGTACACTAGTCACCTTGCACAGCATTATACAGTAACTATTTTTAAAAGTTTGATTGTATATTGTCACTGCAGTGGTCAAAACAAATGCATTTAAAATATCCAAGGTTTAGGGAAGCTTGGTTTTCGAAGGATAATGAAGCCCTGGTTAAGAAGAAAGAGGTCCATAGCATATATAGACAGCAAAGAACAAGTAAAGTACTTGAGAAATCTATCTTTAGTTTCCATTGAAACAACAATTCAACTGCTTTTTGAAATGTAAGTTGTGCTTCAGTTTTTGAATGCTTTCTTGTAGGATTCCACAAACTATACAATCTCTCAGTACATCATTAAGACCATCTCTGAACTGACAATGCTCAGACAATCTCTTCAATTCCACCACGTATACTTAAATGGACTCCCCTTCCTTTTGGTTCCGCTTATGAAACCTAAAGCATTCTGCAATCAACTGGCTTTGGATCTAAATGTTCCTGCATTACTTTGACAATATTAGCAAAGCTCATTTCGGATGGTTTTGTTGGAACAGTCAAACTTCGAAGCAAACTTATGCCTTTAAACCCAATGAACTCAGCAAAGTTGGCACTTGCTTCTCATTGGCTATTTCATTTGCTTCAAAATACTGTTCCAATAGCTCAGTATACATGAAACAATTACTTGTCATGTAATCAAATGTGTCAATCTTTCCAATATAGCCAGCCATTTCTGCTCTTTTTTTTATTGATTATTATTTCCCAGTACTCACTCTTGATCAACCCAAGAATCCTTCCGTTCTCTTTAACGACCCAAGAAATCTTCCATCTTCTGACTTTTTTAAAAACTCAATCATGTCTTCCCTTCTGAAGAATATGTGCTGTGATGCTTCTTTTTAACCTGATCGTCTACACGTGCTGGGCTGTGTATTTTACTCGACATTCCTCACTTGTTTTTTTTTAATTTGAATGTCCCACTGTGTTTAACAGGTCGGTAGCCATCTTGGGTTCATTTTTAAAAAATACCTCATTGTCAGTGTTGTATTTTGTATCTTCAAAACATTAAACATCAAAGGAAGACACAGGAGTCCGAAAATATGGGTCTGTCTTTAAGTTTACTTTAAGCGAGGCACTTACATATCACGTGGTAGCATGACAACATAGGAAATTCACGTAGCTTTACATATAACCCATAATTAAAACAAACAAGAATGGTTAATTAACCAATATAGAAACAAGATTGCTTCAATATTATTGAAATATTAAATACACAACACTGTGGAGGTCGTGAAGAGAAGGCACTATGTACTTCAAGTATGTTTATATTCTTTACAAAAGTTCAAAGTAACTTTATATTCAAAGTACATATATACCACCACATACAACCCTGAGATTCATTTTCTAACAGGCAATTACAGTGAGAACAAGAAACACAATAGAATCAATGAAAGGCCACACACAAAATGACGAGCAAACAACCAATGTGTAAAAAAATCAACAAAATGTGCAAAGACAAAAAGAAAGAGAGAAAAAATAAACAAGTAAGCAACAAGTATCCAGAACATGAGAGGAAGACTCCTTGAAAGTGAGTCCATAGCTTGTGGGAACCGTTCAGTGATGGGGCAAGTGATGTTTAGTGTAGTTATCCCCTCTGGTTAAAGAGCCAGATGGTTGAGTAACTGTTCCTCAACCTGGTGGAGTCAGTCTGGAGAATCCTGTACCTTCTTCCTGATGGCAGCAGTGAGAAGGGAGTATGGTCTTGGTGGTTGGGGTTCTTGATGATGGATGCTACTTCCTGTGATAGTGCTCCATGTAGATGAACTCAATGGTAGGGAGGGCTTTACCGGTGATAGACTGGGCTGTAAACACTGCTTTCATAGGATTTTCCAACTTGCTAAATGTATGATCCTATCATATAGAAGAGTCAACTTAAAATTCGAGAAATTGTACTTGACAAAAAAGGCACATTTAGGATTTTGCTGATGGCTCGTGGTAGCTTTTGTCAAGATTAACGTAAAGAGGGAGAGAGAAACAATTGAATGGTGGGGAAGGCAAGAGAAACAGCAGTGAAGTCATGGGCTAGATTCAGAAGAAAAGGTCCTTGCTGTCTTGAGGCACATTAATGCGGGTAAGTCCCCAGTGCCTGACAAGATATTCTTTCCGACCTTGTGGGAGGCTGGTACCCCAGAGGTATTTAAAATGTCCTTAACCATGGGTGTGGTGCTAATGTTGTTTCATTGTTTAAGAAAAGCTCCAAGAATGAACTGAGAAACTATGAACCTGACATCAATAAATTATTGGAAGGTATTCTTGGGGACTGAATACAAGTATTTGGGTAGACAGGGACTGACTAGGGATAGTCATCATGGTTTTGTGTGAGGTACAGTTGGTCTTATCAAAGTTACATAGTTTTTCAAGGAGGTTACTAGGAAAGTTGCTGAAGGAAATGGGCATTGTCTACATGGACTTCAGCAAGCCCTTTGACATATTGCCAAGTGGGTGGTTGGTCAAGAAGGTTCAATTGCTTGGCATTCAGGATGAAGCCTAAGAGAGGCCGTAGATAGTTGCCTCTTTGACTGGAGGTCTTTGACTACTGAGGCAATTAATTCAATTCAAGTGGTTCTTGCCTTCTAGGGAATCTACAGTTTAATTGGTTCTTAAATTAAACCAGAGTTCTTGCCTTTAGCTAGTAACCATTTCATGGGAATTTTAAGAGACAAGTCCAGGAAGAGATTGCCTATGAGGTTCTGTGAGGAGAGGGGCTGAATGGCCTTCTGCCACTTTTGCTCCTTAAGTTTATATACTCAATAGATTTTGTCTTATTTGTGACTCATTCCTCAAGTGAATATTTGTTTCTTGACAACACCAAAACCGAGCCTATTTCACAATCAGAACCAACAGAACAGTCTTTAGGGCTGCAAACATGAGGAAATCTGCAGATGCTGGAATTTCAAGCAACACACATAAAAGTTGCTGGTGAACGCAGCAGGCCAGGCAGCATCTCTAGGAAGAGGTACAGTTGATGTTTCAGGCCGAGACCCTTCGTCAGGACTAACTGAAAGAAGAGCTAGTAAGAGATTTGAAAGTGGAAGGGGAGGTGCCCCCTCCCACTTTCAAATCTCTTACTAGCTCTTTCGGTTAGTCCTGACGAAGGGTCTCGGCCTGAAACGCCTACTGTACCTCTTCCTAGAGATGCTGCCTGGCCTGCTGCGTTCACCAGCAACTTTTATGTGTGTTGCTTGAATCTTTAGGATTGGTTCTATTTTATTCCACTTCCTGCTTCAATTAGACTCGTTTTATTCCTTCCCTTTCAGTGATGAAAGAATATTTTCCATTTCAGATTAAGAACAATTAACATAATTAAATAGCACAATATCATTTTATTGCAGTCTAATGTGTTGACAACTCTTCCCAATCACCATCTCTCGACGAATGGTCTGGCTTTGGCAAGAGTAGGCTTGGACAAGTGCAGCTGGAGCTTCTAAGTAAGTAAGTAGTTTTTCTTTCTGTTGGTAGATATCTGGTGCACTCTGATTGGATTGGGAGGTAGTGGTATGTTCTTTGTGTGAGACATGGGAAATTTGTGAGACTTCCAGTCTCCCTGATAATTACATCTGCACAAAGCGCATCAAGCTGCAGCTCCTTAGAGACCGTGTTAAAGAACTGGATGGCGTTTGGCACATACGGGAAAATAAGGAGGTGATAGACGGGAGCTACAGGGAAGTAATCGCCTTAAGTTGCAGGAGCAGGTACCTGGGTGACTGTCAGGAGAGGGAAAGGGAATAGGCAGCCAGTGCTGAGTACCCCTGTGGCTGTTCCCCTTCGGTAATAAGTATCCGGCTTTGGATAGTGTTGGGGGTGATAACCCACCGGGGAAGCCACAATGAAATGGACTCTGGTATGATCTGGCTCTGGCTCAGAAGGGAACGAGGAAAAAGAGGAGTGCAGTAGTGATAGGGGATTTCATAATTAGAGAAGCAGGGAGGAGATTCTGTGAATGTGAAAGAGACACTCGGATGGTATGTGCCTCCCAGGGGCCAGGGTCAAGGATGTCTCATATCGGGTCACTGGAATTCTAAAGGGGGAATGGGAATGGTACATATCGGTACTAACAACATAGGTAGGGAAAAGGAGGAGATCCTGAAGAGAGAGTATAAGGAATTATGCAGAAAGCTGAAAAGCTGGATCTCCAGGGTCGGAATATCTGGATTGCTGCCTGTGCCACATGCCAGTGAGGGTACAGATAGGATGATTTGGCAGAGGATTGCTTGGCTAAGAAATTGGTGCAGGGAGCAGGGTTTCAGATTTCTGGATCATTGGGATCTCTTCTGGCGAAGGTATGACCTGTACAAAGAGGACGGGGTACACCTGAACCCAAGGGGGACCAATATCCTTGGGGGCAGTTTTGCTATAGGGGTTGAGGAGTGTTTAATCTAATTTGGCAGGAGATGGGAACTGGAGTGATACGGCTCAGGGTGGAGCAGTTGCTGTACAACTAGACGCAGTGTGTAGTGAGACTGTGAGGATGGACAGGTAGATGACAGGGCAAAATTGCTGTCAGTGGTATGAATTAAAATATAACAGGGGATCAAAATCAAAAAGAGGGTCATGAATACAGCACTGAAGGCGTTATATTTGAGTGCAACGCAGTAGGCGGAATAAGGTTGGCGGGGTGGCGTGGTAGCATGGTGGTTAGCACAACACTTTACAGTACAGGCAACCTGGGTTCAATTCCCACCGCTGCCTGTGAGGAGTTTGTATGTTCTCCCCGTGACCGTGTGGGTTTCCTCCGGGTGATCCGGTTTCCACCCACAGTTCAAAGACATACCTATTAATTGGTCATTGTAAATTGTCCTATGATTAGGCTCAGATTAAATCGGGGGGTTGCTGGGCGGTGAGGCTCGAAGGGCCTATTCTGCATTGTATCTCAATAAATGATTAACTAAACTTGTTAGATGTTGGCAGGTATGACGTTACTGGCATCTCTGAGATGTGGTTGAAAGAAGATCAAAGTTGGTAACTTAACATCCAAGGATACACATTGTATTGAAAAGACAGGCAAGTGGGCAGAGAGGGTGAGGTAATTCTATTTGTGGAATATGAAATCAAATCCTTAGAAAGAGGGGACATAGGATCAGAAGGTGCAGAATCCTTGTGGGTAGAGTTAGGATACTGTAAAGGTAAAAAGACTCTGATGGGATTTATAGACAGGCCAGCGAACAACAGCCAGAATGTGGGCTACAAATTACAACAGAGATAGAAAAGGCATGTAAAAAGGGCAATGCTACGATAATCATGGGGGATTTCAATATGCAGGTAGATTGGGAAAATCCAGTAAGTGCTGGATCCCAGAAGAGGGAATTTGTAGGATGCCCACAAGATAACTTTTTAGTTCAGCTTGTGGTTGAGAACGGCAATTCCGGAGTGGGTGTTGTGTAACATTTTGGATGATGAGAAGTGTAGGTAGATAGAATCTTCTTTCCATGACTGGGATAGGAAAGACAAAAGGGCATGGGTTTTAGGTTTAAGGTGAGAGGAAATATTTTGAAGGTGGTTTGAGGGTAAAGATTTTTTTTAACAGAATTGTTAGGAAGAGGTGAATCCCAGTCACTACATTTAAGAGACTTTTAGACGCACTTAAATAGGCAAAGCATAGAAGGTTACGGGGTGAGCAACTAGGGTTATTGTGTATGTGCAGAAATGCTGGCACATACATAGTGGAACAAAGGGCCTGTTTCGATACTGTGTAATTCCATGACTGAGAAAGTCCATTAGAGTGGCTATTTAGAATGCTCAAGCACAATGTTACATTAGGAACTACTCTACCAATTTACACAGCTTGTATTCAAACTCTGTTAGGTAACATTATGTAACAAAGGAGGAAATGGACCAGACAAGTATTAAAAACAGCTATTTTTAATATTTGTAGCAGCATTAATTAAAGCAGTTTAATTTTAGTAATTTGCTATTCATCACATAATTCAATCTGATATCAGGCTGACAACTACATGCGATTTGGATAAAAGGTAAAATCAGTTGGACAAGTTACGTCATCTATCAAGTGAACTCTCCTGAATACAGAAGATGTGTTTATATGTTTGGTTCTCTAGATCACATAAGCTTCATAGTATGTTAAACTTAATTATGACAAATGTTAATGTAGCAGTTTTGGTGTAACAAAATATTCCAGAGTGTGTCACAAGAGGATTAATTAACAAAAATTAACCTTGAACTATGTAAGTGACATTAGGATAGATGATCAAAAATATGGTCAAAGAATTAAGAGAGATGGAGAAATTCAGCAAGCAACATCCAGAGAGGCCGTGATTTTCACTCGCAGAGAGAATTCAATAGGAGTTATTTTAACTTAGTAATATTGCAATCATTACTGTTTTTAAAATGGTGAAGTGATACTATTTCAGAGTCAGAATCAGGTTTATTATCACCAGCATGTGTCGTGAAATTTGTTAACCTAGCAGCAGCAGTTCAATGCAATACAGAATAAAGAAGAGAGAAAAAAAATAATAATAATAACAAATACATAAGTAAATCAATTAAAGTATATGTATATTGAATAGATTAAAAATCGTGCAAAAAAACAGAAATTATATATATTAAAAAAGTGAGGTAGTGTTCACGGGATCAATGTCCATTTAGGAATTGAATGGCAGTGGGGATGAAGCTGTTCCTGAATCGCTGAGTGTGTTTCTTTAGGCTTCTGTATCTGATGGTAACAGTGAGAAAAGAGCATGTCCTGGGTGCTGGAGGATATTAATAACGGGTGCTGCCTTTCTGAGACACCGCTCCCTAAACATGTCCTGAGTACTTTGTAGGCTAGTGCTCAAGTGGAACTGACCAACTACATGCTTCTTTTGGTCCTGTGCAGTAGCCCTCCCCCATACCAGACAGTGACACAGCCTGTCAGAATGCTCCCCACAATACATCTATAGAAGTTTTTGAGTGCATTTTTTGACTTGCCAAATCTCTTCAAAGTCCGAATGAAATATAGTCGCTGTCTTGCCTTCTTTATAACCGCATCGATATGTTGGGACCAGGTTAGATCCTCGGAGATCTTGACACCCAGGAACTTGAAACTGCTCACTCTCTCCACTTCTGATCCCTCTATCAGGGTTGGTATGTGTTCCTTCGTCTTACCCTTCCTGAAGTTCACAATCAACTCTTTCGTCTTATTGACGTTGAGTGCCATGTTGTTGCTGTGACACCATTCCACTAGTTGGCATATCTCACTGCTGTACGCCGTCTCGTCACCATCTGAGATTCTACCACCAATGGTTGTATCATCAGCAAATTTACAGATGGTATTTGAGCTATGCCTAGCCACACAGTCATGGGTATAGAGAGAGTAGAGCAGTGGGCTAAGCACACACCCCTGAGGTGCACCAGTGTTGATTGTCAGCGAGGAGGAGATGTTATCACCAATCTGCACAGATTGTGGTCTTCTGGTCAGGAAGTCGAGGATCCAATTGCAGAGCGAGGTACAGAGTCCCAGGTTCTGTAACTTATCAATCAGGATTGTGGGAATGATGGTATTAAATGCTGAACTATACAGGTTTCCCCCGCTATCCGAAGGTAGAGCATTCCTATGAAAGGGTTCTTTAAGCTGGAATGTCGTAAAGTGAATAAACAATTACCATTTATTAATATGGGAAAAATCTTTGAGCATTCCCAGACCCAAAAAATAGCCTACAAAATCATGCCAAATAACACATAAAACCTAAAATAACAGTAACATATAGTAAAAGCAGGAATGATATGATAAATACACAGCCAATATAAAGTAGAAATACTTTTCTGCAGCTCTGTCTAGCGCAGCGAAAATCTCGCGGAAGCGCTTTCGGCAGAAACGCTCTCTCCAGTAACCTTCAAGCTATGAAGCTGCCAAATCATACCAAATAACACATAAAAATACACAGCCTATATAAAGTAGAAATAATGTATGTACAGTGTAGTTTCACTTACCGGAATCGGGAAGACTCCAATAAATTGCAGTTTTGTCACAGTTAAACACTTGCTTATACGAATAACCACCTGACACAATCGGCAATCGCCTCTGATCTGGGCCGACATTTACGTGCTGGGCGACACCTAATTAATTAGCTGGTTTATTTTGCCTCTTTTCTTAAAGATGTGCTGGGTGTGTTCGGACTACTGCTGCACCACTATATTCTGCGCGGTCACGTATCGGTCCGTGGCCCAGAGGTTGGGGACCACTGCTTAAACTATGAAGCTGCCCTCGCCTCAGAAACCGATCAAACCACCATGACTACCTTTAAATTCCACTTTCACAACACTTTCATCACCATCATCCAGTGCTTTCGGTTTCAGCTTATTAAAAAGACTGACTGATTTCTCCTTAAGTATAAGAAAACTTAATGGAACACTACGCTTTCTACAACCATCAATCCACTCAAGCAATAGACTTTCCATTTTATCCATTATTGGATGCCGACTGAGAGAGACCACTTTGCTACGAGCAGAACCAACAGTAACATCGGCAGCTTTCAAAATTCTTTATTTCTGTGTATAAATAGTGTGAATGGTGGATGCAGGCAAGTTCAACGCGTGGACAATGTCCTTACTTCGTTCACCATGATCGAAACGCTTAATTATGTCTAGTTTTATGCTAAGTGTAACACCCTTATGAGCTCTTTTAGGCTTTTCCAATACCTTAGAACTCATCTTGCTAATGGATGCAAAAAATAAATCGAGATAAAGCACATGTTTAAGCAATGGCGGCTAGAATGCAGTTCCAGGGGAGGAGCTTGGCTGCTCGGGCACGCGCTGCCTTTTTTCGTAACAGTGAAAACACCTTCTGTTAGCAAAAACAGGTAACTAATGTAGGTCTTTCGTAACAGCCAGGTGCCGTAAAGCAAATGTTCGGAAAATGGGGGCCACCTGTAGTTGATGAACAGCATCCTGACATAGGTATTTGTATTGTCCAGGTGGTCTAAGGCTATGTGAAGAGCCATTGAGACTGCATCTGCCATTGACCTATTGTGGCGATAGGCAAATTGCAATGGGTCCAGGTCCTTGATGAGGCAGTCTAGTCATGACCAACCTCTCAAAGCATTTAATCACTGTAGATGTGATTGCTACCTGGTGAAAGTCATTAAGGCAGCTCACATTACTCTTCTGAGGCACTGGTATAATTGTTGCCTTTTTGAAGCAAGTGGGAAATTCTGCCCATGGCAGTGAGAGGTTGAGAATATCCTTGAATACTCCCGCTAGTTGATTAGCACAAGTTTTCAGAGCCTTACCAGGTACTCCATCGGGGCCTTCCGCCTTGCGAGGGTTCACTCTCTTTAAAGGCAGTGTAACATCAGCCTTTGAGATGGAGATCACAGGGTCATCAGGCAGGGATCTTCACAGCTGTAGTTGTGTTCTCCCTTTCAAAGCGGGCATAGAAGGTGTTAAGTTCATCCGGTAGTGAAGCATCACTGCCATTCATGCTATTGGGTTTGCTTTGTAGGAAGTAATGTCTTGCAAACCCTGCCAGGGTTTTCGTACATCCAATGTCACCTCCAAACTCATTCGAAATTGTCTCATTGCCCTTGAAATAGCCCTCACTGATTCATCCATAGCTTTTGGTTTGGGAATGTACAGTAAGTCTTTGTGGGCACTGTTATGGTCCGGTCCATGAAGTCCATATTCTGATTCACGGTCCGGTCCGTGGACTCAGGACTCCGGGTCTTCCAGCTGTCCCTTGATTGCTTAATCAAAGACACCAGATTCCCATCTTGGGGCTTGGAATATGAGTAGCCTTGGGGTTGAGTGTGAGCTGCTGGCTTGTTTTGTCAAGATCCCCTGGGAGCAACCTGCCGGTGGAAAGCTAGAGTGACCACTTGCCATCTTTAGGCTGCGTTGGGGAATCATCCCCTCATGGAGCCTTGCTGTCAGTAGTTGGAGCTGTCTTTGTGGTATGGATCTGGCTGTTTCCCGGGCCAGCTGAGTGACTGCCAGCCACTCCGAGCTAGGTAGGGATCCGGCTGTTTCCGCAGCCAGCTGAGGTTGCTGGCCGAACTGAGACTCGGAGCTACCCTGAAGCAGAGATGGAACCGTCTGTTGTTCTTTGGTGCTTGTCTCTTCTTGTCCTCGCCTCTGTGGGGTAAGTCAGGCTGTTTTGCCGCCCTGCGGGGGGATCTGTCTTGTCTTGTCCTCGCCTCCGTGGGGTAAGTCAGGCTGTTTTGCCACCCTGCGGGGGGATATGTCTTGTCTTGTCTTTGCCTCTGTTAGGTAAGTCCGGCCGTTCTGCCGTTACCCAGCAGGTGGATCTGGCCTACCTTGGTGTGGAGAGTTTGAGTCCTGGCTTGTCTAAGTATAAGTCCTGGCTCTATGTCTATGTACTGTTCTGTCTCATATTGGTGTCATGGTAACGATGAGTCCCGGCTTTTCGAAGGACAAGTCCCGGACTATGTAAATGTTCAGTTCCCAGTCGGTCTCTCAGCTCCAGCCTCCATGTTATCAGCCTCCGCGTTTCAAGATGAGGATCCCGCAGCCAAGCTCCAAGAACCCAAGCCTCGAGGATCCCGCAGCCAAGCTCCAAGAACCCAAGCCTCAAGGATCCCGCAGCCAAGCTCCAAGAACCCAAGCCTCAAGGATCCCGCAGCCAAGCTCCAAGAACCCAAGCCTCAAGGATCCCGCAGCCAAGCTCCAAGAACCCAAGCCTCGAGGATCCCGCAGCCAAGCTCCAAGAACCCAAGCCTCGAGGATCCTGCAGCCAAGCTCCAAGAACCCAAGCCTCGAGGATCCCGCAACCAAGCTCCAAGAACCCAAGCCTCGAGGATCCCGCAGCCAAGCTCCAAGAACCCAAGCCTCAAGGATCCCGCAGCCAAGCTCCAGGAACCAAGACCCCAGCCTGTCTCCAAGCTCAGGCCTCTAGACCCCAGCCACGTCCTGTCCTGAAGCCATGTCATGCCCTTGCCTGGTTCTGGGGTCCGAGCCCAAGGCAAGACCCAGGTTCTGGGTCCTTGTCCCGTCTCAGGCTCAGAGTCCAAGCCTTGTCTCCTAGTCCATGGTTTCTAGTCCTGGTCCCACTTTACCTAGCTCTAGTCTGCATTCTTGTCCCTGCTCCTGGTCTGAATCCTGTCACGTCCCTGCTCTAGTCAAGTCCTGTCCCTTGTACTTCAGTGTCTGTGTCTTGCATTTGGGTCCGTTCCCAGCACCACATTGTGACAGGCACACACTCATCCACACAGGTTTTAATGAAGACGGTAACAACTGCAGCATACTCATCCAGGTTCGAAGATGAATCCCTGAATACAGTCCAGTCTAACCATTCCAAGCAGTCCTGTAGGTGCTCCTGTGCTTCCCTTGTCCATACCTTCTTGGTCCTCACTGCTGGTGCAGCAGTCTTCAGTCTCTGCCTATACTCAGGGAGTAGAAGTACAGCCAGGTGATCAGACTTCCCAAAGTGAGGGCGTGGAACACCGTAGGCGTTCTTGATGGTGGTGTAACAGTGGTCCAGTGTGTTGTTTCCTCTGGTATTGCAAGTGATCTATTGATGGAATTGCTTAGTGATTTTTTTTCAGACTGGCCTGGTTAAAATCTTCCAAAACGATGGTGAATGCGTTAGGGTGTGCTGTTTCATGCACGTTGATCCCATTGCTCAGATCATCTAAAGCCTGGCTGACATTGGCCCGAGGTGGAATGTATACTGCTGCTAAAGTGATCCCAGAATTCTCCCATGGACGGCACTTAACCGCAAGATATTCCAGGTCTGGTGAGCCGAATTGGGACAGCACTGATATATTTGTGCACCAAGGAAAGTTGATCGTGAGACATACTCCTCTACCTCTGCTTTTGAGAGACTCTATAGATCCATACTGACGGTATCCTACTTCTCTAAAATTTACAAAATATGTCAGCAATTATTGCTTCCTCTTAGCAGTTGAAAACGTCCTCACCTACATTGAAGGTCTTTGTTCATAGAAGAATGCTTTCATAATGCATTTTAAGTGATAGTTCACTTTGTTTACTTACATAGTTTATAACAATCAAATAATGCAGTGAGACCCAGGAGAGTTTCTGTGGGGGTAGTGGAGAGTGATGGGTGAGAAATTATACCATACAGGGCCTGGTGTAAATGAATATCTGTGACTTTATATTTCCACCTGGAGGTAACATAGATCAGCCCACCCTTTGGTCATTAACCTTTCACTGTGCATTATACAGATTTTCATTTATGCTTTCTTCTATAAACCATTTATTAATGAATTTAGTTAAATAACAAAACAATAGGTTAAATATTTATGAACTGCATTATTTGATTATTATAAGCTATGAAAGTAAACTAAGTGGCCTATCACTTAAAATGCATTGGGAAAGCATTCTTTGACTTACAACTTGAGGCTCCTGATAACCTCTGAAGAAGTGTAGACTGTGGATAGGTAGGGACCAGGGATGGAATACTAGTTGACAACTAAGTGTTAATTTCTACCATATCATAGTCAATCTCCAGTAATGAGCAGCTGATGTCAACCAAGGTTACGTTTCCTGCAATATTACTATTATGTCTTGGCTGAATTCTTTTCTTATGATGTTCAAGATTATTTCATGCCAATTACATTTTAGTGATATGCCTGATAGGCTGATGTTAACCAGGAATTTTAATAATAATAATAATAATAATCCAGTTTTAGAGTCAGAATACCACAAATTATATTATGACTGGTCAGTTATTACAGATAGGACAATCCATAATAACCGTCTAGATGTAATTATACAAGATAAACAAGCAAAAACAACTTACTTAATAGATATAGTCATTCCAAACACACAAAACATACAGAAATCAATAAGTGAAAAGCACAAGAAATATGCTGAATTAAAAGTGGATATCGAAAGATTTTGGTACATGAACAGGGTATACATTGTCCCGATAGTAATATCTACAACTGGTGTCATCCTAAAGTCACTACACAATAGTATTAAACAATTAAGGCTACATTGCAATATCTATGTAAAACTTCGGAAAGCCGCAATACTAAACACTACTAAAATTGTCCAAAAGTTCCTAGCAATTGATAAATGAGCGTGTTTGGCTACGCCTGCACCTCAAGTTTTACCAACTTTAGTTGAGAGGAAAGAAAAATAATACTATCTTATTTCTAGAGAACTCTTCATACAGACAATGTAGTTCGAAGTGCTTTACAATGGGATAAGGTGCAAGCATGAAGATAAAATAAAAATAAAAGACAAAAAGATATAGTTAAAAGCAAGTTAAATAAATTCAAAGTAACTTTATTATCAAAGTACATACTTATCACCATGTTCAATCCTGAGATTTGTTTTCTTGCAGGCATACTCAAAAAATCCAATAACCATAATGGAATCAATAAAAGACTGCACTAAACAGGGCAGACAGCCAGTGTGCAAATGGCCACAAACTGTGTAAGTAGAAAAGAAAATAATAATAATAAAAAATGTCCAGGACATGAGATAAAGTGTCTTTGAAAGTGAGTCCATAGGTTGTGGTAAACAGTTCAGTAATGTGGCAAGTAAAGTTGAGTGAAACTATCCCCTCTGGGTCAATATAATGCAAGCAATTTGATTAATGCTACCGAATGTTTGCTTTGAAATTCTCATTAAAATTATTCAGTCCATTGATTGCTGAAATCTCCAGCCACTTACTACACATTCTGATTCAGAGTGTTAAAGTTGAGAGTAAATTTATTATCAAAATGCATGTATGTCACCATTTACAACCCTGAGATTCATTTTCTTGTAGGCATACTCAGCAAAGCCATAATAGAATCAATGAAAGAACACATCAACTTGGGTGTTTAACCAGTGTGCAAAAGACAACAAACTATACAAACACAAAAAGAAAGAAATAACAATAAATAAATAAGCAATAAATATTTAGAACATGAGATGAAGAGTCCTTGAGAGTTAGTCCATAGGTTGAGGGAACATTATAGTAACACACATCAAAGTTGCTGGTGAACGCAGCAGGCCAGACAGCATCTCTATGAAGAGGTACAGTCGACGTTTCGGGCCGAGACCCTTCGTCAGGACTAACTGAAGGAAGTTACTAAGAGATTTGAAAGTGGGAGGGGGAGGGGGAGATCCAAAATGATAGGAGAAGACAGCAGGGGGAGGGATGGAGCCAAGAGCTGGACAGTTGATTGGCAAAAGGGGATATGAGAGGATCATGGGACAGGAGGCCCAGGGAGAAAGACGGGGGGGGGGAACCCAGAGGATGGGCAAGGGGTATAGTCAGAGGGACAGAGGGAGAAAAAGGAGAGTGAGAGAAAGAATGTGTGTATAAAAATAAATAACGGATGGGGTACGAGGGGGAGGTGGGGCATTAGCGGAAGTTAGAGAAGTCAATGTTCATGCCATCAGGTTGGAGGCTACCCAGACGGAATATAAGGTGTTGTTCCTCCAACCTGAGTGTGGCTTCATCTTGACAGTAGAGGAGGCCGTGGACAGACATGTCAGAATGGGAATGGGATGTGGAATTAAAATGTGTGGCCACTGGGAGATCCTGCTTTCTCTGGTGGACAGAGCATAGGTGTTCAGCAAAACGATCTCCCAGTCTGCGTCGGGTCTCACCAATATATAGAAGGCCACATCGGGAGCACCGGACGCAGTATATCACCCCAGCCGACTCACAGGTGAAGTGTCGCCTCACCTGGAAGGACTGTCTGGGGCCCTGAATGGTGGTAAGGGAGGAAGTGTAAGGGCATGTGTAGCACTTGTTCCGCTTACACGGATAAGTGCCAGGAGGGAGATCAGTGGGGAGGGATGGGGGGGACAAATGGACAAGGGAGTCATGTAGGGAGCGATCCCTGCGGAAAGCGGGTGGGGGGGGAAGATGTGCTTAGTGGTGGGATGCCGTTGGAGGTGGCGGAAGTTACGGAGAATAATATGTTGGACCCGGAGGCTGGTGGGGTGGTAGGTGAGGACGAGGGGAACCCTATTCCTAGTGGGGTGGCAGGAGGATGGGGTGAGAGCAGATGTGCGTGAAATGGGGGAGATGCGTTTGAGAGCAGAGTTGATGGTGGAGGAAGGGAAGCCCCTTTCTTTAAAAAAGGAAGACATCTCCTTCGTCCTGGAATGAAAAGCCTCATCCTGAGAGCAGATGCGGCGGAGACAGAGGAATTGCGAGAAGGGGATGGCATTTTTGCAAGAGACAGGGTGAGAAGAGGAATAGTCTGGGTAGCTGTGAGAGTCAGTCGGCTTATAGTAGATATCAGTAGATAAGCTGTCTCCAGAGAGACAGAAAGATCTAGAAAGGGGACGGAGGTGTCGGAAATGGACCAGGTAAACTTGAGGGCAGGGTGAAAGTTGGAGGCAAAGTTAGTAAAGTCAACGAGTTCAGCATGCATGCAGGAAGCAGCACCAATGCAGTCGTCAATGTAGCAAAGGAAAAGTGGGTGACAGATACCAGAATAGGCACGGACCATAGATTGTTCCACAAAGCCAACAAAAACGCAGGCATAGCTAAGATCCATACGGGTGCCCATAGCTACACCTTTAGTTTGGAGGAAGTGGGAGGAGCCAAAAGAGAAATTATTAAGAGTAAGGACTAATTCCGCTAGACGGAGCAGAGTGGTGTTGGAGGGGAACTGATTAGGTCTGGAATCCAAAAAGAAGCGGAGAGCTTTGAGACCTTCCTGATGGGGGATGGAAGTATATAGGGACTGGACATTCACGGTGAAAATAAAGCGGTGGGGGCCAGGGAACTTAAAATCATCGAAAAGTTTATTATTCTCCGTAAGCCTCCGGGTCCAACATATTATTCTCCGTAACTTCTGCCACCTCCAACGGGATCCCACCACTAAGCACATCTTCCCCCCCGCCCCCTGCTTTCCGCAGGGATCGCTCCCTACGCGACTCCCTTGTCCATTCGTCCGCCCAATCCCTCCCCACTGATCTCCCTCCTGGCACTTGTCCTTGTAAGCGGAACAAGTGCTACACATGCCCTTACACTTCCTCCCTTACCACCATTCAGGGCCCCAGACAGTCCTCCCAGGTGAGGCGACACTTCACCTGTGAGTCGGCTGGGGTGATATACTGCGTCCAGTGCTCCCGATGTGGCCTTCTATATATTGGCGAGACCCGACGCAGACTGGGAGACCACTTTGCTGAACACCTATGCTCTGTCCGCCAGAGAAAGCAGGATCTCCCAGTGGCCACACATTTTAATTCCACATCCCATTCCCATTCTGCTATGTCTATCCACGGCCTCCTCTACTGTAAAGATGAAGCCACACTCAGGTTGGAGGATCAACACCTCACATTCTGTCTGGGTAGCCTCCAACCTGATGGCATGAACATTGACTTCTCTAACTTCCGCTACTGCCCCACCTCCTCCTCGTACCCCATCCGTTATTTATATACACACATTCTTTCTCTCACTCGCCTTTTTCTCCCTCTGTCCCTCTGACTATACCCCTTGCCCATCCTCTGAGTTCCCCCCCACCTTGTCTTTCTCCCTGGGCCTCCTGTCCCATGATCCTCTCGTATCCCTTTTGCCAATCAACTGTCCAGCTCTTGGCTCCATCCCTCCCCCTCCTGTCTTCTCCTATCATTTTGGATCTCCCCCTCCCCCTCCTACTTTCAAATCTCTTACTAACACTTCCTTCAGTTAGTCCTGACAAAGGGTCTCGGCCTGAAACGTCAACTGTACCTCTTCCTAGAGATGCTGCCTGGCCTGCTGCGTTCACCAGCAACTTTGATGTGTGTTGCTTGAATTTCCAGCATCTGCAGAATTCCTGTTGTTTGGGAACATTACAGTGATGGGTTAACTGAAGTTGAGTGAAGTTATCCTTTTTGGTTCGAGAGCCTAATGGTTGAGGGGAAAAACTGTTCTTGAACCTGGTGGTGTGAGTCCTGAGGCTCCTGTACCATTCTTCCCAATGACAGCAGTGAGAAGGGAGCATGACGTGAGTTGTGCGTGTCCCTGATGATGTATGCTGCTTTTCTGCGACAAAGCTTCATGTAGATGTGCTCAGTGGTGGGGAAGGTTTTATGCGTGATGGGCTGGGCTTTCTACTTTTCTACTTTTTGTAGAATTTTCTGTTCAAGGGCATAGTTGTTTCCATACTAGACTGTGATGCAGCCAGTCAATATACTCTCCACCACACATCTATAGAAGTTTTTCAAAGTTTTAGATGTCATGCCAAATAATCACAAGCTCCTAAGGAAGTATTGACACTGCCATGCTTTCTTCATAATTTGCGTGCTGGGCCCAAGACAAATCCTCCAAAATGAGAACACCGAGGAATTTAAAGTTGCTGACCCTCTCTATCTTTCATCCTCCAATGAGGACTGGCTCATGAACCTCTGGATTCCTCCTCCTGAAGTCAATAATCAGCTCCTTGGTCTTATTGACATTGAACAAATTGTGTTACCATTATAGCAGGGTCTCACATACACCAGACCAATGCAGGTTTAAAGGCAAAACTTGCAGAAATGCAACAAATTAGTAAACAAATGAAGAGAATGTTGGGCAGACAAAATAAGTGGACTGCACAGAGAAGAGTGAAAAAAAATCAAGTTGCAGTTTCAAAAAGAGCACTAATCTGCATGGTGCTGATGAAAAAGCTGATCATGATGAGAATGAAACAGGACTGGGTACCCTTGAGATCTACAATGTGGAAACTAATAAGAGACAAGCATATGGCATACACCTGAAGTGAATGGTAAGTTAATTAAAATGGAATTAGACACTGTTTCAGCTGGTTAGTTATTTCACAAAATGAGTCTGAATGGCATTTCAAAGATACTGAACTTTAGATATCCAACTAAGAACTTATACTGGAGAAAAGATAACTGCTGTGGGAATGTCATTCGTAACAGTGAAATACAGCAAGCAACAAGCCACATCGGGCTTGTACATGGTAAAAAAAAACAGGGAGGTCAGAATTGTGGGGCTGTGATTGACTGAGACAATCACAACTTGATTGTGCTTTTTAAAAACCAAAACACTATTTGCATGCTACATCCCATGCAAGAGAGACAACTGAAAGCGAATTAGGAAAAGTGCTGAATGATGCCACAGCAGTGTTCAAGGGTGGCATTGGAAAATTCAAGCAGATCAAAGATAAAATAGTGTTAAAAACCACACCCAAGGGCTACAAAGCCTGTCCAGTTCATGATAAAGTAGCCAGTGAGCTAGATCACACAGAGGCTGCGGGAATTCTTTCCAAGGTTGAGTGCTTGGAAAGATTTAGGACAGAATTGGACCACTCTCCTGTAGAGTGGAGATTGCGTCTGATATCATCTGGAGACAACATCAATCAGTTGAGGAGAGCAGAGTCAATTGTTAGAGAAGAAAGGTTTCCAGAGCTGTCAGAAACACTTGCTGCGGTTCCAGACTCAACTCCTACAGCCTCCAAAGAGGAAACACCGAAATCTGAGATTGTTTCTTAGCCACAAGTCTCACCAGTGAAGCAGAGTGACCCTACCCCCCACCCATCAGGAGAGGCATTATGCCACAAGAGTAAGAAACCCTCCTCAGCAATTAAATCTTTAGGCCTGAATGGGGCAATTTAAATTTTACTATGCTGTGGCTGTCTATATAGTAGTTGTATAATATAGTATACTCTGTATACAGTATATATATTTTTCTTTATTAAGATGCATACTATATGGAGTTGGAGTTTATAGCTAAGCAGGGAGGACTGTAGTGTATTCAATATTTGAATAATATTGTAAATATATTGTTTGATTAAGCATTCTTTGTTTACACTAAGAAGTATGTGAATGGCATACGTCAGTACACCACCATGTCATATGTGAATGCCTCACTAAAGTAAAACTAAGTAGACAAGTTATCCCAGGCTCCTGTGTTTTTTCTTTCAGTTCATTTCTGGAGGTACAAAACATTACAGCAGCCATTCCAGATGTCAGAGAAGATAGGGTGTTATCATCATCAGGCTCAACTGAGACATACAATTGTTTGTCATCTGAATAACTGTAGAAATGAAGTTTGTGCTCTCTAATGGCGTCTCCTAGGGGAAGCCAGTGCAGGTTGAAGAGTAGGGGACCAAGACAGCTTCCCTGAATAACACCGAAAGGTACATTGTATCTCTTCGAAAATTGTTCTCTGAAAAAGACAAAAGAAAATTCTCTCCAAGATATGTGAGCAAAACCAGTTAGAGGACTACCAGAGAGTCCAACCCGGTTCTCAGGGTATTCCAGGAGAACGTTGTGGCCTATTGTTTCGAAGGCAGGACTTAGATCTAGAAAAATTAGAATGGAGTCTCTGACTGCAAGACTGAACCAACCCATGTGTAATTACTTTCATGAACACAATAAACAACTCCAATAGATGCAGTTTCCTGCCTGAAGAGTCCACAGAGTGATACAGGTTAAGTAGGTACACTACTGTGCAAAAGTATTAGGAACATATATATAGCTAAGGTGCCTAAGAGTTTTGATCAGTACTATATTTGACAACGTGGAGTGGAAAGGGAGTTTATAGATCTGGTGGGAGCAAAGGATGTTGGGAATAGCCAGAATGAAGCACCATGGGAGGGGTGTAGACAGGTGACAAAGAAGGAGTACCAGGGACAGGGGGTTGGTGTCTAGCCCTGATACACCAAGCAAGGTCATTTGATTCCAAACAATTGGTGTCTTGATCATTACGGTTTTTGTGAGTCCCTTTCCACTCTCAGTCCATAATAGAGACCCATATCAGAATCAGGTTTATCATTTCTCACATATGTCATGAAAACTGTTCTTTTTTTGTGGCAGCAGTACATTGAAGTACATAAAATTACTGCAGTGCTGTGCAAAGGTCTTAGGCACCCTAGCTATATATATGTGCCTAAAATTTTTGCACCATACTGTAGATAAGAATGACAGGGATTTAATGTGGAAAAAACAGTTTTTTAAATGATGAAATGATAGTAAAAACTGCTAAACAAAGGAGGCTTGGATACTCGTCATGAGATACTGACAGAAGATGAAGAACAGAATATGTTGGAAATGCTCATCAAGTTGGGTAATATTTGTGGAAAGAGGAACAAACAGAATGAGCATTTCAGTTTGTCCTATCATCTAAAATCAGAAAGTCCTATCATCTAAAATCAGAATGCCCTGTTGTCTTTCATTCTTAAGTCCTGTTTCAGATGTCCTTTTAAGACCTTCAAGGACCAAAATTCATTTGCCTTTAGTTGGGCGTATGGCTGTGTACGTGCTGTGATACCTTACACTGCACATAGCTTCTGGAAATGTGAGGGGGCACAGTAGCTTCTTGGGGCATATGGGATCTTAGTAAATGCAGGAAAAAACCAAGAATCTATTTAAATCAGATTTTTATGAACTTAATAGTGATAAGCGGAAATGGGGAAGGGCAATATGGAGTGCAGAAAAATGGTTAGAGTGGGGAAGAAAAGTTTGTCTGAAAGAAAATAAAAGAATGAGTCTGCAATAGTAATATACTCAGTGGCTACTTGATTAGATACATCTGTACACTAGTTTGTTAATGCAAATAACATGGTATGCATTGATCAAATACACAGTCACGAGGCTCCACGACCGCAGAAACACAGTTATGAGCTGTGGTTTCCAGATGACACATGACATGATTTGAGTAATGGATGAATAGGATGTTTCTGCATCCTGATTAGATACAACTAAAGGGAAAGTTCGAATGCTACCAAGCACTTCATAATATTTGAAAGTACAGTAACTATTTTGATCATTGGAAGCAACAGCCTGAACTATTTTTTAAGTTTGCATTAATAATCTTTGCTTACCTGCCAAGCCTCGACTTTTTTTATATCCGCACATGATCCATTTGCAAAAATACCCTTCCCAGGAGTGCAGGAATAGATGTCCTGCAGAGCATGAGCAATAGAATACACTGCCACATAGACATTATATGAAATCCGGAGGTGAGTATAATCCAGGTATGGAGTCTCTACACTCGTGATATCTTCTTCTCCAGTGCATGGACGCCTTAATGTTGTCCTTCGGGAATGCCCAGTTTTAACACTGTCGTCATGCAATCCTAATCTATGGGATGGTGTTTTGGAGTTTTTCAGTTGCGTTAGAGACTCCTCGGTGAAGTAACAGTTAAATGTCTCTTCCCAGAATTCCTTGACAAATCCGTTATCAGAGGATCTGCTGGGGTGAACCTGCTTTAAAAACTCATGGAATCCAGGGATGCGTCCTGCTCTTAGTGCAAATCCGATGGTTCCACCGACAACATGGAAGTATTCTGGTTTGGCTATCAGTGAGGAGCTAGCCCATGCTTCACTTGCCAGCCATATTCTGTCAGTTATATTTCGTCGAACTATCTCTTGTATGAGTGGTTCCAAGTCAGGGCCATTTGAAAAGACAACAATTACTTTGGCTGAGGAATTCTGAATAACATCTGCAATGAACTCCAGCTCTTTCTGTGTATAGTACTGAGAAATCAACTCGCTAAAGTCAATACAGATGTCTCTCTTAACAGCCTCTTCTCGAAACTTATCTATTCCTGGCCGGCCATAGTCATCGTCGGCCGCAAGAGTTCCCACCCAGTTCCACTGGAAATGCTCGATAATCTCGGCCATTGCTGTGGCCTGTTGCTCATCGTTGGGGATTGTGCGAAGGAAAGCCTTGTACTCGTTCTTGTTGCTCAGGAGCCTGCTTGAAGAGGCATAACTAACCTTCAATACAAACACATTTGTCAGCAGTGTTCAATTCTGCAAAAGTTAAACAATATTAAAATCAACACTTCGATATTAGGGTTGGGGCATTTGATTCACGTTGACCAAGAGCTTGAAAAACTGAGTACTGCAAGAGTTCAACCTATCTTGAATAAACAGTTATGATATTAAGGCAAAATTACAGTTTGGGTTATAGATAGTGCTGAGTTTCATTTCAATAGTTCCAATAGTTCGATAGCTCCATTTGATATCAGAGAATGTATACCATACACAACTTGAAATTCTTGTTCTTCACAAACATCCACAAAAACAGAAGAGTGCCCCAAAGAGTGAGTGACAGTAAAAACGTTAGAACCCCAAACAATAACCAATGATTTACAACCAAAGTTCCTTAACACACATCAGGGGAAATTAACTTTAAGTAAATAAAGGAATTGAGTGTTGCTTTCTAGTTGGGCTTGATTAAACTACCAAGAATATTTCTTGTACATTATTCTAAGGATTTTCTTGCATTTTGAAGTCTCCAATGAATATTTGAAGTTTTAAGGGAATTTGGCAAATGTCCACTAAGTCTTAATTAACTGAAGCTCTCATATAGTTTCAATAAAGAAAATCACCTGAGCACAGATTTTAGTACACATTTGTTCCAGCAAATTGCCTCTCTGCCAAGCTTTAGCAGTGGAAATCCAGGAACAGTTTACCCAAAATATGATCCATTTTTGTTATCTGAAGCATGGTTTGCTTCCATATGAGATGGGTTGAGTGATCACAATAAGCAATGTTAATGATCACTGGCTGGACTGCAGAGAGGTGTAGTGAGTGATATGGTGGTTAGCACAATGGTTTACAGTGCCAGCTGTAAGACTGGGGTTCAATTTCCACAGCAGTCAGTAAGGAGTATGTATGTTCTCCCCGTGACTGTGTGTGTCTCCTCCGGGTGCACCGGTTTTCTCCCACATTCCAAAGACGTACAGGCTAAGGTTAGTGAGTTGTGGGTACACTATGTTGGTGCCAGCGACACTTGTGGGCTGTCAACAACAGATCACGGGCTGCTTTGGTCGTTGATGCAAACGACTCATTTCAATGTATATTTTGATGTGCTTGTGACAAATCAAGCTAATCTTCATCTATAATCATTAATAATCAGAGCGGGTTGTAAAAAGATGGTTTATAAAACATTATCTACTCATTTACATTCAGAAGCATAAAATCAGGATTCATAGTCTTGTAATAATAGCAGAAATTGATGGAGAGATGAATGAGGGAAGCAGAGAATAAAATGGTGGGACTGTGAGATGCAAAGTACAGTATCTGCTGATAATCAGGGAGGAATAAAATAAAAATATTCAGTAGATTAAATAATAGTTTTACCCCTGATCAAAAATCAGTTAAATTACAAATGGATTAGCTTGCACAAGAAATGGCTAGCCCTTTGAAAAGGGGAAAGGCTGGTTATCTGAGATTATTGAATGTGATTATTGAATCCAGAGAGATACAATATGGCTAGACAAAAGATTATCGAATCCAGAGAGGTGCAACATGGCTAGACAAAAGATGAGGTGCTGTTCCGTGAGTTTAGATTAGCAACGTTGAAACAGAGTAGAAGGTCAAAGACAGAGATCATAGTGGGAATAGGATAAAGAAGTAAAGTCATAGGCAAATTCACTGTTTTTCCCAAGTTTTGCATTGCAACACATTCTTACAATGGGATGTTTACTGTGTTGGGCAAACCAAAAACAGACTGGATGACTAATTTGTAAAACACTGTGACCAAAGCATGAGGTGACCCAGCTTTCAGTTAGCTTTCACTTTTAACTCTGCATCCTGCCCTCACTATGATCTGCCTTTGGTTCCTCATCCTGAACAAGTCACATTGCAGCCATAGAGAACCAAAATTGGAATTCAATGTTATTGTATAACTGGTCTTCTCACTTTGTGTACAGAACTGGCCAGTTCTCATGCCATCAACCTGTGACTTTGCTCATAGTTTTTTGCTCCACAGATGATATCTGATCTGCTACCGTTTCAGATTTCTAGCATGTTGTCCACAGTTCTAGCACTTATTCTCTTTACTGCCCTCATCTTTTTCTATATATTTACTTCAGATAGACCAGTTGTGATTAATCACTCTATTTCAGATGACATGAACATAGTTAGTGTCACCTAAAAAATCTTGGTCTACGGTGTGTAATAGACATTTCCTTTCTTCTCAGCCCCTCTCCTTTCTCTGCAACCACTTGTGTGACATTTCATGCCTAATGAAACAGCCTCATCCTAACACTTTCTTTCTCCCTACACTAGATGAGTATCTCTAGCACCTTCTGTTTTTATTTGAGAGTATTAGCATCTGCAGTTACTTGTGCTTTTTAATTACAGTGAAGGCCCTGCATTTTCTGGATCAGCCCTCCCTGTCCACTCTACGTTTCCACTTGGACTTCTTGCTGGTCTATTCCTATCTGAGTTCTGACTAGTGAAAGGGTAATCCCCAGCTCTTAATGCTCCACACCAGTCCCTTTCTTTAATTCAGGTGCTTCTCACCTTTTAGTTGAAGTTGTCACTGGGTATTCTACATCCCTGAGAGGCATGTTTTACTTTCTCTGTATCACTTCTAGTTATTCCATTAATCTCCATTTCCTTTCTAGAGCCATAGAGTCATCGTAAAGTACAGCATAGAAACATGCCCTTCAACCAATCTAGTCCATGTCGAACCATTTAGACTGCCTACCCCATCAAACTCCATGAGGACCTTAGTCTTCCATACCCTACTATCCATGTGCCTATCCGAATTTCTCTTAAACATTGAAATCGAGCTCACATGCAGCACTTGTGCTGGCAGCTCATTCCACACCCTCATGACCCTCTGCGTGAAGAAGTTTCCCACCCAGAGCCATCAAACGCTCTTCATATGACAAGCCATTCAATCCTAGAATCATTTTCGTGAACCTCCTTTGAGCTCTCTCCAGTTTCAGCACATCCTTTCTAAGATAAGGGACCACAACAGCTCACAATACACCAAGTGAGGCCTCACCAGTGCTTTATAAAGTCTCAATATTATATCCTTGCTTTTATTTTCTGGTCCTCTTGAAATGAATGTTAATATCACATTTGCCTTCCTTACCACAGACTCAACTTCAGGGAATTCTGCACAAGGGCTCCCAAGTCCCTTTATGCTTCAGATTTTTTGTATTTTCTGTCCATTTAGGAAATAGTCAACTCTTTTATTTCTTCTACCAAAGTGCATGACTGTACAATTCCTGTTACTTCCTGATTCCATCTGCCACTTTGTACATTTTCCTAATCTGTATAAGTCATTCAGTAGACTCTCTACTTCATCAAAACTACCTGTCCTTCCACCTATTGTTATATCATCTGCAAACTTTGCAACAAAGCCATCAATTCCATCATCCAAATCATTGACACAGAATGTAAAAAATAATCAATCCCAGTAAAACCTCTGGTAGAACACCACTAGTCACTGGCAGCCACCAGAAGAGGCTCCCTTTATTCCCACTCTTTGCCTTCCTGCCAATCAGCCACTGCTTTACCTATACTAGAATATTTCCTGTAATACCATGGGCTCATAGCTTGTTAAGTAGCCTCATGTGCAGCACCTTGTCAAAGGCCTTCTGAAAATCCAAGTACACAACATCAACCAATTTTCCTTTGTCTATCCTGCTTGTTACTTTTTCAAAGAATTCCATCAGATTGTCAGGCATGATTTTCCCTTGAGGAAACCGTGCTGACTATAGCCTATTTTATTATGAGATCCCATCCTTAACAATCGACTCCAACATCTTCCCAACCACTGAGGTCAGACTAGCAGGCCTATAATTTCCTTTCTTCTGCCTCTCTCCATCTTGAAGAGTGGAGTGATATTTGCATCCTCATTAGCAAGATTGGCTATCTTCCAATCCTCTAGTACCTCACCTACTTTTGGTTTCCAGTGCCTCCTTTTATGGTGTCAGTAGATTTCCCCATTGCACAGTGAGTCCTGATTTCCACCCATAACAGGTAGCACAGGTGAAAGAAAGAGTGAGGTTTTTAATTAGTGATTCATACATACAGGTGAATGTGTCATGACCCTGTGTCAAGCCTTAATTGGTTTTCTGTTTTTATGGTTGTGACAGATTAATGGGAACTTAAAAATAAGCAAACCATTTAGCAGAGCTTTTGGAGTTTTTAAAGCTTTAGTAAAATTTCTGTGGAGTTCTTGGGTGTGAACATCTCTGAACATCTATCCTTGGCCCAACACATAGAATGCACACCAGCAGCCATACTTCTTAGAAGTTTGGGTAGAATTGGTATGTCATCAAAGACTCTGCCAAATTTCTACAGATATACCCTAGAGAGCATTCTGACTAGTTGCATCACCACCTGTAATGGAGGCTCCAATGAACAAGATCAAGAAAAGCTGCAGAGAGTTATAGAGTCCACCAGCTCCATCATGGACTAACTTCCCCAACGTCGAGGATATCTTCAGAAGGCGGTACCTGGAGAAGGTAGCATCCATCATTAAGCACTCTACGTCAGGGAGGAGGTAGAGAAGCCTGAAGATGCATATTCAGCATTTTAGGGACAGCTTCTTCCCCTCCATCATCAAATTTCTGAATGGTCCATGAACCCTACCTCATCATTTTGCTCTCTTTTTGCACTATTTATTTGTGTGTATGTATATAAAACTGTATCTTATAGCAATTTCTTGTGCATTGTACTGTAGTGCGGCTGAAAAACAACAAATTTCATGGCATATGGAGTGATAATTAAAAGGAGTGCATTTTTTCTTCAGCAGTTTGATCATGGCATGACTGAGCAGGCGTGTGGACTTCAGCAGGTTAGACCCGCAGAAAGAATTTAAAAAGAAGACAGCTTTATGGAGCGGGCATTAGAGTAGAGGGAGTCAGAGTAGGAGGGCTTTTGCTCAATGGGGCTTCGGCAATATCGGGTCGAGACGAGGTAAGTTACTTGTGAAGAATAAGAATAGGAAGTATGTCTGTGGTGTTCTGTACTGGGTGTCAGATATGGGATGTCCAGGAGACTCCCGGCCTCCCGGACAGGCACATCTGTGCCAAGTGCGTCGAGCTGCAGCTCCTTAGGGACCGGGTTAGGGAACTGGAGATGCAGCTCGATGACCTTTGTCTAGTCAGTGAAAGTGAGGAGGTGATAGAGAGGAGTTATAGGCAAGTAGTCACACTGGGGCCTTGGGAGACAGATAAGTAAGTAACAGTCAGGAGAGGGAAGGGCAAGAGTCAGATACTAGAGAGTACCTCTGTGGCTGTCCCCCTTAACAATAAGTACTCCTGTTTGAGTACTGTTGTGGGGGGACCTACCTGGGGGAAGCAACAGTGACCGTGCCACTGGCACAGAGTCTGGCCCTGTGGCTCAGAAGGATAGGGAAAGGAAGAGGATGGCAGCAGTGACAGGGGACTCTATAGTTAGGGGGTCAGACAGGCAATTCTGTGGATGCAGAAAAGAAACATGGATGGTAGTTTGCCTCCCAGGTGCCAGGGTCCAGGATGTTTCTGATCACGTCCATGATATCCTGATGTGGGAAGGTGAACAGCCAGAGGTCATGGTACATACTGGTACCAATGACATAGGTAGGAAAAGGGAGAAAACAGACTACAGGGAGTTAGGAAGGAAGTGCAGAAGCAGGATCTCAAAGGTAGAAATCTCAGGATTACTGACTGTGCCACATGACAGTAAGTATAGGACTAGAGTGAGATGGAGGATAAATGCGTGGCTGAGGGGTTGGAGCAGGGGGCAGGGATTCCAATTTCTGGATCATTGGGACCTCTTTTGGGGCAGGAGTGACCTGTACAAAAAGGACAGGTTGCACTTGAATCCTAGGGGACCAATATCCTGGCAGGGAGGTTTTTCTGAGGCTATTGGGGAAGAGTTTAAACTAGAATTGCTGGGGGGTGGAAACTGAACTGAAGAGACAGAGGAAGGGGCTGTTGGCTCACAAATAGAGAAAGCTTGGAGACAGAGCGATAGGCAGGTGATAGAGAAGGGATGCGCTCAGACTGATGGTGTGAGATGTATCTATTTTAATGCAAGGAGTAACATGAACAAAGTGGATGAGCTTAGAGCGTGAATCAGTACTTGGAGCTATGATGTTGTGGCCATTACAGACTTGGATGGTTCAGGGGCAGGAAAGGTTACTTAGAGTGCCAGGCTTTAGATGTTTCAGAAAGGACAGGGAGGGAGGCAAAAGAGGTGGGGGCATGGCACTGCTAATCAGAGATAATGTCACGGCTGCAGAAAAGGAGGAAGTCATGGAGGGATTGTCTACTGAGTCTCTGTGGGTGGAAGTGAGAAACAGGAAGGGGTCAATAACTCTACTGGGTGTTTTTTATAGACCACCCAATGGTAACAGGGACATCAAGGAGCAGATAGGGAGACAGATTCTGGAAAAGTGCAATAATAACAGGGTTGTGGTGATGGGAGATTTTAATTTCCCCAATATTGTTTGGCATCTCCCTAGAGTGAGGGGCTAAAATGGGGTGGAGTTTATTAGGTGTGTTCAGGAAGGTTTCCTGATACAATATGTTGATAAACCTACAAGAGGAGAGGCTGTACTTGATCTGGTATTGGGAAATGAATCTGGTCAGGTGTCAGGTCTGTCAGTGGGAGAGCATTTTGCAGATAGTGGACACAATTCTATTTCCTTTACCATAGCATTGGAGAGAGATAGGAACAGATAAGTTAAGAAAGCATTTAATTGGAGTAAGGGGAAATATGAAGCTATCAGGCAGGAACTTGGAAACCTAAATTGGGAACAGATGTTCTCAGGGAAATGTGGCAAACGTTCAGGGAATACTTGTGTGGTGTTCTGCATAGGTACGTTCCAATGAGACAGGGAAAAGATGGTAGGGTACAGGAACTATGGTGCACAAAAACTGTTGAAAATCTAGTCAAGAAGAAAAGAAAAGCTTACGAAAGGTTCAAAAAAAACTAAGTAATGATCGAGTTCTAGAAAATTATAAGGCTAGCAGGAAGGAGCTTAAGAATGAAATTAGGAGAGCCAGAAGGGGCCAATCAGAGGAGATAGCAGAAGTACTTAATGAATACTTTGCTTCAGTATTCACTGCGGAAAGGGACCTTGGCGATTGTAGGGATGACTTACAGTGGATTGAAAAGCTTCAGCATATAGACATTAAGAAAGAGGATGTGCTGGAGCTTTTGGAAAGCATCGAGTTGGATAAGTCTCCGGGACCAGATGAGATGTACCCCAGACTACTGTGGGAGGTGAGGGAGGAGATTGCTGAGCCTCTGGCAATGATCTTTGCATCATCCAGGGGCGTATCTACGGAAAATAGACCCTATGGCAAGCTGAAATTGCGCCCCGTCTAAACATCTGCCACCCATCTTTTAGATAACTTTACCATAATATCAGCCCAAAAATACAAGTCAAGCTCATTAATCTTTTAATTAACAAATTATGGCACTACATGAAAATTATAACTGCACCTTCCTTGCTTTCACTGATGCAAATTGGTCTATGATGTGATCAAAGTCAGCTTTTTCAGTTTCTTCTCTTTCTACACTCGGCAGAGCAAGATCACAGAGTCTGCCTTGACCCATGGAGGCTCTCAAATATGAAAGTAATAGTTTTAGCTTGTTGAATGATCTCTCACAGCTGGCGATAGAAACTGCGATGGTTAGCATTATCTGAATAGCAATGCAAATTGGGGAAAACGCTCTCATCTCCATACTGAACAATAAATTCAAGAAGCTCTTCAGGTCTTGATATTTTCATGTTGACCCGCCTTGATAGCAACGTTCTGCAATTCACAATTTCTTCGTATATCTGCTGTCCATCAACATCAGAGCTGTACAATTCCCCCAAATTTTCGCACTTCTTCTTTAGGTCGTTACTGTTGGCGCCGTAACACAGTCCCTCGATATCGAGAAGGAACCCAAACTTGGCGTCAGTGTTGTGCAAATGAGCGAAGCTTTTGTCCATTTCTCTGTGAAGATAGTCGAGTGTTCCCTTCATGACTCTTTCCATTTCCTCCTTAGCTGTTAACCCAGCGTCTCTCGAGTTCTCATCAGCCATTCGTTTCTTTCGTCTCCGACGTCTTTCAACTTCAATATTCCATTCTTGACAGAGACCGACTCCTTCTTCGAGTGACTCACTGACCAACACTTCTCTTTCATCATAAAAATGATCTCAGAGGGCTTTCAAATCCAGGGAAGCATCGTAGAAGTTCATGCTAGGATCCTGCAGCTTCTTTTGAATACGGTCAATGCGAATGAGTACTTTATTCCAAAATCCTAGCAAAATCAGAAAATCATAACTCTTCATGACATAACATACGGTTTTACAGCTGCCCTGCGTCACTTCTTGTTTCACTGGTCTCATTTTCATTGTCTATCATGCCCTGGAGAACTTGAAGTATCTCCTCAAGGTACCTGTTGAAGGGCTTCACTGCTTCTGTCCTTGCACTCCACCTGGTTTTGGACTCTGACTTAACAACCACAGGCACGGCGTTTTTGAGTTTTTCACAGCACTGTGCTGAACAAGAGAAAAACTTGTAGAGAGCTTCGATGGTTCCAAAAAACATGACCATCATTGTATCCTACTTGGCTGCATGTACACCCACCAAGTTGAGTGAGTGATTGTCGCAATTCACAGACATAGCCAGGTTGTTTTTCTCACTTATTCTTTGAAGAACATCACTTCTGTGTCCAGCCATCACAGTAGTGTGACCGACAATATTGTAGCTCCATTTTGTCCTTCTCTAGCTGTTCCAATATGTCTTCAACCAAGCTCTCAGCATCCTTCTGGCTTATCTGGATAAAACCAAGGAAGGACTCTCTAACATGGACTGTTTTCCTCTCAAAATCAACTTCCACATACCTTACTACTTTTGACATCTGCTCATGGTGTGCCTGATCAGGAGTTGAGTCGAACATGAGACCATAGTACTTGGCTTTACGAATGCTTCTCAGTAAACTCTGGCGAACAGTGGATGCCATAATGTGGATGAATTCATTCTGGACACCTGGTGAAAGATAAGACATGGATCCAGGATGACTTTCCAAATGAGTGAGGTGTTCTTTTATGACAGGGTGAAAGATGGCCAGTAGTTTCAGTAAGCCAAGGAAGTTTCCCACATTGGAGTCATCGTCTAGTTAAAGTGACTCCCTGTGCCCTTGAAAAGCCAGGTTCTGAGTCGCAAGGAATTTTATGCGGTGAAGGATTCTCGTCAAGATATCACGCCTCTTCTGCTTTTCCTTCTCAATCTGTGACTGAAATACAGCGTCAATAACTCCTCTGTTTCCAGCTAAATTTCTTTCCACTGTGTGAAGCATTCCTGTTGATTCTTGACATTTTCATGAACACCAATCCTTTCAGGTGCCTTCCACTGGTTGAATCCGCTTTCCTGCTCCAATGAGGGTTGATGGTCTGACCGGGAATAGAGAAGACAACAGACACAAAATGCAGACTTTTTAGAAGGGGACTAGACCAGCCATGAGCGAGTCACTTCCTCACCACGACCATTTCCCAATTTCCTCTTGAACTAAGTTTTGTCCATTGAGTGGTTATTTGTTGGGAGGAAAGGCCCCTCACTGTTCTGGAAAGACTTCGAACCCAGCATTGTTATTTCTGTTCTCAACGCGTCAGGCAGAATTGCTTTTCCAGTATCCTTGTCGAACTTCAGAAGTCCAATGTCATTCTGTTCAATCACTTCTGGTATGACAGTTCGAGGCTCTTTGACACCATCCAGTTCACTAGGTTCAGTGTCGTCAGGTAAAATCTCGTCAATAAACTCAACATCACCACCACCACCATTGTCTTCCCATCCTGTCATGTCCACGTTCTCTGTGGCAGCCTCACCCTTAATCTTGTGATACTCGGATTTATCTGACTTGACTTCCTCCTCGGCTTGTGACACATTTGTACTTGATCCACCTTCAGGTTCTAACAAACTTGTAGCAGGTGCAGGCGACTCCATGGAACGTGTCAACCTACTTGTTCTGGACTTTTCAAAGAAGGGCATGAAGGACTTGCTCAACTTCTTGGCTTCCTCCGCCTCCAACTTTTGTCTCTTCTGTCCTTCAGCTCCACATTCCTTCTTCTTCGTGAAGAAACGTTTCATGGTCTTCTTACACAATGCTCTGAAATAAGACCTTCCTAGTGCTTCTCACCCATGATAATCAAAGACAGATCATACATCTGAAGAAAATTCTTTTTTCACTATCCGAGGATGGTTTGTCTTACTTTAATAGAAACTGCTTAGTGGTGCCCAGGTCATGTGCCATACCTGCTATACCTTAGATATACCACTGGCATCATCAACGGGGACGGGAGAGGTTCCGGAAGATTGAAAGGTTGCAGATTTTGTTCCCTTATTCAAGAAAGGGAGTAGAGATAGCTCAGGAAGTTATAGACCAGTGAGTCTTACTTCAGTGGTTGGTAAGTTGATGGAGAAGATCCTGAGAGGCAGGACTTATGAACATTTGGAGAGACATAATATGATTAGGAATAGTCAACATGGCGTGCTTGACGAGCCCGACTGAATTCTTTGAGGATGTGACTAAACACATTGATGAAGGAAGAGCAGTAGATGTAGTGTATATGGATTTCAGCAAGGCATTTGATAAGGTACCCCATGCCAGGCTTATTGAGAAAGTAAGGAGGCATGGGATCCAAGGGGACATTGCTTTGTGGATCCAGAACTGGCTTTCCCACAGAAGGCAAAGAGTGGTTGTAGACAGGTCTTATTCTGCATGGAGGTCGGTGACCAGTGGTGTGCCTCAAGGATCTGTTCTGGGACCCCTACTCTTTGTGATTTTTTATAAATGACCTGGATGAGAAAGTGGAGGGATGGGTTAGTAAATTTGCTGATGACACAAAGGCTGGGGAGATTGGGGGTGTCGTGGATAGTGTTGAGGGCTGTCAGAGGTTACAGTGGGACATTGATAGGATGCAAAACTGAGCTAAGAAGTGGCAGATGGAGTTCAACCCAGATAAGTGTGAGGTGGTTCATTTTGGTAGGTCAAATATGATAGCAGAATATAGTACTAACGCTAAGACTCTTAGCAGTGTAGAGGATCAGAGGGATCTTGGGGTCTGAGTCCATAGGACACTCAAAGCTGCTACGCTGGTTGACTGGTTAAGAAGGCATACGGTAGATTGGCCTTCATCAACCGTGGGATTGAGTTCAAGAGCCAAGAAGTAATATTATAGCGATATAGCACCCTGGTCAGACCCCACTTGCAGTACTGTGCTTAGTTCTGGTCACCTCACTACAGGAGGGATGTGGAAACTATGGAAAGGGTGTAGAGGACATTTACAAGGATGTTGCCTGGATTGGGGAGAATGCCTTATGAAAATAGGTTGAGTGAATTCGGCCCTTTTTCCTTAGAGCGACGGAGGATTAGAGGTGACGTGATAGAGGTGTATAAGATGATGAGAGGCATTGATTATGTGGATAGTCAGAGGCTTTTTCCCAGGGCTGAAATGGCTAACACAAGAGGGCACAGTTTTAAGGTGTTTGGAAGTAGGTACAGTGGAGATGTCAGGGGTAAGGTTTTTATGCAGAGAGTGGTGAGTGCGTGGAATGGGCTGCCGGCGACGGTGGTGGAGGCGAATACATTAGGATCTTTTAAGAGACTCCTGGATAGGTACATGGAGCTTAGAAAAAAAGAGGGCTATGGGTAACCCTCTTTAGTAAGTACATGTTTGGCACAGTGTTGTGGGCCGAAGGGCCTGTATTGCGCTGTAGGTTCTCTATGTTTCTATAATAAACCTGAATCTGATTCTGAGGTCACAGAGTATTTGTGGTAGGAGCTGGAGATACTCAGCAGCATTGGAGAAGAGGATTGGGGCTACAGTTGGATCGCCTCACACTGAGAATGTAAATTGCAGATGTGGTTGGTCCGTAGGAGAATTTCCAGCACTTTTGATTTTTGTTTCAAGGCATTTGTCTGCATCTGCTGTATTTTTCTTCAGCTTTATTTTGTTGTAAAATGTTCTTGCATTGATCTTGGTTTTCTGTCCTGAGTACTGTTATAAGATTGCACTTTGTGTCAATTAATTCTTTCAGGCCTACAAATGTTGGAAGTATTTTTGCTCCTGATGCCTTTCCTGACTATTCACTTCACAATTTCACAACCAGCGAACCAGCATCCCACTAAACAGGAGGAAATGTGGATTCATCTCTGGTTTCTTTAATAAAGGAATGGCGGTGACAAAGTCTAAGAAGTATTACTATCATTGGTATATTGATGTCTAACACATAGTATGTCATCCGTTAGTCTTGCGAGAGCATGGATCTGCGCCTGGAAAGTCTTCACTCTCCAGGGCGCAGGCCTGGGCAAGGTTGTATGGAAGACCAGCAGTTGCCCATGCTGCAAGTCTCCCCTCTCCACGACACCGATGTTGTCCAAGGGAAGGGCAAGGGCCGATACAGCTTGGCACCAGTGTCGTTGCAGAGCACTGTGTGATTAAGTGCCTTGCTCAAGGACACAACACGCTGCCTCAGCTGGGGCTCGAACTCACGACCTTCAGGTCGCTAGTCGAATGCCTTAACCACTTGGCCATGTGCCCACACTGTTACCTACATAAAATACAATAATACTTGTAATATATTGATGTTTCCCTCATACAGACCTTAGATGCAATTGAACAATTTAGATTATAAGATTTTATCCTGCTGAAGCATAGTGCTTAGGGAATCAGGAAATGACTGCAGGCCTTCGCTTGTAATTTGCGTGTAATTACATGGAACCATCTTTGTCAAATATACGCACCTGTGGAATGTAAAACAATCCCAAAAGATTGGCTACAGCAGTTGAAATTCCAGATCCTGTTGCTCCCACAACTGCTATGGTGGATGGTATATGATCAGAGCAGTTACAGAACTCATCCAAGTTCAGAGAGTCTATTTTGTTCTGGGCTACAAAGCTCAGTGTTGCTTCCAGAGCTTTGGATACTGTATTGCATGTGTCAAATATCCGATATCCAAGGGTGATATTTGGCAGAAATGTCATACTGTTGTTGATCTCCTCAATTGCAAATATCATTGCCTGTAACCATCGGAATCCTCTAAAATTGTACCTGAAATTAAATGAAAATTGGTTTATTAATTCTCATCCACACTTTCAACCAGACAGGCTTATTGACTCAATTAACACCCTAAATGGATGCAAGAAAGCGTCTGCTGTGATCAGTACGAGGGCTTATATACTTCCTGCAAAGTTCTCTTATTGCCTTAATTTAAAAATATATGCTGCTTAATTGCTAACATGATTCTATGATGAAGACAAAGTCCTCTTAAAGATATTTATTAGTTGGTTCCATTACAGACCCTTGAAGCGTCAAAGTATTTTGATGCTAGTGAGGTACTTTTGAGGGCATGGTTATAGACATAGAAGATGCTCAGACAATTTCCCTACAAGGTCCCACAAGCAATAAGCTGATAACTCTAACTAATGTTTTTTTAAATGATTTATAGGTTGTGGGTTAAGTGCTGTCCAGTACACCAGGGACAACTTTGATATTCCCTGAAAAATAGATGCTTTACTGGCACTAATAGAGGGTAGACAGGACTCACAGGAACCAGATTAGTGCAGTATGGCCTTGTAAGGTCCTGGACTAGCAATGTAGATTTTCTGCTCATTCCTGGAATAGGATTTGAATACTCATGACTTGCATGTAGCCTGCTACCAATGAGCCAATACAAACAA
This sequence comes from Mobula hypostoma, assembly GCF_963921235.1. Classification (NCBI taxonomy): domain Eukaryota; kingdom Metazoa; phylum Chordata; class Chondrichthyes; order Myliobatiformes; family Myliobatidae; genus Mobula; species Mobula hypostoma. Next base: position 41,371,181 of record NC_086102.1, read on the forward strand.
TCTACATACATATTCATTTCCTTTATTAATGCACAGTGCATTACTATTCTAACTAATCAATTCAGAACCATCTTTGGAACGAAAAAGAAAAAAGAAAATGAGTTATCAGGTTAATTATACAGAAATTTCTGCATTGCGACCATGAACAAGAATATCAATTTCTTCCTACTCCTAACCTACTATTGTGAGAAGGTGGGCAAGTCCCATCTCCACCTAGTGACGCAGAGCATCCCTCCTCCTGTTCCCCGTCAAACAGCATTTCCCGCCTGAAATCTTAGATAGGAGTAAAGGAATGTGAAGCACTAATAACCAGAGAACGACCAGACTATTGAAGGTAGACTGATGAGTTAAGAGGCCAGAGTGGGGAAATGAAGAGGGAAGGAGCAGGGGGAAAAATACCAGAAATTGGAGAAATCGATGTTCACACCATGAGGTCGGAGGCTACCCAGATGGGATATGAGGTATTGCTCCTCAGACCTGAGAGTGACCTCATCATGGCAGAAGAGGAATCCATGGAACAACATGTTGGAACGTGAATGGGGATAGGAATTGAAATGGTCGGCCACCAGGAAGTTCTGCTTTTTGTGGATGGAGCTGAGGTGCTCGTCGAAGTAGTCCCCCAGTTTACGTCGAGGCTGCATCAGGACCACCAGATATAACAGATTCACATGTGAAGTGTTGCTTCACCTGGAAGAGGACTGCTTGGAGCCCTGAATGGAGGCGAGGGTGGAGGTAAATGGACAGGTGTAACACTTCTGCTGCTTGCAAAGATTAGTGCAGAAGGTTGAAGATGACACAAGGGAATCACAGGGGAAACAATCTCTATGGAAGACAGAAAGAGTGAGATGGTGGGGGAGGTAAAGATGTGCTTGTGGTAGGGTCCCACTGAAGGTGACGGAAGTTGCGGAGAATTATGTGTTGGATGTGGAGGCTAATGGGGTGGTAGGTGAGGACAAGAGGAACTCTATCCCTGTGAAGGTGGTAGGAAGATGGGGCGAGTGCGAATGTCTGGGAAATGGAGGAGATGTGAGTGAAGGAAGCACAATGGTGGAGGAAAAGAAACCCCATTCGTTGAAGAAGGAGAACATCTATGATGTCCAGGAAAGGACAGCTTCATCCTGGGAACAAAGAAACTGAGAAAAGGAAATGGCATTTTTACAGGAAACAGTGAGAAAAGGAATAGTCAAGATAGCTGTGGGAATCGGTGGGTTTATAAAAGACATCGGTAGAAAGTTTGTCTCCAGTGATGGAGACGGAGAGATAGAGAAAGGGAAGAGAGGTGTCAGAAATGGAGCAAGTGAATTTAAGGGCTGGGAAAAAGTTGGAGGCGAAGTTAATGAAATTAACGTGCTCAGCATGGGTGCATGCAGCTTCACCAATGTAGCACTCAAAAGAGTTGGGGAGCATTACCAGGGAAGGCTTGGAACATGGACTGTTCCACATAGCCAAGGAAAAGGCAGGCAAAGGTGGGGCCCTTGCAGGTGCACATGGCTGACCGTTGAGTTTGGAGAAAGTGAGAGGAGCTGAAAAAGAAATTGTTAAGGCGAAGACAAGTTCCGCCAGATGGAGGAAGGTCGTGGCGGAGGGGAAATGGTCGGGTCTGTTGTCAAGAAACAACCAGAGAGTTTTAAGGCCTTCTTGATAGGGGATATAAGTGCATAGGAACTGAACATCCATGGTGAAAATGAGGTGATCAGGGCCAGGAAATTGCAAGTTGTTGAGGAGATCAAGACCATGTGTAGTGTCGCATATATAGATTGGAAGGGACTGAACCAAAGGGATAAAATGGAGTCAAGGTATGCAGACACAAGTTCAGTGGAGCAGGAGCAGGCAAAAACAAAGAGCCTACTAGGACAGTTAGTTTTGTGGGTCTTGGGTAGGAGGTAGAAAAGAGCAGTGTGGGGTAAGGGCATTATGAGTTTGGTTGATCTCCAGAGTAAATGAGGTTGGTGATTGTGTCGGAGGCAACTTTCTGATTGTCCTAAGAGGAGTCCTCTTCAAGGGGCAAGTATTAAGAGATGTCTGAGTGTTACCGCCTGGCCTCAGCAAGGTAGAGGTCTGCCTGCCACATTACAACAGTGCCCCCTATGTCTGCATGTTTAATGGTGAGTTTGGGATTGTTGCGGAGAGAATGGAGAACAATGTATTCAAGGGGGGAAAGTGTTATATTTTGTAACTGCAAAACATAAAATTAATCGAAAGAAAAACCAAGGGAGCCTGAAAGACACATGTAAGTTTCATTTCCACTTTTAGTGAGGCGCACGCATATGACTTGGTGGCATGAAGACGTATGTCATTCACATATTTTTTCATATAATGCACAATGCATTATGTAAACACCGACAAGTGCTTCATCAAACAATATATTTACAAGATTACTCAAATATTACTGAAATATTAAATATGCAACACTCCTCCCTGCTTAGCTATAAACTCCAACTCAATATTGAATGCATCTCAATAAATCAGCCATTATGGAATTGCAGAGCAGACTTGATGGGCCAAGTGGCCTGATTATGCTCCTATATTTTATGTTCTTATGTTGTTAGTGCCTAAGTGATTTACAACAAATAAATTCTCCTCTCCCTACTCCAAGTTCCATTAGTTTAGAAATAATTACGGAGGATAGGACTAGTCCTCAAGTTGAGATTCTAAATTGTAGAAAGGCCAATTCTACATCTGGCAGCAGTGAATTGGAATGGGTTGTCTTTCCAGCGAAAGGATGCTTGGTAAGTGGGAAGCTTTCAAAGGTGAAATTTTGTGAGTACAGAGTCTGTATGTCCCTGTTTTTATAAAAGGCAAGGCTAATAGATTTTAGCAACTTTGGTTTTTGAGGGATATTGAGGCCCTGGTTAAGAAGGTGGTGGTCCATAGTAGTTAAGGCAGCGTGGAACAGAAGAGGTGCTTGAGGAGTATCAAAGGAACACTTAGGAGGAAAATCAAGAGGGCTAAAAGAAGGCATGAGGTTGCTTTAGCAGACAATCTGAAGGAGAATCCCAAGGGCTTCTATAGATATATTAACAACAAAATTGGTGCACTTGAAGATCATCTATGCATGAAGCCAAAAGAGATGGGGGAGATCATGAATGAATTTTTTTACATCTGCATTTATCTGTCTCTCAGTCTTTGCTGCAAAGAACAGTGTGTGTTCTTTGAACTATTTAATGCTCAATGACATTTCTTTGTTCTCTCCCCTCTTGAACGGCACCATTGCTGTGGTACCATAGAGAGCTTGTATATCTACTCCATAGTCCCCAGTCTTTTCCAAGCAGGGAGCAGAACTTGGCAAATGTAAGTCTGAGACCCTTGCAGGGCAACAATGTGAACGTGCCTTTTCCGCAGTTCCACACTCCTGCCCACTGATCAAATTCAAATTAACCAGAGAAAGAAAAACTCACGAGAGAGCAGAGGCCATCAACTTTTTGCTGTTGATGTTTCTGTAGCAGGCAATTTCTTTTTTACGAGGTCGAGTTGCTAGCTCAATGCTCAACCCAGTACGGATAGAAAGCGTGCACGGGAGCCAGCTGGATTTGAACTCGGGACCTTCCACCCCAAAGTCCAGTGTTAATACCACTGCGCCACCAGCCGGCCAAATTAACCAGAGACTGGCTATTATTTCCAAAATACATACAAAACCTGACTGAGTCTTACAATTTTAAAGGTTTCATTCAAATATATTGTGATTGACAGAAGTGTGAAATAAGATCTCAATAATCCACATCATGATTTATTTTGTCATCTTAGTTCAATAATGGGATTCCCGAGTTAGCACATGGAATTAGACACCACTCCAGATGATAACACATACTCTGGACTGGAGTACCAGTGTTGTACCTGAGGTACCAAAGTTTGCACGTAAACATTAATTAATGGTTGGATAGAAGCAACAAATTCTTTTCTGAAGGCTTAGTTCATAAGTTAGTAAGTTTTCAGATGACACCAAGGGTGGTGGTGCTGTGGAGAGTGTAGGAGATTTCTGAAGGCTACAATGGAATGAATGTAGAGCTGGGTTAAGAAATGGAAGATGGAATTCAATCTGGAAAAGTGTGATGTGATTCACTTTGGAAGGTCAAATTTTGAAGGCAGAGTACAGGGTTAATGAGAGGAATCTTAGCAGGGTGGAAGAATAGAGGGTTCTTGGAGTCCATGCCCACAGACCACACAAGTTGATAGGATGGTTAAGAAGGCGTATGGTATGTTGGCCTTCATTAGTCAGGGAACTGAGTTCAAGAGCTTTGAGGAAATGTTTCAACTCTATAAAACTAGTTAGACCACACTTGGAGTATTTTGTTAAGTCTGGTCACCTCACTATAGGAAGGATGTGGATCTTTAGAGAGGGTACAGTGGAGGTTTACCAGGATGCTGCCTGGATTAGAGAATATATAATGACGAAAGGTTAAGTGTGCTAAGACTTTCCTTATTGGAGCAAAGGAGGATGAGATGTGACTTGACAGAGCTGTATAAGCTGAAAGAGTGGACAGACTGTGCTTTTTTACCCCCCGGGCAGCAATGGCTAATACAAGAGGGCATACCTTAAAGATGATTAGAGGAAACTATAGGGCCAATGTCAGAGGTAGTTGTTTTTTTATTTTACAAAGAGAGAGGTTAGTGCATGGAACGTACTGCCTGGGCTGGTAATAGAAGCGGATAAATTAGGGATATCTTCGAGAGGCACGTGGATGAAAGAAAAATGGAGGGCTATGTGTGGGGGAAGATTTAGATTAAACATGGAGCAGGTTGAACAGTTGGTTCGGAGCAGAGGCTGAAGGGACTATACCGTGCCACACTGTTCTACGTTCTGAAGGGACTATACAGTGCCACACTGTTCTACGTTCTGAAGGGACTATACAGTGCCACACTGTTCTACGTTCTGAAGGGACTATACAGTGCCACACTGTTCTACGTTCTGAAGGGACTATACAGTGCCACACTGTTCTACGTTCTGAAGGGACTATACAGTGCCACACTGTTCTACGTTCTGAAGGGACTATACAGTGCCACACTGTTCTACGTTCTGAAGGGACTATACAGTGCCACACTGTTCTACGTTCTGAAGGGGCTATACAGTGCCACACTGTTCTACGTTCTGAAGGGACTATACAGTGCCACACTGTTCTACGTTCTGAAGGGACTATACAGTGCCACACTGTTCTACGTTCTGAAGGGACTATACAGTGCCACACTGTTCTACGTTCTGAAGGGACTATACAGTGCCACACTGTTCTACGTTCTGAAGGGACTATACAGTGCCACACTGTTCTACGTTCTGAAGGGACTATACAGTGCCACACTGTTCTACGTTCTGAAGGGACTATACAGTGCCACACTGTTCTACGTTCTGAAGGGACTATACAGTGCCACACTGTTCTACGTTCTGAAGGGACTATACAGTGCCACACTGTTCTACGTTCTGAAGGGACTATACAGTGCCACACTGTTCTACGTTCTGAAGGGAAATATACCGTGCCACACTGTTCTACGTTCTGAAGGGACTATACAGTGCCACACTGTTCTACGTTCTGAAGGGACTATACTGTGCCACACTGTTCTACGTTCTGAAGGGAAATATACTGTGCCACACTGTTCTACGTTCTGAAGGGACTATACAGTGCCACACTGTTCTACGTTCTGGGGACTATACCGTGCCACACTGTTCTACGTTCTGAAGGGACTATACCGTGCCACACTGTTGTACGTTCTGAAGGGACTATACCGTGCCACACTGTTCTACGTTCTGAAGGGACTATACCTTGCCACACTGTTCTACGTTCTGAAGGGACTATACCTTGCCACACTGTTCTACGTTCTGAAGGGAAATATACTGTGCCACACTGTTCTACGTTCTGAAGGGACTATACAGTGCCACACTGTTCTACGTTCTGAAGGGACTATACTGTGCCACACTGTTCTACGTTCTGAAGGGACTATACAGTGCCACACTGTTCTACGTTCTGAAGGGACTATACTGTGCCACACTGTTCTACGTTCTGAAGGGACTATACAGTGCCACACTGTTCTATGTTCTGAAGGGACTATACAGTGCCACACTGTTCTACATTCTGAAGGGACTATACAGTGCCACACTGTTCTACGTTCTGAAGGGACTATACAGTGCCACACTGTTCTACGTTCTGAAGGGAAATATACCGTGCCACACTGTTCTACGTTCTGAAGGGACTATACAGTGCCACACTGTTCTACGTTCTGAAGGGACTATACTGTGCCACACTGTTCTACGTTCTGAAGGGAAATATACTGTGCCACACTGTTCTACGTTCTGAAGGGACTATACAGTGCCACACTGTTCTACGTTCTGGGGACTATACCGTGCCACACTGTTCTACGTTCTGAAGGGACTATACCGTGCCACACTGTTGTACGTTCTGAAGGGACTATACCGTGCCACACTGTTCTACGTTCTGAAGGGACTATACCTTGCCACACTGTTCTACGTTCTGAAGGGACTATACCTTGCCACACTGTTGTACGTTCTGAAGGGAAATATACTGTGCCACACTGTTCTACGTTCTGAAGGGACTATACTGTGCCACACTGTTCTACGTTCTGGGGACTATACCGTGCCACACTGTTCTACGTTCTGAAGGGACTATACCGTGCCACACTGTTGTACGTTCTGAAGGGACTATACCGTGCCACACTGTTCTACGTTCTGAAGGGACTATACCTTGCCACACTGTTCTACGTTCTGAAGGGAAATATACTGTGCCACACTGTTCTACGTTCTGAAGGGACTATACTGTGCCACACTGTTCTACGTTCTGAAGGGACTATACTGTGCCACACTGTTCTACGTTCTGAGCAGTCTCATAGCACCTGGTCCACAGCTTTCATGTAACCCACACAGGCACTAATAACATAAGACCATAAGACATGGAAACAGAATTACACCATTTGGCCCATCAAGTCTGCTGTGCCATTCCATCATAATTGATTTATTATCCCCCTCAACCCCATTCTGCTGCCTTCTCCCTGAAACGTTTGATGCCCTAATTAATCAAGAACCTATCAACTGCCACCTTATATATACACCCTTTTGCACCCGATTTTTGAATTTTCTCCCCATTTAGACAATAGTCCATGCCTTTATCCCTTCTACCAAAGTGCATGACCATCCACTTCTTTACACTATGTGTAAGTCCTCCTGCAGAGTCCCTGCTTCCCCAACACTACCTGCCATTCCATCTACCTTTGTATCGTCAGCAAACTTGGCCACAAAGCCACCAATTCCTTCATACAAATCATTGACATATAATGTGAAAAGAAGCACTCCCAACACCAACCCCTGTGGAACACCACTATCACCAGCAGCCAACCAGAAAAGGCTCCTTTATTTCCCACTCTTTGGTCCTGCCAGTCAGCCAATCTTCTAACCATGCTAGTGTATTCCTGTAATAACATGGGCTCTTATAGCAGCCTCATGTGCGTCACCATATCAAAGACCTTCTGAAAATCCAAGTAAGCAAAATTTACTGACTCTCCTTTGTCTATCCTGCCTGTTATTTCCTCAACGATTCCAACAGATTTGTCAGGCAAGATTTATGTTTAAGGAAACCATACTGACTTTGGCATATTTAGTCATGTACCTCCAAGTACCCTGATAACTCATCCCTAATAATGGCTCCAACATCTTCCTAACCACTGAAGTCAGATTAACTGGCCTATAATTTCTTTTCTTCTGCCTCCCTTCCTTCTTAAAAAGTGGAGTGACATTTGCTATTTTCCAGTCCTCCAAAACCATTCCACAAACTAATGGTTCTTGAAAAATCATAGCTAATTTATCACAGTCTCTTCAGCTACCTCTTTCAGAAACCTAGGGTGTAGGCTTTCTGGTCTTTCCATGCCCCTGTAATTACCTTTATTCCACTGTAATACTGATACATTGGATTTTAGCTTCTCTTTCTCAAACTGCAAGTTAATTCTATCATATATCATCACTGTCTTCTAAGGGTTCCTTTACCTTATGCTCGCTAATCAAATCTGGGTCATTATACAGCACCTAATCCAGAATTTCCTTTTCCCTGGTAGGTTCAGTCACAAGCTGGTCTAAAAAAGCCATGATGACCTGTGTCAAGATGGTGTTAGCAAACCATGAGACCAACAGCGATGTCCTTCAGACATGTTATATGTATTTCTAGTTTCTGATTACTGTACTCTTTTATTTGTTGCAATTTAGTGTGATTTTGATCAGGGAAGACCAGCAGTCAATGAATGACGCAGCACTAAATTAAACTGAACTGAACTAAACTGAACATTCCTAGACTGTTTTAATGACTCTGCGGTTTGATGTTTAATATTCTGTGTCTTACTTTCTCATTTCTTGCTGTCTACACGTTTTTTTGTGTTGGATGTTTGATATTTTCTTTGAACAATGTTCCATGTTTCGTGGCTGTCTGCAGGAACACGAATCTCAGGGTTTTATACTGCATGCACATTTTAATAATAAATGTACTTTGAATCTTTGAATCATGGGCATTCTACAAATTTCCTCTCTTAGTAGCCAGTACCAACCTAATTTTCCCAATCTACCAGAATATTGAAATTCCCCATGATGATCACAACACTGCCCTTTTTACATGCCTTTTCTATCTCCCATTGTAACTTGTATTCCACATTCTGGCTACTGTTTGGAGGTCTGTATATAATTCCCATCAGGGTCTTTTCATTCCTGCAGTTTGTTAATTCTACCCACAAGGCATCTACATCTTCTGATTATATGTCACCTCTTCCTAGGGATTTCATTTCATTTTACCCCCTGTACCTACCTGCTTATCTTTTTATACAATTTGATACATGTGGATGTTAAGTTCCCAACCATAATCTTTCAGCCAGAGTCAGCGATGCCCATGTCATTCTTGCCAATCTCGAACTGTGCTCCAAGATCATCTGCCTTACTCTATATACTGTGTGCGTTCAAATATTACACCTTCAGTCCTCTATTCCTCACTGTTTTTTGATCTTGGCCCCTCTTGCATTTTAATTTATCCCACAGACTGTGATTTTGCCCTATCATGTGCCTGTCCTTCCTCACAGTCTCAGTACACACTGCATCTAGTTGTATACCAACTGCCCCATCCTCAGCTCTATCAGTCTGGTTCCCACTCCCTGTCAAATTAGATTAAACCTGCCTGCAAGGATATTGGTTCCCCTTGGATTGAGGTGTAACCCACCCTCTTTGTGCAGGTCATACTTTCCCCAGAAGAGGTCCTAATGATCTAGAAAACTGAAACCTGCCCCCTGCACCAATTCTTCAGCTACTCGTTCATCTGCCAAAGTATCCTATTCTTAGCCTCACTGGCACCTGATACAGGCAGTATTCCAGAGATTACTACCCTGGAGGTCCTGCTTTTCAGGTCTCTTCCTGACTCCCTATATTTCCTCCCTAGGACTCCTCCCTTTTACCTACGGTATGCCGTTAGTACCAAGACGCACCATGACTTCTTGCTGTTCATCGTCCACTCTTTGAATGCTGTGGACCTAATCCGAGACATCCATGACGCTGGCACCTGTGAGACACCATACTATCCAGGTGCCTCTTTCATGTCCACAGAATCTGCTGTCTGCTGCTCTAACTATGAAATCCCTTATCACTACTACACTCTTCTTCTTTCCCAGTCCCTTCTGAGCCATGGACAGATTCAGTGCCAGAGATCAGGTCACTGAAGCTTCACCCCTCCCGCAACAGTATGCAAAATAGTATACTTGTTATTGAGCGGGATGGCCACGGGGTACTCTGCACTGGCCTCCAATTCCCTTTTCCTCTCCCGACAGTCACCCAGCCAACTTCGTCCTGCAGCTCAGGGGGTGATCATCTCCCTGTAGCTTCTACCTATCACCCCCTCGTTCTCTCGTATGGGCCAAAGGCCATTCAGCTGCAAAGTTCCAGTTCCTTTAACATGTTCTTTAATGGTCATCCAGCTGCATCTCACAGTTGCCTAACATAGCTAGGATTAGAAAAGAGATTTTGCAACAGAGCTTAGAATTTGTACTCTGCAACAGGATGTGGCTAGGCTGAGTGAGAGGGCAAAACCCTGGCAAATAGAGCTGGATTTAGGAAAGTGTGAGGTTGTGCAGTCAGCGGAGAGAGAGTTAGATGACAGATTATGATCTATAAATGGAGAGAGCATGCAGATGAGTCGAGTGTGGACAGACCAAGGTGTTCTTGTGCATAAAACACAGAAGGTTAATGAACAGATGCAGCAAGTGATCAAGAAGGCAAGTTGTGTGTTGGCCTTCATTGGTAGGGAGTTGGAGTTAACAAATACTACAGTCATGCAGGGCATTGGTGCGGCCATACTTAGAGAACAGTATATGAGATTCTTTATCGATGAGATTATCCCATTGCAGATTGCTAGTCCTATTATTTAGAGTTTATAAGAATCAAGAAAGATCTAAGGAGTGATGGCAAGGTAAATACTGAAGTCTTTCCACCAGTGGGAGATCTTAAACCAGGAAATCGGGTTACAAGATTATGCACAGTCATTTAAAACTGAGGCGCATGAGAATTTATTCTTACAAACATGGAACATAGACTAGTACAGCACAGTACAGGCCCTTCAGCCCACATTGTTGTGCTGACCCTCAAACCCTGCCTCCAATATAATCCCCACCTTAAATTCCTCCATATACCTGTCCAGTAGTCTCTTAAATTTCACTAGTGTATCTGCCTCCACCACTGACTCAGGCAGTGCATTCCACGCACCACCATTCTCTGAGTAAAAAACCTTCCTCTAATATCCCCCTTGAACTTCCCACCCCTTACCTTAAAGCTATGTTGTCTTGTATTGAGCAGTGGTGCCCTGGGGAAGAGGCGCAGACTATCCACTCTGTCAATTCCTCTTAATATCTTTTATACCTCTATCATGTCTCCTTTCATCCTCCTTCTCTCCAAAGAGTAAAGCCCTAGTTCCCTTAATCTCTGATCATAATGCATACTCTTTAAACCAGGCAGCATCCTGGTAAATCTCCTCTGTACCCTTTCCAATGCTTCCATATCCTTCCTATAGTGAGGCGACCAGAACAGGACACAGTACTCCAAGTGTGGTCTAACCAGAGTTTTGTGGAGTTGCATCATTACATCGCGACTCTTAAACTCTGTCCCTCAACTTATGAAAGCTAACACCCCATAGGCTTTCTTAACTACCCCATCTACCTATGAGGCAACTCTCAGGGATCTGTGGACATGTACCCCCAGATCTCTCTGCTCTCCCACACTACCAAGTATCCTGCCATTTACTTTGTACTCTGCCTTGGAGTTTGTCCTTCCAAAGTGTACCACCTCACACTTCTTCGGGTTGAACTCCATCTGCCATTTCTCAGCCCACTCCTGCATCCTATCAATGTCTCTCTGCAATCTTTGACAATCCTCTACACTATCTATAACACCACCAACCTTTGTGTCGTCTGCAAACTTGCCAACCCACCCTTCTACCCCCACATCCAGGTTGTTAATAAAAATCATGAAAAGTAGAGGTCCCAGAACCGATCCTTGTGGGACACCACTAGTCACAATCCTCCAATCTGAATGTACTCTCTCCACCACCACCCTCTGCCTTCTGCAGGCAAGCCAATTCTGAATCCACCTGGCCAAACTTCCCTGGATCCCATGCCTTCTGACTGTCTGAATAAGCCTACGGTGTGGAACCTTGTCAAATGCCTTACTAAAATCCATATAGATCACATCCACTGCACTACCCTCATCCATATGCTTGGTCACCTCCTCAAAGAACTCCATCAGGCTTGTTCAACATGATCTGCCCTTCACAAAGCCATGCTGACTATTTCTGATCAGACCATGATTCTCTAAATGCCCATAGATCCTATCTCTAAGAATCTTTTCCAACAGCTTTCCCACCACAGAAGCAAGGCTCACTGGTTTATAATTACCCAGACTATCCCTACTACCTTTTTTTGAACAAGGGGACAATATTTGCCTCCCTCCAGTCCTCCGGTACCATTCCCGTAGACAACGAGGACATAAGGATCCTAGCCAGAGGCTCAACAATCTCTTCCCTCTCCTCGTAGAGCAGCCTGGGAAATATTCCGTCAGGCCCCGGGTACTTATCCGTCCTACTGTATTTTAATAACTCCAACACCTCCTCTCCCTTAATATCAACATGCTCCAGAACATCAATCTCACTCATTGTCCTCACCGTCATCAAGTTCCCTCTCATTGGTGAATACCGTACCGAAGAGAAGTATTCATTGAGGACCTCGCTCACTTCCACAGCCTTCAGGCACATCTTCCCACCTTTATCTCTAATCAGTCCTACCTTCACTCCTGTCATCCTTTTGCTCTTCACATAATTGAAGAATGCCTTGGGGTTTCCCTTTACCCTACTCGCCAAGGCCTTCTCATGCCCCCTTCTTGCTCTTCTCAGCCCCTTCTTAAGCTCCTTTCTTGCTACCCTATATTCCTCAATAGATCCATCTGATCCTTGCTTCCTAAACCTCATGTGTGCTGCCTTCTTCCACCTGACTAGATCTCCCACCTCACTTGTCACCCATGGTTCCTTCACCCTACCATTCTTTATCTTCCACATCGGGACAAATTTATCCCTAACATCCTGCAAGAGATCTCTAAACATCGACCACATGTCCATAGTACCTTTCCCTGCAAAAACATCATCCCAATTCACACCTGCAAGTTCTAGCCTTATAGCTTCATAATTTGCCCTTCCCCAGTTAAAAATGTTCCTGTCCTCTCTGATTCTATCCTTTTCCATGATAATGCTAAAAGCCAGGGAGCAGTGGTCACTGTCCCCCAGATGCTCACCCACCGAGTGATCTGTGACCTGACCCGGTTCATTACCTAGTACTAGATCTAGTATGGCATTCCCCCTAGTCGGCCTGTCCACATACTGTGACAGGAATCTGTCCTGGACACACTTAACAAACTCTGCCCCGTCTAAACCCTTGGAACTAATCAGGTGCCAATCAATATTAGGGAAGTTAAAGTCACCCATGATAACAACCCTGTTATTTTTGCACCTTTCCAAAATCTGCCTCCCAATCTGCTCCTCTGTATCTCTGCTGCTACCAGGGGGCCCATAGAATACTCCCAATAGAGTAACTGCTCCCTTCCTGTTCCTAACTTCCACCCATACTGACTCAAAAGAGGATCCTGCTACATTACTCACCCTTTCTGTAGCTGTAATAGTATCCCTGACCAGTAATGCCACCCCTCCTCCCCTTTTTCCGCCCTCTCTATCCCTTTTAAAGCACTGAAATCCAGGAATATTGAGAATCCATTCCTGCCCTGGTGCCAGCCAAGTCTCTGTAATGGCCACTACATCATAATTCTATGTATGTATCCAAGCTCTCAGTTCATCACCTTTGTTCCTGATGCTTCTTGCATTGAAGTACACGCACTTTAGCCCTTCTACCTTCCTACCTTTACACCCTTTATTCTGCTTCTCTTTCCTCAAAGCCTCGTTATATGCTAGATCTGGCTTTACTCCATGCACTTCTTTCACTGCTCTATCGCTCTGGGTCCCGTTCCCCCTTGCAAATTAGTTCAAAACCTCCCAAACCATGCTAGTGAACCTACCTGCAAGGATATTTCTCCCCCTTGAGTTCAGGTGCAACCCATCCAATCTGTACAGGTCCCACCTTCCCCAGAAAAGATCCCAATGATCCAAAAATCTAAAACCCTGCTCCCTGCACCAACTCCTCAGCCACGCATTCAACTGCCTCTCCTCCAATTCTTACCATCACTATCACATAGCACTGGCAGCAATCCTGAGAACACCACCCTTGAGGTCCTGTTCTTCAGCCTTCTGCCTAGTTCCCAAAACTCACACTTCAGGACCTCATCCCTCTTCCTGCCTATGTTGTCGGTCCCAACATGTATCACGATTTCTGGTTGCTTTCCCTCTCATACCAGGATGTCGTGCACCCGGTCAGAGACATCCCCGACCCTGGCACCCGGGAGGCAACAAACCATGCAGGTGTCCTTCTCACGTCCACAAAATCTCCTGTCTGCTCCCCTGACTATAGAGTCTCCAATGACAACAGCTCTCCTCTTCTCCATCCCACCCTTCTGCACCACAGGGTCAGACTCAGTGCCGGAGGCCCTGCCGCTGTGGCTCACACCTGGTCGGTCGTCCCCGCCAACAGTATCCAGGACGGTAAACTTATTATTCAGGGGAATGGCTACAGGCGTGCTCTGCACTACCTGTCTGCTCACCTTCGCTTTCCCCTCTCTGACTGTCACCCAACGGCCTGCTTCTGACAGCCTAGGTGTGACTACCTCCCTGTAGCTCTCATCTATGACTGCCTCATTCTCCCTTACGAGTTGAAGTTCATCCAGCTGCTGCTCCAGATTCCTTACACGGTCTTCCAGATCGCCCAGTCATATGCACTTCTGGCAGATGTGACTCTGCGGGAGAGAGGAGTTCCCCAAAGACTGCCACATCTCACATGAGAGGCACATCACCATCTCAGGAGACATTGTAAAGACTAACTGGGAACAAGCTTGTCCTCCGCCTCTTCTCGTCAAAGCCTCAAAACTCTACTCCTTCACTGGCTCGCTCGCTCACTCACTCACTCACTCGAGCTACCCCTCTATTTATTTGTTTGAGCTGTTCAAACTGCTTTGACCTCGACTGCCCAATCAGCTGCTTTCTGCTCTGTCTGAGCTATTCAAATCTTGATTGTCTAATCAACTGCTTTCAAATCTTGATTGACTTGATTGCACAGAGTGGTATTGTCTCTGCATTTCTCTTGCCCGGAAGGTTGTGAGGCTTGTTCATTGGAGTTTTGAAAAAAGGAGTTAGATTCATTTTTTGAAAGATCAAATAGTTGGAGACTATGAAGAATTGTCACAGAAAAGGCAGATCACTTATAATCCCATTGAATGGCAGAGCAGGCTTGAAAATCTAGGTGGCTACTCCCGCTCCTACTTTTTGTGTTTTCGGTAAATTCACTAATGTAGGAAGGCTCTTAAAATGCAATTCTGGAACAAAATACTCAAATCTATCCAAGGCCAAATTAATCAAGACCAGAAAATATTTCTGATGGATTGACTGTGTGCAACTTTATGTACAAGATTAATTGTTGAAGGAACCTTAACATGCTTGAATCAGCCAATTCCAGCCATGCAATTTACTAAATATAATGTAATTTGAGCCAAAATTAAAATACTACAGTACTCTGTCCTGCTTCCTTCCAGTCACTGAGATTCCTCACTTCCCTACCAGCATGGTAACTGTTGATTGAGGTGGACAGTTGATTAATGTCTTAGTAAACAGAACAGTGCCTCGTGAAATGTGAAATTCACTTATATTGCAGTTATTGAATTAAATTTTATTAAGACTCAGTGTTAAAGCCTGAAACTTGACCAGGTGGAATTGTGAAATTCCACTTGCATCTTAGTAAAGAACAAAACTCGGGGGAAATGCTTTTTCAGTTCCATTACTGTAGTGGATTTCACTACAAAAACAGATACGAGGTTACTAGTAGTTACATGGAATATATGTGCATCTTGGAAAGACATTAATTCTCATTTCAGAAGATTATTTCAGGATTCAGTCAAAGAAAATAATAATGAATCCTCAGTAAAATTTCAGATGTGCTTAGAGTGCCATTGGGGTTTGGGTTAGAACTCGATGCTGAGTGACAGTGAGTGGGCGTTCAGATAGATGTCGACAAACATTACTGAAACTTAGCCATATCTCAGAAACCCCATCATAAATGAGAAATCTCACTTATATCCTACTGAGTCTTGCTGTTAATTAAAATCTAGGTGAAGCTTCAGTTCATCATTTTGTGGTTTAGTTAGATCAATGTTCTATTTCAGTGAGATTTCAGTAAAGTCACAATGTAGGAATACAGTAACAAGTTAACTGAAAACAATACAATAAAAGCTATACCTCTGATAAATCAAGTAGTACAAGATGAGATTGCAAACACTAGCTTCACTCATTTCAATAGAGCTCAGTGAGATCTCAGTTAATCTGATTAATTCCCTGCACAATTGAGTAAGATCTCCGATACTGCATTGGTGAATAGCTATGTTAAGGTGCTAATTCAGTCCTAATACAATGAATTGTAATGTGATGATAGATGCATTAAACAAAACTCAATAAATCACAACTAGATTAATAAAACCCCAGCTGCAAATTATTCATCAATTGGTAGGTCTACATTGGTCAATGGTTGACCACGGATGATGTGTCCCAGCAGTCTACACAAGCCAGGGCAGTACGATATAGAGAGCAATCTGTTGCCCATGCAGCAGATTCCGCCTCCCCCCTCCACGCAGCTGATGAATCCAAAGGAATGGCAGAGACCGATACAGTCAGGCACCAGCAGTGTTGCAGGAGTTGCCACTCAATGTTGGACTCAATTTAGGACTTAGGGACTCCAGTTCTGGATTTTTCCCTCAGGACTCACTCCCAAAGCTTTCCCCTATGAGTGGGCATAGCCACAAGGCAGTGAAGCGTTGACATCAGAGTTTCCCTTCTCCTGGATGAGCTGCCAATCATGGCTGATGAGACCCATCTGCCCAAAGCAACTGGCTTTAAGTCTTTTCCCCACTTTCCTGTCGGTAGAAACAGATCTGCTGGGCTTAGTAGCTAAGCCACACATGAAGACCAGGAGCTGGGCTTGGTTATCAGAGGCTATTTGAGGTGCATGCCATTGGGAGGTTATCCCCATGAACCACAATGCTCCCCCCTTCAGCTATGACAACCTTAAGGAACCACAAATCATTAGTCTGCCACATAATGGCATTTTTGTATCAATGTTACAGTGAAAATTTCCTATTCACAAACTGTGGTATAATTCAACAGTATGCACTGAAAATTCAATTCAACTACTGCCTCAAAACCCTAACTGAAGTACAATTCTGCTTTTTTTTTTCAGCTTTGCCTCACTTTTGTCAGTTCTGAATTGCAGTTTTGGAAATGGAGTTTTAAAAATTGTCTAGGATAGGAACAGATATTTTTCATATGTTCCCTTTATACAAATTGAATGTAATCCCGTCGGTAATTAACACGAGAAATTCCACAAGCTCATGAGGTCACATTTCAATTGCAAAAAAGAGTTCTGAAGATGTTCACAAATACTTTTAAGGGAAAAAAAATCAGATAACACAATATTGTTTGAAAAGTTTGTTATACTTAATCTCCTACCGAATACATTTTGTTGCCTCCGGTCTAGATTTTAAATCTTGATCCTTTACAGCTACTCCGAAATGTATTGGGAAAAGACCTCCCAGTATAATGTCTCCCTTTTTTTGTGCCCTTTGGTTTGGCCCATATCCTGAGACACTGTAAGACTGAAGAAGGGTAAATCCCAAGAATAAGAGTTGACAGTAATAATGCGCCATTGTGCAGTCCTCTCTCTTCATCAAATTTGACAGCTCCAGTCCTGCCAATATTTCTTTAGAGAAGATTCAATGAGGGTTTTTGCTTATCTTTGTAATAGGGGATGACTCTGCTGTAGAATTTTTGAAAGATGAAAACTGATTTCTCCTTGATGTCTTCCATCTTGTGAAAAGTTGATCATATATTCCTAGAATGAGTGAATAAGTTCTTCAACTTTGTTCCATTTTGTCAGATTCCTTTAGGAAAGAAAAGACAAAAGTCGGGTAACTAAACACTTGCACTTTAGAATTGCCATGGATAAAGTTTCTCTTGCTTTCTATCCTTATATCTTTCCATGAAGCCCATTCTCATTCCCTTGGCTTGTGATTATGGAAAAGATGCAGCAAAAGATAACTATGAATGTATAATGTTTCTCCGTCTGGTAGAAGCAAGACAGGTCATAGAAAAACACAGTGCTTGCAAGTAAAAGTACAACTAAAGGCATTCTTCAGGAACCCACAGTGTAAAATTTTGTTTAAAATCCTGAATTCTTCACTTACCTGTCTTACAAGCTATGACTTCAATTTTTTCTTACCTCTGCTTGATATTTGGTATCATCCCCATCAGTGACCTGTACTTTGTTAGTACTGACAGCTCCCCATAGTTCACACTGAAACCTAAGAACCATGTTAGTTCCAGCTCTAAGGACTGAAGGAACTGTAGATAGTTCAGGTCAAAGCCTTACATCGGAAATGAAGTGTACAATTCCTCCATCTTGCGCCCATCACAGATGCTGCTCGAATGGCTAAGTTCCTTCAACAGATTGTTGCTTTAGTTTTAGCTCTGCTGTATGCCAATTGTGTCTCCACTGAAAAGTCAGCTGGTTTGGGGCGTAAAACAATTTACACGCAAATACGTTTTTGGAAATACCTGCTTTAAAAATAGAAGTTAGAGATGCCTGTTTAGAGGGAGGAACCTGACAGAAAAGCAATTATTTGCATATTTTTCATAACTAGTTAATACAGTTGTTTTTGTTATTCCAATGCAACATTCACATTGTCAGGCATAAGAGTGAACTTTCAAATATTACTATGGTGCATGAAATCCCCGGAAACATGTTTCACTTATAAGGAAATTCATCATATCGTGAGAGTTGAGTAACCTGTGGATTATTACTCAAGGTATTGGAGTAGTTTGGAACAAGCAAAGTTGTGTGTGTGACAGAAGAGACTAAACATGATCCGTGACAAATAAATCTGCAGCTGAGATACAGAGAAGTAAAAAGTTCCAGTCATTTTGTGTGATATATCACTACCTTTTGACAGATTCTTGTGCATTAAATATCCTGCGACGTAACAACATATAGAACAGTAACAGAAAAACATATTGTACAGGAGTGAAAAAAGCTCATTAGTGCTCATTCTGGTTCAACCTCAACCACTACAACTTAACTGTGCATAAAAAAAAATCATTCTCAATGAAGCAATGTTTAACTAATTTGCCTTCCCATTTGTTCAAACATCTTTCAAAATGTACCCTAAAATAATGATTACCAGTGAGGTGCTTACATTTCCACCACAATCTGCTAGCCTGAGGGCCTTTCACTTTCTCCTGCAGCAGATATCCGATCAGTCCACTTCTCTCATTTTCCTTCAATTTCCCTTTTCATTCCACTCACTTCCCAGAAGTCAAAGGTTTGGTTATGGGAGCTCACAGGAATGCAGGCTATCTGTGTCTTTTTGCATATATGTGGAACAGTCCCTAGGACTGTTTTTATCCCCAGTATATTGATGCCGCTTCTGACCCTCATGCACCTCCACTGCCAACCTCCATCCTTCTCTCACTTTTCCATGGTCCAGCTTCCATTCTCTTTTCATTTTGTTCCTCTCCTTTTTTCTCTATTTCTAACTCTGGAGATGAATGACTGATTTTAATATCCATTGCAAACCTATAGACCCCCCCCCCACCTTCCTTTGCAGGCTCCAGGCCTGTTACCCCATGTCTCTGGCTCTGTTCTGATGACATAACTTTCCTTTACCACTGTTTTTGAGGGGTCTTCATTTTCTCTTTACCCTGGGTTCCGTTGTTGACAGGTCTTTCAATTTCAGCTGTTCCATTTGTAGCATTTTTGCTCTTATTCTATCTCTTTCAACTCAGAATAAGCATTTCTTTTATATTCAACTTCCACCTCACCAACCTTCACAGTCAGCAGACTATCCTCCATAGTTTCTGTCATATTGATGTGATGTTACCACTGAAGATATCTGTCCCTCCATTCTCCCTTCAGAATCATTCCCTTTCTGTCCCCCAAGTTACTCTTCAACTCCACCCATCACAACAACTTTCCATGGAATAGCACAAGATGCAGCATCTACCCTTTCAGCTTCTGCAGTCTAGTGATCTGAAAACACCTTCCAGGTGAAGCAGTAAGTTACTCGGACTTTTTCCAATCCATTCACAATGTGGTCTCTGCACTGGAGAAACCAAAGGCAAATTGCGTGATCAGTTTGCTCGGCTTCTGCCTTCCTTTCACAAAGGCTGACCATGAGCTTAGAATCACTGATCACTTTGGCTCTCCATCCTATTTCCTTTCTGACCTCACTGTCTTTGCCTTCTTGCATGTTTCACTGAAGCCCAAGGTAAGTTTAAGGAAGAGCATGTCATTTTCCAATTAAGCACATTACAACTCTCCAGTTCGAAGGTCCAAAGGTTCAACAGTTCAACGTTGATGTAATGATTTCAGAAAATCAACCTTTCTAGTTTTGTGTCAGAACTGGGCAGTTCTACCGAAAGGCCAGCAACGTGTAACTCAGTTACTCTTTTGTCACTGATGCTACCTGTCCTGACGCTATCTCTCTCCAACTGTACCTCCTCTACACAAATAATTGACAATTAGCAAGCCTTAATCTCCTTCATCAACTCAACTGTCACCCAGCCCACTTGGTCTCTCCTTACTCCCACTCTCCCTCTGTACTCTATTTACAACATTTGATTTCTTGTTTGGCCTTCACTTTGAAACGTTAGCTGCATCTGCTCTGACAACAATAATGCCTGCCTTATTGAGTATATTTTACATGTTCTGTTTTTATTTCAGATTTTCAGCTTCTGTAGGCTTTTGCTTTTTGAGTGTTATTATATTCAGCTGGAGGCTTCCTACTTGTCTTCGCTTCAATTCTCAAAAAAAGCACAAACCTAGTATTACAAAGCTTCGCTTGACATTGTAATTTCCATTGCATATTTGGTCATGTTTTAAATTTTACCTCAGATGCCCTCATATTATACGAGGGACGTGTTGCTTCAAAATTGTTCTTGTTTACGTCTACTCCCATTTTTCTCCTCAATTTCACTAGATAAAGGAATAATTTATAGAAGCATTGGTTACTGTCACTGACTAGAAATATAGAAGCATTGGTTACTGTCACTGACTAGAAATATAGAAGCAAACCAATGAAGGTAACGAGTGGTGATTTTCATCCTCACTGGAAGACGGAGCAAGCAGGTCATTAGCTTGTCAATATCAAGCAAATGCACTCTATGATAAAGGGGTAATCTGCTTCACCAATTGATTGTACACATAACGATGGTGAAGATATCATTCAAAAGGAGGTGGAATAAATGACCTGTTTTATAGTGAAGTAGCCAAACACAGGTTATTTTTCAGGGTCTTCCCTGAGCTGCTATACTATTTTATTCAAGCATCTAACCTGTTATGAGTATTATACTCCATCCCAGGTCTTGCAATCTGGCTGCTAGTGTTAGGCCAGCCTGAATCTATCAGGCAGTATTGTATTGGTGGGTTTGATCAAAGAGGCTTCTGTGACCAGCTCTGAAATGAATACATTCTTCTGTAGCCAACGCAGGCAATTGGTGATAAAAGTAAAACAGCTGCCACCATTCTGGGACTAATGTGGCATTGCACCCTCCGTCCAAGTTCAAAGGGGAGAAAAATTAGGTGGGGTGAGTTACAATTGTGGTGACAGGAAATTGGAATCAGCTTCCTCTAAAATGCTTGGTTCCCTGGTGGCCCTGATGGCCCTGCCTCCACAAACAAAACTCCTCTTGCTTTTCCCTCTCCCCACACTTGTGCCCATGCTAGCTTTTGCATTCATGATGAGATAGTGAGCTATCCTGATTGATGGCTAACTGGTTACCTGAACATCACTAAGCCAGAACATCCTCCACTATAAAATTATAATTTTGATTTAAACATTCATCAATAGAATAAAGTTTAAATAAACATCATTTACCTCAAATTCCCTTTGGTCAGTAAAGTTGGCAGAGCATGATGCACAGAACAAGATTTTATATCAAAGAAATGCCACTAAATAAACTGATGAGTGTGAAAATCGTACAAATTGGTTCTCAATGAATACAGGTAATGAATTTAAATTATCCATACAACAGTAAGAGTTAAAAAGAATTATAACCAGAAAAAATACTAACGTTTAAATTCCACTTCCAGGTTGTGGTTACCAATAACTCTACTACCGTGAATACAGTTGCAGTTTTTGTAACTCCTTCCCATGTTATGTTAAATATAACCAAATGCAGGATTGCGAAAAAAGAAGTACTGTCATTTCTAAAAGCCAGGAGGAACTACTGTCGAGAGTAACATTGGAACCACTGGTCTGCAGCAGCCTCAGTAACAGATGGTAACTATAGCACCGGCAGAGGTCAACTACGGTAGGTGCAACAGCCTCTAAGCAACCTTATTGAAATTAGTAATTCATTGCAGCCTGGGGAGAGAACACCAAGCTGTACTATTAGACAGGAGTAATACACAGCTTGAAAGGATGGCCTGAGGCACTGTACCGTTTCCATTGTTACTTGAATTTAAATCATTCATACATTCCTTGGAAGCTTATGCACTCAGGCTCCGTTAAATTTATGCTCTTGAGAACTTAGATTTGCAAATCGTTTTTTTTTCAAAATAAAATCAATGCATTTGGTCTGTATTATGCAAATTGTCCTTGACTATAAGTTAAGAAGGGTGATTTTAGGGATCTAAAAATTTGCAAATAGTGGAAGTCCAACAGGAAATGTTGAAATGCTCTGCAGGTAAGACAACTTCGGTACAGAAAGGGTTATCATTTTGGGTTATGACCTTTCAACAGTTCAAGACCATTGACTGTTTCATAGATGCTGCTTTTAGATATGTCTGATGTTGCCTTCTTCTACAGCTGGCAGTGGGTGAAGGTAATGCCTCTGATATGATAGTTGTAGAATGAAGGATTTCACAATCTATGTCTATGTGCTTGAAGACAATGATGCTGCAGGTGGTTGTGCCTCCTACAGCAGCTGACTTTGAACTGTTTTGAATGTATCCCAGTCTGCAGGGGAGTGAATGCTACATCCTCTGGTTCAGGAGCCTACTTTGTACAAGACCATGACGGGTTTTCCTTATAATTTTACATATCATCCCACCTAAGTTTCCTTTTGCTAATTCCACTGAGCCGTTCTTGAAGATTCAAACATTCTCTTTCACCAAGAGTATATTCAATGGTCTTGCACTTCCCCCAAATAGTGTTCAAAATACCAGAATACTGATACATCAGCTGAGAGAAGACAGTAGAGATTTTGTTGCTCCTATTTGACCCGCTGATAGAAGCCTTCTGGGTTTTGGAAGCACTGTTGAGACTCTCTCTGTCCTGACTG
This sequence comes from Mobula hypostoma, assembly GCF_963921235.1. Classification (NCBI taxonomy): domain Eukaryota; kingdom Metazoa; phylum Chordata; class Chondrichthyes; order Myliobatiformes; family Myliobatidae; genus Mobula; species Mobula hypostoma. The sequence continues at coordinate 41,394,163 of NC_086102.1, forward strand.
CATAGCACATCCAGCACCACTGCTTGGTCTGCCTTTAAGATAAACCACATCAAAATTTACTGATGAAAGGGCATTAGCTAAAAATTTTGGTTCTGCAAGCATGATCCTGCCTATCTACGACTGAGCAGTTTTTGGGATAGCTGTCCAATTTTGGCCATCCACAGATATTAAGAAGAACTTTGAATGTCAACCGGTATGATGTTCCTTTGATGTAACTGGTATCTAGGCCGATGCTCAGAGCTCAGACTAGATTATCAACTATTTTTTGAAGCAATTTTACCCAACTGAGTAGTTTGCTAAGTATTTTAAGACCATAAGACATAAGACAAAGGAGCAGAAGTCAGCCATTTGGCCCATCGAGTCTGCTCCGCCATTTTATCATGAGCTGATCCATTCTCTCATTTAGTCCCACTCCCCCGCCTTCTCACCATAACCTTTGATGCCCTGGCTACTCAGATACCTATCAATCTCTGCCTTAAATACACCCAGTGATTTGGCCTCCACTGCCGCCCGTGGCAACAAATTCCATAGATTCACCACTCTCTGGCTAAAAAAATTTCTTCATATTTCTGTTCTGAATGGTCGCCCTTCAATCCTTAAGTCATGCCCTGTCGTACTAGACTCCCCCATCATGGGAAACAACTTTGCCACATCCACTCTGTCCATGCCTTTTAATATTCGAAATGTTTCTATGAGGTCTCCCCTCATTCTTCAAAACTCCAAGGAATACAGTCCAAGAGTGGACAAATGTTCCTCATATGTTAACCCTCTCATTCCCGGAATCATTCTAGTGAATCTTCTCTGTACCCTCTCCAATGTCAGCACATCCTTTCTTAAATAAGGAGACCAAAAATATTTTGAAAGATAGTTGGTCTCATTTCTGTTAGTCAAGGAAAAAAATAGCATGAAATTAGTTGTTCTAAGGGATATGAGCAAATCATTCGTTTTGCGGTCATCACAATGGATACTAACTTTTTATGCCCATGGTCGTAGTTGGGCTGGTCTGGGTCTCTGACCATTAATAACTATTAAATCAGTGTATGTGCTAGAGCCAGTGTGGCTCGAGTTTGCAAATTTAATGCATGCTTCTATAGCTATGGACCTCTAAACCATATTGGAGTGATTGGTGCTCACCTGCAATAATCGAGTTGTTACCTGGAGGTAGTTCGCACCATCAAGTCCATACTAGCTCTCTGTTGAGCAACCTATTCAGTTCCATTCCCCTTGCTCTTTTCCTGAATACTGAGGACTATTTTCCCTGTTGCATAGACTCATGGACTGACTAGACAAGATTTATTTAAGTAATCTCTCATCCTGTAGTTTGCTCACTGGTTGAGGTGGGAATGGTAGTGACTACGTAGCGATGGTATGTATTTACTTCCTCAGGATATCAGTTCCTCTGCTTGTTTGCTCTGCAGCTAACTAATATCTGCCATAGTGCCATCGTGCCAGGCTCCTTCAGAAGCAGCTGAGATCCACCGATCTGTAGCTGGCTCCTTACAGGCTTGAACCTGAGCGGAGTCAGCTATGGTACTTGAATGGGAATCCAGTCCCTTTCTACTAGCTTTTAGAATCTGCAAGGGGAAAAGCTAACTGGAAATCACCGGGTCTTTGAAGAATAAATTTAAGGCAGAATCAGAATCATTTCACTATCCCTGACATGTCATGAAATACTGTATGTGGTTTTACAGCAGCAGTACAGTGGCTACTTTCTTAGATACCTCCTGTACTTAATAAAGTCACCACGGTGTGTACATTCATGGTCTTCTGCTGCTGTAGACATCCACTTCAAGGCTTGATGTGTTATATACTTAGAGATGCTCTTCTGTACACCAGTGTTGTAATGTGTTGCCTTCCTGTCAGTTTGAACCATCCTGTCTACTCTCCTCTGACCTCTCTCATTCACAAAGCATTTTTATCCACTGAACTTTTTCTTTTGTTTTTCACATCATTCTCTGTAAATTCTAGACACTGTGGTGCATGAAAGTCCTAGGAGTTTCTGAGATACTCAAACCACACAGTCTGGCATCAACAATTATTCCACAATCAAAGTCACTTAGATCACATTTCTTCCCCATTCTGATGTTGGGTCTGAACAACAAGTGATCCTCTTGACCACGTCTGCATACTTTTATACAATGAGTTGCTGCCACATGTTTGGATAGGTATTTGCATTAACAAGCAGCTGTATCTAATAAAGTGGCTACTGAGAGTATGCAGCAATTGTGTTGGTTATTAACTTCATTACCATTATTATATACTGCTGTAAATTACATTGCAAATCAATTTCTGAACCTGCACTGACAGACTCTTCTAGAGAAGGAAGTATACTGAGCAATACCCACAAGATGCTGGAGGAAATCAGCAGGAAAGGCAACATCTATGGAAAAAGTACTGTCAACGTTTTGGGCCGAAACCAAAACGTCAACTGTTTACTCTTTTCCAGAGATGCTGCCTGGCCTGCTGAGTTCCTCCAGCACTTTATGTGGGTTGCTTGGATTTCCAGCATTGACAGATTTTCTCTTGTTAAGAAAGTCTGTATAATAATGTGGTTAACTGGATCAGCAAATTTGCAGATGAAACCAAGATTGGGGTGTAGAGGACGGGGAGGAAGACTATCAAAGCTTGCAGCGGGATCTGGAACTGCTGGAAAAATGTGCTGGTAAATGGCAGATGGAATTTAATGCCTTAAGTGTGAGGTTTTGCACTTCGGCTGGACAAACCAGGGTAGGTCTTACAGTTAACGGTAGGATACTGAGGAGTGTGGTGGAACAAAGAGATCGGGAATACAGGTCCAAAATTCATTGTGGTGAATCTATGGAATTTGTTGCCAGGGGCGGCAGTGGAGGCCAAGTCATTGGGTGTATTTAAGGCAGAGATTGATAGGTATCTGAGTAGCCACGGCATCAAAGGTTATGGTGAGAAGGCGGGAGAGTGGGACTAAATGGGAGAATGCATCAGCTCATGATAAAATGGCGGAGCAGACTCGATGGGCCAAATGGCTGACTTCTGCTCCTTTGTCTTATGGTCTTATGGTCTTATGGAAAGAGGTGTCACAGGTAGATAGGGCTGTAAGGACAACTTTTGGCACATTGGCTTTCATAAATCAAAGTACTGAGTACAGAAGAGGGCATGTTATGTTGAAGTTGTATAAGACACTGGTGAGACCTAATTTGGAGCATAGTGTGCAGTTTTGGTCACCTACCCACAGGAAAGACGTAAATAGGTTTGAAAGAATATAGAGAAAATTTACAAGGATATTGCCGGATCTGGAGGACCGGAGTTACACGAAAGATTGAATAGGCTAGCACTTTATTCCTTGGAATGTAGAAGATTGAGGGGCGATTGACAGAGGAATACAAAATTATGAGGGGTATAGATAGGGTAAATGCAAGCACACTTTTTTCATTGAAGTAGGATGGGACTACAACTAGAGGTCATTGGTTAAGGGTGAAAGGAGAAAAGTTTAAGGGGAACATGAAGGAAAACATCTTCACTTAGAGGTTCATGAGAGTGTGGAATGAGCTGCCAGCTCAAGTGGTGCGTGCGAGCTCAACTTCAATGTGGAAGGGAGGTTTGGATAGGTACATGGATAGTAGGATATGGAGGGCTAGGGTCCTGGTGCATGTCGATGGAAGTAGACAGTTTATTTTTACTTTCACTGGCTCTATCTTGAGGTGAATGAAAAAATAATATTTCTTCATATTGGTACCATTTAATTCTTTTGAGACTGCTGGTTAGACAGTCAGAAGTCCACATTTGGTACTTGATCCCAAAACAGGCTTTAGGCCTTATTGCAAGGGATCTTGTTGCCAGGTGATCATATCAAAAACATTTGTCTTCACAATATGGCCAAATAACAGGGTGTGACAAAGAATAAACTGTTTCCTCAGTGTTCCATAAAGAAAAATTTGTGTAATACAAGATATGCTTTTCAGGGCAGGACAGTGTGTTGCTGAATAATGAAGTTCTTTGATTCTTGGGATGAGAAGGTTGGCTTATGAGGAAAGAATGAGCAGCTTTCAACTTTTCACAGTGAAATTTTATTTTTGTAAACAAAAAGTGATGTTATCAAATTATTAAGATTCTGAAGTTGGATTTGGAGGAGGGTGGGGTGGCAGAGGTGGGGGTGGAGGGGGTTAGGGAGATATGGCTGGTTCCTGTGCAGTTGGTCTGTGGATGTTTCCCTCTGTAAGGGGGCTGAAAATTACGGAGATAGTAAGTTTATGGTAACAAGTCAGCCACTTAAATGAGAAGATGTAAATCTTTGTCATTCTCTTCCAGCAAGGACTTGGATGCCATAAGTACTTTCTGAGATGGACAGTTTTTTTTTGTGCCGGTGAGATTTGTAGATCGTGGGACTGTAGTAAAGGCCAAATACCACCCACCTCATGCAGCTCAAGATATTGGCAGCCCTGTTGATCTCCATGGGGACTTTCTCTCTCCCCAGCCACCTTTTTACTCTTCATATAGCTATAGAACCTCTTGGGATTTTCCTTAAGCATCTCATACCTTCACTTTACTCTCTTGTTTTCCTTCCTAAGTGTATTCTTAATCTTTTCATAGTCATAAAGGGATTCACTTAAACCCAAAATATGCATCCTTCTCTTTTCTTGACTAGAGCCCCGATGTCTCTCATCAGCTAAGAATCCCTAAACTTGTCAGGTTTAGACAATAGACAATAGGTGCTGGAGTAGGCCATTCGGCCCTTCGAGCCAGCACCACCATTCACTGTGATCATGGCTGATCATCCACAATCAGTATCCAGTTCCTGCCTTATCCCCATAACCTTTGATTCCGCTATCTTTAAGAGCTCTATCCATCTCTTTCTTGAAAGCATCCAGAGACTTGGCCTCCGCTGCCTTCTGGGGCAGAGCATTCCACATATCCACCACTCTCTGGATGAAAAAGTTTTTCCTCAACTCCATTCTAAATGGCCCACCCCTTATTCTTAAACTGTGGCCTCTGGTTCTAGACTCACCCATCACCGGGAACATGCTTCCTGCCTCCAGCGTGTCCAATCCCTTAATAATCTTATATGTTTCAATAAGATCCCCTCTCAGCCTTCTAAATTCCAGAGTATACAAGCCCAGTCGCTCCAATCTTTCAACATATGACAGTCCCACCATCCCAGGAATTAACCTTCTGAACCTACTCTGCACTCCCTCAATAGCAAGAATGTCCCTCCTCAAATTTGGAGACCAAAACTGCACACAATACTCCAGATGTGGTCTCACCAGGGCCCTGTACAGCTGCAGAAGGACCTCTTTGCTCCTGTACTCAATTCCCCTTGTTATGAAGGCCAGCATGCCATTAACTTTCTTCACTGCCTGCTGTACTTGCATGCTTGTTTTCAGTGACTGATGTACAAGAACACCTAGATCTCGTTGTACTTGCCCTTTTCCTAACTTGACTCCATTTAGATAATAATCTGCCTTCCTGTTCTTACCACCAAAGTGGATAATCTCACAAAGTGGATCCACATTAAACTGCATCTGCCATGCATCTGCCCACTCATCTAGCCTGTCCAAGTCACCCTGCATTCTCATAACATCCTCCTCACATTTCACACTGCCACCCAGCTTTGTGTCATCAGCAAATTTGCTAATGTTAGTTTTAATTCCCTCATCTAAATCATTAATATATATTGTAAACAGCTGCGGTTCCAGCACTGAACCCTGTGGTACCCCACTGGTCACAGCCTGCCATTCCGAAAGGGAGTCGTTAATCGCTACTCTTTGTTTTCTGTCAGTCAGCGAATTTTCAATCCATGTCAGTACTCTGCCCCCAATACCATGTGCCCTAATTTTGCCCACTAATCTCCTATGTGGGACTTTATCAAAGGCCTTCTGAAAGTCCAGGTACAATACATCCACTGGCTGTCCCTGGTCCATTTTAATAGTTACATCCTCAAAAAATTCCAGAAGATTAGCCAAGCACAATTTCCCCTTCATAAATCCATGCTGACCGTTAGCCTGTTACTGCTATCCAGATATGTCGTTATTTCATCTTTTATAATTGACTCCAGCATCTTTCGCACCACCAACGTCAGGCTAACGGGTCTATAATTTCCTGTTTTCTCTCTTCATCCCTTCTTGAAGAGAGGGACAACATTAGCCACCCTCCAGTCCACAGGAACTGATCCTGAATCTATAGAACATTGGAAAATGATTACCAATGTGTCCACAATTTCTAAAGCCACCTCCTTAAGTACCCTGGAATGCAGACCATCAGGTCCCGTTTACCCATTCACCATTATGGCAACATACTGCTCCATGTCCCCACTACTTATCTGTTTGCTTGAGTATCAAAAGCAAGCAACTACAAAACAAACTGTTGAGGAAATCTGCCCATCTGTTGTTGCCAGCTTGATAAGTGACCTTTTGGAACTGAGCAAACAGTATTCACTCTCACTGAAGGTAGTAGAGCATCAAAGAGCTTTGTTAAAAAGTATTTGGTTTAGGTATCTAACGTGTTCGTAGCAACACACACAAAGTGCTGGAGGAACTCGGCAGGCCCCTATGGAAAAAAGTACAGTTGGTGTTTCAGGCCAAAACCCTTCGGCAGGACTGGAGAAAAAAGCTGAGGGGCAGATTTAAAAGGTGGGAGGAAGGGAGAGAGAAACACCAGGCGATTGGTGAAATCTGGAGGGGGGGAATGAAGTAAAGAGCTGGGAAGTTGATTGGGGAAAGAAGCAGAAAGCCATGGAAGAAAGAAAAAGGGGGAAGGAGCACCAGACGGAGGAGACGGACAGGCAAGGAGAAGAGGTGAGAGAGGGAAAGGGGATGGGAAATGGAGAAAGTGGGGGGGGGTGGGTTTGGGGGGATCACGACTGAATGTTTGAAAAATCAATGTTCATGCCATCAGGTCAGAGGCTACCCAAAAGGAATATAAGGTGTTGTTCCTCCAACCTAAGTGTGGCGTCGTCATGACAGTGGAAGACTGGCATGTCGCAATGGGAATGGGAAGTGGAATTAAAATCAGTGGCCACTTGGAGATCCCGCTTGTTCTGATGGATGGAGCATAGGTGCTTGGCAAAGCGGTCTCCCAGTCTGTGTTGGGTCTCACTGATGTACAGGAGGCCAAGCCGGGAGCACTGAACACAGTAAATGTCCCCGAACAGACTCATAGGTGAAGTGTCGCCTCATCTGAAAGGGAACTGTTTAGGACCCTGGATGGTAATGAGGGAGAAGGCGTAACACTTGTTCCGCTTGCAAGGTAAGTGCCAGGAGGGAGTGATGAATGGACAAGGGAGTCACTTAAGGAGCAATCAGTGTGAGGAGTGGTGCGCCACACAGTGGGATCCCATTGGAGGTGGCAGAATGTTCGAAGAATTATGTGCTGGACATGGAGGCTGGTGGGGTGGTAGGTGAGGACGAGAGGAACACTATCCCTGATAGGGGTGGAGGGAAGATGGGGTAAGAGCATATGTGCGTGAAATGGAAGAGATGTGGCTGAGGGCAGCGTTGGTGGTGGAGGAAGGGAAGTCCTTTTCTTTGAAGTCCTTTTCTTTCTGCACTGAAAAGCCTCATCCTGAGAGCAGATCAGAATCAGGTTGATTATCACCGGCATGTGACGTGAAATTTGTTAACTTAGCAGCAGCAGTTCAATGCAATACATAATCTAGCAGAGAGAGAAAAAAATAAATAAAATAAAACATAATAATAAATAAACAAGTAAATCAATTACATTTATTGAATAGATTTTATAAAATGTGCAAAAACAGAAATACTGTATATTAAAAAAGTGAGGTAGTGTCCAAAGCTTCAATGTCCATTTAGAAATCGGATGGCAGAGGGGAAGAAGCTGTTCCTGAATTGCTGAGTGTGTGCCTTCAGGCTTCTGTATCTCCTAACTGATGGCAACAGTGAGAAAAGGGCATGCCCTGGGTGCTGGAGGTCTTTAATAAAGGATGCTGCCTTTCTGAGACACCGCTCCCTAAAGATGTCCTGGGTACTCTGTAGGCTAGTGCCCAAGATGAAGCTGACTAGATTTACAACCTTCTGCAGCTTCTTTTGGTCCTGTGCAGTAGCCTCTCCATACCAGACAGTGATGCAGCCTGTCAGAATGCTCTCCACAGTATAACTGTAGAAGTTTTTGAGTGTATTTGTTGACATGCCAAATCTCTTTAAACTCCTAATAAAGTATAGCCGTTGACTTGCCTTCCTTATGACTACATCAGTATGTTGGGACCAGGTTAGGTCCTCAGAGATCTTGACACCCAGGAACTTGAAGCTGCTCACTCTCTCCACTTCTGATCCCTCTATGAGGATTGGTATGTGTTCCTTCATCTTACCCTTCCTGAAGTCCACAATCAGCTCTTTTGTCTTACTGACATTGAGTGCCAGGTTGTTGCTGTGGCACCACTCCACTAGTTGGATATTTCACTCCTGTACGCCCCCTCGTCACCACCTGAGATTCTACCAACAATGGTTGGCAATGGCAGATGCGGCGGAGACGGAGGAATTGAGAGAAGGGGATGTAGTAGTAGGGTGGGACGAGGTGTAGTCTAGGTAGCTCTGAGAGTCTGTGAGTTTGTAACAGACATCGGTGGATAAGCTGTCTTCGGAGACAGAGACAGTGAGATCGAGAAAGGGGAGGGAGGTGTTGGAAATGGACCAGGTGAATTCGAGGGCAGGGTGGAAATTGGAGGCAAAGTGGTTGAAGTTGACGAGTTCAGCACGGGTGCAGGAAGCAGCACCAGTGCAATCATCGATGTAGCATAGGAAAAATGAGGGAGTGTCACCAGTGTAGGTTTGGAACATAGACTGTTCCATATAGCTGACAAAAAGGCAGGCATTTCTGGGACCCATGCAAATGCCCATGGCTGCCCCTTTCGTTTGAAGGAAGTGGGAGGAGTCAAAGGAGAAATTATTTAGAGTGAGGACAAGCTCTGCTAGGCGGAGGAGAGTGGTGGTGGAGGGGAACTGGTTGGGTCTGAAGTCCCGAAAAAAACAGAGAGCTTTGAGGCCTTCCTGGTGGGGTATAGAGACTGGACATCCATAGTAAAAATGTGATGATGGTGGCCTGGGAACCTGAAATCTTTGAAAGGATCAAGAGCGTGTGAGGTGTCACGGATGTAGGTAGGAAGGGACTGAGCTAGAGGGGATAAAACAGAATCGAGGTATGCTAATATGAGTTCAGTGAGGCAGGAAAAGCTGAACAAATGGGTCTACCTGGACAAATGGGTTTGTGGATTTTGGGTAGGAGGTAGAAATGGGAGGTGTGGGTTGTGGGAACTATGAGGTTAGAGGCAGTGGATGGGAGATTCCCCAGAGTTAATAAGGTCAGTGATGATGTGGGAGACAATGGCCTAGTGCTCCTTAGTGGGTTTCTATTCAAGGGTTAAGTAAGAGGAGGTGTCTGAGAGTTGGTGCTGGGCCTCAGCAAGGTAGAGGTCAGTACGCCAGACTACTACAGCACCACGCTTGTCTGCCGGTTTGATGGTGAGGTTAAGATTAGTGCAGTAGGAATGGAGCGCAGAGCGTTCAGGGGTGTTGTGGATAGTGTGGAGGGCTGTCAGAGGTTACAGCAGGACATTGATAGGATGCAAAACTGGGCTGAGAAGTGGCAGATGGAGTTCAACCCAGATAAGTGTGAGGTGGTTCATTTTGGTAGGTCAAATATGATGGCAGAATATAGTATTAGTGGTAAGACTCTTGGCAGTGTGGAGGATCAGAGGGATCTTGGGATTCGAGTCCATAGGACACTCAAAGCTGCTACGCAGGTTGACTGTGTGGTTAGAAAACATACGGTGCATTGGCCTTCATCAATCGTGGGACTGAGTTTAGGCGCCGAGAGGTAATGTTGCAGCTATATAGCATCCTGGTCAGTCCCCACTTGGAGTACTGTGTTCAATTCTGGTCACCTTGCTACAGGAAGGATATGGAAACCATAGAAAGGGTGCGGAGGAGATTTACAAGGATGTTGCCTGGATTGGGGAGCATGCCTTATGAGAATAGGTTGAGTGAACTTGGCCTTTTCTCCTTGGAGCGAAGGAGACTGATAGAGGTGTATAAGATGATGAGAGGCATTGATCGTGTGGATAGTCAGAGGCTTTTTCCCAGGGCTGAAATGCCTAACACGAGAGGCCACAGCAGTGGTGAGTGCATGGAATAGGCTGCTGGCAATGGTGGTGGAGGCAGATATGATAGGGTCTTTTAAGAGATTCCTGGACAAGTACATGGAGCTCAGAAAAATAGAGGGCTATGGGTAATCCTAGGTAATTTTTAAGATAAGGACATGTTCGGCACAGCATTGGTGGGCTGAAGGGCCTGTATTGTGATGTAGGTTTTCTATGAGTGAGGTTGGAATGGGGGGAGGAGACTAAAAATTCTAGAGGGTTAGTGTCCCATCAGCAGTTTGGAAATCCTTTTAGAAATCTTTTGTAATTTAGAAATCTTTTATAAGATAGTAAATCTCTATGAGTTTTAAGTGTGTTTTAAGAACTTTGTCTGGATTTAAATGTGTGTCACAAAAACAGTAATTAAACTACTTTGTTAGTTGAAGTATCTCCTCCTTAATGGTGGGGGGGGCTACCAGTCAAATATTGGGTATTGGCAGCTAACCTCACCATGGAAGATAGACAGTGAAGTGAAGTAGTCTTTGAAGGGTAGGTAGCTGCAGTTAAACCTCACTTTAGTGAGGGTATCTGTAGCTATCTATATCGGATAGGGTTTAAGATCTTTGCTTTGAGTTTAGAACTTCACGTTCAGCAAACTTGCATTCTACAAGTATGTGAAGAGCAAGAGGATAAGACATGAGAGAATAGGACCAATCAAGTGTGACAGTGGAAAAGTGTGTATGGAACTGGAGGAGATAGCAGAGATACTTAATGAATACTTTGTTTCAGTATTCACTACAGAAAAGGACCTTGGAGATTGTAGGGATGACTTACAGCACATGGAAAAGCTTGAGCATATAGATATTAAGAAAGAGGATGTGCTGGAACTCTTGGAAAGCATCAGGATGTATAAGTCTCTGAAACCAGATGAGATGTACCCCAGGCTACTGTGGGAGACGAGTGAGGAGATTGCTGAGCCTCTGGCAATGATCTTTGTATCATCAATGGGGATGGGGGAGGTTTTGGAAGATTGGAGGGTTGCAGATGTTGTTCCCTTATTCAAGAAAGGGAGTAGAGATAGCCCAGGAAATTATAGACCAGTGAGTATTACTGCAGTGGTTGGTAAGTTGATGGAAAAGATCCTAAGAGGCAGGATTTATGAACATTTGGAGAGGCATAATATGATTAGGAATAGTCAGCATGACTTTGTCAAAGGCAGGTCATGCCTTACGAGCCTGATTCGGTTTTTTGAGGATGTAACTAAACACGTTGATGAAGGTAGAGCAGTAGATGTAGATGTAGATGTACATGAATTTCAGCAGGACATTTGATAAGCTACACCTTGCAAGGCTTATTGAGAAAGCAAGGAGGCATGAGATCCAAGGGGACCTGCTTTGTGGATCCAAAACTGGCTTGCCCACAGAAGGCAAAGAGTGGCTGTACACGGGTCATATCCTGCATGGAGATCAGTGACCAGTGGTGTGCCTCAGGGATCTGTTCTGGAACGCCTTTTCTTCATGATTTTTATAAATGACCTGTCTGAGGAAGTGGAGGGATGGGTTAGTAAATTTGCTGATGACACAAAGGTTGGGGGTGTTTTGGATAGTGTGGAGGGCTGTCAGAGGCTACAGCAGGGCATCAATAGGATGGAAAACTGGGCTAAGAAGTGGCAGATGGATTTCAACCCAGATAAGTGTGAGGTGGTTCATTTTGGCAGGTCAAATATGATGGCAGAATATAGTATTAATGGTAAGACTCTTGGCAGTGTGGAGGATTAGTGGGATCTTGGGGGTCCGAGTTCATAGGACACTCAAAGCTGCTGCGCAGGTTGACTATGTGGTTAAGAAGGCTGTGTGGGCTTTATCAATGGTGAGATTGAGTCTAAGAGTCAAGAGGTAATGTTACAGCTATATAGGACCCTGGTCAGAACCCAGTGGAGCACGGTGCTCATTTCTGGTTACCTCACTACGGGAAGGATGTGAAAACTATGGAAAGGGTGTAGAGGAGATTTACAAGGATGTTGCCTGGATTGGTGAGCATGCCTTATGAGAATACGTTGAGTGAACTCAGCCTTTTCTCCTTGGAGCGACGGAGGATGAGCAGTGACCTGATAGAGATGTATAAGATGATGAGAGGCATTGATCGTGTGGATGGTCAGAGGCTTTTCCCCAGGGCTGATATGGTTAACACGAGAGGGCAGTATTTTAAAGTGCTTGGAAGGAGATACAGAGGAGATGTCGGGGTACGTTTTTTACGCAGAGAGTGGTAAATGCGTGGAATGGGCTGCCGCGACGGTGGTGGAGGTGGATACGATAAGTTCTTTGAAGATGCTCCTGGACAAGTACATGGAGCTCAGAAAAATAGAGGGCAATGGGTAACCCTAGGTAATTTCTTAGGGAAGGACATGTTTGGCACAGCTTTGTGGGCTAAAGGGCCTGTATTGTGCTGTAGTTTTTCTGTGTTTCTATGTTTTTTTAAACCCAACACCATCATGTCATTAATATATCACATGAGGAAGTTTTATGGTCCCTTAGACAACAGAACTGTTCTGATTAATTTAAAGCCAACGAAATGTTGTGCCTGTAATAAATTATCGTCTGTCACATCCCAAGGAAGGAGTCGCAGCTGTTTGAGATAAATCAGCCAATGCAATTGTGCCCATTACAGTAGAAGTCTGTTGTATTGAAATGTATTTCTACTTATGACCTTGTGTGGCAATGGAACAAAGAATTGCCGGAACTAATGAGTGTTTCCAGCATTTTCTGTTTTCATTTAAGGATTTGCTAGAACTAACTGAGTCAATCTCTTCCCTTCTAAACCATAAATGTGACTCACACATTCCAGCTTGTCAGATTGTTTCAAGTCTAACTGAGAGCAGAAACATGAGATATGATAGGATAAAACTTTATTTTTCCTGAAGGAAGTTATTGTTACTCAGTCAGAAATATGTACTTAAAATACAAAATTTAGTGAGGTACAAAAATAACCAAAAGGTGCATTAAGAAGTAATAGTGCAAAATACAGATGTGAAATGAAACCATGTACTTGTATACTTAAGGAGGAGGAGTTGCAGAGTCTTGCAGCCACAGGGAGAAAGGATCTCCTGTGACATTCAGTGGTGCACCTTGGTGGAATCCATCTGTAACTAAAGGTGCTCCTCTGTTTGTCCAGTATGTCATGGAGGGGGTAAGAGGTCCTTTATTAATCTTTTTATTGATTTAAAAGGAACATAAATACAAACAAGAGGAGAATTATCTCAAATATATATATCAATAACAATACAAACCAAGATTAAGATAGACATTATCAAAATCATACATATTGTTAAGCTAGTATAAAATATATAATAAAAAAACAGCAATTCTCCTCTTATCAGTTCATGAAGAGGAAAGAAAAAACTTTGAATTTTAAATGAAAAAAACAAACCCCACTACACTTTAAAAAAAAGAAACAAAAAAAAAGGGACTGGGCAGTCCATTTTGAGGATACGACCAAATAAAAGAAAGACTTTCTGATCAAATCTAAAACTTCGAAAAAAAGATTGGAACAGTAATAAATCAAATTAAATGAAAATATTGAATAAAAGGTCATCAGAATTGTCCATAATGTTCTGTAGTTTCTGCAGCATCCTCCTCTCAGACACAGCCACCAGGGAATCCAGCTCCACCCCCAGAACAGAACCAGCCTTCGTGACAAGCTTCTTGACCTTCTTGGCGTCAGCTATTCTCACCCTGCTGCCCCAGCCGACTACAGCGTAAAATAAAATGCAGGTCACCACTGAGTCGTAGAACATCTGCACCATAGTACTGCAGACGTTGAATGACCAGAGCCTCCCCAGGAAGTACAGTCAGTTCTGTCCCTTCTTGTACAGAGCCTCTGTATTGTTAGTCCAGTCCAGTTTATTGTCCAGATGAGGACCCAGATGTTTGTAGTCCTGGATGACTTCCACATCCATTCCTTTGGGGGTGCAGTGCTGGGCCCGCGACTGTTCATGATATACATTAACGATCTGGAAGAAGGGACTGAGTGTAGTGTATCTAAGTTTGCTGATGGCACTAAATTAAGTAGAAAAGCAAATTGTGCAGAAAATACAGAGAGTCTGCAGAGAGATATAGATAGGTTAAGTGAGTGGGCAAGGGTCTGGCAGGTGGAGTACAATGTTGGTAAATGTGAGGTCATCCATTTTGGAAGGAAAAATGGAAGATTGGATTATTATTTAACTGGTAAAAAATTGCAGCATACTGCTGTGCAGAAGAACTTGGGAATGCTTGTGCATGAATCACAAAAGGTTGGTTTGCAGGTGCAGCAGACTATCAAGAAGGCAAATGGAACATTGGCCTTCGTTGCTCAAGAGATTGAATTTAAGAGCAGGGAGGTTGTGCTGCAACTGTACAGGGTGCTCGTGAGGCTGCACCTGGAGTACTGGGTGCAGTTCTGGTCTCCTTACTTGAGGAAGGATATAATGGCTTTGGAGGTGGTGCAGAGGAGGTTCACCAGGTTGATTCCAGAGATGAGGGGATTAGACTATGAGGAGAAATTGAGATGCCCTGGACTGTACTCGCTGGAATTCAGAAAGATAAGAGGAGAGCTTATAGAAACATATAAAATTATGAAAAGGGTAGAACGATAGAGGTAGAAAAGTTGTTTTCACTGGTAGGTGAGACTAGAACTAGGGAACATTGCCTTAAGATTTGGGGGAGTAGATTTAGGAAGGAGATGAGGAGGAACTTCTTTTCCCAAAGAGAGGTGAATCTGTGGAATTCTCTGCCCTATGGAGCAGTGGAGGCTACCTCAGTAAATATATTTAAGACAAGGTTAGATAGATTTTTTCATAGTTGGGGAATTAAGGGTTATGGGGAAAAGACAGGTAGGTGGAGAGGAGTCCATGGACAGATCTTATTGAAAGGCAGAGCAAGCTCGATGAGCTGAATGACACACTACTGCTCCTATTTCTTATGTTCTTATGAGATGGGAATACAGGGTGTTCTCACCTTCCTGAAGTCCACCACCAACTCCTTTGTCTTAGTGATTTTGAGCTGCAGGTGATTCAGCCCACACCACTCAACAAAGTTGTCCACCACTCCTCTTTACTCAACCTCTTGACCCCAGAGAACACGAAGAGCCTTGGAAATGTTCAACCCTGACAACACTCCACCCCCTTCAAAAGAGCTGGTTCTTATTAGGTTGGTTTTTCAAATTAAGCTACAGACTGGCAGTGCAAGATAGACCTCAGTGTTATTTTATATTGCTGACTGTTACAAATTATAATAATCATGTTTCTGTGATCCTTCCTAACTGTTGTCTATTCCACCCCAACACACATCAAGAAGCAAACCTTCAAAATCAAAAGGTAAAAGGAGAGTCAGCCATCCATGGCTTGAATTAGTGGGTTGAACACCTGACCCATGATGATGAGATGAAGCTCATGCTGAATCAGACTGATAAACTTAAGTTATCCTAGTCAACTTGTAGTTCATATCTAAAGATGGTCAATTACTATCCTGTTAACTTCAATACAGTATTCTGTACAGTATATCCGATACACTTTGTCTACTGGACAGCCTTTATTCTCAACTATTAACTAGGTACGACTTCTGTAGATTTCACTTCTGATCTTATAGATATTGAATTTCAAATCAGTATATGCTGCATCATTTTTCCTTGTTCCTGAGGAATTGCAGTCAGGTCTACTCCTGCATTACTTCTCAGATACGAGATAGGCAAAAATACTACCAGCATCGACTCTGCTTTTGTCTCAGTGTTTCCCTGTGTTGTTTTATTTTAATTCTGTTATGTAATCCCCTTTGTAATTCACATGCTCTTTAAGGTTTGTTTTAAGTATGAGAAGCTATGTTCCACTTTGGTGGATGACTGTATCTCCAAACAACTGTTGCCAAGCTCTAGAAAGTTTATCAATAACTTACTATTAATTATTATAGCAACACACACAAAATGCTGGAGCAACTCAGCAGGCCAGGAAGCATCTATGGAAAACAGTAAACATTTTGGGCTATGATCCTTCATCAGGAAGGATGTGTTGCTTGGATTTCAGGCATTGCAGATTTTCTCATGCTTGTGTATTGTTATAATAGGTGAATCATCTGCACATATACATGCATACTACGACTTCATTATACTTGCTGCATGTATAAGGCTATAATTAGGTTACTATTTTCATAGGTCATGGGCAAAACAGTGCTATTTGTTTGCAAGTCTGTCCTTTTACCTTCAGACTTGCAATTTACGTTAAGAACCAAAAACCGGCTCCTGTTTACCACAGAAGCTGAACAAAGGATATTAGTTGGAAGTCTAACTTACTCACAAACAACTCTTTCATCTCTGCAAGTATCAGATGCAATGTTAGAAAGCTGAGTTTGGCAAAAAAAAAATCCCCCTGGTCCTGGACAGTGAGTATCCATCACAATAAATTATTAACAAGCCTAATGGCAGTTATGGAAAGCCTAGAGCAGTATTGCATCAGAAGAACACCTTCTAATCATCTATCAAAATCTTTACCTTTTGACATTGGGGCAGGAGTGAAGCTGCTTGTTTATGTTCTATTGTGTTCAGCTCCATTCCCCACTCCTCTGATTATGAAGAAAATCAACTTCCTGCACTAGCAGAGACATCCAGGCCTGGGCTATGTTGAATGTGTACTAAATCAGTATCAGTTAATTAAAAAACCCCCAAAAAGGTAAGCCAAACCACTTCTCTCTGATCTTGCCACAACTCATTGTCTAGAGGCAAAACTGGCATGTAATCAAAGACAGCAAGTGTTATAGAATGATATTCAGGAAGACAGTGATGTGCAGCATGACATGCTGTTTTAATGTTCTTTGACTGGCTCAAGCTCCTGCATCATGTTTCACAACGTTGCAGAAAGGATATCCAGATTGCTGACCTGTTCCAATAAACCTACTAACTTCAGTCTAGTATCATCTCTACTCTCAGCATCCCTGTGACATGTCATAAATGTTTAATGCATTCCACCTTATGGACTAAAACACATCGGTATTATTCCTCTCACTCATTGTTGTGTTGATGCTTCAAAGCTTTAGTGGTTGTCAAAAATGTTCATTCTAATTTTAAGCTTGAGTAAAGTGCACAGAGCTAGATACTATGCAGCACATAATGAGGCAAGGGAGATGAGGCTGAGTACAGGGCTACGGTAGGAAACTTTGTCACATGGTGTGGGCAGAATTATCTGCAGCTTAACGTGAAAAAGACGAAGGAGCTGGTGGTAGACCTGAGGAGAGCTAAGGTACCGGTGATCTCTATTTCCATCCAGGGGGTCAGTGTGGACATGGTGGAGGATTACAAATACCTGGGGATACTAATTGACAATAAACTGGACTGGTCAAAGAACACTGAGGCTGTCTACAAGAAGGGTCAGAGCCGTCTCTATTTCCTGAGGAGACTGAGGTCCTTTAACATCCGCCGGACGATGCTGAGGATGTTCTATGAGTCTGTGGTGGCAGTGCTATCCTGTTTGCTGTTGTGTGCTGGGGCAGCAGGCTGAGGGTAGCAGACACCAACAGAATCAACAAACTCATTCGTAAGGCCAGTGATGTTGTGGGGATGGAACTGGACTCTTTCACGGAGGTGTCTGAAAAGAGGATGCTGTCTAAGTTGCATGCCATCTTGGTCAATGTCTCCCATCCACTACATAATGTACTGGTTGGGCACAGGAGTACATTCAGCCAGAGACTCATTCCACCGAGATGCAGCACAGAGCGTCATAGGAAGTCATTCCTGCCTGTGGCCATCAAACTTTACAACTCCTCCCTTGGAGGGTCAGACACCCTGAGCCAATAGGCTGGTCCTGGACTTATTTCATAAATTACTGGCATAATTTACATATTACTATTTAACTACTTATGGTTCTATTACTATTTATTATTTATGGTGCAACTGTAACAAAAACCAATTTCCCCCGAGATCAATAAAGTATGACTATGACTATGACTATAACAGGATATGGTAAGATAATCTCCAGTTTCACCCCACTCTTCACTGAGGAATTTTAACTGCATGCATAATTTTCCTGTTCTTCATGTACATGTAGAATGTCTTGGGATTTTCCTAAATCGTACTCAAACCCTTCCCATGTGCTCTTTTAACTCACATAAAGTCACTCATTAATCTCCTTTCTGGCTACCTTATAACTTTCAAGTACCCAATTGGTCTTTGCTTCCTTCTTCCTCTTGACTAGATGTCCACCTCTCTCGTCAACCATAGTTCCTTCACCCTATCACCTTTTCCCTACCTCAATGAAACAAACCTAACCAGAACCCCATGCATGTAACTAACAGGAATTCTGCAGATGCTGGAAATTCAAGCAACACACATCAAAGTTGCTGGTGAACACAGCAGGCCAGGCAGCATCTCTAGGAAGAGGTACAGTTGACGTTTCAGGCCGAGACCCTTCGTCAGGACTAACTGAAAGAAGAGTTAGTAAGACATTTGAAAGTGGGAGGGGGAGGGGGAGATCCAAAATGATAGAAGAAGACAGGAGGGGGAGGGATGGACCCAAGAGCTGGACAGGTGATTGGCAAAGGGGATATGAGAGGATCATGGGACAGGAGGCCCAGGGAGAAAGACAAAGGGGGGGGGATCCCAGAGGATGGGCAAGGGGTATAGTCAGAGGGACAGAGGGAGAAAAAGGAGAGTGAGAGAAAGAATGTGTGTATAAAAATAAATAACAGATGGGGTACGAGGGGGAGGTGGGGCATTAGCGGAAGTTAGAGAAGTCGATGTTCATGCCATCAGGTTGGAGGCTACCCAGACGGAATATAAGGTGTCGTTCCTCCAACCTGAGTGTGGCTTCATCTTTACAGTAGAGGAGGCCGTGGATGGACATGTCAGAATGGGAATGGGACGTGGAATTAAAATGTGTGGCCACTGGGAGATCCTGCTTTCTCTGGCGGACAGAGCGTAGATGTTCAGCAAAGTGGTCTCCCAGTCTGCGTCGGGTCTCGCCAATATATAGAAGGCCACATCGAGAGCACCGGACGCAGTATATCACCCCATGCATGTGCCTCCTTACAACCTCCACAATTCTGTTGCACATTTCCCTGAGAATATCTGTTCCAAATTTATGCTCCAAAGATTCTGTTTAATAGCATCATAATTAGCGCTTCCCTAACTAAATACTGCCTCCTCCTATCTTTGTCCAAATCTATCTGAAGGTCAAGGAGCTGTGGTCATTTAGAGAGCAATAGGGACACCTCAACACGCTTTCTGTTAAAGATTCTTTAAAAAGTTGCTCCATTGATCTCAAAAGTTGACACATCTCTGTGAGTAACATAAACCTCACAGTGACTGTGGAATGAGGACTTCCACATTACATCTCTGTCTTGATAACTAAATGGAACTTTTTCCATGGTTCAATGAACTACTACTCACTGTTTAAAATAAATATTCACTATTCACTCCTTTATCTGGATTTTTTCTCATATGTTGGTTAAAAAATTCTAATTAAATCACTCAAAAGATCATGATAAGAGAAAAGTAGAGCCATTTTCATGAACAAATTGAAGCTGGGAATATTTTTTAAATTCCCATGAAATAGCTTTCCTTCAGATAAAAAGAAAGGAATTAATCCATTTCTTGCAGTATGAAATATCAGTGTCATTCGTTATGTGATATCCTAATTAAATGTATTTTCCCACTGTGCATATCCTTAGGGTCCCCCCCCCATTCTGTTGATTTATACAGCTTGCTGCTTCTGTGTTGCACAGGACCAGTTTGGACCTCACAATTAATTTAGAAAGAGGACATTATTTATTAAATGGAACTTACTACTGGTCTAGTTTGTTAACTATTTATGTTGACAGTTTAAATATTTGAACTGATTTTTGAAAAGATTGCACCATTACTTATTCCATGCCGGAGTTACAGAACATAATTTGTATGCACATGTATCTCCCTGATTGGCCAGGTGAGTACCAGTCAGTTGGCCACACAGGTCTGATTCCAAATATGATGGCCTCACTATCTTCCCCAATATATTCCTTTTGCCATGTACTTGCTAATTATTTAAAGGAAATACTTTTGACTTAAAATTCATTGGCAAACATTTGGATATTAGTGATATTGGCTAATAGATTGCTAAGTCCAAGGTAGACACTTTAATTAAGAGCATGAGAACTGAAAGCAGTCAGCCATTTGTCTCCTCATGCCTACAGCACTGGTCTGGGTGATCTTTTCCCTGAGTGCCATTTTCCTGTATTATCCCTTTATTATTAATTTCACTTCATATCTAAAAATCCATCAATTTCTGTCTTATTCATCCAGTTACTGAATCTTCAGCTCATCTTTGTGGTTAGTAGATTCCAAAGGTTCACTGTCATTAGGATGAAGAAATTTAATTCAGCCAAGAATATCAAACCCTTTGTTTGACTCTCAGTTCTAGATACCCAAGCCATTTCCCTAACAAGGCCATCAATTTTGTTTCAATTATATCATCTTTCAGTCTTCTGAATAAGGGTGTAAGCTCATTCTCTGTATCAGAGAACAACCTTGCCCTATTGTTGCAAGGGTCAAACTGATGAACATTAACTACTCTCCCTCTATTGCATTATTGATCTTCCTCAGGCAGGGAAACCAAACCAGTGCAAATATTCCAGATTCTGTATGTTCCTGCCAGGGTGTGATAGAATCACAGTAAGGTGCTTTTGCTCTTGTAGTCAAATTCTCTTACTGTGAAGACCAACAAACCGATTACCCTACCTGTTTTGCCTATCTGTTAACTTCCAGTGATTTTATACAAGGCCAGCCAAGTACCCTTACCAATTAACACTTTTAATTTCTCAATAATCGGGAAAATCCTCCACCTTCCTATGTTTTCTACTAAAGTGAATGCTTTCACATTATATTCCATTTGTTATGCCTAAAATCCGCTTGGCATCCTCCTCACAGCACACCTTGTGCCATGAGAACGCCATAATGACTGGATTTTTATCACGGCATGCTCTGATTTGCTGACCTATAGAGGCAGCTCCTGCCACCATAAATACTTTGGAAAATATTTTCAGGTTAATTTAAACCCTGCCCATTGGGTCAAAAGTGGGTAGGTATGTGGTGAATGTGACATGTGTTTTATTTAAGCGCATTCCCCACTTCCTTCATCCTATCATTACCAACTCTAAGTCTTGTCCTACTTCCTCCTGCAAACCTAACTTTCTTATCCAATTTTTAAGATATTTTTAATTCCTCTTCATATTTCTTTTCAGATTTGATAACATTTTTTTTTCTCTGAAAGCGTGCCTGTGAAGCACTTTAGGACATTTTCTTCTGTTATAAGTGATCTATTACACTTAAATAAACTAAATATTTCTAGTATGGAATTAGCTAATCTCTGCTGTAATGAAATGAGTATGCTTGGCTCGAAAATAAATTGTATGAATTGCTCAAACTGCCAAGCTGCAAAAGTAAACGTTGCAACAATATTTGGAAATCATTTGTGTTTCACAACAGTTATAAGGACATTACTTCACAACTTAAAACAAATTCTTTATGGTTTGTCACTGTGGTAAATGTATTAATCATTTCAAAGCGCTGAAATTTGCTGTGTGCAGTGCAATATGTACAAAACATTGCTCAGGATAACTAAAAACCAAAATTACAAAACAATTGGCCTTTTTGGTTGAGGTGTTACCCAACCCTAGTCTATAAAATACCAGTCATGAGAAAAGTAAGTATAATGCAATAGTTCGAGCAATTTGCTTCGTGCTCTGACAAGGTATATTTAAAAACACACTTTCTGATCAGGTATATTGAAAGAGATTTGGTTGCATTTTGTAGATTGGATTCATTAAGTGTTGATATTCCATTTTAACCATCTATTTTTAAGTTTCAGCTTAGGCGTTTATCTGGTAAAATGGGTTGGCACCTATTACAGAAACAGCCTTACCATTCAAATCATAATCCCTAATGACATTTTCACAACTAAAATATCTAAAAAGTTACTTGTAAATCACACCAAATGAGAGCTCAACACTTGTCAATCATCATCCAATGTGTATATCTATCTGAATTACTAGAATAATATTTTTTGTTTTAAATGAGGTTAACAAAACAGCCGTCATTAAGTGAACAAGGTCCTTGTTTTATATTCCATTCGCTCACCACCTACTACCACCCACCAAAATTATCTGTTTTCAAAAGTGTTTTTAAAAATACTTTACCATTTCTTGAATTCTAGTTTTATTTTTGGAAATTGGTATTATGGTAAAAACCAGTCCTTGAGAGGCGATCACATATCTTGGATAATTTCTTCCTTTTACTTACTTAAGTGAAACAGCATTTTTCCCCGATTGTTCATTGCTCTCACATCTTAAGTTCTGCAATTGCTTATTTCATTCATTTAAGATCCTGAAAGTAATTCTTATGAAGTTATTGAGTTTAATTTTAAATCCAATTACTGGACTATAATGAAATTAAAATCTCTATGTAAAAGAATTGGAAATAAAATTGGATTGGAACAAATTCTTACCTTTGATGCACTCGTCAGTTATTCATGCAACGTCAATGGGAAACTTGCAGAATTGATTTCTTAGCTGAGGGCATCCTGACAGAAATATTTTAATAACCTTCAGATAGCTGGAAATATTTCATTAACACAAATGTATGTTCCTGTAATGGCGACCAACAGTGCTCATTTTGCACTTGGGGGAGTTCAGCTTTGTGATATTTTCCTTGGGGTTAATTCAACATAATTTAGTCTTTTGCATATTAATGCAATGCACGCAAAGCTCTAAAAAAAAGGTCAAAGCTATATAATCTTGGTTAATGATTGATCTGATTGGTCTACTAGTTGAGTAGTTGTTCAATCTTTTGTTTACAAAGAATAGGAAATAAAAATCTAAATTTATGAAAAACCGCCGTATGGAAGAAATTTAAACTGTAGTTTCATCATCCTCAGTTCAAAGTAATTTGTAGGGATCTCGTTTAGGTGTAATGATGTAAGGATATTTAGATATCCTGCCTTGAATCTCTTCATCTCCATCACCACTAATTTGCAAGCTTTTTTTAGATACAAGAATTCTAAAACTGAACTGCATATGAAATCAAAGGCCAGCCTTGTAGTCGACCAATTAACTCTTCTTGAACCAATGATCCTTTGCACTTCCCTCACAAGCTCCAATAGGAAAAGAGTTCTTGCAATACTTAATTTAATAGAGAGCATGGTTGTAACACTACCAGCATAATTCTAGGAAATCATGTGTACAGCAGTAGAAGTTCAATAGGAATTCAGCAGGTTTTTTTCAGGGTTGTTTCATTTACGTCCTGTAGAAAGGAATTGACCTCGAGACTCAACTGTATGTCCTCATGTGGATTGAATTCCCTTAGTACAAAATTGAGTTCTAAGTATTAAGAAACAGATTTTGTAATAATAACATTATTGGAGTTATGTATTATAAGTGAATAAATGGTGAAACATTTTGTTTTAGATCCAATTGCTTTTAGGCAGAGCTTGGTTAGTATTTAGCTTACTTGGTCAGTTATATTATCACACAAAAATCATCCATACTTTTTCTGAAAAGTTGAAAAGCTGAAAACAGAACAAGCAGAAATAGTCCCAAGCTAGGTATTTATGAATCAAAGCAGACTGGGTCCAGTCCAGTAATTTCTTTTTAAGAATGTATTCAGAAATAATTGAGGTATATACCGAAACTGCAGAATTAGGCACAAAATAGCTTTTCAAATTGAATATAAATCCCTTGTATGAAGTAGCCCAATAGAATGTTATTACATCAAAGAGTCTATACTTACATGGAACATTATGCCTTTATGTATTATTTAGAGAAATTCTTCCAATAGCTTTGTATGGCCCTGTCACGTACCCCGTGACGGGAATAAAGAACAAGCAGAAATAGAAAACACTTTGGAGTCCAGTATTGCTATTAACTAATAATATTTATTAGTAACTATGCAATACAGTAATATAAATGTAGATAAATCAAACAGGTTAGCAATGATTATATATATAAGTAAGTATATCAGTAAGTGTGGAAATATATATTTGAAAAACCAAGCTTCTTTAAGTCTAGGGGTAAAAAGATACAGTCTTATGATGATGAGTAAAGTTCAGTTCAGTTCGTGGTGTTGAGTTAAGTAGTGATGGACAGAGAGAGAGGGAGGGAGAGATTTGAGTCTTCAGGTGAGCTGACGCCGTCGATCTTCTCGTTGTCCTCCGAAATCCTTGAAAAGTCACGGACTGTGACCACAACGAAGGGGACCGGTTTTCTGTGGAGGAGTTATCATCCAGGCAAGGGTGGACACATGGACAACTCCCCACCGGTCACTGCATTTTCTTTTCACTGCAAGAGCCACTGATCGATCTGCCTGATCAATCCTCCAAAAACCCACTTTTTTTGCGGACACAACAAAGCTCATTCAGTGTTCAAAACATGTGTCTGAGGTCCATTTCATCTGACCTCCTATTTACCTCACCGTACTGAGTATCAACTTTCATTCAAATAAATCCTCCTTCCCTTCTCTGTGTAAGAAATGTACAAGCAGGCAAATATCCTTGAGGAGTATAAACACACTGCCAGAAAATCATAACATCGATTGTCCATCAAATAACGCCGCCTTCGGTCACCATGGCAACTTACAAGCTTCTCGATGCCATCTCCAACTCAGCAGAAATCCAAGAGTTAGCCAGTTCTTTCTCTTGCCTTAAAGTGACAGTCCAAAAGTTAGTCCTCATCTCTGTCTCTCTTTCTTTTCAAAGGCACAGTTCATAGGGGTAATTCAGGACCCCGTCACAGGCCCGATGTATATTGATACTGTTATTGTAAAGTGTGTGTCTTCAAGGTTTCTTAATCTTAAAGACAAGGTACAGATGAGGCATGAGGAAATTGTACAGAAGTGGGTTTAGTTGATTCAAAGGTTTCGTATAGGCTGTCTGTGGAATCTTCCAATGTTGCTGCAATAAAGATACAATCAAGAATCTGAAAATAAATCTGCCTGACTTGCTGAGTTCTTCCAGCATTTCTGTGTGTGTTGCTCAAGATTTCCAGCATCTGCAGGAACCTCTGGTGTTTAAAGTAATAATCATTGCTTAAAACCAATGTTATATATGCTTCAAATAAATATCATCCAAGTCAATGCAAAATCCATTCTTTTCATGCCATCAGTCAACTGAAGTATCAATAAGTGATCTTGCTAAACAGAAGCCAAAAGGCCTAGAGATAATTTAAGGAGTTTGAATAATGTGATCAATTATGGAGTTCATCCTGTGTAATTTAAATTTAAAGCCGTGAAGTATCTAATGATAGTGTTAATAAATTTTCACCTGTCCTACTCCTTAGCTGGATCTATTTTCATGGGACCTTATCCATCATATGATTTCCTAGAAAATGCTTTCAGATTGATAAATATTGCACAGGTCACAATCTCAAACATCTGAAGAATAATGCCATCCAACGCTTCACAACCTAGTTTTTTCACGTTAGGTCTCCACCTGTCCACCTCCTTCCATCCTGTAGGCCTCAGAACCTCCTGCTAAGTCACCCCTTTGTTGACCTAGCTCCACAGTGCCTTTCAAAACTTTGTTCTAACATTGGAGTATCGTAGGCACTATTCTTCATGTCAGGTCAAGAGGAAGTGCACGAGAATCTGGCAATGAAAGGGTTACTATTTGAAGAGCATTTGATGGCATTGGTCCCATACCTGCTGGAGTTAAAAGAATCGGGGGGATTCATTGAAATCTACCAAATTTAGGAAGGCCAAGATAGAGTGGATGGGGAGAGGATGTTTCCTATAGTGGGGGAGTCTAGGACCAAAGGGCATAGCCTCAGAATACAAGGACATCCCTTTAGAAATGAGATGAGGAGGAATTTCTTCAGCCACAGACAGCTGTGGAGGCTAAGTCATTGAGTATTTTTAAAGCAGAGGTTGATAAGTTCTTGATTAGTAAGAGTGTCAAAGATTATGGAGAGAAGGCTGGAGAATGGGGAAGTGAGCAATAAAAAAAAATAGCTGTGATGAAATGGCAGAGCAGATGATGGACAGAATGGCCTAATTCTGCTCCTATATCTTATGGTCTTTTGTTTATAGGCTTTGATAACCACTCAACTTTTCTCCCTTATGTCCATTTCAGTCTCCTTCAAATCCCTAATTCCTTCTAATCCCCTTTCCTTTCTACTGTCTTTTTCTTCCGATTTGATCATCTCCCTGCCTTGTCCAAGTATTTACTCTTCCCTTTTGCTTGTTCTTCCCCAAAACTGTAACTTGCACATGGAGCATCTCAGAATGATGTCAAACCAGGTGCAACAACTAATCAATACCTTCCCTATAATTAATGCATACGCAATTAACACTTGGATTGTCCAAGTATAGGGACAATGGCCATGACAGTAGGACCAAGCCTTGGGCCTTTTAAATTCTTTGCCGATTATTTGCCAACTTGTTGGGTTGGTACTGAGCTGTAGGCTGCTGTTGGAAGGCAGGAAGTGTTTCTGCCAAACTCAGAGGTGATATGTAACTTGGAGCCTGTTATAAATTTGTTGGAAAATTGATGAAAACTTAAATCATATGTTCCATAACTTCTTAAAAATGCACCAACTTTGTCAAGTTCTCTTCTCTTTTAAAACCAGATCAGTTTGTCCTGCTGGCATGCTGTTCACCCAACAACTTTAGCTTTCTTATATTGCTTCAAAATAATATGAATGCACTTTGTTGACATATGGGTTGGTTGGTAAGTTGACTGATCTAAATTTCCCCCTCATGCAAGTGGATTGAAACATCCGTAGAGATGTGGAAATATATAGGGAGAATATGTTACAGGAAAAATTAGTGGAGAAATGGGATTGCTCTGTGAGCTGGCAAAGATTTAATGGCCAAATAGCCTCTTCCTATGTTTTAAGGAAATGGTAATGTGTGATTCTTATCCATGTTATCTATTCAGATTACTGTAACCAGCAAAAATGGGAACTGATTTCACAACAGACAACTGGGAAGTGTTAACTTGGGCATCATCATCCATTCAGATGACCCATTTGAAATTCATCATGATTTGTTTCCTCATAATCCCAGGTATGGCTGAACTTGTTGGGGTAATTATGAAGTTTCTTTAAAATTAAGAGGTAATGGCTCAAGACATAGTGTATCAAAATGACCCAGTGGGCATAGGCACAAATTAATCTGAAGCAGGTCTAATATCACTGGGATATGTCGTGGAATTTGTTGTTTTGCAATACATAACAATGAAATACTCTAAATTATATATATTTTATAAATTAAATTAAGTAAAGAGTGCAAAAAGAGGGGGAAAAGGTAGTGAGGTAGTGATCATAGGTTCAATATCCATTCAAGAATTGGATGGCCGAGGAGAGGAAGCTGTTTCTGAATCGCTGTGTGTGTGCCTTCAGGCTTCCGTATCTCCTCCCTGATGGTAACAATGAGAAAAAAAGCATGTCCTGGGTGCTGGAGTTCCTTAGTGATGGCTGCAGCCTGTTTGAGGCTTCTCTCCTTGAAGATCTGGTGAATGCTGGAGAGGCTAGAGTCCATGATGGAGCCGACTGAGTTTAAAACTTTCTGCAGCATATTTCGATCCTGTACAGTGCCCGTCCCCAAACCAGGCAATGATGCAGCTGGTTAGAATGCTCTCCATTGTACATCTGTAGAAATCTGCATGTGTCTTCAGTGACATATCAGATCTCCTCAAGCTCCTAATGAAATATAACTGCTGTCATACTTTCTTTGTAACTGCATCGATGTGTTGGGCCCAGGATAGATCTTCAGAGATGTTGACACCCAGGAACTTGAAACTGCTCACCCTTTCCACTTCTGGTCCTTCTACGAGAACTGGTGAGTATTCTCTCATCTTGCGTCTCATGGTAGTGTAACGTAGTGGTTAGCCCAATGCTTTACAGTGCAGGTGACCTGGGTTAAATTCCTGCCACTGCCTGTAAGGAGTTTGTATGCTCTCCCCGTGACCGCATTGGTTTCCTCAGGGTGCTCCGGTTGGCCCCCCGACCCCCACAGTCCAAAGACATCCCAGTTGTTAGATTAATTGGTCATTGTAAATTGCCCCATGATTAGGCTAGGGATAAATCGGGGATTGCCCGGTGGTGTTTCTTGAAGGTCTGTAAGGGGCTATTCCATGCTCTATGTCAATAACATAAAATAAAATTACCCTTTCTGAAGTCCACAATCAAATCTTTGGTCTTAATGACATTGAGTGCAAGATTGTTGCTGTGACACCACTCAACCAGCTGATAAATCTCGCTGCTGTACACCTTCTCATCACCACCTGAAATTCTGCCAACTATAGTTGTGTCATCTACAAATTCATAGATGGCATTTGAGCTGTGCCTAGCCACACAGTCATGGGTGTAGAGAGAGAAGAGCAGTGGGCTAAGCACACATCCTTAAGGTGCACCAGTGTCCATTATCAGTAAGCTGGAGATGTTATTTCTGATCTGCACAAACTGTGGTCTTCCAGTAAGGAAGTCGAGAATCCAGTTGCAGTGGGAGGTTCAGAGGCCAAGATTTTGGGGTTCCCAACACCACCCCTGCGGAACACCACTGGTCACCAGCTGCCAACCAGCAAAGGCCCCTTTTATTCCCACTCACTATATCCTGAAAGTAGCCAATTTTCTATCCATGTTAGTATCTTACCTGTAATACCACGGGCTCTTACCTTGTTAAGCAGCCTCATGTGCAACAGCTTGTCAAAGGCATTCAGAAAATCCAAGTGTAACACTCAGTTATATTGGCTCGTATATGTCCAGGGGAAATCCCACCCAGCACCTGCCTCAACGCTTCCCACGGAGTCGGTTGCCATCCTAATCAATCCCAAACATCAATCATCAGCCAGCACACCCAGTACGTTTTACCATGTACACTTTATAGATATTACTAATTCTATGACATTAATATAAATTCAATACAGAAAAGGAAGTAATGGAAAAAAAAGGTGCCAAGACTTATCAAAGTCCAAGTTCTTCGTGCGCAACCGTTGGAGCTCAATCGATTCCTGACGACCACCTGGATCCTGTCGACTTACGGCTCGGGACCACCCGAAGTGATTGACTGGAGCCTTTCCGCACGTCCGCGGTCCTCCCCGTCTCTCCTCTGTCTCTTCGTCTCTCCTCCGACTCCTCGTCTCTCCACTGTCCTCCCCGTCTCTCCTCCGTCTCCCCGTCTCTCCTCCGTCTCCCCGCCAAAATCCCATCCACCGTCCTCCTCGTCTCTCCTCCGACTCCCCGCCAAAAACCCCGTCCACAGTCATATGATACAGCATTATCACCCGAAAACGAAACGATACATGACCACCCATTGGCTAATAGCACCCTGCTGTCTGTATTAACCCAGGCAACTGTCTAGCTAGAGACTTTCTCAGCATTTAACATAACAAAGAAGCATTCCCCAGTATAACATAGCAAAGAAGCCATTTTAAGTTTAACACAAAAAAAAGAAACACCCCGTACACAAGTAAACAACATCTTGTCACTCCTCTTTGTCTATCCTAATGGTTATTTCCTCAAAGAATTCCAACAGATCTGTCAGGCAAGATTTCCCCTTTGAAAAACCATGCTGACTTTGGCCTATTTTATCACCTCCATTCAAGTATCCTGAAACCTCATCCTTGATAATGGATTCCAACATTTTCCCAACCACTGAAGTCAGGCTAACTGGCCTATAATTTCCTTTCTTCTGCCACCCCCCTTCCTCTTAAAGAGTGGAGTGACATTTGCAATTTTCCAGTCCTTCAGAACCATTCCAGAATCTATTGATTCTTGAAAGATAATTACTAATGCCTCTATAATCTCTTCAGTTACCTTTTTCAGAACTTAGGGTGCAATCCATCTGGTCCAGGTGAATTATCTACCTTCAGACCTTCCAGCTTCCCAAGCACCTTTTTCTTAGTAATAGCAACTACACTCACTTTGACCCCCGCGCCACACTCTCGAATTTCTGACATTCTGCTTGTGTCCTCCACAGTAAGCCAATGCAAAACACGTCCGCCATTTCTTTGTTCCCCATTACTACCACACCAGCATCGTTTTCCAATGGTCCGATATCCACCTTCTTCTCTTTTTTACTCTTTTTATATCTGAAAAATCGTTTTGGTATCCCCTTCTCTTTGATTGGCTAGCTTACCTTCATATTTCATCTTTTCTCTTCTTATGGCTTTTTAGTTACTTCCCAATCATCTACATTCCCACTAATTTTTGCTATATTATATGCCCTCTCTTTGGCTTTTATATTGGCTTTAACTTCTCTTGTTAGCAATGGTTGTGTCATCTTTCTTTCAGAATACTTCTTCCTCATTGGGATATATATATCATGTACTTCCCAAATTTCTTCCAGAAATTCCAGCCATAGCAGTTCTGCGA
This sequence comes from Mobula hypostoma, assembly GCF_963921235.1. NCBI lineage: Eukaryota > Metazoa > Chordata > Chondrichthyes > Myliobatiformes > Myliobatidae > Mobula > Mobula hypostoma. Next base: position 41,424,580 of record NC_086102.1, read on the forward strand.
TCATCCCTGCCAGTGCTCTTTTTGAACAGTGCTCCTCTCTCATTCCTTTGTAATTCCCTTTACTCCACTTGATACTGATACACCACACTTTAGCTTCTCTTTCTCAAAATTCAGGGTGAATTCGATCATGTTATGATCACTTTCTCCTAAAGGTCATTTCTGATTCTTTGCACAATACCCAGTCCAAAATCATTGATCCTCTATTGGGCTCAAGAAAGAGCTGAACTAAAAAGCCACTCATAGGCACTCTAGAAATTCACCTGTAAATTCCTCCTGTAATCCAGCACCAAGCTGATTTTCCTGATTTATCTGTATATTGACGTCCCCCTTGACTATTGTAACATTGACCTTTCGGCATGCATTTTCTACCTCCCATTGTAATTTGTAAGCCACGTCCTTAGTTCTGTTTGGTGGTGGGTGGGTCTGTATACAAGTCCCATCAAGGTCTTTTTACTGTGCAGTTCCTTAGCTCTAACCATAATGATTCAACACCTTTTGACCCTACGTCACCTCTTTTTAATGACAATTTCATTTTTTACCAACAGAGCAACACCACTGCCTCTGCCTTCCTGCCTGTCCTTTCGATGCAATGTGTATCCTTGGACATTAGTTTCCCAACTATAAGCTTTCAGTCATGAATCAGAAATGCCTTCAACATCATACCTACCAATTTGCAACTGTGCTGCAAGTTCATCTACCTTATTCCACATACTGTGCACATTCAGCTCTGGTTTCACCCATTTTGATTTTGTTGCATCGTGCTCAACTTTTTGATTCCTAATTTTGTCTGAGGTTTTACCAATATCTTCCTCCACAACCTTTCCATGAACTGTTCTGGTACTCTGGTTCTCATACCCCTGCAACTCCAGTTTAAACCCCACCATGCAGCATTAACAAATCTAATTCTTGCTATATTATATGCCCTGTCTTTTGTTTTTATGCTGTCTTTGACTTCCGTGTTACCCACAGTTGCATAATCCTCTCTTTAGAATATGACTTCATCTTTGGGATGTATCTATCCTGTTCCTTTTGAATTGTCTCCAGAAATTCCAGCCATTGATGTTCTGTCGTCATCCCTGCTAGTGTCCCTTTCCGATCAACTTTGGCCAGCTCCTCTCTCATGCCTCTGTAATTCCCTTTACTCCACTGTAATACTGATACATCTGACTTTAGCTTCTCCCTCTCAAACTGTAGTGTAAATTTTATAATATTATTATCACTGCCTTCTAAGATCCCAAATCAAATCTGGTTTATTACACAATGCCCAACCCGGAATTACCTTTTCCCTGGTGGGTTCAATCACAAGCTGCTCTAACAAGCCATCTCTAGGCATTCTACAAATTCCTTGCTTGGGATCCAGGACCAATCTGATTTTCCCAATCTACCGGCATATTAAAGTCCACCATGACTATCACAACATTGCCCTTTTTACATGCCTTTTCTGTCTACCATTGTAATTTGTACCTCACATCCAGGCTACTGTCTGAAGGCCTGTACATAACTCCCATCAATGTCTTTTTACCCTTGCAGTTTCATCTCTTTCCAAGGACTTGATTTCATTTTTTACCAGCATAGCCAAACACCCCCCTTGCCTACTTACCTGTGCTTTCAATACAATGTGTGTGCTTGAGGGGTGACTGGATTGAACCCTATCGAATGTTGAAAGGCCTCGACAGAGTGGATGTGGAGAGGATGTTTTCCATAGTGGAGGAGTCTAAGACCATAGAACACAGCCTCACAATAGAGGGGAGTACTTTTAGAACAAAGATGAGGAGGAATTTTTTAGCCAGGGAGTGGTGAATCTGTGGAATCTGTTGCCACAGGCAGTTGTGGAGGCCAAGTCATTGAGGAAATTTAAGTCAGAGGTTGATAGATTCTTGATTAGTCAGGGCATGAAGGGATACGGGGTGAAGGCAGGAGATTGGGGCTGAGTGAAAAATGGATCAGCCATAATTCTGAAGGCACAGGATATATACATCTCAAAGAAGAAGAAGTATTCTAAAGACAAGATAACACAACCATGGCTAACAAGAGAAGTCAAAGCCAAAACATAAAAGCCAAAGAGAGGGTATATAGAGCAAAAAATTAGTCAGAAGTTAGAGGATTGGGAAGCTTTTAAAAACCAACAGAAGGCAACTAAAAAAAGTCATTAAGAAGGTAAAGATGGAGTACAAACATAAGCTAGCCAATAATATTAAAGAGGATACCAAAAGTTTCTTCAGATACATCAAGTGTAAAAGAAAGATGAGAGTGGATATCAGGTGACTGGAAAATGATGCTGGAGAGCTAGTAATGCGGGACAAGGAAACAGCAGATGAACTGAACATGTTTTTTGCATTTGTCTTCACTGCAGAAGACACTAGCAGTATGGTTGAAGTTCTGGGTGTCATGAAGTGTGTGAAGTCACCATAACTAGAGCGAGGGTTCTTGTGAAACTGAGAGGTCTGAAAGTAGATAAGTCACCTGGACCTGATGGTGTACAGCCCAGGGTTCTGAAAGATGTGGTAGAAGAGATTGTGGAGGCATTAGATTAGATTAGATTATGAGGACACTCAGTCCTCTTTTATTGTCATTTAGTAATATATGCATTAAGAAATGATACAATGTTTTTTCCAGAATGATATCAGAGAAACACATGACAAACCAAGACTGAAAAACTGACAAAAAAAACCACATAATTACAATATATAGTTACAACAGTGCAAAGCAATACCATAATTTGATAAGAACAGACCATGGGCACGGTAAAGTCTCAAAGTCTCTCGAAAGTCCCATCATCTCACGCAGACGGTGAACCTCCAGCGCCGCAAACTTGCCGATGCAGCATCCCAGAAGCATCCGACCACAGTCCAACTCCGAGTCCGTCCGAAAACTCCAAGCCTCCAACCAGCTCCCCGACACCGATGCACCGAGCACCATCTCTGCCAAGCACTTTGACCCCGGCCCTGGCAACAGGCAACAGGCAAGGCCGAGGATTTGGGGCCTTCCCTCCGGAGATTCTCGATCGCACAGTAGCAGCAGCAGCAGCAAAGCAGACATTTCAGAAGTTTCTCCAGATGTTCCTCCGTGCTTTTTCACGTCTGTCTCTATCAAATCAGGATTGTGCACAACATCCTACTTCACAGATACGATATCAATTCGGAATGGCCGCGCATGCTGTGTCGCGCCGCCATCTTCTGAAGGCACAGGATGAGTAATGATCTTTCAAGAGTCATTAGATTCTGGAATGGTTCCGGAGGAATGCAAAATTGCAAATCCCACCCCAACCTTCAAGAAGGGAGAGAGGCAGAAGAAAGGAAACTATAGGCCAGTTAGTCTGACCTCAGTGGTTGGGAAGATGTTGGGGTCGATTATTAAGAATGTGGTCTCAGGGCACATGATAAAATAGGCTTGTCGTGGGCATGGTTTCCTCAAGGGAAAATCTTGCCTGACAAATCTGTTGGGATTCTTTGAAGAAATAGCAAGCAGAATAGACAAAGGAGAATCAGTTGATGTTATGTGCTTTGATTTTCAGAAAGGCCTTTGACAAGGTGCTTTGTATGAGGCTACTTAACAAGCTATGAGCCCATGTTATTACAGAAAAGATTCTAGCATGGATAAAGCAGTGTCTGATTGGCAAGAGGCATAGAGTGGGAATAAAAGGAGACTTTTCTGGTTGGCTGCCAGTGACTAGTGGTGTTCCACAGGGGTCTGTGTTGGGACCGATTCTTTTTATGTTATATGTCAATGATTTGGATGATGGAATTGATGGCTTTGTTGCAAAGTCTGCAGATAATATGAGGATAGTTAGAGAGGCAGATAGTTTTGAGGAAGCAGAGAAACTAGAGAAGGTCTTAGGCAGACTAGGAGTATGGGCAAAGAAATAACAGATTGATTACAGTGTCAGGTTAGGCACTTTGACAGAAGAAATGAAAAGGTTGACTATTTTCTAAATGGAAAGAAAATACAAAAATCTGAGGTGCAAATGGACTTGGGAGTCCTTGTACAGGATTCCCTAAAGGTTAATTTGCAGGTTATGTCTGTGGTGAGGAAGGCAGATGAAATGTTTGTACTCATTTCAAGAGGACTAGAATATAATAGCAAGATGTAATGTTGAGGCTTTATAAAACACTGATGAGGCCTCACTTGGAGTATTGTGAGCAGTTTTGGGCCCCCTATCTTAGAAAGGCTGTGCTGAAACTGGAGAGAGCTCAAAGGAGGTTCACGAAAATGATTCTAGGATTGAATGGCTTGTCATATGAAGAGCGTTTGATGGCTCTGGGCCTGAATTCACTGACATTCAGAAGAATGAGGAGTGACACCATTGAAACTTATCAAATGGTTAAAGGCCTTGATAGAGTGAATGTAGAGAGGATGTTTCGTATGGTGGGAGCGTCTAAGACCAGAGGACACAGCTTCAGAATAGTGGTCTTTTTAGAACGGAGATGAGGAAGAATTTCTGTAGCCAGAGGGTGGTGAAGCTGTGGAATTCCTTGCTACAAACAACTGTGGAGGCCAAGTCTTTATGCATGTTTAAGTCAGAAGTTTATAGATTCTTGATTGGTCAGAGCATGAAGGGATACGGGAAAAAGGCAAGAGATTGGGGCTGAGAGGAGGGTTGGATCAGCCATGATGAAATGTCGGGGCAGACTCGATGGGCCAAGTGGTCTAATTCTGCTCCTATGTCTTCTGAATGTATGATAAAATGGGGGAGCAGGCTCAATGAGCCAGATGGCCTAATGCTGTTGCTTTATCTGATGGTCTATGGTGGCAACAGTTATACCAGTGAGCAGGTGTGCTGCTCTCCTTTAGACACAGCGTTCTCCTCTCACCCCTGCCACTGCAGGAAACCCTGCTGTTGCCTGTCAGCCCGCTGTAACCCAAGTGCCAGCAGTGCTGTTATCCTGATGACCTGACTTTGTTTTCCCCCCTGAGTCTTTTCGGTCTTTTTCACTGCAAGTTACCGGTCGTTTACTCCCCATGCTGAGGCCACAAGGAAACATCTCAATTAAGAGGCAGCATGAATCTCTGTGTAGGTCTGGTGGTGTGATGAGCCTGGGGACCAGGTTGGAATCGTGAGTCATGTTTAGATATCTGGCATGGAACCAGGCTACTTGGCCCAAAGCATCTATGCTGATCAGTGGGTGCCCAGCCACATTAATCCTAAGTGCAAGGGTGAAGGTGATATAGATTGAGACATCAAAAGCTTATCCTTTTTGTACAAGAGGCCTGTTCAACAGCCTTATAAGGGCAGGACAGAGGCTGTCCTTAAACTGTGTTCTCAAACTTCTGTATCTTCTGCCTGATAGAATGGAGGAAGAAGAGAAAATGTCTGGGTGGAAGGTGGTCTTTGATTATATTCAGGAGAAAGTTTGCAGATGCCAGAAATCCAAAGCAACTCATACAAAATGCTGGAGGAACTCAACAGGTCAGGCAGCATCTATGGAAAAGAATTAACAGTCAATACTTTGGGTCGAGACCCTTCTTCAGGACTGAGAAGGAAGGGGGAAGATACCAGAATAAAATGGTGGGTTATAATGGCTTTGATTATATTGGCTGCTTTTGGTAGGATGATTGTGGCTGCACGTGCATTGAAGGCTCTCTTGGGGCAAGTAGTGACATTCTGTTCCCATCCTGTTCAAAACATGCATAGAATGCATTAATCTAATCAGGAATAGTTGTGCTGTCGTTGACAATACTGCTGACTTCATTTTATAGCCTGTTATGGCATGGGAGCCCTGGCACAACTGACAGCTGGTCTGGAACTCAGTTTTGGATTGATATTGACTCCTGTTATCCCTGATCGATTTACAATGGCTGTATCTTGATTCCTTGAATAGGTGAGGGTTATCTGATTTGAACACTGCAGCCCTGAACAGTAGGGAGTGAACCTCCTGCTCTTATTCATTGTTTCTGGTTTGGGAGCACCCAGACTGACATCTTTTATACACGGTCATCTCCGCGCCGGCTAATAAAGTCCATCATGGTGGTGACATACTCATTTAGGTTGGCTGCTGAGTCTTTGAAAGTGACGCACTCTACCAGCTCAAAACAGTCATGCAGCGCACATCTATTTCCTCAGACCAGCACAGTACAACTTTCTGGTAGCTGGTTCCTCACACTTCGGCTTCTGTTTGTACACAGCGAGAAGAAGCACAACCTGCTGGTCTGATTTACCAAAGTGTAGGCTGGGGAACGGGTTGGTACAAGCTTGGCAATTGTGTAGCAATGTTTGACAGTGTTTGGGTTCCTGCTGGCACAGCAGATGTGCTGGTAACGTTTTGGTAACACACCCTTGAAGCTGGCCCGGTTGAAGTCTCAGGGTATCCTGTTTCGAGGATGTTGAGTGTAGGCTTCACGTCCGTCCGCATTGGGATCGGGAGAGCTGAAGTGCTCTGCCATGGCACATAGCGTGGATGGCACTTCACCCCCGATATTCCAAATCTGGTGAGCGGGAACTCTCCTGGTCTGTCCCATCTGAGCACCACAAGAAGATGATTGGTGTCCTTTGCCCAAGGACACCAAATGGTCCATCTGATTAATTGAGAAGCCCTCAAATTGTCCAATGTGGTCAGGTGAAGCTGATATAAGCCATGTGTCTGTGAAAGAGAGATCACTACAGTTTTTCAGTTCCCTTTGATAGGACAGTCTTGCTTTTATTTCATTAACCTTGTTCTCAATAGCATGGATGTTACCTAGAGTATGCTACAGTGAGCGTACTTGAATCCACACTGTTTTAAGTGTAGATAATCTATGGAGGGAAGGCTGGTTTTGGTGACAGACTGGGCTGTATTCACAACTCTGCAACTTTGTGTGGTCCTAGGCAGAGCAGATGCATCTGGATGGGATGCTTCCTGTCAAAATTGGTGAAGATCATCAGGGACATGCTGAATTTTGTTAGCCTTCTAAGGATGTAGAGATGGTGGTGTGCTTTCTTGTCCAAAGTGGCTCGACCAGGACAAAGTATTGCTGATATTTACACTGAGACACTAGAAGTACTTAACCACCTCCACCTCAGGACCATTGACATAGACAGGGCTGTGTACTCCACTCTTTTTCCTGAGGTTGATGACCAGCTCTTTTGTTTTACTGGCATTGAGGAAGAGGCTGTTGTCTTGCCACCATGTCTCTAGGCTCTGTTTCTCCTTCCTGTATTGTCTTGTCTTTGTTTGGGATTCGGATCACTACAGTGGTATTATCTGCAATCTCGTAAATGGAGTTAGAGCAGGATCTGACCCCACAGTCTTGAGTGTATAGGGAATAAAGTAAGGGGTGAAGACGCATCCTTGTAGAGCCCCAGTGAGAAGATAATCATGGTAGAGGTGTTACGACCTGTCCTTACAGATTGTGGTCTTTTGGTCAGGAAGCCAAGGATCCTGTTGCAAAGGGGAATGCAGGGTCTTAGCTCTAGGAATTTGGAGATGAGTTTGGAATTATGGTATTGACGGTGGAGGTGAAGTCAAAAATTAGGTGTCTTTGTTCGTGTAGTCCAGGGACATGGTGTCAGGTGTGGCCTGCTTTAGTGTCAGGTGAAATGCAGCTGGTCGAGGTTGTCGGGGAGACTCAAGTTAATGTGTACCATGACCAGCTCTTCATGATGATGGATGTCAGAGCTTCTGGGCAATACCCTTTAAGGCATGTAAATTACTTTCCTTTGGCCGTCGAATGATAATGGTTTTCTTAAAGCAGTTAGGAACCTCAGATTGGAGTAGATAGAAGCTGAATACTCCTGCCAGCTGATCTTGAGCTTCTTAAATGCTGTTAGCAACCATGCCCTCCCAAGCAACGTGTTCCAGGCAAAGGGGAATGAAATGAAACCATCTTTCTATATCTGCAGCCTTCATGTTCTTCCTTATAGAGCAGTGCACTGCATGTTCGAGATGCTGCTAATGTCTCCAGCCACACACTGGAAGGAGTCAGATGCCTAAATGATTATATCTAAATGGTATTTTAATCAAGCAGTTAAGATTGGCTTCATATCCTGCTGCTTTCCTTTTACTTTCAACAGTAAATTACCACTTTAAGTTGTCTTTTACCTTTAAATAGCCCCTGGGCTGTGATAGACCTTTGACATGTTATGAACAAAGAAAAGCAGTCCAAACAGCATGTAACTGGTTTTAGTCATTACTTCCCAAGTGCTAACATTAACACATACACAACACATTACAATTGACCCAAGGGGACTATTTTTTAAAAAATTCATTCCCAGCTCCCAATTTTACAAAATGGCCTTCAGCATTTTCCACATGATGCAGTAAGCCTATAGAGATTTATTTTGAAAATGTTTCTTCAAATGGAAATCTCATCTCAGCCAATAAGTCAAGTAAATAGAATCTTAGATTGTTGCCAACTAGTCATACCCTTGGCTGTGCTTTATAACTGCAAAGCTGGAGTGCAAATGGAGCATAGAATGCGTTTGAGTAGAAACCACAGTGGGATCAGGGACAGAAAGCCAATTAAAACACCAGGCAGTAGCCAGGTACAACGGTTGCTAATACACTATACACCAGAGCTCCAGCGGATGGCAAAGTTCATAGTAGGTTATTCATTGGAATGTTAGTACAGACGTGATCAAAATGCTTAGCCATTTAATTTGCCTTTCATCAGTTCAAATATGCCCTTATTCAAGAATGTTGCCTTGTTTATCAAACAAGATAACATTAAGGCACAGTGAGTGAATTTAGTTTGACTAAACAGTTTTATTAGACCTTGGGCATTGTTATATTTATACTGTAAAATTGATCAACAATATTATATTTTTTCCATTTTTTTCTTTGGGATTTTAACATTTTTCTGTCATTCATTCTTTTGGGGTTCTGCTTTTCGTGGATGTCTGAGAAGATAAGTATTTCGTAAGCACCATATACTCTGCAGATGCTGGGGTCAAAGCAACACTCACAACGTGCTGGAAGAACTCAACAGGTCAGGCAGCATCCGTGGAAACGATCAGTCAACATTTCGGGCCAGAACCCTTCATCAGGACTGAAGAGGGAAGGGACAGAGGCCCTATAAAGAAGGTGGGGGAAGATGGGAAGGAGAAGGCTGGTAGGTTCCAGGTGAAAAACCAGTAAGGGGAAAGATAAAGGGGTGGGGGAGGGGAAGCAGGAAGGTGATAGGCAGGAAAGGTGAAGGAGGAATACGGGAAAACACAATGGGTAGTAGAAGGTGGTGGAACCATGAGGGAGGTGATAGGCAGCTGGGGGAGGGGACAGAGTGAAATAGGGATAGGGGAAGGGAGGGGGAGGGAATTACCGGAAGTTGAAGAATTCAATGTTCATACCAAGGGGCTGGAGACTACGTAGACGGTATATGAGGTGTTGCTCCTCCAACCTGAGTTTAGCCTCATCATGGCAGTAGAGGAGGCCATGTACGGACATATCCGAATGGGAATGGGAAGCAGAGTTGAAGTGGGTGGCTGCTGGGAGATCCTGTCTGTTGTGGTGGACAGCGCAGAGGTCTCGACGAAGCGGTCCCCCATTCTGCGTCGGGTTTCACCGATGTGGAGGAGGCCACACCAGGAGCACCGGATGCAATAGATGACCGCAACAGACTCACAAGTGAAGTGTAGCCTCACTTGGAAGTAGTGTTTGGGGCCCTGAATAGTGGCAAGAGAGGAGGTGTAGGGACAGGTGTAGCACTTGCACTTACAGGGGTAAGTGCCAGGTGGGAGATCCGTGAGGAGGGACGAGTAGACCAAGGAGTCGCGGAGGGACCGATCCCTGTGGAAAGCAGAGAGGGGTGGAGAGGGAAAGATGTGCTTAGTGGTGGGGTCCTGTTGAAGGTGGCAGAAGTTGCGGAGGATAATGTGTTGGATCCGGAGGCCGGTGGGGTGGTAGGTAAGGACAAGGAGAACTCTGTCCCTGTTGTGGTGACCGGAGGATGGGGTGAGAGCCAAAGTGCGGGAAATGGAGGAGATGCAGGTGAGGGCATCATTGATGACGGCAGAAGGGAAACCACGATCCTTAAAGAAAGAGGACATTTGAGATGTCCTGGAACGGAAAGCCTCATCCCGGGAGCAGATGCAGCAGAGACGGAAGAACTGGGAATAGGGAATGGCACTTTTGCATGTGGCAGGGTGGGAAGAGGTATAGTCGAGTATTTCAGCTTATATATTATATACATTCTCTGATAATGAACCAGACCATTTGAGCAAGTAAAAGAAAAGGCACTGCACTAAAAATATCTCCACAATATATCATTAATTCAATCAACATTGAGAAAGTAAGGAGACATGGGATCCAAGGGGACATAGCTTTGTGGATCCAGAACTGGCTTGCCACAGAAGGCAAAGAGTGGTTGTAGACAGGTCATATTCTGCATGGAGTCGGTGACCAGTGGTGTGCCTCAGGGATCTGTTCTGGGACCCCTACTCTTTGTGTTTTTTATAAATGCCCTGGATGAGGAAGTGGAGGGATGGGTTAGTAAATTTGCTGATGACACAAAGGTTGGGGGTGTTGTGGATAGTGTGGAGGGCTGTCAGAGGTTACAGCGGGACATTGATAGAATGCAGAACTGGGCTGAGAGGTGGCAGATGGGGTTCAACCCAGATAAGTGTGAAGTGGTTCCTTTTGGTAGGTCAAATATGATGGCAGAATATGTTATTAATGGTAAGACTCTTGGCAGTGTGGAGGATAAGAGGGATCTTGGGGTCCGAGTCCACAGGACACTCAAAGCTGCTGCACAGGTTGACTGTGTGGTTGAGAAGGCATATGGTGCATTGGCCTTCATCAATTGTGGGATTAAAAGCCGAGAGGTAATGTTACAGCTATATAGAACCTTGGTCAGACCCCACTTGGAGTACTGTGCTCAATTCTGGTCGCCTCACTACAGGAAGGACGTGGAAGCCATAGAAAGGGTGCAGAGGAGATTTACAAGGATGTTGCCTGGATTGGGGAGCATGCCTTATGAGAATAGTTTGAGTGAACTTGGCCTTTTCTCCTTGGAGCGACGGAAGATGAGAGGTGAGCTGATAAAAGTGTACAAGATAATGAAAGGCATTGATCGTGTGGATAGTCAGAGGCTTTTTCCCAGGGCTGAAATGGTTAGCACGAGAGGGCATAGTTTTCGGGTGCTTAGAAGTAGGTACAGAGGAGATGTCGGGGTAAGTTTTTTACACAGGGAGTGGTAAGTGTGTGGAATGGGCTGCCAGCGGTGGTGGTGGAGGCAGAAACAATAGAGTCTTTCAAGAGACTCCTGGATGGGTTCATGGAGCTTAGAAAAATAGAGGGCTATGGGTAAAGCCTGGGTAGTTCTAAGGTAGGGACATGTTCGGCACAGCTTTGTAGGCCGAAGGGCCTGTATTGTGCTGTAGGTTTTCTATGTTTCTAACATATGATTTCAAGGCAGGGTATTGGTATCTAGGTTTTCAAGGGCATTTTCAACATAATGCATTTCCATACATTCAGACACATATTCATTGCGGCAACAAGTAATCCTGATCCTGTCCTGATAACGAGTAAATAATCCAGTCCTGATGAAGGGTCTTGGCCCAAACATCACATCCAGGAATTCTGGGGTTCCTTCAGCATTTTGTGCATGTTAGCCTGGATTTCTAGCATCACCTGTGTTTAATCATCTCCATTAAAGTAAAAATACAAATTCAAGTTCCATTTATATTTTCCTCCTGTTAATTGTCCTCAAAAAGACCTCGGGACTCTGTGCCATGTTATCATGGATGGAATTACCATCAGAACTGGACCAATTGTCTGTTGCAATTTCAGTGCACGGATCAGAAAAATTCAGCTGGCATGCATTTTGGGCTCGACCATTGACCAGCAAGTGAGTTTTAATTAAAATCAACCCCTTTGTTTTTCCTTCTGCCTGTAATCCACTTCTGTTTGTATTGTCTTTTGCTGCCAAACAGTGATGTCGAGCTTTGTGATGCTTGTGGCTTCCACTGTCCCTATCAATTTCCTTCCAGATGCCTATGCTAGTTTCAGGCACACAAGTTTCTAGTAAGTCTTGTACCATCCAGTAAATAAATTAGGGTGTCTGTATGTGTATTGTCCACACTTACTAGAGTAGGTGCAGGGAGACTGTAATATCTGCCCTTGTGCAATGCTAATTTTATAGAAGTATTGCTACATTAGATCACAGCAGGTCAGCAAACGTCATGTATTAGGTATGTATTTTCAACCCATTGGCCTCCGTCCTGTACCAAGGAAAGATTGGAAGATGATGACAAACATTTCGGCCATCTCTATCTCCACTTCCAACACAACCCAGGATGCACCCCCATCTGGACCAAGTGATTTGCCCAGATTTAGTATAGTCAACCTTTCTTCTTTTCCTTTTATTTAATGGTATTCTCAAAACTTGCAGATATGTTGGTATTGATTGGAGAAGAGATAGTTGTGAGTTTCATTGTTGGACACCATCGGAGTTTGAACATCACTTATATTCCTAATAATGTTATTCTTTTCCTGAATGGACCTCAACCTCATCTCCAATACTACTTGCTCCCTCAGAACTGGAATGCTAACTCAGCTAGTTGTGTAGGATGCTATACTGTAGTTACTACAAAAGTTCTGCTCTACACGAAAAGGTTCCTCCGAGAGATCTAGGCCACAGGAAAATAACTTAAGGTCCCTGACTGTTTGATAAGTTACTGCATGTCTTTAATTCTCTTCTTGTGTGCAGACTTTAGATAGAGATGAGGAGACTGGTGTTAAGCAAAAAGCCTCCTGATCCCAGGAGGCAATTTTTGGTCTGGTTCAATAGCTGAAAACCGTTAAACACAGCACAATTCTGCTTTATGATAAATATCAAGGGTAAATGGTTAGAATGTCTTGTTGGAGGTGGCATTGGCTGGTGCAAATATTACTTGTTATTTGTCACTTTCTGTTGAATGTTGCCACATCTGCATGCATATAAACATATAGATATAAGAACATGTACTGTAGAAGTAGGAACAGGCCACTTAGTTCCCAAACCTGTACCAGACTTCAATAAGATCCTGGCTGATCTGATGGTCACCTCATCTCCAATCTCTCACATTTTTCAGAATCAGAATCAAGTTTATTATCACCGGCATGTGTCATGAAATTTGGTAATTCTGGTAATCTTTCACTTTCATATTTTCAAGAATCTATTGTATTTAACTCTACCCTAAAAACATTTAAAGGCCCTCTAAAGGAGAGAACTCCACGATCTCTCACTCTTCTCAGAGAAATACAGTATTTTGTCTCAAGTCTGATTTTAAGTGGGTGACCTTTACTTATAAACATTGACCTTTAGTTCTGGATTGTTCCATGCTCCAGATCCATCTTGTCAAGATCTCCCCCTCCCCAGTGTTTCCTGGAAACTTAGCAACCATACCTTTTGCAGGGAATGTGGCATGCACATGGTAGATGGATTGCCAATCACGTTGTAGTTGTCTCAGCCACTCACGTCCTCGCAGTGCTAGTCCCCCTGATTCCATCACATACAAGCTTAATGTGGCTTGTTGGCTGTTGTGTTTCACTGTTACAAGTATCATTCCCACAGGAGTTATCTTTTCTCTAGTGTAAGTTCTTAATTGGATATCTGCAGGCTTCAGTTTAGTAACTTTAAAATGCCGTTCAAAATCATTTTGTAGACTGACTGAAACAGCTGAGCCAGTGTCCAATTCCATTTTAATTAATTTACCATTCACGCCTGGTGTAAAACAAGTAATTTGGCTTACACCAGCAATGAATGTCAAATTAATTAATTTGTCTCCTGCAACATACATCAAAGTTGCTGGTGAACGCAGCAGGCCAAGCAGCATCTATAGGAAGAGGCGCAGTCGACATTTCAGGCCGAGACCCTTCGTGAGGACTAACTGAAGGAAGAGTGAGTAAGGGATTTGAAAGCTGGAGGGGGAGGGGGAGATGCAAAATGATAGGAGAAGACAGGAGGGGGAGGGATAGAGCCGAGAGCTGGACAGGTGATAGGCAAAAGGGGATACGAGAGGATCATGGGACAGGAGGCCTAGGGAGAAAGACAGGGGGGGGTGACCCAGAGGATGGGCAAGAGGTATATTCAGAGGGACAGAGGGAGAAAAAGGAGAGTGAGAGAAAGAATGTGTGCATAAAAAGGAGTAACAGCTGGGGTACGAGGGGGAGGTGGGGCCTAGTGGAAGTTAGAGAAGTCAATGTTCATGCCATCAGGTTGGAGGCTACCCAGACGGAATATAAGGTGGTGTTCCTCCAACCTGAGTGTGGCTTCATCTTTACAGTAGAGGAGGCCGTGGATAGACATGTCAGAATGGGAATGGGATGTGGAATTAAAATGTGTGGCCACTGGGAGATCCTGCTTTCTCTGGCGGACAGAGCGTAGATGTTCAGCAAAGCGGTCTCCCAGTCTGCGTCGGGTCTCACCAATATATAAAAGGCCACATCGGGAGCACCGGACGCAGTATATCACCCCAGTCGACTCACAGGTGAAGTGATGCCTCACCTGGAAGGACTGTTTGGGGCCCTGAATGGTGGTAAGGGAGGAAGTGTAAGGGCATGTGTAGCACTTGTTCCGCTTACACGGATAAGTGCCAGGAGGGAGATCAGTGGGGAGGGATGGGGGGGACGAATGGACAAGGGAGTTGTGTAGGGAGCGATCCCTGCGGACTCCAGAGCCTGCCGGCCCCGACGCTAGCAGGCATGAACTTTCAATTGCGGCGCCTGCCATTGATCTCGGCGGCTCCAACACCTCAGGACATATTCAAAACCCGGACTCCAGCAACGACCATGGACACCTTCACAGCGATTACGCAACCACCAACTGCGACTCCAGCCTTGAACTCCAGGCCGGGTCTTTATGTGCTGCTGTTGTGACTCCCGTCTCCCCTTCCCCCACCACCACTCCGCAGCCCCGTCTTCCTCAGATCCCACCGTCAGCTCCTGGGCCCTCAGAGGCTCCATCTTCCTCTCACCCCAACCCTCCCCTCTCCATTGACACCCCCAGCCTCCCCCTCCCCCCTCTGATCCCAGCTCTCATCCGTGCCGGGTCTTTACCATCCCCTCCGACCTTCAACTGTCGGAGGCAGAACGCTCTGTTCTCAGTAAGGGCCTCACGTTTGTCCCCCTTCGCCCACACCTCAGCGAGTTCCGTGTTCGCCACGATGCGGAACTTTTCTTCCGCCGTCTCCGTCTCCGAGCCTACTTCTTCGGCAAAGACTCTTCCACCCCCACCGATGACCCCTTCTCCCGTCTTCAACCCTCCTCTTCTTCATGGACACCCCGCTCTGGTCTTCTGCCTGCTCTGGATCTCTTTATTGCCAACTGCCGACGGGACATCAACCGTCTCGACTTCACCGCACCTTGTCCCCATTCCAACCTCACTCCTTCGGAACGCTCTGCTCTCCACTCCCTCCGCACTAATCCTAACCTTATTATTAAACCCGCTGATAAGGGGGGTGCTGTTGTAGTCTGGCGTACTGACCTCTACCTTGCCGAGGCACAGCGACAACTCGCGGATACCTCCTCTTATTTACCCCTCCATCATGACCCCACCAAGGAGCACCAGGCCATTGTCTCCCACACTATCAACGACTTTATCCGCTCAGGGGATCTGCCATCCACTGCTACCAACCTTATAGTTCCCACACCCCGCACTTCCCGTTTCTACCTCCTACCCAAGATCCACAAACCTGCCTGTCCTGGCCGACCTATTGTCTCAGCTTGCTCCTGCCCCACCGAACTCGTTTCTGCATACCTCGACACTGTTTTATCACCCCTTGTTCAATCCCTTCCGACCTATGTTCGTGACACTTCTCACGCTCTTAAACTTTTCGATGATTTTAAGTTCCCTGGCCCCCACCGCTTTATTTTCACCATGGATGTCCAGTCCTTATATACTTCCATCCCCCATCAGGAAGGTCTCAAAGCTCTACGCTTCTTTTTGGATTCCAGACCTAATCAGTTCCCCTCTACCACCACTCTGCTCCATCTAGCGGAATTAGTCCTTACTCTTAATAATTTCTCCTTTTGCTCCTCCCATTTCCTCCAAACTAAAGGTGTAGCTATGGGCACCCGTATGGGTCCTAGCTATGCCTGCCTTTTTGTTGGGTTTGTGGAACAATCTATGTTCCGTGCCTATTCTGGTATCTGTCCCCCACTTTTCCTTCGCTATATCGACGACTGCATTGGCGCTGCTTCCTGCACGCATGCAGAACTCGTTGACTTTATTAACTTTGCCTCCAACTTTCACCCTGCCTTCAAGTTTACCTGGTCTATTTCCGACACCTCCCTCCCCTTTCTAGATCTTTCTGTCTCTGTCTCTGGAGACAGCTTATCCACTGATATCTACTATAAGCCTACTGACTCTCACAGCTATCTGGACTATTCCTCTTCTCACCCTGTCTCTTGCAAAAACGCCATCCCCTTCTCGCAATTCCTCTGTCTCCGCCGCATCTGCTCTCAGGATGAGGCTTTTCATTCTAGGACGAGGGAGATGTCTTCCTTTTTTAAAGAAAGGGGCTTCCCTTCCTCCACTATCAACTCTGCTCTTAAACGCATCTCCTCCATTTCACGTACATCTGCTCTCACTCCATCCTCCCACCACCCCACTAGGAATAGGGTTCCCCTGGTCCTCACCTACCACCCCACCAGCCTCCGGGTCCAACATATTATTCTCCGTAACTTCCGCCACCTCCAACGGGATCCCACCACTAAGCACATCTTTCCCTCCCCCCCTCTCTCTACATTCCGCAGGGATCGCTCCCTACACAAATCCCTTGTCCATTCGTCCCCCCCATCCCTCCCCACTGATCTCCCTCCTGGCACTTATCCGTGTAAGCGGAACAAGTGCTACACATGCCCTTACACTTCCTCCCTTACCACCATTCAGGGCCCCAAACAGTCCTTCCAGGTGAGGCATCACTTCACCTGTGAGTCGACTGGGGTGATATACTGCGTCCGGTGCTCCCGATGTGGCCTTTTATATATTGGTGAGACCCGACGCAGACTGGGAGACCGCTTTGCTGAACATCTACGCTCTGTCCGCCAGAGAAAGCAGGATCTCCCAGTGGCCACACATTTTAATTCCACATCCCATTCCCATTCTGACATGTCTATCCACGGCCTCCTCTACTGTAAAGATGAAGCCACACTCAGGTTGGAGGAACAACACCTTATATTCCGTCTGGGTAGCCTCCAACCTGATGGCATGAACATTGACTTCTCTAACTTCCGCTAGGCCCCACCTCCCCCTCGTACCCCAGCTGTTACTCCTTTTTATGCACACATTCTTTCTCTCACTCTCCTTTTTCTCCCTCTGTCCCTCTGAATATACCTCTTGCCCATCCTCTGGGTCACCCCCCCCCGTCTTTCTCCCTAGGCCTCCTGTCCCATGATCCTCTCGTATCTCCTTTTGCCTATCACCTGTCCAGCTCTCGGCTCTATCCCTCCCCCACCTGTCTTCTCCTATCATTTTGCATCTCCCCCTCCCCCTCCAGCTTTCAAATCCCTTACTCACTCTTCCTTCAGTTAGTCCTGACGAAGGGTCTCGGCCTGAAACGTCGACTGCGCCTCTTCCTATAGATGCTGCTTGGCCTGCTGCGTTCACCAGCAACTTTGATGTATGTTGCTTGAATTTCCAGCATCTGCAGAATTCCTGTTGTTTATGTTTAATTTGTCTCCTGTTAGTTTCCAAATTGTAAATCTCACGGGCACCCACTCCTGATTTACTTTCATCGTTAACAGATTTCTCATCAGTAGCATGCAGATTAGTACTCTTTTTGAAACTGCAACTTGACTTTTTAGTGTTTTCTCTTCCGTGTCTGCCCAACATACTCTTTGTATGTGTCCTATTTTGTGGTGTTTTCTGCAAGTTTCATCTTTAAATCTACATTTATTTGGTGTTGTGAGCCTCTGCCACAACAGTAACATGATTTGTTTGAGCAGGCTTGTTTCTGTTTAGATGCTGTAATTTTATTTCTGACTGCAACTCAACTGCAGCTCTGAGGTTTCCATTGAAATAGCAATTTCCATTGCTCATTTGAATGTGAGGTGTGCTTCAGTCAGGAACTATTTTTGAATCTTTTCTTTCAAGATTCCACAAACTAAGTGAAACCTCGTTGCATCATTAAGACCATTACCGAACTAACGATGCCCAGACATTACCGTCAATTCGGTCACGTATGCTGAAATGGACTCCCCTTCTTTATGATTCCGCTTATGAAACCTAAAACATTCTGGCTTCAGTTCTAAGTGTTCCTGCAACACTTTTACAATAGTAGCAAAGCTCATTTCTGCAGGTTTGGTTGGAGCAGTCAAAGTTCGAAGTGAACTGTATGCCTTTAAACCCAATGCACTTAGCAAAATTGGAACTCACTTCTCATTTACTATTCCATTTGCTTCAAAATACTGTTCCAATAGCTCAGTATACAAAAGCCAGTTACCTGTTGTGTAATCAAAACGCTCAATTGTTCTGATGTAGCCAGCCATTACTGACTTTTTAAAAAATTATTATTATCATCTGGTACTCACTCTATATGGCCCCTGAATTCTTCTGTTTACCGCCTTTTAAAATCTCTCATCTGAAGAACATGTGGTGGCTGCTTTTGTTTTAAACTCCACCATCTCTCCATGTGCCAGGCTGCCTTTTTTACTTGCCAATGCTCCCAGTGCATTTTATTTTATTTTAGAACATTTCGCTGCCTCAAGTTCGTTATAAAATACCTCCTTGCCAATGTGTTGCCCTGTAACTTCAAAACATTAAATTAATTCAAAATGATTGTCCGGGATTGCGGGTCTGGTTTCGCCTTTACCTTAAGTGAGGTGTGCATGATGACATATGCAATTTGTGTATTTTTACATTTAACCCGTAATGAATTATTTAAACCAAGCAAGAATGCTTAATCTATATATATATAAGATTATTCAAATATAATTGAAAGATTAAATACACAACATTATTTGAAAAAGTAGGTTAACACCCAGCAGGTCGGGCAGCATCTATGGAGGGGAATAAACAGTTGACATTTCGGGCCAAGACTCTTCATCAGGACTGGAAAGGAAGAAGGCAGAAGCCAGAAGAAAAAGGTGAGGGAGGGGAAGGCGTACAAGCGGGCAGGTGATAGGGAGGTTTATTTTGGTTTAAAAATACTCGATATCATGTGACAGCCAGGCAATTAATAGAGCTTAAACTTCTTATGTTCATAATAAATGAGTTGGAATTATTTACCATGCTCTGGCAAATTGCAGTGCAATTCTCTGAGAATGCCAGACATTGTTGTTAAGGTAGAGAAGGGCAGATGCACTGCTCTCACCATTAGAAGGCTACTGTATGTTTTTGTCTTTTGCTGCTCTTTATCATATCTGTGTTCAGTCTGTTAAACAGGATATTCAGCTGTGACAGTCTTCTCCAGCATCTGTTAAATAACTACCTTAGCTATTGAATTCCATGGGCCGTTGCTCTGGGGCAGCACCGTAGCATAGCGGCTAACGCGTCACTTCACAGCACCATCCATCACCAACTGGGGTTCGATTGCTGCCGTGGTCAGTGAGGAGTGTATACATTCCCTCCGTGATGGTGTGAGATTCCTCCTGGTGCTCTGGTTTCCTCCCACATTCCAAAGATGTACTGATTAGGTTAATGGATTGTTGGCAGCTACGTTGGTGCCAGAAGCATGGCGACACGAGCAGGTTGCCCTGCACAGTCCTCATTGATTTGATTTGATGTAAACGATGCATTTCACTGTATGTTTCGATGTACATTTGACAAGTAAAGCTAATCTTTAACCCTTGCCAGCTGGCCCAACTGCCCATATCTTTGGCAATGTGGGACTAAAGGGTCCCATAATGCTCACTCCTGCTGCCATAGTCCTGAGATGATCAAAGAGAAATGCTGGTTTATGGTGAGAAGACGAAAGGCTGCCGATGTTGGAATTCGGAGAAACAAACCATCTTTTGGAGGAACTCAGCAGGTCAAGCAGCTGAGGAAAGAATTCCTCGATCTTTTGGGTCAAAACCCTGCATTGGGGCTGAGAGTGGAGAGGCGAGAAAGCCAGAAAAAGTAGATTGCCAAGTAAAGATCCAGAGGATGAAGGAAAGATGTAAGATGACGGGCAGGTAGTGCCAGGTGGGGTAGGTGAGTTGAGGAGGACATTGTGTGCAGCCTCCAGTAGACAATGATTCAGGTATTGTCATCTCTTTTCATTTCCCTGCGATGCAAAAGAAGAGAAAAGTGTCGGCTTCCAGAACACAGAGTAAATGGTCAGATGATGAAGTGTCCCAGTCTGAAATGTCAACTGTTTATTCCTCTCCATGGATACTGCCCGGCCTGCTGAGTTCCTCCAGCATTTTGTGTGTGTTACTCTGGATTTCTAGCATTTGTAGAATCTCTTGTGTTTATGCTTCAAGAATATTTTCACTTTACATAGAATTACTAATGTCCCAGATATATTTTTTTCCATTTTCCTGAATTCATCTCAAAGTAAAATTATTCCTCTTGTGTTATTCAGTTTTGCCATAGGCTGTGGGTAGATTATATTGAACCAGCTCTACCTTTTGATTCTGTGTAAAACACAGGAAATGCTGGAGGAACTCAGCAGGCCAGGCAGCATCTATGGAAAAGAATAAACAGTCGACGTTTCAGGCTGAGACCCTACTTCAGGACTGGAAAGGAAGATGAGAAGTTAGAGTAAGGAGATGGGGAGAGGGGAGGAAGAAATACAAGGTAGGAGGTGACAGGTGAGACTGGAAGAGGGAAAGGGGTAAAGTAAAGAGCTGGGAAGTTGATTGGTGAAAGAGATGAAGGGCTGGAGAAGAGAGAATCTGATGGGAGAGGATAGAAGGCCATGGAAGTAAGGGAAAGGGGACGAGCACCATAGAGTGGTGATGGGCAATAAGGAGATAAGATGACTGAGGAAAATGGGAGTGGGGATTGGTGGGGGGCAATTACCAGAAGTTTGGTACATTGATGTCCATGCCATTAGGTTGGAGGCTACCTAGATGGAATATAAGGTGTTATTTTCCCACCTGAGTGTGGCCTCATTGCAACAGCAGAGGAGGCCATGGACTGACATATCAGAATGGGAATGGGAAGTGGAATTAAAATGCGTGGCCACAGGGAGATCCCGCTTTCTGCGGTGGATAGAACATAGGTGCTCAGCGAAGCGGTCTCCCATTGGATGTTGGGTCTCACTGATCTACAGGAGGCTACACTGGGAGCCCCAGATTCAGTAGATGAACCCAACAGACTCACAGGTGAAGTGTTGCCTCACCTGGAAGGACTGTTTTGGGCCCTGAATGGTAGTGAGGGAGGAGGTGTAGGGGCAGGTGTGGCACTTGTTCAGCATCCAAGGGTGAGTACCCAGAGGAAGATCAGTGGGGAAGGATGAATGGACAAGGGATTTGCATAGGGAGTGATCCCTGTGGAAAGCAAAAAGTGGGGGGGGGGAGGGGAGGGAAAGATGTGCTTGGTGATGGGTTCCCGTTGGAGATGCCAGAGATAAAGAGAATTATGTGCTGGATGCGGAAGCTGGTGGGGTAGTAGGTGAGGACAAGAGGAACCCTGTCCCTGGTGGTGTGGCGGTGGATGGGGTGAGAGTAGACATGTGTGAAATGGAAAAGATGCGGGTGAGGGCAGCATTGATGGTGGAGGAAGGGAACCCCCTTTCTTTAAAGAAGGAGGATACCTCTTTTGTTCTGGAATGAAAAGCCTCATCCTGAGAGCGGATGTGGTGGAAAGGGAATTGAGAGAAGGTGATGGCATTTTTACAAGTGACAGGGTGAGAAGAGGTACAGTCTCGGTAGCTGTGAGAGTCAGTAGGTCTATAAAAGATATCAGTAGGTAAACTGTTTCCTGAGATAAAGGCAGAGAGGTCAGGAAAGGGAAAGGAGGTGTCAGAAATGGACCAAGTTTGAGGGCATGGTGGAAGTTGGAGGCAAAGTTGATGAAGTCGATGAGCTCAGCATGGGTGCAGGTAGCAGCACCAATGCAGTCATAGCGTAGGAAAAGTTGGGGAGTGATACCCGTGTTCCCTCTCATTTGTAATGACCAGTGTGTGCAAAAATCTTGTGCTTTGCAGTTTCTGGCCCAGTGACAACAACATGTGCACACTGAATTTTGAAGTGAAATAAACCTGAGCTATTTTGTCTGGGAATTGAGCATACTTTTCCATATGTTCATTCATTTGTTGAACTGAATGTATATAGGTATTCATTTTAACAGCTAGCCAAACACTGTCAATGAAAACTTTGATCTCCTCTGGGTTTGATCATTTTTCCTTTCGGTCATCTGCACTGTCATAAAACATACATAGCAGGCCTGTAGTGGGTACTGAAGGATTTTCTCACCGGAACTTTTGCAGACCATCCAAGTGTGAGTTGCTTGCTAAATAACGCTTTAAAAAGTCAAGTTTCCAAATATCTCTCCAATTCTTCCCACCTGCAAATTCTCCAGCAACTTTTGCATCACGACAATCCACCAGTTTCTGCATTGTACATAAATATTTCTCATAGCTGCACATTTATAAGCTTTCGGTGTAGCAGTTTCTACTGTTTCATTAAGCCATTCCACTTTAAGTGAACTAGCAGTTCTTTTGCACTTCACGCCATTTGCTTATTTGGAATTTGACATGGTGATCAATAATTTCTCTAATAAAAACAGTTTAAATAAGGCAGTTCTAAAATCTGCAGACAAATCATCATGAACTCCACATTGTCAACACTGTCTGCATTAGAAACCAGAAAAGGAAATGTGATTGTGTTCAATTGTTAAATATACTTAACACACCAATGAGGTAGAGGGTGACAACCTTTTGTGTGCAGTTTAAATTCCTTTGTGCGCTTGTAGCAAAGGCACACACACCTTAGTGGGAACATTGAATGATTCCAGTGTAGGATTGGAACATGAACTATTCCACATAGCTGACAAAAAGACAAGAACAACAGGGGCCCATGTGAGTGTTTGAATGAAGTGGGAGGAGCCAAACAAGAAATTATTAAGAGTGAGAATCAGTTCTGCCAGATGGAAGAAGTGGGGGAGGATGGAAACTGTTTGGGTCTGGTGTCCAGAAACAAGCGGAGGACTTTGAGACCTTCCTGACAGGGGTTGGACGTGTATAGGGATTGGATATCCATAGTGAAAATGAGATGACCAGGTCCAGTCATTGAAAAGAGCAAGATGTGTGAAGTGTCACAGATGTAGGTAGGAAGGGACTGAACCAGGGGGGATAAGACAGAGTCAAAGCATGCAGCTATAGGTTAGGTGGGGCAGGAACAAATAGAAGCAGTGGGTCTAGCTGTACAGGCAGGTTTATGGATCTTCAGAAGGAGGTAGAAACAGGAGGTGTGGGGTAAGGGAACTATGAGGTTGGTGGCAGTGGATGGGAGATCCCCAGAGTTACTGAAGTTCAGTGATGGTGTGGGGGACAATGGCCTGGCACTCCTTAGTGAGGTCCTGTTGAAGGAATAAGAAAGAGGAGGTGTCTGAGAATTGTCGCCTGCCTTAGCAAGGTAGAGGTCAGTCCGCCAGATTACTCCAGCATTCCCCTTATTTTGATGGTTTGATGGTGAGGTTAGGAGTAGTGTGGAGAGAGTGGAGAAGAGCGTTCAGGAGGAGTAACGTTAGAATGGAGAGAGAAGCAGTAAAATTGAGACAGTTGATGTCTTGTTGGCAGTTAGCAATGGAACGATCCAGAGCAGGCAGAAGACCGGAGCAGGGTATCCAAGAAGAGGAGGAGGGTTGGAGATGGAAGAAAGAGGCATCGGTGCATGTTGGGGAGCCCTTGCCAAAGAAGTAGGCACGGAGACGGAGGTGGCGGAAGAAGAGCTCAGTATCATGGCAGGTGCAGAAATCACCGAAGTGTGGGTGCGGGGGGAGAAAGGTCCTTACTCTTCTGCCTCAGAGAGGGGAAGGTCGGAGGGGATGGTGAAGACTCAGCACGGATAAAAGCTGGGATTAGGCTGGAGAAAAAGGCTGGTAGTGTCTGAGGAGAGGGGAGGGTTGGGGTGTTCAGGGTGAGAGGAAGATGGAGTCTCTGAGGGCCCAAGAGCTGGTGGTGGGACCTGAGAGAGACGAGATTGCAGAGTGATGGTGGGCGAAGGGGCGACTGGGGAACTGTAAGGACCTGCCCTGGAGGTGCTGTCGGTCAAGGTCCAGGCTGGAGTCGGAGTTGGAGGTTGTGCAATAGACACTTTGAGGGTGTAGACAAAATGCTGGAGGAACTCAGCAGGCCAGGCAGCAAATATGGAATAGACTACAGTCGATGTTTTAGGCCAAGACCCTTTATCAGGACTGGAAAAAAATGATAAGAAGTCAAATAAATAAGGTGGAGGGAGGAGAGGAAGAATGACAAAGTAGTAGGTGGTAGGTGAAATCGGGGATGGGGAGGGGTGATGTAAAGTGCTGGGAAGTCGAAAGGTGAAAGAGGAAATGGGCTGGAGAAAGGGAAATCGGAAAGGAGAGGACAGAAGGCCATGGAAGAAAGGGAAGGGGGAGGAGCACCAGAGGGAGGTGAAGGGAGGTAAGGAGAAAAGGTGAAAGAGGGAAATGGGAATGGGGAATGGTGAAGGGGAAATTGTAGGGGGTGGAGAATTATCGGACGTTCAAGAAATCAATGCTTGTGCCATCAGGATTGAAGCTATCCAGACAGAATATGAGGTGTAACACACCTTATTCTGTGTCTCTTCATTATTTTCAGCCACATTCCTGAATGAGCAGGTTTCAATACATCTGCTGGCCTCTGCTGGTAGTTACTATAACAAAATTCACGTGTAGAAAGCAGCTTGAGTTATCAGGTAAACATCAAACAATGTTTCCGCCACCACTCAGCAGGATCCTATGTGTGTTATACCCGTGTGTGAATTCTCAGGTAAACTCATTTCATCCTTCAGGGTCTGTAAGTATGTTAATTGAAGACGACTCCTTTTCCCATCATTAAACTTATACGGTAATAATTACAAAAAATTCAATCCAGAATTAGATTAATGTTTTCAGGAATTTTCTCTGACACACAAGAACACAAAATAGAAACAGAAGTAGATAACCCTACACCCCAAACCTGCCCGACCCTGTTCAGTATGATCATGCCAATCTGTGCTGGTCTCCAGTCCTCTTCTTTGCCAGTTCTCTATAGCCATCAATTCGTTAGTCTATCAAATACCTATCCACCTCCCCTTTTAATGATCCACTACCTGCTGGGGCAGAAAATTCCTGAGATTCATCACCCTCTACAAGATTAAATTTCTATGTACCAATTTTAACTTACCGGCTTTTTTTTACAGTTAAATTCATTTGCTAAGGCTCTCACTAGTGAAAACAACCCAACATCTGTCTCCATCAATCCCCCTTACAATATTATATGTTTGAATGAGGTGTGTCATTAATGTTCTAAATGATTTAGCCTCTCTTGGTTGTCTCCTTTGCACTTCACTCATTTGCATATATCCTCTGTTTAGTATTTCATTTTTAAAATCTTTGTTATTAATTATTATTAAAGATCAACAAAAAAATACATTACAGTAATCAAGTCCACATGTCAATATGTACAATGAAGAATGAAATTACCAAATAACTGATTAACAAAGTTAAACAATATATCAGTAATAATAAGAAAAAGTAAAGTGTTAAGAATATTTTTAAGGAAAAAAAGAAGGAACTTCTTTTACTAACTAAAACAAAAAAAACCTGCTAACAAAAAATAAATGAAAAAAAAAACCATTGGGAGCACAACCCCAGAGCTATACACCATAGAAGCTTCCATAAAAGAAAAACATCAATCCACCAACTCAAATCCATTTAAACAAGATATTAATCTGCCCTTTATTTTCTCTTATTGAAACTCATAATCTCCTTCTTTTCCTTACTAAACCCCATTTGCCGGTTTTCCCCCACTTATTCTATCTATATCCCTTTGCAGTATCAATGCTTCAATAATTCAATATTTCCATTTAATATCAGAGAATGTATACAATATACAACCTGAAATTCTTACTCTCTGCAGACATCCTCGAAACAGAAGAAAAGCCCCAAAGAGTGAATGACAAGAAAAAAGCATAAAAAACCCCAAAACCCTCTACCCCCTCGCACAGACAAGCAGTCTCAACCCTCCCCCAACTGATTCTAGCATAAAGCATCAGCATTCCCACCACCCACCATGCCAGAAAAGCCCCCAAAGAGAGACCGTGGTCTACAATCCATCAAAAACTAACTGTTCACTCCAACATTTTGACATCCCACAGGCTCTCTCTCTCTAACAAGGGAGAAGCAGATATCGTTCTGTCCATTATCTATATCACAATCTTCTCCATGGATTTTCACCTTGTCACGTTGGAGAAGCTTGTGTGGTCCTGAGATCCCGGGAGCGATGCTGTCTGGAGCTATGCTCCTGGTAGGGTCACCCATGGCGGTAAGGTCAAAGGTGAGGTCCCTGACAAAGAACAATCCAACCAAGACCTCAACGGTGGACGAAGTTACTTCAAACTCAACAGCTGTGAAGGCAGGTGAAGGCTACAACAAATCCATCAGCTCCAATCATCGTGGTTTCCATGCCACTGGAATGAGTTGTTTGATTTGTGAAGTATCGTGTGCTTCTTGGAGTGCAACATCAAGTACACGTTAAACAAATACATGCACAGGCATATTTGCTCTGTGGATCAAGATTGGACACATAAGCCACTTGAGAGCCCATAAATAGATCGACGGAACGAAGACCATCACCCTCGACCTCGAGGGATAGCCATGACGATATCACAACGTGCCTTTCTGCATCATCAGCAAATTTTGGAAACTTCCTTTCAGCAGATCATTAATGTACTTTAATAATGAGCCATGAATTCCTCTGATATGCTGGACTTTCAGTTTATGCACTAGCCACTTATCTGGCACCTTACGTGACTTTTATTTTATAATTCATTTATGGTGTGTGGGCTTCGCAGATTTCAGAAGCATTTAGTTGCCCATCCCTCACTGTCCTGGAGACAGAGTCACAGAGCAGTACAGCACGGCTACCAGCCCTACGGCCCAAGTCCATCCTGACCATGGTGCCCGGCTAGCTGGTCCCTATTTCTGGTGTTTGGCCCATAATCTCTCTAAGCATACCTAGCCTGACCAACCTTTCCATGTAACTCGGATGGTGGAAGTGAACCGTTGTTTTGAACCGCTGCGATCCTTGAAGCACCCACAATGTTGTTAGTTCCAGGAGTCTGATCCAGTGACCGTGAAGGAACGTGATGTGTTTCCAAGTCAGGATGCTGTGTGGCTCTGGGTCAACTTCCAGGCATGGTGTTCCCGTCCTTTTGCTGCCCTGTGTGACACAATTTTAACTTGTGACTTAACAGCCCAAGTCTGGATATTGCCCAGGTCTTCCTTCATATGGACGGGAACTGCTTCATTATCTGAGCAGTTGCGAATGATGCTGAACATTGTGCAGTAATCTGCAAACATCCTTGCTACTGATTTTCAGATTGAAGGGAGGTCATCGATAAATCAGCTGAGGATGGATGGGCCCAGCAAGGTTTCCTGAGGAACTCCTGCAGAGGCGTCCTGAGATTGGGATAATTGACAACTATCCTCCATTGTGCTAGCTATGACTACCCTAGGGCTCCCTCCCCACCCCCAATTCTCATTGACTCAGATTCAGCCAGGACACCTTAATACTCGATAAAATGCCGCCTTAACGCTCTGACTTCATCTCTGGAGGTTAGCTTTTTTGACCAAGTTTGGACCAGGGCTATATCGAGGTCAGCAGATAAACTGACCTTCTGTGAGCAGGATTTTGCTAAGCATGTACTGCTTAAAAGCTCTGTTGATAATCCCTTCCCTCACTTTGCTAATAGTCAGGAATAGTCTAATAGGGTGCCAATTTGCCAGGATGGATATGTCCTGCTTCTTAAGGACAGGACCTTCCATATTGTTGGGTAGACACCCAGTGTTGTAGATGTACTGGAACAGCTTACCCAAGGGTATAGCAAGTTCTGCAGCACAAGTCTCAGTACTATGGCTGGAATGTTGCCAGGGCTCATAGCCTTTGCTGTATCCAATGATTTTAGCCATTTCTTGCCATCTTGTGGAGTCAATGGAATTAGCTAAAGGTTGGCATTAATGTTTCAGCTTTATAGAACTTTGGTCAGGCTACAGTTGGGAGTATTGCGCGCGGTTCTGGTTGGATGTGAAGCCTTTGGGTGCAGAAGAGGGTTACCAGGTTGCTGCTGATTTAGAAGGTAGAGGATAAAGATAGGACAGACAAAGTAGGGTTGTTTCTTCTGGAGCATTGGAGGATGAGGAGAGATTTGATAGAATCTTACAAGATCATGAGAGGCATTTAGAATCTTTCTCCATGCGTAGAAATCTCAAGTACTAGAGGCCATGCATTTAAGGTGATAGGGTGAAATTTTAAGGGATATGTATAGAGCATTTTTTTAAATATGGAGAGGGTGGTAAGTATCCAGAATAGGCTGTAGCAGTTCAAATAACTGCATTTAAGAGGCTGCCAGACATGTGAATGTGAATGGATGGACAATGTCAGATACAACGGAAGAGAAATAGTTTAATGCGACATTGTGTTCAGTGCAGACATTTTGGGCCACAGGGCCTGTTCCTGTGTTACTGGTCTAAGTTCTGTATTCTGTTCCGCCATGCTGGGAAACACTAGAGGAGCCTGTGAGGAATCACCCACTCAGCACCTCTGAAGCTTTTTGTAAATGCTTCAGCTTTCACTTTTGCATTGCTGTACATCATCGGGAAAGGAGATATTTGAGGAGCCTGCTCCTCGGTGATGATGCTGAGTGTACCTGTTCCAGAGCCCTAAATTTAAGCCAAGACAGGTATTGGTGTCTAATGGTACTCTCACCTCAGAAAGATTATACTAGAACAACCTACAGGTCAAAGACTATTTAACTGCCTTAGTCTCCTTCCTGAAGGGTTTTAGCTGTCAATAATCACTATTTTGAGCAATGACTGAGTGGTTCCTTTGCGGTTGTTATAGCCAGGTTTGTTAACGGGGTCAAGCTCCCACTACCTATTAAGTGCTCCCAATGGCATGCGCCTCAAATAGCCTCTGACAACCAAGTCCAGCTCCTGGCCTTCACGTGAGGCTTAGTACCAAGCCCAGCAGAACCATTTCTACTGACAGGAGAAGGAGCAAAGGCAGGTTATTGGCACCTTAAAACCAGTCACTTTGGGCAGATGGGGCTTGTTAGCCATGGTTGACAGCTCATCTAGGAGAAGGAAAACTCTGATCTCAAACCTCCACTGCCTTGCGGTTATACCCACTCATGGGGAAGGTTTCAGGAGTAAACCCCGAGGGAAAAATCTGGCGCTGGAGTCCGTAAAGCAGTCCTGCACTGAGTTCAATGTTGACTAGCAACTCCTGCGACGCTGCTGGTACTAAACTGTATCGGTCTTTCCTGTTTCTTTGGGTTCATCAGATATGTGGACAGGGGGAGCTTGCTACATGGGCAACAACTTACTCTCAATATCGTTCTCCCCAGGCTTGCATATCTAGACAGCTAGGACACAATATCCATGGTCAACTCTGACCGACAGATGCCCTCAGCTCACCTGAGTGGTGAGTTCCCTCTTTCAACCAAAGAGGAGATCATTCCAGCTAATGAGGCAGATTAAACACAGTTATTTATTTTAAATAAATTTATTCAAGCAAGCGAGCAAGTTCATTTGTATAGCACTTGTCAAACACAAGGCAGTTCAGGGTGCTTTACACAGAACAAGATATAAAAATCAAACATCAAATTTCAGACAATATGTAAGAGAATAAAATCACACAAAAATAGATATGATAAATAGAAGTTACTGTGCAGGAGATTCTAATTAAAAGCTAAAGTGAGAAGAAAAGTTTTAAGCCTCATTTAAAAGACCTTAAGTTTGGGGCGGAATTCAGATCCTCTGGAAGGTTATTCCAGATATGTGGAGCATAGTAACCAAAAACTGCTTCACCATGTTTAGTTTTGACCCTGGGGATGGTAAGCAGACCTGCCCCAGACAACCTGAGAGCTCGGGAAGATACATAATGCAGCAAGAGATCGGAGATGTATTTTCCCCTAGACTATTCAGTGCTTTATAAACCAGTAGTAATGTTTTAAAGTCAATTCTCTGATGGACAGGAAGCCGGTGTAGTGATCTGAGAAATGGGGTGATGTGTTCTACTTTCTTGGTCTCAGTGAGGACTCTGGCAGCGGCGTTCTGAATGAGCAGCAGCTGTCTGAGGGAATTTTTACAGAGACCTGTGAAAACGCCATTACAGTAGTCAAGCCTACTAAAGATAAATGCATGGATGAGTTTTTCTAGATCTTGTTGAGACATAAGCCCGTTAACTTTTGCCATGTTTTTAAGATGGTAGTAGACTGACTTGTAATTGTTTCTTGCGGCAGTTAAGTCAGAGTCCATCACAACACCAAGGTTTCTGATTTGGTTTGTGGACTGTAACGACAGGGATTCTAAGTTAGCACTGACTTTTAATTGTTCTTTTCTGGCACCAAATACAATTATTTCAGTTTTCTCTTTGTTTAACTGGAGGAAATTTTGGCTCATCCAATCAGTGCGTTGTTCAGTTTTTTAGTGATTGTACGGGACCATAGTCACTTGATGACACGGTTATATAAATCTGAGGGTCATCCGCATAATTAAGGTAAGATATTTTGTTGCCTTCAATCACAAACAAGAGAAAATCTGCAAACGCTGGAAATCTGAGCAACGCACACAAAATGCTGGAGGAACTCAGCAGGCCAGACAGCAACTATGGATAAGAGTACAGTTGACATTTTGGGATGAAACCCTTCGGCAGGACTCTGGGCTTTTGGCAAGCAGCCTAATAGAAGAGAAATGCTGACTATTCGCAGAATCTCTGGCGCCAAAAATTAAAAACATTTTTTTAAAAGGTAGTAGGTAAAATGTCAAAGGAACAGGAGAAGGATTTCAGGTGTAGCAAAATTTCATCTAAAGTTTTATAGTCATAAGAACATAAGAAATAGGAGCAGGAGTAGGCCATACGGCCCATCCAGCCTGCCCCGTCATTCAACAAGATCATGGCTGATCTGTCCGTAAACTCAGCTCCATCTACCTGCCTTTTCCCCATAACCCTTAATTCCCTTACTATGTAAAAACCTATCCAACTGTATCTTAAATATATTTAGTGAGGAAGCCTCAACTGCTTCCCTGGGCAAAGATTTCCACAGATTCACCACTCTGTGGGAAAAACAGTTTCTCCTCATCTCCATCCTAAATCTTCTCCCCTGAATCCTGAGGCAATGTCCCCTAGTTCTAGTCACACCTACCAATGGAAACAACTTTCCTACTCCTATATTATCTATTCCTTTGTATGTTTCTATAAGATCCCCTCTCATTATTCTGAATTCCAGAGACTATAGTCCCAGGTGACTCAATCTCTCCTCATAGGTTAACCCCTTCATCCCTGGAATCAACCTGGTGAACCTCCTCTGAACTGCCTCCAAAGCCAGTATATCCTTCCTCAAGTATGGAGACCAGAACTGCACACAGTACTCCAGCTGCGGCCTCACCAGTACCCTGTATAGTTGCAGCATGATCTCCCTGCTCTTGAACTCAATCCCTTTAGCAATGAAGGCCAACATTCCGTTTGCCTTCTTAATAACCTGCTGTACCTGCAAACCAACTTTTTGTGATTCATGAACAAGCACTCCCAAGTCCCTCTTCACAACAGCATGCTGCAATCTTTCACCATTTAAATAACAATCTGCTTTTCTATTATTCCTTGCAAAGTGGATAGTCAGTTAGTTTGAGTTGTGTCATCTGAAGTAAATTTAATTCTACGTGAGTAAAAGGATGACACTGACTTCTGACCCTGATGCAGAGACACTGACAGCATGTCTAATCTTCCGAATTTTTTCGGTAAAAAGGAACACAGTGACTTTGTAGACAGAAGTTCTGGTGCTGCTGATACCGGAGGATGTGTGATCCTATCAGCTGTAGCAACTAAGGCACGTGCATTATTGCTGTTTTTATTTATATCAGCGAAGGACTGCCTCGAATGTCTCAACTCTAAAATATAGATGCAAAGAGTTTCTTTATAAATGTTGCAATGGACCTGGAGTTTTGTTTTCCACCACCTGCATTGTTTTATTTTGAAGTTTAACCAGCAAGGTGTTTCTCCATGGTGCTTTTTTCTTCCGAGAAACTACTTTTACTTTTATGGGGGGCGATTGCATCTGTAATTTTAGAGTTGAGATGGTCTACAAGATCATTGACAGAGACCAGAGAGAGGGCAGGAGAGGAAGAAAAGGCCACGTGATTAATGCTTGGTGATTTCAGTGATGTACCGTTTGGTGATTACCCCGTTTGAGCACGAGTGAACAGAAACACGGTAATTTTAAGGAAAACACAGAAATAATCAGAAACAGCAGATTCAGCTACCACAATCTCAGAAGTGTTAATATCGTTAGAAATGACTAGGTCGAGAGTGTGGCCTTTGCTGAGTGAGGACCCTATCACATGCTGCGTCAGTCCATAGTTGTCTAGCATACAAAACAGCCCATTAGCAGTACTGTCCTTGGGGGGCTATCAACAAGAATATTAAAATCACCAACAATGACTACCCAGTCAAAGTCAATGCAAACAATTGAATTGACTTTATTTTTTACATCTTTCACTCACATGAGGAGTAAAAATCTTTAAATCACGTCTCTGTCTGAACATGTAAAGTGCAAATTATAGTAGTCTGTAATAAATAGTATGTACAGTAAGATATACAACAGAACAGTCGATATAGCTTAGAAATCCAATTGTGTCAATGTGAGTTAATTAGTCTGATGGCCTAGTGGAAGAAGCTGTCCTGGAGCCTGTTGGTTCTGGCTTTAGTGCTGTGGTACCGTTTTCCGGATGGTAACAGCTGGAACAGTTTATGGTTGGGGTGACTCGGGTCCACAATGATTCTTCAGGCCCTTTGTACACACCTGTCTCTGTAAGTGTCCTGAGTAGTGGGAAGTTCACATCGACAGATGTGCTGGGCTGTCCGCACCACTCTCCGCAGAGTATTACGATTAAGGGAGGTACAGTTCCCATACCAGGCAGTGATGCAGCCGGTCAGGATGCTCTCAATTGTGCCCCTGTAGAAAGTCCTTAGGATCTGGGAACTCATGCCAAACTTCTTCAACTGTCTGAGGTGAAAGAGGCGCTGTTGTGCCTTTTTCACCACACAGCGGGTATGTACAGAACACGTGAGATCCTCAGTGATGTGTATACTGAGGAACTTGAAGCTGTTCACCCTCTCAATAGGGATTAGGCTGTTTCCGTTCTTCCTGTACTCCACAACCAGCTCCTTTGTTTTTGCAACATTGTTTTCTTGACACCACTGTGTCAGGGTGATGACTTCTCTTTAGTCTGCTCGTTATTATTTGAGATTAGGCCACTCAATGTAGCATCATCTGCAAATTTAATTAGCAGATTGGAGCTGTGGGTGGCGACACCGACATGGGTAGACGGAAAGTGAAGGAGGGGCCTTTGGAGAGGTGAGGGAACCCACTCTTACCACTTGCAGTGATCTGACAAGAAGTCCAGGATCCAGCTGCACAAGGCAGGGTGAAGGCCGAGGTCTCGGAGCTTCTTGCCGAGCCTGGAGGGGATTATGGTGTTGAATGCTGAGACGTAGTCCAAGAATAGCATTCTCTCATCAGCATCCTTCCTCTCCAGATGCGTAAGGACGGTGTGTACAGCTGTGGCTATTGCATCATCTGTCGATCGGTAGTGTTGGTAGTTGAATTGTAGGGGGTCCAGTTTGGGTGGCAGCAAGATGCAGATGTAATCCTTGATCAGCCTCTCAAAGCATTTTCTTATGTGACAGGATGCCAGTCGTTCAGACATGTTACCTAGACAGTAGTTCAGCGAAGACATCAAAAGAGGTTGCAAAATATTTTGGTGGCCTGTATATAGTTAAAAATAAAGCACGACGGGAGGATTTCAGCAGGATATTCAAAAGATGCAAATGTTCCATATGATATCTGGTTACACTGATAAGAATGATTAAACCGAACGGCTATTCCTCCCTCTCATTTCTTTATTCTGGTCTCAGTTACAAAACTGAAATTAGAAGGAGCTGTATTCGATAAGAACTGCACAGCTGTTTTGGTCTAGACAAATCTCCATCAGAAGCATAACATCAAGGTTGTTTCTGATAATTAACTAATTATTTAAAAGTGATTTGCCAGCCAAAGACCAAACATTAAGGATATGTTTAACGTGTTAAAAACATCTTCTGAATTTGATTTTGGCTGACGTGCAACAGTTATCAAGCTTTGTAAGTTTGCCATGTGAGCTGAAGGCACTTCATTAATTCTTCTTCTTATCAAAACAGGAATGTTGGAGGTCACGGGAAAACCAGAAGAAACCGCGGATCCCGCTCCGCTCTCATAGTGTTCGGATTTCCACCAGAGACGGTGATTTTACAAAGGATTTCCACACCAATGTACAATTCTTACAAACATAATCATCGAAGGAAGAAGTCCTTCTCAGTTCAAAGCTGACCTATGCCGTAGAACATCACAGCATAGAAACAGGCTGTTCGGCCCATCTAGTCTGTGCCAAAATATTGTTCTGCCTAGTCTGATTGACCTGTACCGGGACCATAGCCCCCCAGTTCCTCCTCAACAGCATCCTTTTGGTTAAAAACCAAAAGCTGTTACTGTATTTCTTCCTCAACTAATACTTATTCTTTTTTTTGCCTGTCATCTAGTGATAACTCATCTGCACGTGATGTTCTCACAGTTGCCTTTATCAGATGGGTTGCACAAATTCAGTTTTGTTTCACAAGAGGATGGTTAAATAGTACTAGTCAAAGGTTCAACTTAAATATCTGGAACCTTAGGCAACACACACAAAATGCTGGAGGAACTCAGCAGGCCAGGCAGCATCTATGGAAAAAACGTACAGCTGACATTCTGGCCGAAACCCTTCGGCAGGACAACCTTAGACAGTTTCTTCCGCTGTGCTAAAAAACTGAGATTAGCAAAAGGCCTCCTGAGCACGGACAGAGACTTATTAAAAAGCTACATCTAGCAATTGACTTCTTGGGCCTGGAGAGTGACCATCCATCGCATCAGTGTGTTCACCAATTTCCCTTCACCAATCACAACTGAATGCGGCAGTCTGTAGAGCTTAGATCTGATCCATCAGTTACGGAATTTGTCAGCTCTTCTAGTGTGTGTTGCCTACGTTGTTTGGCACGTAGCCGTCTTGTAGCTATGCCAGGCTGAGGTGTGCTTGATGGTGCTCCTGGCATGCCCTCTGCACTCTTCACCAGCTCAGGGCCAATCACCCCATTTGATGCTGATGTTAGAATGGGCGATATTCCCAGACATGAGCTTGCAGAGTACAATTAAGCCGCTGGCGAGCCACAACTCCTCACGGATGCCTCAGTCCTCAGCCATTAGGTCGGTTCGCAGTCTGCCCCACGTGGGAGACTGTGGTTATTTTTTATTTATTAAGATGCTGGATGGAGTAGGCCCTTCTGCCCCTTCAGGCTTGGCTGCCCAGCAATCCCCCATTTAATCCTAGCCTAATCGTGGGACAATTTACAATCACCAATTAACTTACAAACCAGTGCGTCTTCCGACTGTGAAAAGAAATCGGAGCACCCGGAGGAAACCTATGCAGCGGTCTTCTATGATCATTTCTTAGTACCTCTTTAAAAAGTAATAAATACAGCTCCTTTGAGTTTTTATTATATATTTCCCAGAAATTGAAATGCATGTAAAATTATGTAACAAAAGAGATCATGAGCGCGGAAGGTATGAGGGAAAAGGGGTGTGTGATCTGGGAGGGGGCTAGGTGGGGAAATTATTGGGAGAGATTATGAAGATTGTTGGAGTGGATTGGCGGAGGGGTAGGAGATTGGCATGGATGGCAATGGAAGGACATCAGATACCAGGATCAAGGCCCTTGAT
Organism: Mobula hypostoma; assembly: GCF_963921235.1. Classification (NCBI taxonomy): domain Eukaryota; kingdom Metazoa; phylum Chordata; class Chondrichthyes; order Myliobatiformes; family Myliobatidae; genus Mobula; species Mobula hypostoma. The sequence goes on from NC_086102.1 coordinate 41,460,390, forward strand.
TAATGCTGATGCCCGGAGAATAAGGCCTTTCGAAGCTGCACTGTTCATGGCTGACATGTGCACGGGGATATTTCATGCAAGTGGTGTCTAAAACAAGCGTAGTGTGTCACAGCAAGTACAACATGCACCTGGAGCAAAGTCTGCAAGATTCACCTCCTTACAGGCAGCCAAAAATCAATGAAACCCAATAGAATCCAAGAAAAAAAGACATCAAACACCTCCTGTGCAGCAAAAAAAAATCACGAATCGTGCAACCAATAAAAGTAAGCAAATAACACTCAGAGCTGAGGTTTACAGAAGTGAGACCTCAGCCACAAAGCCAGTCACAGCCGATCCAGGAACCCGTTAGTTACAGACCACAGCCTCAGTTCAGTCCAGCGATGAGTCACCCTCAACCAGCAATGAGCTGAACACTGGCCTGTGACTTGCCTCCACGCCCAATACCCTCATTCCTCGCTGTTGAATCCAGGCCATGATGCTTCACTATAATCTCAGGCCAAGGACCTTCTGCCTTATTCAGCCCATACTTGACTTTTTGAATCTGGCCTGGTGCTTAAATCAGTTTAATATCAGCTTGTTCCTCATTCTCGGCATTGGGCCCCATTGCCTTGACTTGGCCTCGCCACAGATCTTTTCTTTGCTGCCCACAAGTTGTTGTTTTGCTTCATCAGCGCCATCTTAAACCAGAACTCACCTTTGAATACATTCCTCCTCATCAAATTCCCACCTGACCGACCCTTTATTCCTAGATCCCCGATAAAGGCAAGGTAAACATTCTGGACTTTCAGTGAGTTCTCTTCTCACTTTCTAACGTGGTATGAGGCTCCAGAAATAGACACTTCCTACCAAACTTTGTCATCACCAGGTGAACAGAGAAAAAAGATTCAAGGATATGCTTAAAGCTTCCTTAAAGAAATGTTACGTTTCCACTGACCTCTCAGAACCTTTTAATTCAAAGTGGGGAAGCCACTTCCAGATGGTGTTGAGAACCTCAAGACCGTGCTTTAGAAACATCCAGAAGGCCTGCATAAGCAGTAGAGAGAACACACCATCTGACAGATTACCTACCTGCTCACACTGTCGGCCAATTCTTGTCCTGTCTGTGGAAGAATCTGTAGTTTCTATGGTGACAACTTGGCCACATCTGAACCCACAAGTCTGGAGTGGAAGGAAGTCATTCTCAGTCCTGAAGGATTGCCTAAGATAAGGAAAGTGTCACGTTCTTCCACACCACATTTATCTGCCATATCCTTAATCAGCCCTTCAGCTTGTTAGTATTCTCTTAAAATATATTTACATCCTAAACACAAGAGATTCTTCAGATGTTGGAAATCCAGAGCAACACACACTAAATTCTCGAGGAACTCACTGGGTCAGGCAACATCTATGAGAATTAATAAACTGTCAAGGTTTTGGACCAAGACCCTTAATCAGGACTGGAAAGGAAGGGGAAAATGACAGAATTAGAAAGGGTGAGGGGAGGGGAAGGAGCCAGTAGCATATCTAAGGTATGGCACGTGCCCTGGGCATCACTTGAAGGGGGGCGGCACTGAGCAGTTTCTATTAAGGTCAGACAAGTCATCCCTGGATAGTGAAAAAAGAATTTTCTTCAGATGTTTGATCTGTTTTTGATTATCATGGGTGAGAAGCACTAGGAAGGTCTTATTTCGGAGCATTGTGTAAGAAAACCATGAAACATTTCTTCACGAAGAAGAAGGAATGTGGAGCTGAAGGACAGAAGAGACGAAAGTTGGAGGTGGAGGAAGCCAAGAAGTTGAGCAAGTTCTTCATGCCTTTCTTTGAAAAGCCCAGGACAAGTAGTTCGACACATTTCATAGAGTCGCCTGCACCTGCTACAAGTTTGTTAGAATCTGAAGGTGGATCAAATACAAATGTGTCACAAACCGAGGAGGAAGTCAAGTCAGATAAATTCGAGTATGACGAGATTAAGAGTGAGGCTGCCACAGAGAACATGGACATGGCAGGAGGGGAAGACGATGGTGGTGGTGGTGATGTTGAGTTTATTGACGAGATTTTACCTGACAAGATTGAACCTGACGACACTGAACCTAGTGAACTGGATGGTGTCAAAGACCCTCGAACTGTCATACCAGAAGTGATTGAACAGCATGACATTGAACTTCTGAAGTTTGACAAGGATACTGGAAAAGCAATTCTGCCTGACGTGTTGAGAACAGAAATAACAATGCTGGGTTCGAAGTATTTCCAGAACAGTGAGGGGCCTTTCCTACCAACAAATAACCGCTCAATGAACAAAACTTGGTTCGAGAGGAAATTGGGAAATGGTCGTGGAGGAAGTGACTCGCTCATGGCTGGTCTAGTCCCCTTCTAAAAAGTCTGCATTTTGTATCTGTTGTCTTCTCTATTCCCAGTCAGACCATCAATCCTTATTGGAGCAGGAAAGTGGATAGCACCTGAAAGGATTAGTGTTCATGAAAATGCCAAGAATCATCAGGAATGCTTCACACAGTGGTAAGAAATGGAAAGAAATTTAGCTGGAAACAGAGGAGTTATTGACGTGGTATTTCAGTCACAGATTGAGAAGGAAAAGCAGAAGTGGTGTGATATCTTGATGAGAATCCTTCACTGCATAAAATTCCTTGCGACTCAGAACCTGGCTTTGCGAGGACACAGGGAGTCACTTCAACTAGATAATGACTCCAATGTGGGAAATTACCTTGGTTTACTGAAACTACTGGCCATCTTTGACCCTGTCATAAAAGGACACCTCGCTCATTTGGAAAGTCATCCTGGATCCACATCTTATCTTTCACCGGGTGTCCAGAATGGATTCATCCACATGATGGCATCCACTCTTCACTAGAGTTTACTGAGAAGCATTTGTAAAGCCAAGTACTATGGTCTCATGTTTGACTCGACTCCTGATCAGGCACACCGTGAGAAGATGTCAGAATTAGTGAGGTATGTGGAAGTTGATTTTGAGAGGAAAACAGTCTATGTTAGAGAGTCCTTCCTTGGTTTTATCCAGATAAGCCAGAAGGATGCTGAGAGCTTGGTTGAAGACAACTTGAAACAGCTAGAGAAGGATGAAATGGAACGACAAGATTGTTGGTCGCAGTGCTATGCCAACATTGCTGTGATGGCTGGATACAGAAGTGGTGTTCATCAATGAATAAGTGAGAAAAACAACCTGGCAGTGCTTGTGAATTGTGACAATCACTCACTCAACTTGGTGGGTATATATGCAGCCAAGCAGGATACAATGATGGTCATGTTTTTTGGAACCATCAAAGATCTCTACATATTTTTCTCTTGTTCAACACAGCACTGGGAAAAGCTCAAAAACGCCGTGCCTGTGGTTGTTAAGTCAGAGTCTGAAACCAGATGAAGTGCAAGGACAGAATCAGTGAAGCCCGTCAACAAGTACCTTGAGGAGATACTTCAAGTTCTCCAGGACGTGATAGACAATGAAAATGAGAACAGTGAAACAAGAAGTGACGCAGGGCATGTTGAGTTATGATTTCCTGATTTTGCTCGGATTTTGGAATAAAGTACTCATTCGCATTGACCGCATTCAAAAGAGGCTACAGGATCCTGGCATGAACTTCCATGATGCTGCCCTGGATTTGAAAGCCCCCCGAGATCATTTTTATGATGAAAGAGAAGTGTTGGTCAGTGAGTCACTTGAAGAAGGAGTCGGTCTCTGTCAAGAACGGAATATTGAAGTTGAAAGACGTCGGAGACGAAAGAAATGAATGGCTGATGAGAACTCGAGATACGCTGGGTTAACAGCTAAGGAGGAAATGGAAAGAGTCATGAAGGGAACTCGACCGCTTTCACAGAGAAATGGATGAAAGGTTCGCTCGTTTGCACGACACTGATGCTAAGTTTGGGTTCCTTCTCGATGTCGGGGGACTGTGCTACGGCGCCGACAGTAACGACCTAAAGAAGAAGTGCGAAAATTTGGGAGAATTGTTCAGCTCTGATGTTGATGGACAGCAGCAATACAAAGAAATTTTGGATTGCAGAATGTTGCTATCAAGTTAGGTCAACATGAAAATATCAAGACCTGAAGAGCTTCTTGAATTTATTGTTCAGTATGGAGATGAGAGCGTCTTCCCCAATCTTCGCACTGCTATTCAGAGAATGTTAACCATTGCAGTTTCCATCGCCAGCTGTGAGAGATCATTCAGCAAGTTAAAACTAATACTTTCATATTTGAGAGCCTCCATGGGTCAAGGCAGACTCTGTGATCTTGCTCTGCCGAGTGTAGAAAGAGAAGAAACTGAAAAAGCTGACTTTGATCACATCATAGACCAATTTGCATCAGTGAAAGCAAGGAAGGTGCAGTTATAATTTTCATGTAGTGCCATAATTTGTTAATTAAAATATTAATGAGATTGACTTGTATTTTTGAGCTGATATTATGGTAAAGTTATCTAACAGATGGGTGTCAGATGTTTGGACAGGGGCGCAATTTCAGTGCTTCGCCATAGGCGCTATTTTCCGTAGATACGCCCCCGGAAGGAGCACAAGCTATAAGGTGATTGATGAAGCCAGGTGGTGTGAAAGACCAAGGGTGGAGAAGGAGGAAATTGACAGGAGAAGAGAGGGGACCATGGGAGATTGGGCTGAAGGAGAAGTGCCGGGGGAAGTGACAGACAGCTGAGGAGAAGAAGCAAGAGGCCTGAATGGGGAATTGAAGAAGAGGAAAGTAAAGAGGAGGTGAACAGAAAAAAAGGGAAAAGACTACTGGAAGGAAAAATTAATGTTCATGAAATCATGTTGGAGGATACTTAGATGGAATATGAGGGTTACTCCTACACCCTGCTGTCTGTTCACCCCATCCCTCCTGGTTTAGCAACACCAGCAAACTTGGAAATCTGCTCTTGGTCCTCTCAGCTGAACAGTTGATGTCAATTGTGAATAGCAGGAGCCTGAAGCATTGTCCCCTTTGGTATCCGTCTAGTCACAGCCCACCACCTCCGAAGGACCTGCTTATTCACTTCCATTGCCTTCAGTCCAACATCCAATTCCAATCCATATCCGTATGTTATTTGGAATTCCACATGCTCTAACTTCATTAATGAACTCTCTGTGTGCGACTTCACTGAAACTCTGTCAGATATCCAAACACATCACGTCTATCTGATTCAACACATATGCTACTGGATTGCATACCTAATTCATAAACTACTGGAGGAACTCAGCAGGACAGGCAACATCCATTGAGAGAAATAAACAGTCAATATTTCAGGTCAAGACTGTTCATCATGAAGGGCTGCATTGTCAAATCTTTATTCCACTCATAGATGCTGCCCCACCTGTTGAGTTCCTCCAGCAATTTGTGTGTTGATCTGGATTTACACCATCTCCAAAATCTCTTGCATTTGTGTCTCTTAATTCAGTTTTTGGATTAATTGGGGCAAATAAAATGCAACATCTACATGGTTTGTACAAATAATAACCTTCCAGGAATTGGGTGGGGCAAAAAGGGAATGTAAGCTTCAGCAATATTTGCAGAACAGCACCTAAGAATTTTTGCCTCTCCCTGTGGCTTCAGAAGCATGTTGCTGTGTCAGTCATCCCGGCCTACACGTTCCACAGACCTAGGTGCTTGCAGTCCATGTATGTCTCTGGTGATTCCAAGCAATTTCACAGTGTGGACTACGAACAGGATAGAGAGAGGTTTTCAATAGATAGGAGAAGGATTAAGTTAACAGGTATGGATACAGAACATGGAATATTATGTGGAAAAGTGTGAGGGAGAAAGAGTTTTTTTTTAATTGGTGAAAACTGAAAGGTATCAATGTTTAAAAGGATCTGGGTGTCCATGTCCTAAAAGTGTAATATCTAAATTGTTTATACAAATCAAGTTCTTCAATTAATAACCTTCTAGGAGTTTGTAGGAAAAAGGGAATGGTTCAGCACCCTTCTCAGGTCTACAAAAGGAAAGGAGAATAATAGAGGCAGAGGTATTTAAAATTATGAGGGGGATAGATAGAGTTGACGTGGATAGACTTTTTCCATTGAGAATGGCGGAGATTCAAACAGGAGGACATGAGTTGAGAGTTAAAGGGCAAAAGTTTAGAGGTAACATGAGGGGGAACTTCTTTACTCAGAGAGTGGTAGCTGTGTGGAACGAGCTTCCAGCAGAAGTGGTTGAGGCAGGTTTGATGTTGTCGTTTAAAGTTAAATTGGCCAGCTATATGGACAGGAAAGGAATGGAGGGTTATGGGCTGGGTGCAGGTCGGTGGGACTAGGTGAGAGTAAGAGTTCGGCATAGACTAGAATCTCAATAAATAAATAGAAGGGCTGAGATGGCCTGTTTCTGTGTTGTAATTGTTATATGGTTAATAATAAGGGAGCTAACACAACTGCTGTAGGAGGGAGCATGGAATCCTCTGAATATGAACATGATGGTGAAGTGAGCAGTTTGGAAAGCAAATAATTAGCTGCATCTACTCCTTTCCGAATATATCCTTTTACTAAGAAGTTGAGACCCACGTAAAATATTTCAGAGGTCATCTTCTCACCTATTAAATTGGAGCAAGTCGAGAAGAGGACTTCTGAAATATTTTACATGGGTTTCAACACCTTAGTAAAAGGATTTATTTGGAAATAAAGCAGATACACCGAAGGGTCACCAGATTCATTTATGGAACATCAGGTCATTGTATGAGGAAAGATTAAGCTCCACTTTGTTGCAATTAGAAGAATGAGAAGTGGTTTCATTGCAATGCAAAAGAAGTGCAAACAAAACCTGGCAAGAATGAAAGAAGACGCTAGAGGCAAAATCAGACTACTGCTGATACTATTTCTTGTGGTCGTACGATTAAAAGTAAAGAGCAGAAATTTACTGTACTGGAAAAAGAAGTTTGAAGCATGCAATATGCAAAAGTAGTAACTGATATGATTAATGTTGGTTGTTTAAACATGATTGGGAATAGAAACTAGTTATTTAAACTTGTACTGTGGGAGTGTCAGGAGTGCTGTGCATCATTTAGTCTTGTCAGATCATACTTATAATAACTGGGCAAGTCACCCCATTGACAATAGGAGTACTGCAAGTTCCTGCAAGCCTTTTGATTTGGGGTGGGGGAAGAATGTGGGGCTTGAGGTAATGCCAGCTTCATAAAATCTGAAGAGGATTTTGGATCATGGTAGCTGTTCATGCCCATTAAATTGAAATGGTTGCTACCACAGCAAACTAGCCCACCCCTAACGTACTGAAATACACTGAAGCTTCTTTACCCAGATGATAGTAAATCTTTACAGTTGTCCACCTGGGAGGTCTATTTAGGCTCAGTCACTGAGAAACTTCAAGACAGAAATCCATAGATTTTTAGAAACAAAGGGATTCAAGAATCCAAAATGTATAAGTGCTATGCTTTGCACAAAAACATATCAGTACTTGCTATTTAAAATGAAGGACTTTAAGGATTTTAAACTTGCCGGCTTTTACAATAGCTCCTCTAATGTTATGTGTGGGCGGAATCTTTTGATCACAGACACCTGTTTGCTTCCAATATACTGTAGTTATTTTTTTAACTGGCTACTGTAACATACCTCTTAAGGCAATAAAGTAACAAAATCAAAATCAGAATGGTGTTAACAGATATGTGGAAAGAATAACGACCAGGGGAATGTTAAGTAGAGGAAAATGTAACATATGCGAATTCTCTGACTTGAGCAGCCTTAGACCCGAATGGCGTTTGCGTGGTAAGCCTGTCTGAAATGTGACTTCCGGGGAATTTTTCATGCTCCAACGGCTCTTCTGTGCTTGCAGTCACAAATGTTCACTAACGCCGAAAAAGAGCAAACAGTCACTCCCTCTTAGCAAAGTTTGCCTGATTTTAAAATATTACATCTAAAGTCTTGACATTCTCTATTCCAATGAATTAGTCTCATTTCCAAATTTCAAACAGACATCAATGAACAGTTTTAGCCTGGGATGGGTGGACATTGAACAGTATGCGCTGTTCTCTCTCACATTGAGAAAACTCGCCATTCGCAGTCAAGAAGATTGTCACCACTGTTAATGAGGTGCTCTTTGGTCTGTGTGCATTACTTCCTACGTGACAAGGAGCTCGTTTTGAACTGACGTGTTTGAGTTTTACTTCGGGTCCGCTTTGAGAGTTCCCGGGGGCTTTGGTAACCTGAACGACAATGTGACAACAGCTCTTTTCGCTGCGACTCGACTGTGAATGGATAGTTGTTCTAACCCACCTAGTTCCTTCGTTACAGAGCATTCAAAGCAAAAAGGCGGTTCAGAATCCATTAAGGAAAACATAATTCTCCGATTTTCTGCAGATGCCGCACCTCAGGGAGGACAACCGTTACACAATTCAAAGAAAAAGTTGTTCATCCAGGCAGCATGGGAGTAAAGAAAATAACAGAAAACAATATTAAACCGCAGTACATATGTTCCGATATATTGGCCTGAGGTTTTCTTCTTGAAATTGCAAACTTTTCGTTTGCCAACTTTGCAGTACTTCCTGTAGTTGCAATCAGCTGCGGCAGTTTGGTAATCGCCAGCGAGGTTGTGTCATGCGACGAGAGCCCATAAATTGCGGGACCGGGACCGGGTTCGCTTGTCACCAGGCGGAGTGTCGGCGAGGATAACCATGAGCACTCAGACCGCTTGTGGCGGGGTCGACGAGGAGAAGCCTGTCACCCAGGAGGTTCAACAGCTTGCCGATTCAGTGAGTGCACTTTATGTACAGCGTCATGACTCTGAATCTTCCTCTCGAAGCGTTACCGTATACACGTCCACCCCAATGCTTTGAGCATAAGGAAACTTTTCAAAGTGGGTCACGGAGATTGAACTCGGAAAAAATTCCAAATAGTGGACGGTAAAGCCCAGCGGGTGGGAGGTGAGGCCAAGGAGGAAGGTCGAATTCGTGGTGGAGCTTAAGGTGACTTGAGTGTGAAGAAAGAGGTTCAGAACTCTCTCACTGACTACCCGGTTTAACTGTTTTTTTCTGCACGGTTAGACAGTTGTGGTTTTGGAAATGGGTGTGCCTTGATTGCACAAAGGATGAAGTTGAATTTGGGAAAGCTGCTTGTGTAATAATGCTGAAGGTAGGTAGGGATAATGGCTGGCGAGGATAGCGGTGTTATAAGGATGAAGTCTTTCTGTCATTCAGATGATAGGTGTAGAGCTGGGAGAAGAGATTTTTAAAAGGAGGATCGTGAACTCAAGCTGAGAGATACAAGTTTCATTGGAATCGAGGTTGCAATCATTGCCGGCAGGTGGTAAGAGTGGGCTCCCTCACTTCTGCCCCTCTGAGAAATAATAATGAGGGACGAGGAGATGGCTGATGAACTAAATGAGTATTTTGCATCAGTCTTCACTGTGGAAGACGCTAGCAGTATGTCTGATGTAGTGTGTGAAGAAAGGGAAGTGGGTTCAGTTACTATTGAAAGAGAGAAGCTGCTCAAAAAGCTGAAAGACCTAAAGTTACATAAGTTGCTCTGACCAGAGGAACTGACCCCTAGGGTTCTGAAAGAGGCAGCGCTAGAGATTATGGTGGCATTAGAAATGATTTTTCAAAAATCATTGTGCCAGGAGACTGGAAAATTGGAAATGTCACACTACTCTTTAAGAAAGGAGGAAGGCAGCAGAAAAGAAATTGTAGACCAGTTAGCCTGACCTCAGTGGTTGGGAAGATGTTATTCAATCGTTAAGGATGAGGTGATGGAGTACTTGGTGACCCAGGACAAGAAAGTACAAAGTCAGCATGGTTTCCTTCAGGGAAAATCTTGCCTGACGGACCTGTTGGAATTCTTCGAGAAGATTACAAGTAGGATAGATAAAGGGGATGCAATGGATGTTGTAGATTTGGACTTTCAAAAGGCCTTTGACAAGGTGCCATACATGAGGCTGCTTACCAAGAGCCTATGGTATAATAGGAAAGTTACTAACATGCTTAGAGCATTGGTTGATTGGTAGGAGGCAGCGAGTGAGAATAAAAGGATCCTTTTGTGGTTGGCTGCCAGTGACTAGTGGTGTTCCGTGGGGGTCGATGTTGGGACCACTTCTTTTTATGCTGTGTGTAAATGATTTAGATGACAGAATAGATTACTTTGTTGCCAAGTGAAGATTGGTGAAGGGGCAGGTAGTGTTGAGGAAACAAGTAGGATGCAGAAGGACTTAGATTATGAGAATGGGAAAGAAAGTGGCAAATGAAAAGCATTGTTGGAAAGTGCATGGTAGTAGAAATAAATGTGCGGATTATTTTCTAAACAGAGAGAAAATCCAGGAATCTGAGATGCAGAGGGACTTGGGAGTCCTTGTGCAGAACACCCGGAAAGTTAACTTGCAGGTTGAGTCAGTGATGAGGAATTTCAAGAGGCCTAGAATACAAGAGCAAGGATCTGATGCTGAGGCTTTATAAGGCACTGGTGAGGTCCCACCTTGTGTACTGTAAACAGTTTTGGGCCCCTCATCTTAGAAAAGATGTGCTGGCATTGCAGAGGATCCAGAGAAGGTTCATAATGATGATTTCAGGATTAACATACGAGGAATGTTTGATGTCTCTGGGTCCGTACTCACTACAATTCAGAAGGGTGGGGGTGGGGTGATCTCACTGAAACCTTTCAAATGTTAAAAGGTCTAGCCAGAGTAGATGTTGAAAGGATGTTTCCCATGGTGGAAGAGTCTAGGACAAGAGGGCACAGCCTTGGGATAGAGGGGCGTCCTTTCAAAACAGATGCAGAGAAATTTCTTTGGACAGAAGGGTGGTGAATTTGTTGCCACATGCAGCTGTGGAGGGCAGGTCCTTGGGTGTAGTTAAGGCAGAGATTGATAGGTTCTTGATTGTACATGGTATCAAAGGTTACAGGGAGAAGGCTGGGAATTGGGGTTGAGGAGGAGAAGGAAAAATGATCAGCCATGTTTGAATGACAGAGCAGACCCGATGGGCCAGATGGCTAATCCTGCTCCTATATCTTATGGTCTATCTCAGTTAAGGCATGATAGGTGCACTGAGATATTCAGGGTGGTAATGTGTTTTAACATGTAAACCTAAGCAAGTTGTTTTGGGACCAATGTGAACCTATTTCTGACCCACTAAGAAAATCCACACGTTATTGCTGAGTTAGAAAGCAAATTAGAAAATAGATCGGCATTAGAAAAATTATTTAGGTCTAGTCACTTCCAAGCTATTAATGCAGTCATATCCTAGGAGTGAACTATGAAAAGGGAGCAGGAAAAAGTCATGCCCCATATTGAAATGGTTGTGATGTATAGGTAGAGTACAAGTAGAATTTCAGCTTCAAAGAATAAACTGTATTCACATCACCTCCAAATATGGTGAGAGAGGCTGGAAATTATTTGGAGGTAGAGTAGAAGGCATACTGTTGGAGTGACTTCTATTGGCTTTATAGATGACTCTCCTAATGATTTATATTGCTCTTCTCATCAACAGTAATATTGCTAACGTAAGCACCCCTAGTCTAAATGTTTGTTGTTTTTTTTTGGAAAATAGAGAATTAACACAAGTAAAGGGAAAGATTTGGGAAAGGGATAAAAAAAATGAAAAAATTAAGTAAATAAGTACATAGGGATTGGATAATTATGTCTGCGGGCAGGAACAAGCACGAACAAATTGGGATATAAACACCTACAATGGTTGGTATATAGGCTTGTATGTAACATTTTGGACCAGTGGAAATGGTCCAGAAGGGTTGTATGGAAACTATTATTACCATTTTTCTTAACAACTAATTTCATTACTTAGCCTAATAGGTTAGATTTACCACAGTACATAATTATCTATTTAAATGTTTATTTTGCTTTTATATCATCTCAATGTGTACTTAAGAATGTATAAATAATTGTAGTTTTATACATATAAAAAAATGGAAAAGGTTATATGTGTGAAAAAAGTACATGATAATTGTGAACTCCTTATCCAAATAAAAATAAAATTTAAAAAAAAAGAAAATTAAAAAAAAAAGAACTAAGTTTTGCAGAAATGTGTGGAGTGAAGAACAAAAAAAGTGGCAAAGACAAGAAGCCCAGAGTTCAAAAACTCTTTGTCCTAGTGCTCTGTACATGGATGGGAAGGACTGAGTGATATGGTCTGTGTGCTGGAGATGGGATTAGGCAGATCAAGTCAGCATGAGCTGGATGCTGGAAGAGCCAGACTTTGTGCTGTAGTACTCCATGACTTCATCTGGAAACCAGACTTAGTTGATATGAATTGGAAAAACCAGAACTACAGATACTGGAAATGGGTTGGAATGTTTGTTGATGGAAAATATGAGTGACCATAAAGTACATTGACATGAAACAGTTTAAGTTTCTCTTTCCACCATACTCCCTGCACTTGTCAGTATTCCCATAATTCCTAAATTATTTCTGCTTCAACTGACCTAACTTCACCGATCACCTGCCAGCTTGTACTCATTCCCCTCTCACTCCACCCCCATCACATTCTGGATTCTTCTTCCTCCTATCCAGTCCTGATGAAAACACAGACTATTTATTCCTGTCCATAGATGCTGTTTGACCCTCTGAGTTCCTCCAGCATTTTGTGTGTGCTGCTCTGGATTTTCAGCACCTGCAGAATCTCCTGAGTTTATGATTCTGAAGGTATGTCCAGTTTTATGGCCACAAGCGTAACAATTTGTCAGTAAGCAGATAGGGATTTGCTTTTTTTAAAAAAAAATACGTTTTAAGAGCAAGAACTTTAAATGTAAATTGAATGTCCGGATATCCTAGAATGTGGCCTCTGAAAGTGACAATTAAAGTTGCTAATGGAGTAAAATTACAGTGGCTGGTTCATGGGGCAGAGTTGTGTAATTCTAAAGTAAAAATACGAATTAAGTTTAATTTGAATTAAGTTCCTTCAGTCATTTGTCCTTCCTATAGTGCGAGGTTTCTGCTCTGTACAAAGTGCAAATGACATCCTATTTGATCATTACCCATCTATTCCTGCTTTAATCGGCAGAGTTGTACAACAGAGGCAGCTATGGTTTTCCTTCCTACACTTGGATGACTCTAACATGGACTCATGGAATCCATGTCCCAGCACTTGGCAGTAACATGCAAAACTGCTGGTTGTCAAGAACATTGATTGCATCTAGCTTTATCTAATCCCATTCTCACTGGTATGACTTCTATTATTCAGTTTCCGATCATCATTCAGATTGTCGTCTTTAATGTGCCCAACTTTGCCCTTGCTCTGGATTTAACTCGTGCACTAGGCAATGAGTATATTTAATTCAGCTCCCTCTTCAGTGATTGCATTTAAACTATTTTTCATGGTCTTAATCTCCTAATCACTATCTCCTTCAACCCAGAAAAAAACAGAACTTCTCCATCTCACTAAATTTAGACTCATCCCTTCACGTTTGGTAACATGGCTTTCACCGGTCAATCTTTAACTTGTACCTTTTCCAAGATGTTTCCTAAACCCTTCTAGAACATATAGAGTACCAAACAGGGAAAGGCCATTCAGCCCACAATGTTTTGCCGAACCAGCTAAAAGGCAAATCAAGAACACCCAAACCCTAATACCTACAGCATGTCCATATCCCTCCATCCTCATATCCACGTGCCTATCCAAACAGCTCTTAAGAGCCTCTAATGTATTTGCCTCTCTCACCATAGCAGCCAGTGTAGTCCAAGCATGCACTAGCCTGTGGCACAGGGAGTAATCCGGAGATTCCACCTTCAGTTTCCCCTTGGAAGCGCGGCAACGTTCAATAATGCTCTTGTTAAGGGTCGTAGAACATTTCCAACAGTGAAAATGCAAATATTTGTGTTGATTTTAAGGATATTTAGGGGAACTTGAATTTGTGATCACAGCATACGAGCTAAAATGCAATTTGCCCTTGTTTCCTGAATGCCTCAGGTTCTGGGATACTTCTCCTTATTAAAGATGTAGAAATGAAAGTAATTCAGAATCAAACCCTTGTTTCTCAGGTGAAGCCTCAGGTTGAAGAGAAAGCTGGAAAAACATTTGACACATTTGTTGTCACAGTCTACAAAACACAAGTTGTAGCTGGGATCAACCACTTTTTTAAAGTAAGTTTATCCTTCTAGGCCTTTAGTTATTTCAAAAAATCTTGGCTGTTTCTAATTCATTCACATTGTACGTTACTAAGCTCATGCAGGATAACTTTTGTAACTTAACTTTTTCTGCTTTCTACCATATCAGAGCTTCCATTTTGTCCTGTCATTTCACCCAATATTTCTGCATTTGTTTAGTTCTGATAAAATAGTGTTTTAAACCATAAGTGCAGTAGTTTGAGATTTTTTATTGTGCTAATAAGACTTCACTTATTAGAACATAGGTTGAGATGCTAGCTTGAACAATTTTATTTTGTTTTGTTAGATCCATGTTGGTGGCAGTGACTACATTCACGTCAAAGTATATGAAAAGCTTCCTTGTCATGGCAGTGAAAAGGAGGTACTGGGCATCCAGAACAACAAATCAAAGGATGAAGAACTAACTTTCTTTTGAATACAAAATATCTTACTGTCAGTGCTCTAGGCTTATGCAAAAGTAGTTTGTTTTATATTTTTAAGCATCTCTCTTTTGGCTTTATCAAAACTGGGGACATTCTTATTTTGCATCAACTTCCAGCCATATAAACCATATCATATGGTTGGGAGAAGAGTGCAGAGGTTCAAGAAGTTTGATTATGTATACCATCCTTGAACAAACATGAAAGATTTTTTATAATCAAAGGTTATTGTGGTGAATTCAATTTGTGTAAGGAAAAAATCGGGCATAATTTTTGAACTAAATTGTTTTTGTTGAGATTATGTATACTTTTTATTGTACTCTGCAGTTTATTTTAAGAAATAAATGCACTTGCTACTGCTTAAAGGGTTTTATTGCTTTAATACAGCATTACGGAAATAATGACTTTTCAATCTGGTGTTTAAAAGATATCTACCTAATTGATTAGAATTATTATTTAATCTTCCAGTCATTATATTGCCTCTTTTGTAGGACTTCTGACAATCATAAGTACTTCCAGATATCAATTAATTTTTACCAAGTTGATCGAAAATACTATCAAATAAAGATGTCATTCTTGCCACTGTTACAATTGGGAAACACTGAAAGTGCAGGAATCTTAAATCTGTTAATAATATTATTAGACCAATGGTCTTGAATAAGTACTGCAACCACTAAATCAATACATTAGGAAATCCTGCTTTACTTAGCAATTATCACTATTCATTTGAACAAAGGCTTGTCAGAACTTCGAGCAGAATAAGCAATTCTTCTGCACTCTGACCAATTGTTCCTGCTACTCTCATTAAAGAGATGGTGATAAGTATGTGTTTCCACAGTGCTGGACTTGAATTCACGATGAATATTTAGTAAATTGTAGCAGAAAGCTAGTAGTTCTCAAAATTAATCCTAAAATTCTGTTGTGTGAAAAAGGAAAAAGCTCCCAGGTTTTGGATTGGGTCTTGTAGATTAGGAAAATTCTTCCAAAATATGTGCAATCTTGTTCCCTGCCACTTAGAGACCTATATAGAGTTTATGCCAAGTTGGACCTTATCTCAACCCTTCGAAGGCTACAATTGATGTTATGGATAAATGTCAATGTATTACAATTAGATTTGAATAACTTTGGCAATACTAAAATTCTGGCACATTTAGTACAGTTCATTAAGGTAAAAAAAGACATGTACAGTCTAACTATACACAATCTGTTCTATTGCATGCTCAAACTTTGAAATGCCAGGTACAATTAAAATGAGAAAAATTTCAAAGACAGCGAAGAAAATGTCCTGCAATAGATTGCTCCTAAGAGTTCAAACTTTCACAGCAGGCTCTGACAGTATTAAAATGGAATTGTGAGTACTTGGACATTAAAATAATAAGTAAAAACAGAATTCTTTGTTGTTTTTATTGAGGGGAGGTCCAGCTCTTTGGAAGGAGTACATTTCACACTATCTGTACTTACACCAAGTTTAAAAGCACCAGTGGATATTAATACATATGACATACTTTATGATTTCTTCAAGAACATGAATTGTATGTTATACAAAATTGAATGTCAACCTTTCAACATATGAACAGACAGGCCTTTTAGATCTTAGTAAATTCCAAGTTTCATTAAGATAATGGAACTCATGACATTTATGATTCGGTAGAATCCTCTTGTATATCGTCACATACCCCGTGATGGGTTAAAGAACCAGCAGAAATGGAAAACACTTTGGAGTCCAGTATTGCTATTAACTAATGGTATTTATTAGTAACTATGCAATACAATAATATAACTGCAAATAAATCAAACAGGATAGCAATGAATATATGTAAGTAAGTGTGGAAATATATGAAAACCAAGTTCTTTCAAATCTAGGGGTAAATAGATAGTCTTACGATGATTAAAGTTCAGTTCAGTTTGTGGTATTGAATTGAGTAGTGATGGAGAGAGAGAGAGTGAGAGATTTGAGTCTTCAGGTGAGCTGACGCCGTCGATCTTTCCGTTGTCCTCCGAAATCCTTTAGAAGTCACCGACTGTGACCAAAACAAAGGGGACCATTCCTCTGTGGTAGAATTATGAACCCAGGCAAGGGTTGGACACAAAAAAATTCCCCACCGGTCACTCCCTTTTCACACTGTGAGAGCCACTGATCAATCCGCCCGATCAAACCTCCGAAACCCACTTTTTCCTGTGGGCACAACAAAGCTCATTCAGTGTCCAAAACCATGTGTCTGTCTGTTTATAATCTGACCTCCTATTTATCTCACTGTGCCAAATACTAGCTGTCACTCAAACAGCTCCTCCCTTCTCTCTCTGTAAGAATTCAGAAGCTGAAACCAGTGTCCTTGTAAAAATGTAAACATGCAGTGAGCAGTCTTCACCTTTCTCTCTCTCTCTCTCTCTCTCTTAAAACAAGATGTCGGTGTTAAATAACTCTCTCTCTCTTTTCAAAAGCACAGTTCATGGGGGTAATTCAGGACCCCGTCACAATATGAACACGAAATCAGGCAGTAGCAATGTCACCACCCATTTCAATGATTATTTTTCATGTATCATTGCCTGTATGTTTATTCCACAGCGTAATACTTGTTGGAAGCAGCTTCTGAGCAACTTGGTTACATGCAGGTGGAAAAAGGGAAGAATTACTTTATCCCCACCTCCAGATTGTTTTTATTTAATGGAGAGTGTACATTACATAGCACACAAAAGGTAAAAGCCAGGAATAACTGAAAGGCCAAATAAATACTTTGGTAACTAAAGAAATCTTTGCCACTTTGTCTACATCTCCCAAAAAACATGCAAGAAAACTGAATGATGGTAGAAACTAAGTCCTGTGGTAAAGGGTGTGAGGCCCTTTCACCCTTTTCCACCTTATAGGGAATAGGCAAGCAAATTACATTTTTAAAAATTTTAGAAAATGAATACAGAATGAATGCACAAGACAAATGTTTCAAAATGAAGATGAGCCTGAGGAAAGGATTCTAATTTAATAAACTGTATTGTTAATATGTAATTCACGACTGTTACTGGCCCTAATTCCTTGCCTGAACACCACAGGTGAAAACAGTCTGTCAAAATCTAATGTTTCAATTTAGTCTTCAGAATTTGTTACAATGTGCGTAGCTTAATCATCATGATTTTATTCTGTACACTTAGCTAACGAAATGCACTGTGTCGATTGGGAGATGAATCAATACTTGCATTTCAAGTTACCAAGTAAGTGATGGAACAGGAAATTCAAATAGTATCAATTACAATCAAAGTCAGAAAGGTAACACTTTAAATATACAATTTTTTTCAACTTAAAGCTCTGACTATTCATTCTAAGTGAGATAATCTTGAACAATAATGATATTGTCCAGTAATTATGCACAGGACAAATGGAAAAATAAGTGTAATAAAAACAGACATTTCCAGGTATATTCCCTGGCATAAACAGAACTGTTCCATTATGAAATTTTTAAAAAAATTATGAAAGATTTGTGATATTCAAAATGATTTTTTTTTTGAAAAGCTTGCAGCATAAGAAATTGGTGGAAACCAATTTTACAGGCTGGCTTAGGTAATTACCAGAACTACACTTTTCTCTCAATGATAAAAGGCCCATCCTAACAACTCTTGGCTTATACCCATAACCGGTCCCTGTGATGGTCCACTGTGCTTTCACCCGAATAACTTCAATGTAATTCATTATTTTCAAGCCATGGGTAGGTAGAGTCTGGCCTGTCTTTAATGATATAGGTTCACAGGTTGTTTGAAGGCTTGTAATGAATTCTGCAGCGTTCCTTGAAGACCTTTGTAAAGTTTAAAGGAAAAAAATTCAAATTCCTGATACTGTAATTTGCTTTAATCCTCAATTCCAATTGCAGGTCAAAGATTGCTTAATACACCACATTAAAAGCTTTGATCAGTGTGACTTTGTCTTGTACGGAGAAACACATTTTATGTCTGGTTCTTCACCAGTTTAAAACTAACTTGCTTGATTAAAACGATGGGGAAAAAATCTGCCTCCAGGCCCAAAATTTTGAGTGGAATATCTCAAAATCATACAGCGCAGAAACAGCTCATCTGTCTAACTGGCCCAATAAAGACCCTCATCTGGACTAGTCCCATATTCCTCAAAAGCTTTCCTTTCCAATTATCTTTTAAATCTTGTTAATGTTCCCTGCCTCAACAAATTCATCTAGCTATTCATTCCACATATGGACCAACCTCTGAGTAAAAAAGTGGCCACTCAGATCCTTCTAACCCTAACCCCTTTTTCTCCAGTTCCTGATTTGCCAACCTTGGGGAAAAAAGACTGTGCACATTCACCCTACCTATGCCCCTCATTCTCCTACACTCCAGTGAAGACCCTCGTAAATCTCCTCTGTGCTCTTTCCAACTCAGTCGTATTTTTCCCTATAGCAGCGTCAACACAATTTTCCAAATGTGGCCTCATCAATAACTACAACATAACATCCCAACGTCTATGCTCAGTGCCATGACTGATGAAGCCCAGCATGCCAAAAGCTGCTTTTGTGACCCTACTTTCAGGAAAGGATGTATTTGGACCCTCTATCCTACAGTGCACCCCAGGGTCCCGCCATTCAATGTGAAAGTCCTAAGCTCAGTTGTCCTCCCAAAATGCAACACCTTACAATCATCCACATTTTCCTTTCCTCAGCCCTTTTCCCTGTCTGATTACAATCCCTCTTCGTATCCTGACAACTGTCTTCACCATCTACAATAACTATTTTAGTATTTGCAAACTTACACTTCATCCAAGTCATTGATATAAGATGGATGACACATGGGAATGGGCCTAACACTGAGCCCTGGGGGAAAACTGCTAGTCACAGACCTGTAGACCCGAAAGCAAACTTCCACCCTCTGCTGCTCCCTACTATCAAGCAACTTGTGTATCCTATATAAAAGTGGATTCAATCTGGCTACAATGTGCACCATAATCAAGAAAGATACACCTTCTCAATGTTCAAGCTCTCGAGGAATTACAAAATTGGATGAACTGTTAAATGGAAGACTGGAGTCTAACCCACCTAGTTTCTTCGTTACAGAGCATTCAAAGCAAAAAGGCGGTTCAGAATCCATTAATGGAAAACATAATTCTCCGATTTTCTGCAGATGCCGCATCTCAGGGAGGACAACCGTTACACAATTAAAAGAAAAAGTTGTTCATCCAGGCAGCATGGGAGTAAAGAAAGTAACAGAAAATAATATTAAACTGCAGTACATATACGTTCCGATATATTAACCTGAGTTAGGTTTTCTTCTCGAAATTGCAAACATCTCGTTTGCTAACTTTGCAGTATTTCTTCCTGTTGCAATCAGCTGACCTCCCATTTCGTCATCTTGGTAATCGCGAGCGAGGTTGTGTCATGTGACAAGAGCCCATAAATTGCGGGATCGGGACGGGTTCGCTTGTCACCAACCTCCCCAGGGAAAGATCTGATATGCTCTGTGATGCTAAAAAATCTAGGAGAAGGAGCGCTCTTGAAGTTGCTGCATTTTTATAACAGAGTGTGGGAGGAGGGAAGATTACCAAGTGCATGGAAAGAAGCAGTAGTAATTCCAATAAGGAAGCCTGGCAAGGATCTATGAAAACCCACTAGCTACAGACCAATTGCATTAACATCAAGTATATGTAAGATAATGGAAAGGATGGTAACAGAAAGGTTATCATATGAGCTTGAGAAAAGGGGAATGCTGGCAAGTTATCAGAGTGGTTTTAGAAAGGGAAGGAATTCCATGGACTCAGTGATTATGTTGGAGACTGAAATAAGGAAGGCCCAGGCAAATAGAGGTCAGTAGTGGCAGTGTTCTTTGACATTGAAAAAGCCTATGATATGATGTGGAAGGAAGGATTATTAATTAAACTGCACAAGATGGGGGTTGGTGGGAGAGTTTTTAATTGGATTAAAGATTTTTTGTTTGGTAGAAAAATTCAAGTTCGGATTGGATCAGAATTATCAAAACAGTACATAGTGGAAAATGGCACACCTCAAGGTAGTGTGATTAGCCCGTTACTTTACATCATTATGATCAATGATGTCTTCACAAAGGTACCAGTGGATATAGGTAGGTCACTGTTTGCGGATGACGGGGCCTTGTGGAAAAGAGGCAGGAACATGGACCATATAATCAGGAAACTACAAGAAGCAATTGATGAAGCGGTGGAGTGGGGTTATGATTGGGGATGTAGGTTTTCAGTAGATAAAACTCAAACTGTATTTTTTACCAGGAAAAGGGTTGAGGTAGGGAAGAAGTTAAGGATGTAAAAAAGTAATAAATGTGATGAGATGTTTGACTGGTAGGGAATGGGGAACAAGTTGTTCAGCTTTGAAGAGAATGTATGTGGCTTTAGTAAGATCTGTATTGGATTATAGAAATATAGTATATGGATCAGCAGCTAGGTCTCTTATAAGGAAACTGGATGTGATTCAGGCTCAGGCCTTGAGAGTGTGCAGTGGGGCTTTTAAAACGTCACCAGTGTCAGCACTACCGGTAGAAATGGGAATAATGCCTTTGGAGCTAAGAAGGATGCAATTGATGGCAAACTACTGGGCTAACTTGCAGGGGCACAATGATTCTCACCCTACTAAAGGAGTGTTGCAGGAGTGCTGGGAAAATGGGAGGTTTCAGAGGGATACCTTTAGTCGGGTAGGAAATGATATTGCGAAAGAACGTGGAGTGTTTGATCTGAGGATAAGTCCTTCAGTAGTTTATCTGATTGTAGCTCCATGGAAGCTTGTATGGCCTGACATAGACCGGCATTTGTTAGAGGTAAAAAGGAAAGAAAGATATAAAACAGATTTGGTAAATGCATTTAACTGTCATGTGATGGAAAAGTATAGTGATTATACTCACATTTATACGGATGGTGCGAAGGAACCTGAAACAGGAGTGACAGGGTTTGGGGTGGTAATACCAGCAAAAGAAATTGGAATCAGCAGAAGAACATCTAATAAGTTAGGGGTGTTTACAGTGGAGATGCTGGCAGTGTTGGTTGCGTTGCAATGGGTGCAAAAAGCCAGACAAGCCAAAGCATTGATATGTTCAGATTCATCCTCAGTTTAGCCCGTTTAAGGTCTTTTCACACAAACAGTCGGCAAGATGTACTT
Source organism: Mobula hypostoma (assembly GCF_963921235.1). Lineage (NCBI taxonomy): Eukaryota > Metazoa > Chordata > Chondrichthyes > Myliobatiformes > Myliobatidae > Mobula > Mobula hypostoma. The sequence goes on from NC_086102.1 coordinate 41,481,962, forward strand.
TATGAAGTCCTTCAGTTAGTTACATGAATTGCAAATACGGGAGGTCAGGTAAAATTTCTATGGGTTCCAGCACATGTAGGGGTGAAGGGGAATGAGAGGGTGGATGAGTTGGCAAAGAGGGCGTTAAAGAAAGAAAATGTGGAAATGCACATTAGTATCAGTAAAGCAGAGGTTAAGTGTGTAATCTGGGAAAAAGTCAACCGAATGTGGCAAGAAAGATGGGACAGGGAGGGGAAAGGGAGGCATTTATATCAAATACAAAAGAGTGTTGCAGTTACTAGGGTAGGTAATGGAAACAGAAGAGAGGAAATTGTGTGGACTAGGTTAAGGCTGGGGCATTGTGCATTAAACAAAAGATTGAAAATGATAGGGAAACACCAGACAGGATTGTGTGAGGAATGTCAGGAAGAGGAGTCAGTAGAACATGTAGTTTTGTGTTGCAGGAAGTATGGGATACAGAGAGAGATGATGAGAAATAAATTAAGGGAGTTGGGGATGCAGGAATTCACATTAAAAGGGTTGCTGGGCATGGGTGAGAGAGCACAAGTCCGGGTATTGTTAGCGTTTTTAAGGGGTACAGGGGTTTTTTATAGAATATGACGAATAAACAGGAATAGGATACTAGGATGGTCAAAGATGGGAGGGTGAAGTGTAGGTTAGTGTGTGTGTGTGCGTGCGCACGCGCGATTGGGTGAAAGGATTTAGAATGTATGTCTAGTGTACATTCTGGAGCAGAGGGTGGCGGTAATGCACCATCAAGCTGGATGCCAACCACCGTAAAACAAGATACAGACAGATCCTCTTGCTGGCAGGGAGGTGAGTTCAGTATTCGAGGAACTTCTCCATCTCACTAAATTTAGACTCATCCCTTCACGTTTGGTAACATGGCTTTCACCGGTCAATCTTTAACTTGTGCCTTTTTCAAGATGTTTCCTAAACCCTTCTAGAACATATAATATAGAGTACCGAACAGGGAAAGGCCATTCAGCCCACAATGTTGTGCCAATTCAGCGAAAAGGCAAATCAAGAACACCCAAACCCTAATACCTACAGCATGTCCATATCCCTCCATCCTCATATCCACGTGCCTATCCAAACAGCTCTTAAGAGCCTCTAATGTATTTGCCTCTCTCACCATAGCAGCCAGTGTAGTCCAAGCATGCACTAGCCTGTGGCACAGGGAGTAATCCGGAGATTCCACCTTCAGTTTCCCCTTGGAAGCGCGGCAACGTTCAATAATGCTCTTGTTAAGGGTCATAGAACATTTCCAACAGTGAAAATGCAAATATTTGTGTTGATTTTAAAGGATATTTAGGGGAACTTGAATTTGTGATCACAGCATACGAGCTAAAATGCAATTTGCCCTTGTTTCCTGAATACCTCAGGTTCTGGGATACTTCTCCTTATTAAAGATGTAGAAATGAAAGTAATTCAGAATCAAACCCTTGTTTCTCAGGTGAAGCCTCAGGTTGAAGAGAAAGCTGGAAAAACATTTGACACATTTGTTGTCAAAGCCTACAAAACACAAGTTGTAGCTGGGACCAACCACTTTTTTAAAGTAAGTTTATCATCTAGGCCTTTAGATATTTCAAAAATTCTTGGCTGTTTCTAATTCATTCACATTGTATGTTACTAAGCTCATGCATGATAACATAAGTAGCTGCTTAAATTTGACAATGGCATTCATATTTATTTATTGGGAGTGCAGATTAGGCCCTTCTGGTCCTTCGAGCGATGCTCCCCAGCAATCCCCTGATGTAGTCCGAGCTTGATCATAGTCCACTTTACAACGACCAATTAACCTATCAACCGGCACATCCTGGGACTGTGGGAGGAAACAGCAGCACCTAGAGGAAACTCACGCAGTCACGGCAAGAACATAGAATAGTACAGCAAGGTACAGGCCCTTCGGCCCACAATGTTGTGCCGACCCTCAAACTCTGCCTCCCATATATCCCCCCCATCTTAAATTCCTCCATATACCTGTCTAGTGGTCTCTTAATCTTCACCAATGTATCTGCCTCCACCACTGACTCAGGCAGTGCATTCCACGCACCAACCACTCTGAGTAAAAAACATTCTTCTAATATCCCCCTTGAACTTCCCACCCCTTACCTTAAAGCCACATCCTCTTGTATTGAGCAGTGGTGCCCTGGAGAAGAGGCGCTAGCTCTCCATTCTATCTATTCCTCTTATTATCTTGTACACCTCTATCATGTCTCCTTCTCTCCAAAGAGTAAAGCCCTAGCTCCCTTAATCTCTGGTCATAATGCATTCTCTCTAAACCAGGCAGCATCCTGGTAAATCTCCTCTGCACCCTTTCCAATGCTTCCACATCCTTCCTATAGTGAGGCGACCAGTGTGGCCTAACTCGAGTTTTATAGAGCTGCATCATTACATTGCGACTCTTAAACTCTATCCCGCGACTTATGAAAGCTAACACCCCATAAGCTTTCTTAACTACACTATCCACCTGTGAGGGAACTTTCAGGGATCTGTGGACATGTACCCCCAGATCCCTCTGCTCCTCCACAATACCAGGTATCCTGCCATTTACTTTGTACTCTGCCTTGGAGTTTGTCCTTCCAAAGTGTACCACCTCACACTTCTCCGGGTTGAACTCCATCTGCCACTTCTCAGCCCACTTCTGCATCCTATCAATGTCTCTCTGCAATCTTTGACAATCCTCTACACTATCTACAACACCACCAACCTTTGTGTCGTCTGCAAACTTGCCAACCCACCCTTCTACCCCCACATCCAGGTCGTTAATAAAAATCACAAAAAGTAGAGGTCCCAGAACAGATCCTTGTGGGACACCACTAGTCACAATCCTCCAATCTGAATGTACTCCCTCCACGACGACCATCTGCCTTCTGCAGGCAAGCCAATTCTGAATCCGCCTGGCCAAACTTCCCTGGATCACATGCCTTCTGACTTTCTGAATAAGCCTACCGTGTGGAACCTTGTCAAATGCCTTACTAAAATCCATATGGATCACATCCACTGCGCTACCCTCATCTATATGCCTGGTCACCCCCTCAAAGAATTCTATCAGGCTTGTTAGACACGATCTGCCCTTCACAAAGCCATGCTGACTGTCCCTGATCAGACCATAATTCTCTAAATGCCCAGAGATCCTATCTCTAAGAATCTTTCCCAACAGCTTTCCCACCACAGACGCAAGGCTCACTGGTCTATAATTACCCAGACTATCCCTACTACCTTTTTTGAATAAGGGGACAACATTCGTCTCCCTCCAATCCTCCGGTACCATTCCCGTGGACAACAAGGACAAAGATCCTAGCCAGAGGCTCAGCAATCTCTTCCCTCGCCTCGTGGAGCAGCCTGGGGAATATTCCATCAGGTCCTGGGGACTTAACTGTCCTAATGTATTTTAAGAACTCCAACACCTCCTCTCCCTTAATATCAACATGCTCCAGAACATCAACCTCACTCATTGTCCTCACCATCATCAAGTTCCCTCTCATTGGCGAATACTGTACCAAAGAGAAGTATTCATTGAGGGCCTCGCTCACTTCCACAGCCTCCAGGCACATCTTCCCACCTTTATCTCTAATCAGTCCTACATTCACTCCTGTCATCCTTTTGTTCTTCACATAATTGAAGAATGCCTTGGGGTTTTCCTTTACCCTACTCACCAAGGCCTTCTCAACCCCCTTCTTGCTCTTCTCAGCCCCTTCTTAAGCTCCTTTCTTGCTTCCCTATATTCCTCAATAGACCCATCTGATCCTTGCTTCCTAAACCTCATGTATGCTGCCTTCTTCCACCTGACTAGATTTTCCACCTCACTTGTCACCCATGGTTCCTTCACCCTACCATTCTTTATCTTCCTCACTGGGACAAATTTATCCCTAGCATCCTGCAAGAGATCTCTAAACATCGACCACATGTCCATAGTACATTTCCCTGCAAAAACATCATCCCAATTCACACCTGCAAGTTCTAGCCTTATAGTCTCATAATTTGTCCTTCCCCAATTAAAAATTTTCCTGTCCTCTCTGATTCTATCCTTTTCCATGATAATGCTAAAGGCCAGGGAGCAGTGGTCACTGTCCCCCAGATGCTCACCCACTGAGTGATCTGTGACCTGACCCAGTTCGTTACCTAGTACTAGATCTAGTATGGCATTCTCCCTAGTCAGCCTGTCCACATACCGTGACAGGAATCCATCCTGGACACACTTAACAAACTCTGCCCCATCTAAACCCTTGGAACTAATCAGGTGCCAATCAATATTAGGGAAGTTAAAGTCACCCATGATAACAACCCTGTTATTTTTGCACCTTTCCAAAATCTACCTCCCAATCTGCTCCTCTGTATCTCTGCTGCTACCAGGGGGCCTATAGAATACTCTCAATAGAGTAACTGCTCCCTTCCTGTTCCTGACTTCCACCCATACTGACTCAAAAGAGAATCCTGCTACATTACTCACCCTTTCTGTAGCTGTACTAGTATCCCTGACCAGTAATGCCACCCCTCCTCCCCTTTCCCCCCCTCTCTAACCCTTTTAAAGCACTGAAATCCAGGAATATTGAGAATCCATTCCTGCCCTGGTGCCAACGAAGTCTCTGGAATGGCCACTACATCATAATTCCAGGTATGTATACAAGCTCTCAGTTCATCACCTTTGTTCCTGATGCTTCTTGCATTGAGGTACACACATTTCAGCCCTTCTACCTTACTACCTTTACACCCTTTATTCTGCTTCATTCCTCAAAGCCTCTTTATGTTAGATCTGGCTTTACTCCATGCACTTCTTTCACTGCTCTATCGCTCTGGGTCCCATCCCCTTTGCAAATTAGCTTAAACCCTCCCGAACCATGCTAGCAAACCTGCCTGCAAGGATATTTCTCCCCCTTGAGTTCAGGTGCAACCCATCCAATCTGTACAGGTCCCACCTTCCCCAGAAGAGATCCTAATGATCCAAAAATCTAAAACCCTGCTCCCTGCACCAACTCCTCAGCCACACATTCAACTGCCATCTCCTCCAATTCGTACCATCACTATCACGTAGCACTGGCAGCAATCCTGAGAACGCCACCCTTGAGGTCCTGTTCTTCAGCCTTCTGCCTAGTTCCCAAAACTCACACCTCAGGACCTCATCCCTTTTCCTGCCTATGTTGTTGGTCCCAACATGTATCACGACTTCTGGTTGCTTTCCCTCTCGTACCAGGATGTCGTGCATCCGGTCAGAGACATCCCAGACCCTGGCACCCAGGAGGCAACAAACCATGTGGGTGTCCTTCTCACGCCCACAAAATCTCCTCTCTGCTCTATAGAGTCTCCAATGATGACAGCTCTCCTCTTCTCCGTCCCACCCTTCTGCACCACCGGGTCAGACTCAGTGCCAGAGGCCCTGTCACCATGGCTCACACCTGGTCGGTCGTCCCCGCCAACAGTATCCAGGACGGTAAACTTTTTATTCAGGGAATGGCTACAGGGGTGCTCTGCACTACCTGTCTGCTCACCTTCGCTTTCCCCCCTTTGACTGTCACCCAACAACCTGCTTCCAACAGCCTAGGTGTGACTACCTCCCTGTAGCTCTCATCTATGACTGCCTCATTCTCCTTTGAGTCAAAGATCATCCAGCTGCTGATCCAGATTCCTGACATGGTCTTCCAGATCACCCAGCCATATGCACTTCTGGCAGATGTGACTCTGCAGGAGAGGGGCGTTCCCCCAAGACTGCCACATCCCACACGTGAGGCACATCACCGTCTCAGGAGACATTGTAAAGACTAACTGCAAGCAAGCTTGTCCTCCACCTCTTCTCGTCAAAGCCTCAGAGCTCCACTCCCTCACTGGCCCACTCACTGACTGGCCACTTTCCACAGGCCATTTTGCTTGAGCTACCCCTCTATTTATCTGTCTGAACTTTTCAAAATGGTTGGTCACCTGACCTCAATTGCCCAATCAGCTGCTTTCTGCTGAGTCTGAGCTATTCAAATCTTAATTGTCTAATCAATGGCTTTCTGCTGATCTATTCAAATCTTGATTGTCTAATCAACGGCTTTCTGCTGATCTATTCAAATCTTGATTGACTTGATTGCACAGACCAACTGCCAAAACTGCCAGAATCTCTCGAGTCAAAGCCTCAAAGCTCCACTCCTTCACTGGCCCACTCACGCACTGGCTGCTTTCCACAGGCCGCTTCACTTGAGCTATCCCTCTATTTATCTGTTTGAGCTTTTCAAAATGCTTGAATGTACAAAATTCAGAATGTACAAACTCCTTCCACATACTTCTACTTACGAAAGTAAAGCTATTGAAATGTTACTTTAGCAGTGAGGAAAGGCAAATTTCCAAGCTGACCCTTTTTACAACAACTCTTCGATGGATTTTCTGTGTAAGGAATAGAAGATGGAAGTGGGTCATGTGGCCCACTCTGCTACTCAAGTCAGGCATAGTTTACATTGGTGCCTTTTTCCTGCCATATCCCTAGACCCTCTATTATAGACTTTAGATCTGAATGCACTTTGCCTGCACAGTCCTCCAGGCCAGGAAGTTCCAAACCTTCACTAAGTGAAGAACAATCTTATTTCTGGTTTGGATCACCTACCCCTCGTGTAACTGATGCCCAGTCCTAGACTCCTCAGCTGAAGGTACATCTGTCTAGTTTTGGCCCTCAAGTATTGCATTGTTCGGGGAGATTGTCTCTTTCTTGAAACTGCAAAGTGAGACTCTGCCTTCTCAATATCCCGTCATATGATAGAGCTAGCCTGACTCTTTACTCCACAAAAATAAGAAAACCCGAATATGGTATTCCAGAAGTAGGCTCATCAAATGTCTATATAATAGCAGTGATGTATTTACATTTGTACCCAGATCCCCTAGTTTGACTACTCGCCTGCTGGCTGCAGTGTATGGTGCCCTTTAGTGACTTGTGTACAAGGATGCCCAGTCTTTTTAAACACTAGCATTTCCCAATATATTTTTCATTGGTCAAAAACAGCAGATACTTCAGTGTTTTTTTTTTACAAAGTGATTGTGAAATATGTACTGTATGCCAGAGTTTGAGAAAAGTAAAAATATTTTGTTTTATAGGAACTTGGTAATCTGCACTAGAAGACTGTACTACAATTTTTGCTTGCCATGTTGCAACTCGACTATCCCCTTGTTGTTCACTATTATTATTAACCCCTCTGTTGTCACGTGCCACTAACCTCTTTTGCAATTTAACTTTTTCTGCTTTCTACCATCTTTGAGCTTCCACTTTGTCCTGTCATTTCACCCAATATTTCTGCATTTATTTAGTGCTGACAAAATAGTGTTTTAAACCATTAACTCTCCATAAGTGCAGTAGTTTGAGATTTTTTATCGTACTGATAAGACTTATTAGTACATAGGTTGAGATGCTAGCCTGAACAATTTTATTTTATTTTGTTAGATCCATGTTGGTGGCAGTGACTACATTCACGTCAAAGTATATGAAATGCTTCCTTTTCAGGGAGGTAAAAAGGAGATAATGGGCATCCAGAGCAACAAATCAAAGGATGAAGAACTAACTTTCTTTTGAATACAAAATATCTTACTGTCAATGCTCTAGGCTTATGCAAAAGTAGTTTGTTTTATATTTTTAAGCTTCTCTCTTTTGGCTTTATCTAAACTGGGGATATTCTTATTTTGCATCAACTTCTAGCCATATAAACCATATCATGTGGTTGGGAGAAGAGCGCAGAGGTTCAAGAAGTTTGATTATGTATACCATCCTTGAACTAACATGAAAGATTTTTTATAATCAAAGGTTGTTGTGGTGAATTCAATTTGTGTAATGAAAAGAACTGGCATAATTTTTGAACTAAATTGTTTTTATTGAGATTATGTATACTTTTTATTGTACCCTGCAGTTTATTTTAAGAAATAAATGCACTTGCTACTGCTTGTCAAAGGATTTTATTGCTTTAATACAGCATTACAGAAATGATGACTTTTCAACCTGGTGTTTAAAAGACATCTTCCTAATTGATTAGAATTATTTCATCTTCCAGTCAGTATATTGCCTCTTTTGTAGAACTTCTGACAATTTTAAGTACTTCTAGACATCAATTAATTTTTACCAAGATGATTGAAAATACTATTAAATAAAGATGTCATTCTTACCACTATGTTGTTTTTAATGAGGGGAGGTCCAGCTCTTTCGAAGGAGTACATTTCACACTATCTGCACCTACACCAAGCTTAAAAGCACCAGTGGATGTTACTACATTTGACATACTCTAGATATAAAGTATTGTTTCATTCATTGTGATTTCTTCAAGAACATGAAATACATGTTATACAAAATTGAATGTCAACCTTTCAACACATGAACAGACAGACCTTTTAAATCTTAAAATGTATTCCAAGTTTCATGAAGATAATGGAACTTATGACATTTATGATTCAGTAGAATCCTCTTGTATATGAACACAAAATCAGGCAGTAGCAATGTCACCACCCATTTCAATGATTATTTTTCATGTATTATTGCCTGTATGTTTATTCCACAGGGTAATACTTGTTGGAAGCAGCTTCTGGGCAACTTGGTTACGTGCAGGTGGAAAAAAGGGAAGAATTACTTTATCCCCACCTCCAGATTGTTTTTATTTAATGGAGAGAGTACATTATATAGCACACAAAAGATAAAAGCCAGGAATAACTGAAAGGCCAAATAAATACTTTGGTAACTAGAGAAATCTTTGCCACTTTGTCTACATCTCCCATCAAACATGCAAGAAAACTGAATGATGGTAGAAATTAAGTCCTGTAGTAAAGGGTGTGAGGTCTGTGACAAAAAACCAAGTTATCAAAAGATTGATGCTGATGAGAGAGATAAGGGAGACAATGGAGAAACATTCAAAATGCTAATAAGAGAGAAGAGAGAGATTAACGAGAAAGAAACACATTTCAGATATTGACAGACCGATTGCTTTGAACCTGAACTGTTTGAAGTTTGATTGGCAGGCGATACCCCAGCAGGGGAATAAAAAGAACAGGTTCACTAAGGCACGACACACACCACAAGATCATGAGATAACAAGATCCTGGAAGAGCGGTGTACCCCCACAAGTTGGTGGAGTTGGAGGTTTGGATGCGGGAACTGACCATAGACGCACAGGGTGAAAAGGGTACAATCAGTGGGAACCTGGTGTGTGTGTCCGCCCTTGCCTGGGTGCCGGGTTCACCGCGAAAGAACGATCGTATCAGGGAGGGAGGGGTCACAGTCAATGACCACAGAAGACATTAAAAGGGTTCGCCCGAAAGCTAACTGCGAAGAACATCAAAGGTCTGTCTGAATCAGATTTGCATATCTATCTCTCTCTCTCTCCAATGGCACAACAGCGATTACTGCGAACTGTACTAAACTGAACTGAACTCTGCGTCACTTGAGACTGATCATTTTACCCCTAGACTGCGATAGAGCTTGGTTGATCCCTATTACCCTAGTTCTGTGTACATGTGTGTTTTATCATTGCTAACCTGTTGTATTTATATCCTTACGATTAGAGTGCTGTGTTGCTTATTTCTGTAATAAAACTTTATTAGTTTCTGTTAACCAGACTCCAAATAAGTGGTCCATTTCTGCTGGCTTGGCAACCCAGTTACGAGGTACGTAACAGGTCCTTTCATCCTTTTTCCACCTTGTATGGAATAGGCAAGCAAATTACATTTTTAAAAATGTTATAAAATGGATGCAGAATGAATGCACAAGACAAATGTTTCAAAATGAAGATGAGCCTGAGGAAAGGATTCTAATTTAATAAACTGTATTGTTAATATGTAATTTTCAACTGTTACTGGCCTTAATTCCTTGCCTTGAACACCACAGGTGACAATAGTCTGTCAAAATCTGATGTCTCAACTTAGTCTTCAGAATTTGTTACAATGTGTGTAGCTTAATCATCATGATTTTATTCTGTACACTTAGCTAACGAAATGCACTATGTCAATTGGGAGATGAATCAATACTTGCATTTCAAGTTACCAAGTACGTGATGGAACAGGAAATTCAAATAGTATCAATTACAATCAAAGTCAGAAAGGTAACACTTTAAATACACAATTTTTTTCAACTTAAAGCTCTGACTATTCATTCTAAGTGAGATAATCTTGAAAAATTGCAATATTGTCCAGTAATTATGCACAGGACAAATAGAAAAAAGTATAATAAAAACAAGACATTTCCAGGTATATTCCCCGGCATAAACAGAGCTGTACCATTATGAAATGTTTAAAAAATTATGAAAGATTTATGATATTCAAAATGATTTTTTTAAAAAAATAGCTTGCAGCATAAGAAATTGGTGGAAACCAATTTTACAGGCTGGCTTAGGTAATTACCAGAACTACACTTTTCTCTCAATGATAAAAGGCCCATCCTAACAACTCTTGGCTTATACCCATAACTGGTCCCTGTGATGGTCCACTGTGCTTTCACCCGAATAACTTCAATTTAATTCATTCTTTTCAAGCCATGGGTAGGCAGAGTCTGGCCAGTCTTCAATGATTCAGGTTCACAGGTTGTTTGGAGGCTTGTAATGAATTCTGCAGCGTTCCTTGAAGATCTTTGTAAAGTTTAAAGAAAAAGAATTCAAATTCCTGATACTGTAATTTGCTTTAATCCTCAATTCCAATTGCAGGTCAAAGATTGCTTAATGCACCAGATAAAAGCTTTGATCAGCGTGACTTCGTCATGTACGGAGAAACACATTTTATGTCCGGTTCTTCACCAGTTTAAAACTGACTTTCTTGATTAAAATGATGGAGAGAAAAAATCTGCCTCCAGGCCCGAAATTTTGAGTGGAATATCTGAAAATCATACAGCGTAGAAACAGCTCATCTGTCTAACTGGCCCAATAAAGACCCTCATCTGGACTAGTCCCATACTCCTCGAAAGCTTTCCTTTGTGTACTTGTGTATCCTATATAAAAGTGGATTCCATCTGGCTAGAACATGCACCATAATCAAGAAAGATACATCTACTCAGTGTACAAGCTCTTGAGGAATTACAAAATTGGATGAACTGTTAAACAGAAGACTGGAGTCTAACCCACCTAATTCCTTCGTTACAGAGCATTCAAAGCAAAAAGGCGGTTTAGAATCCATTAATGGAAAACAGAATTCTCCGATTTTCTGCAGATGCCGCATCTCAGGGAGGACAACCGTTACACAATTAAAAGAAAAAGTTGTTCATCCAGGCAGCATGGGAGTAAAGAAAGTAACAGAAAATAATATTAAACTACAGTAAATATACGTTCCGATATATTAACCTGAGTTAGGTTTCCTTCTCGAAATTGCAAACATCTCGTTTACTAACTTTGCAGTATTTCTTCCTGTTGCAATCAGCTGACCTCCCATTTCGTCATCTTGGTAAACGCGAGTGAGGTTGTGTCATGTGACAAGAGCCCATAAATTGCGGGACCGGGACCGGATTCGCTTGTCGCCTAGGTTAAGGCTGGGACACTGTGCATTAAACAAAACATTGAAAATGATAGGGAAACACCAGACAGGATTGTGTGAGGAATGTCAGGAAGAGGAGTCAGTAGAACATGTAGTTCTGAGTTGCAGGAAGTATGGGATACAGAGAGAGATGATGAGAAATGAATTAAGGGAGTTGGGGAGGCAGGAATTCACATTAAAAGGGTTGCTGGGCATGGGTGAGAGAGCACAAGTCCGGGTATTTTTTGCGTTTTTAAGGGGTACCGGGGTTTTTTAGAGAATATGACGAATAAACAGGAATAGGATACTAGGATGGTCAAAGATGGGAGGGTGAAGTGTAGGTTTGTGTGTGTGTGTGTGAGATTGGGTGAAGGGATTTAGAATGTATGTCTAGTGCACATTCTGGAGCAGAGGGTGGCGGTAATGCACCATTAAGCTGGATGCCAACCGCCGTAAAACAAGATACAGACAGACAGACAGGATTCGCTTGTCACCAGGTGGAGTGTCGGCGAGGATAACCATGAGCACTAAGGGCGTTTGCTGTGGCGGGATCAGCGAGGGGAAGGCTGTCACCCAGGAGGTTCAACAGCTTGCCGATTCAGTGAGTGCACTTTATGTACAGCGTCATGACTCTGAATCTTCCTCTCGAAGAGTTACTAGTATACACGTCCACCCCAATGCTTTGAGCATAAGGAAACTTTTCAAAGTAGGTCACGGAGATTGTTTGAACTTGGAAAAAATTTAAATAGTGGACAGTAAAGCCCAGCGGGTGGGAGGTGAGGACAAGGAGGAGGGTGGAATTCGTGGTAGAGCTTAAGGTGACTTGGGTGTGAAGGAAGAGATTCAGAATTCACTCACAAACCACCTGGCTCAATTGTGTTTTTTTTCCTGCACAGTTTCCGTTTCTGCTTGGTACTGCGCAAGCACTGCCGGACGGCTGTAATAACGCGCAGTTGGTGTGAACGGCGTGGGAGTTAAGTTGTAAAATAAGCCTTTTTGAGTAGATCCTCTAAATCGATTTGATTGAGTCTATCTTTAAAAATATTAATATCAGACATACTGAGAGTGACGTAGTTAATTCAGAAACAAAGGTTCTGAACTTAAAGAGGGGTAATTTTGAAGGTATGAGACATGAATTAGCTAAGATAGACTGGCAAATGACACTTCAAGGATTGACGGTGGATATGCAATGGCAGGCATTTAAAGGTTGCATGGATGAACTACAACAATTGTTCATCCCAGTTTGGCAAAAGAATAAATCAAGGAAGGTAGTGCACCCATGGCTGACAAGAGAAATTAGGGATAGTATCAATTCCAAAGAAGTAGCATACAAATTAGCCAGAGAAAGTGGCTCACCTGAGGACTGGGAGAAATTCAGAGTTCAGCAGAGGAGGACAAAGGGCTTAATTAGGAAGGGGAAAAAAGATTATGAGAGAAAACTGGCAGAGAACATAAAAACGGACTGTAAAAGCTTTTATAGATATGTAAAAAGGAAAAGACTGATAAAGACAAATGTAGGTCCCCTGCAAACAGAAACAGGTGAATTGATTATGGGGAGCAAGGACATGGCAGACCAATTGAATAATTACTTTGGTTCTGTCTTCACTAAGGAGGACATAAATAATCTTCCAGAAATAGTAAGGGACAGAGGGTCCAGTGAGATGGAGGAACTGAGCGATATACATGTTAGTAGGGAAGTGGTGTTAGGTAAAATGAAGGGATTGAAGGCAGATAAATCCCCAGGGCCAGATGGTCTGCATCCCAGAGTGCTTAAGGAAGTGGCCCAAGAAATAGTGGATGCATTAGTGATAATTTTTCAAAACTCGTTAGATTCTGGACTAGTTCCTGAGGATTGGAGGGTGGCTAATGTAACCCCACTTTTTAAAAAAGGAGGGAGAGAGAAACCGGGGAATTATAGGCCGGTTAGCCTAACGTCGGTGGTGGGGAAACTGCTGGAGTCAGTTATCAAGGATGTGATAACAGCACATTTGGAAAGCGGTGAAATGATCGGACAAAGTCAGCATGGATTTGTGAAAGGAAAATCATGTCTGACGAATCTCATAGAATTTTTTGAGGATGTAACTAGTAGAGTGGATAGGGGAGAACCAGTGGATGTGGTATATTTGGATTTTCAAAAGGCTTTTGACAAGGTCCCACATAGGAGATTAGTGTGCAAACTTAAAGCACACGGTATTGGGGGTAAGGTATTGGTGTGGGTGGAGAATTGGTTAGCAGACAGGAAGCAAAGAGTGGGAATAAACGGGACCTTTTCAGAATGGCAGGCGGTGACTAGTGGGGTACCGCAAGGCTCAGTGCTGGGACCCCAGTTGTTTACAATAGATGAGGGAATTAAATGCAGCATCTCCAAGTTTGCGGATGACACGAAGCTGGGTGGCAGTGTTAGCAGTGAGGAGGATGCTAAGAGGATGCAGGGTGACTTGGATAGGTTGGGTGAGTGGGCAAACTCATGGCAGATGCAATTTAATGTGGATAAATGTGAAGTTATCCACTTTGGTGGCAAAAATAGGAAAACAGATTATTATCTGAATGGTGGCCGATTAGGAAAAGGGGAGGTGCAACGAGACCTGGGTGTCATTATACACCAGTCATTGAAAGTGGGCATGCAGGTACAGCAGGCGGTGAAAAAGGCAAACGGTATGCTGGCATTTATAGCGAGAGGATTCGAGTACAGGAGCAGGGAGGTACTACTGCAGTTGTACAAGGCCTTGGTGAGACCACACCTGGAGTATTGTGTGCAGTTTTGGTCCCCTAATCTGAGGAAAGACATCTTTGCCATAGAGGGAGTACAAAGAAGGTTCACCAGATTGATTCCTGGGATGGCAGGTCTTTCATATGAAGAAAGACTGGATGAACTGGGCTTGTACTTGTTGGAATTTAGAAGATTGAGGGGGGATCTGATTGAAACGTATAAGATCCTAAAGGGATTGGACAGGCTAGATGCAGGAAGATTGTTCCCGATGTTGGGGAGGTCTAGAACGAGGGGTCACAGTTTGAGGATAGAGGGGAAGCCTTTTAGGACCGAGGTTAGGAAAAACTTCTTCACACAGAGAGTGGTGAATCTGTGGAATTCTCTGCCACAGCAAACTGTTGAGGCCAGTTCATTAGCTATGTTTAAAAGGAAGTTAGATATGGCCCTTGTGGCTACAGGGGTCAGGGGGTATGGAGGGAAGGCTGGGTTCTGAGTTGGATGATCAGCCATGATCATAATAAATGGCGGTGCAGGCTCGAAGGGCCGAATGGCCTACTCCTGCACCTATTTTCTATGTTTCTATGTTTCTATACTGCGCAGGTCTGGTGGCAGAAGATTCCACTCTCATGTTGATCTTGGGTAGAGGGAGTACTGGTAGCAAATCTTATTGAATGAATGAGTTTCCAATATGTGAGGTCCAGTTTGCTGTCGAGTTGAACTGACCCTGTGACGAATTTGGATGTTTGATGGAGTGATGTTGTGAATTACTTTGAAAAAGAAAATTAACTGTAGTTTAATACGTCGGTATTCAAGTGGTTCCCATTGAAGGTTAGAGAGCATGTTGGTGACACTGGATATCCTGCTGTAATCGTTTAACACAAAGCGAGCAGCACAGCGTTGGACTTTTTTCGATGGACTTCTGATTGTTAACTTAATGGAGATCCCATATGGCCGCGCAATACTCGAGCTTTGGATGGATGAGTGTCTTATATGCCATGTCCTTGACGGATTTACTACATGAGTGGAGATTTCTTCTCAGGATACCCAGCATTTTATTTGCTTTGGCTGTAATCTGGTTGATGTGGGATGCCCCGTTAAGATCCTTGCTAATTTCAACACCAAGATATGGATGGTGGGTGATTGTTTCTAGAAGCTGTCGATTCATGTTATGTCATGTTGATTGGTTTAACTTTGTGACTGGCATGCAGAGCATGTTAGACAGTTAGATGGTCAGACAGTTGTGGTTTTGGAAATGGGTGTTCCTTGATTGCACAAAGAATGAAGTTGAATTTGGGAAAACTGCTTGTGTAATACTGTAATGCTGAAGGTAGGGAGGGATAATGGGTGGCGAGGATAGTGGTGTTACAATGATGAAGACTTTCTGTCATTCAGATGATAGGGAGAAGAGATTTTTAAAAAGGATAGTTAACTCAAGCTTAGAGATGCAAGCCTCATTGGAATCGGGATTGCAATCACTGCCAGCAGGTGGTAAGAGTGGGCTTCCTCACCTCTGACCCCCTGACCTTTTTGACGGGATCCTGAATTATTCCTTATGAACTGTGCTTTTAAAAAGAGAGAGTGTGCAGCTGGTGGAGGCACTGCTGAGAGCTGTACAGCACAAACAACTTGTTATTGAGAGAGAGAGAGAGAGAGAGAGGTGAACACTGCTCACAGTTTGGAATTTCTGCAAGGACACGGCCAGCTTCTGAGTTCCTACAGAGAGAGAAGGGAGGAGCTACTTGATGGACAGCTGGTGTTCAGCACAACAGTATTTAAACCAGCGTAATTGCTTGTTTCATGGGACACGCAAATGCACTAAGCTGTGGTGAAGTTATCACTACTCAACTAAATATCACGAACTTAACTTCTTCAAGCCTAGGGGGTAAATGGATACAGTCTCACAGTAATGGGTAAATGGAATCAGTTCAATTTGTGGTATTAGTTAAGTAGTGTTGGAGAGAGAGGCGTCTAGTTCTTCAGGTGAGCTGATGCCGTCGATCTTCCCGTTGTCCTCCAAAACTTCCAAGTAAGTCAAACTTGACCGACTTAAGAGTGCCATCTTGAAGTGATAGTCTACCAACCCAGGCAAAGGTTAGACACACTGGTAGACTCCACAGGGTCACTCTTTCACGCACTAATAATCACAGACCGATTCCTCTCAATCGATCCTCAATCCCACACTCATGGGCACCTGAACAGAATAGTGATAACTTCACCACACCTTAGTGCGTCTGTGTGTCCTGTGAAACAAGCAATTACACTGGTTTAAATACTGTAGTGCTAAACACCAGCTGTCCGTCAAGTAGCTCCTCCTCCTCTCTCTCTGTAGGAACTCAGAAGCTGGCAGTTGCAGTGCAGAAATTCCAAACAAACGGAGCAGTCTTCACCTCTCTCTCTCTCCCAATAACGAGTCGTTTGTGCTGTACAGCTCTCAGCAGTGCCTCCACCAGCTGTACGCTCTTTCTCCTTTTAAAAGCACATTTCATAACGGATAATTCAGGATCCTGTCACACCCATAACATGGGTGCCCCTCAGGGCTGTGTCCTAAGCCCCCTCCTTACTCGCTACAGAGAGCAACTAAAACTCATTAGAGGGGAAAAGATGAAATATGGAAGCAAGCTAGCAAATAATATCAAAGTGGAATAGTAAAGGTTTTTTTAAGTATGTTTAAGAATAAAAGAGAAATGAGAATGGATATAGGACTGCTAGATAATGAGGCAGGAGAAATAATAACAAGGGACAAGGAGATGGCTGATGAACTAAATGAGTATTTTGCATCAGTCTTCACTGTGGAAGACACCAACAGTGTGTCTGATGTAGTGTGTGAAGGAAGAGAAGTGGGTGCAGTTACTGTTACAAGAGAGAAGGTGCTGAAAAAGCTGAAAGACCTAAAGTTACATAAGTCGCTCGGACCGGAGGAACTGACCCCTAGGGTTCTGAAAGAGTAGCGTTAGAAATTATGGTGGCATTAGAAATGATTTTTCAAAATTCATTGTGCCAGAAGACTGGAAATTTGGAAATGTCACACTACTCTTTAAGAAAGGGGGAAGGCAGCAGAAAGGAAATTGTAGACCAGTTAGCCTGACCTCAGTGGTTAGGAAGATGTTATTCAATCGTTAAGGATGAGGTGATGGAGTACTTGGTGACCCAGGACAAGAAAGTACAAAGTTGGCATGGTTTCCTTCAGGGAAAATCTTGCCTGACGAACCTGTTGGAATTCTTTGAGAAGATTACAAGTAGGATAGATAAAGGGGATACAGTGGATATTGTGTATTTGGACTTTCAGAAGGCCTTTGACAAGGTGCCACACATGAGGCTGCTTACCAAGTTAAGAACCTATGGTATTACAGGAAAGTTACTTGCATGTTTAGAGCATTGGCTGATTGGTAGGAGGCAGCAAGAGAGAATAAAAGGATCCTTTTGTGGCTGTCTGTCAGTGACTAGTGGTGTTCCGCAGGGGTCGGTGTTGGAACCACTTCTTTTTATGCTGTGTATAGATGATTTAGATGATGGAATAGATGACTTTGTTGCCAAGTGAAGATTGGTGAAGAGGCAAATAGTGTTGAGGAAACAATTAGGATGCAGAAGGACTTGGATTAGGAAAATGGGCAAGAAAGTGGCAAATGGAATGCCTTGTTGGAAAGTGCATGGTCATGCACTTTGGTAGCAGAAATAAATGTGCAGATTATTTTCTAAACAGAGAAAATCCAGGAATCTGAGATGCAGAGGGACTTGGGAGTCCTTGTGCAGAACACCCTGAAAGTTAACTTGCAGGTTGAGTCGGTGATGAGGAAGGCAAATGCCATGTTAGCGTTCATTTCAAGTGTTCTAGACTACAAGAGCAAGAGTGTTGCTGAGGCTTTATAAGGCACTGATGAGGCCTCACCTTGAGTATTGTGAACAGTGTTGGGCTCCTCATCTAAGAAAAGATGTGCTGGCATTAGAGAGGGTCCAGAGGAGGTTCACAAGGATGATTCCAGGAGTGGAAGGATTATCATACGAGGAACGTTTGACGGCTCTGGGTTTGTACTCGCTGGAATTCAGAAGGATTGGGGGTAGGGGGGAGCTCATTGTAACCTTTCCAATGTTGAAAGGTCTAGACAGAGTAGATGTTGAAAGGATATTTCCCATGGTGGGGTAGGACAAGAGGGCACAGCCTTGGGATAGAGGAGTGCCCTTTCAAAACAGATGTGGAGAAATTTCTCTAGACAAAAGGGTGGTGATTTGTTGCCATATGCAACTGTTGAGGGCAGGTTGTTGGGTGTATTTGAGGCAGAGATTGATGGGTTCTTGACTGTACATGGCATCAAAGGTTACGGGGAGAAGGCTGGGAATTGGGGTTGAGGAAGAGAAGAAAAAAGTATCAGTCATGATTGAATGACAGAGCTGACTCGATGGGCCAGATGGCCTAAATCTGCTCCTATATCTTGTGGTTTATTTCAGTTAAGGCATGATGGGTGCACTGAGCTGTTCATGTATACCTGAGCAAGTTGTTTTGGGACCAATGTGAACCCATTTCTGACCAACTAAGAAAATCCACATATTACTGCTGAGTTAGAAAGTAAATTAGAGAATAGATGGGCATTAGAAAAATTACTTAGCTCTAGTCACTTCCAAGCTATTAATGCAGGCATATCCTAGGAGTGAACTATGAAAAGAGATCAGGAAAAAGTCATGCCCAATATTGAAATGGTTGTGATGTACAGGTAGAGTACAAGTAGAGTGTCAGTTTCAAAGAGCAAACTGTATTCACATCACCTCCAAATATGGTGAGAGAGGCTGGAAATTATTTGGAGGTAGAGTAGAAGGCATACTGTTGGAGTGATTTCTATTGGCTTTAGAACAAAGTTTTGCAGAAATGTCTGGAGGGAAGAACAAAAAAAGTGGCAAAGGTAAGAAGCCCAGAGTTAATAAAACACTTTGTACTAGTACTCTGTACATGGATGGGAAGGACTGAGTGATATGGTCTGTGTGCTGGAGATGGGATTAGGCAGATCAAGTCAGCATGAGCTGGATGCTGGAAGAGCCAGACTTTATGCTGTAGTACTCCATGACTTCATCTGGAAACCAGACTTAATTGATATCAATTGGAAAAACAAGAACTATAGATACTGGAAATGGGTTGGAATGTTTGTTGATGGAGGAATGAGTGAACATGAAGTACATTGACCTGAAACAGTAAGTTTCTCTTTTCACCATACTCCCTGAACTTGTCAGCATTCCCCTAATTCCTCCTTCAACTGACCTAACTACCCCCTCATCTGGCTTCACCGATCACCTGCCAGCTTGCACTCATTCTCCTCCCCTACCCCATCATATTCTGGATTCTTCTTCCTCCTATCCAGTCCTGGTGAAGGGCCTTGGCCCAAAACACAGACTATTTGTTCCTGTCCATAGATGCTGTTTGACCTGCTGAGTTCCTCCAGCATTTTATGTGTGCTGCTCTGGATTTTCAGCACCAGCAGAATCTCCTGAGTTTATGATTCTAAAGGTAAGTCCAGTTTTATAATCACAAGCATAACAATTTGACAGCAAGCTGATAGGAATTTGCCTTTTTTTAAAAAAAAAGGTTTTAAGAACAAGAACTTTAAGTGTAAATTGAATGTCCAGATATCCTAGAATGTGGCATTGAAAATTGACAATTAAAATTGCTAATGGAGTAAAGTTACAGTGGCTGGTTCATGGGGCAGAGTTGTGTAATTCTAAAGTAAAAATACGAAGTCTCATTTGAATTAAGTCCCTTCAGTCATTTCTGTCCTTCCTATAGTGCGAGGTTTCTGCTCTGTACAAAGTGCAAATGACATCCTATTTGATCATTACCCATCTATTCCTGCTTTAATCGGCAGAGTTGTACAACAGAGGCAGCTATGGTTTTCCTTCCTACACTTGGATGACTCTAACATGGACTCATGGAATCCATGTCCCAGCACTTGGCAGTAACATGCAAAACTGCTGGTTGTCAAGAACATTGATTGCATCTAGCTTTATCTAATCCCATTCTCACTGGTATGACTTCTATTATTCAGTTTCCGATCATCATTCAGATTGTCGTCTTTAATGTGCCCAACTTTGCCCTTGCTCTGGATTTAACTCGTGCACTAGGCAATGAGTATATTTAATTCAGCTCCCTCTTCAGTGATTGCATTTAAACTATTTTTCATGGTCTTAATCTCCTAATCACTATCTCCTTCAACCCAGAAAAAAACAGAACTTCTCCATCTCACTAAATTTAGACTCATCCCTTCACGTTTGGTAACATGGCTTTCACCGGTCAATCTTTAACTTGTACCTTTTCCAAGATGTTTCCTAAACCCTTCTAGAACATATAGAGTACCAAACAGGGAAAGGCCATTCAGCCCACAATGTTTTGCCGAACCAGCTAAAAGGCAAATCAAGAACACCCAAACCCTAATACCTACAGCATGTCCATATCCCTCCATCCTCATATCCACGTGCCTATCCAAACAGCTCTTAAGAGCCTCTAATGTATTTGCCTCTCTCACCATAGCAGCCAGTGTAGTCCAAGCATGCACTAGCCTGTGGCACAGGGAGTAATCCGGAGATTCCACCTTCAATTTCCTCTTGGAATAGAATATCTTTATTGTCATTGTTGTGGAGCAATGAAACATAGTTTAGCAGCTCAACGTTTTGCAGCATGACAAAGAATATATACATAAAATAAACTCTAAGGAGTGCTGTCCAAAATTAATAATATATGGATGGGGGGTAGGACTATTGCGCACCTGCCATTCCTGGAAGTGTGATGCATTTAGTTGCCGCCGTCTTAGGAGGGGGGCAGGAGAAGGAAAGGGGGTGTTAGACATTTCACTGCTTGTGGGTAGAAGCTGTTAAGGAGTCTCTTTGTTTTCGTCCTTAATGCTCTGTATCTCTTCCCAGAAGGTAGAGGGGAAAACAGGTGATGTCCAGGATGAGTGGGATCCTTTGAAATACAAGTAGCCTTCTTTTGAAGTCTGCCAGTATAAATGTCTCTGAGGGAGGGTAATGTTGTGGCAATAACCTGCTCTGCTACCCTCACCACCCGCTGCAAGTCCTTCCTGTTCTGTTCTGTGCAGCTGGCAAACCACACTGCACAGCAATACGTCAGGAGGCTCTCTATAGTTGTCCGATAGAAGTTGATCAGCAGGTGATGAGGGAGGAGAGCGTGCTTTAGCTTCCTTAGGAAGTAGAGCCTCTGTTGGGCCTTCCCCACCTGATAAGAGATATGGGCAGTCCAGGTGAGGTCAGCCGAGATGTGGACGCTGAGGAACTTGAAACTCTCTACTCTCTCCACCTCTTTCCCATATATGTGCAGAGCAGAGTGCTCGACGCGTTTTGATTTCCTGAAGTCTACTATCAGCTCCTTGGTTTTTGTGATGTTCAAGTCCAGGTTATTATGACAACACCATTCTGTCAAATGCTGTACCTCCTCCCTATAGGCTGTCTCATCACAGTCTGATATGACACCTATTAGGGTGGTATCGTCAGCAAATTTGACAATGGTGTTGGTGGAGTGAATGGTAGAGCAGTCATGGGTGAAAAGAGAATAGAGGATGGGGCTGAGAACACACCCCTGTGGTGTACCGGTGTTCAAGATGAGAGTAGATGATGTGTGTTCTCCCATCCTGACAATGCAAGTGTCATTTTCTGTGTAAGGAATAGAAGATGGAAGTGGGTCATGTGGCCCACTCTGCTACTCAATTCAGGCATAGTTTACATTGGCACCTTTTTACTGCCATATTTGTAGACCCTCTATTATAGACTTTAGATCTGATTGAAAGTGTGGCAACGTTCAATAATGCTCCTGTTAAGGGTCATAGAACATTTCCAACAGTGAAAATGCAAATAATTGTGTTGATTTTAAAGGATATTTAGGGGAACTTGAGTTTGTGATCATAGCATATGAGCTAAAACTCAATTTGCCCTTGTTTCCTGAATGCCTCAGGTTCTGGGATACTTTTCCTAATTAAAGATGTAGAAATGAAAGTAATTCAGTATCAAACCCTTGTTTCTCAGGTGAAGCCCCAGGTTGAAGAGAAAGCTGGAAAAACATTTGATGCATTTGTTGTCAAAGCCTACAAAACGCAAGTTGTAGCTGGGACCAACCACTTTTTTAAAGTAAGTTTATCCTTCTAGGCCTTTAGTTATTTCAAAATATCTTGGCTGTTTCTAATTCATTTACATTATACGTTACTAAGCTCATGCATGATAACATAAGTAGCTGCTTAAATTTGACAATGGCATTCATATTTATTTATTGAGCGTGCAGAATAGGCCCTTCTGGCCCTTCGAACAATGCTCCCCAGCAATCCCCTGATGTAGTCCTAGCTTGATCAAAGTTCACTTTACAACGACCAATTAACCTATCAACTGGCACATCCTGGGACTGTGGGAGGAAACGGCAGCACCTGGAGGAAACTCACACAGTCACGGCGAGAATGTACAAACTCCTTCCACATACTTCTACTTACGAAAGTAAAGCTATTGAAATGTTACTTTGGCAGTGAGGAAAGGCAAATTTCCAAGTTGACCCTTTTTACAACAACTCTTCGATGGATTTTCTGTGTAAGGAATAGAAGATGGAAGTGGGTCATGTGGCCCACCCTGCTACTCAAGTCAGGCATAGTTTACATTGGTGCCTTTTTCCTGCCATATCCCTAGACCCTCTATTATAGACTTTAGATCTGAATGCACTTTGCCTGCACAGTCCTCCAGGCCAGGAAGTTCCAAACCTTCACTAAGTGAAGAACAATCTTATTTCTGGTCTGGATCACCTACCCCTTGTGTCACTGATGCCCAGTCCTAGACTCCTCAGCTGAAGGTACATCTGTCTAGTTTTGGCCCTCAAGTATTGCATTGTTCGGGGAGATTGCCTCTTTCTTGAAACTGCAAAGTGAGACTCTGCCTTCTCAATATCCCGTCATATGATAGAGCTAGCCTGACTCTTTACTCCACAAAAATAAGAAAACCCGAATATGGTATTCCAGAAGTAGGCTCATCAAATGTCTATATAATAGCAGTGATGTATTTACATTTGTACCCAGATCCCCTAGTTTGACTACTCGCCTGCTGGCTGCAGTGTATGGTGCCCTTTAGTGACTTGTGTACAAGGATGCCCAGTCTTTTTAAACACTAGCATTTCCCCAATATATTTTTTATTGGTCAAAAACAGCAGATACTTCAGTTTTTTTTTACAGAGTGGTTGTGAAATATGTACAGTATGCCAGAGTTTGAGAAAAGTAAAAATATTTTGTTTTATAGGAACTTGTAGAAGACTGTACTACAATTTTTGCTTGCCATGTTGCAACTAGACTATCCCTTTATTGTTCACTATTATTATTAACCCCTCTGTTGTCACGTGCCACTAACCTCTTTTGCAATTTAACTTTTTCTGCTTTCTACCATCTTTGAGCTTCCACTTTGTCCTGTCATTTCACCCAATATTTCTGCATTTATTTAGTGCTGATAAAATAGTGTTTAACTCTCCATAAGTGCAGTAGTTTGAGATTTTTTATTGTACTAATAAGACTTATTAGTACATAGGTTGAGATACTAGCCTGAACAATTTTATTTTATTTGGTTAGATCCATGTTGGTGGCAGTGACTACATTCATGTCAAAGTATATGAAATCCTTCCTTGTCATGGAGGTGAAAAGCAGATACTGGACATCCAGAGCAACAAATCAAAGGATGAAGAACTAACTTTCTTATGAATACAAAATATCTTGCTGTCAGTGCTCTAGGCTTATGCAAAAGTAGTTTGTTTTATATTTTTAAGCTTTTCTCTTTTGGCTTTATCAAAACTGGGGACATTCTTATTTTGCATCAACTTCTAGCCATATAAACCAGCGGTCCCCAACTACCGGGCCGCGGACTGGTACCGGGCTGCGAGGAAATGATATGAGTCAGCTGCACCTTTCCTCATTCCCTGCCACGCGCTGTTGAACTTGAACATAGGGTTGCCAATGGTTCCGTATTTGCCGGGACATCCCGTATATTGGGCTAAATTGGTTTCTCCCATATGGGACTGCCCCTGTCCCGTATTTCCCCCTGCTTAGGTAGAGCGTTCCTATGA
Source organism: Mobula hypostoma (assembly GCF_963921235.1). Taxonomy (NCBI): domain Eukaryota; kingdom Metazoa; phylum Chordata; class Chondrichthyes; order Myliobatiformes; family Myliobatidae; genus Mobula; species Mobula hypostoma. The sequence continues at coordinate 41,506,186 of NC_086102.1, forward strand.
AACCTTTCGTGCCAAAATGGTGTGAAGCGAAGAAGCAATTACCATTAATTAATATGGGAAAAATTTTTGAGTGTTCCCAGACCCAAAAAAAAACCTACCAAATCATGCCAAATAACACATAAAACCGAAAATAAGTAACACTAACATATAGTAAAAGCAGGAATGATAAGATTAATACACAGCCTATATTAAGTAGAAATGATGTTATGTATAGTTGGGAAGATGAAGGCAAAACCAATCGGGGGGGGGGGCGGCAGCACGTATGCGCATGTGCACACAGGTGCCCGTGCAAGACTTCATGGTCTTCATAGTCTTCCTGGGGTAAAGTGTCCCGGGATTTGACTGCTACTTTTGTCCCTTATTTGGGAGTGAGAAAGTTGGCAACCCTAGCTGTAAAAGACAAGTTGAGGTTGGGGACCCCTGATATAAACCATATCATGTGGTTGGGAGAAGAGCGCAGAGGTTCAAGAAGTTTGATTATGTATACCATCTTTGAACTAACAAAGATTTTTTATAATCAAAGCTTATTGTGGTGAATTCAATTTGTGTAATGAAAAGAACTGGCATAATTTTTGAACTAAATTGTTTTTATTGAGATTATGTATACTTTTTATTGTACCCTGCAGTTTATTTTAAGAAATAAATGCACTTGCTACTGCTTGTCAAAGGATTTTATTGCTTTAATACAGCATTACAGAAATGATGACTTTTCAACCTGGTGTTTAAAAGACATCTTCCTAATTGATTAGAATTATTTCATCTTTCAGTCAGTGTACTTCCTCTTTTGTAGAACTTCTGACAATTTTAAGTACTTCCAGATATCAATTAATTTTTACCAAGATGATTGAAAATACTATCAAATAAAGATGTCATTCTTACCACTATGTTACAGTTGGGAAATGCTGAAAGTGCAGGAAGCTTGAATCTGTTAATAATTTTATTAGATCAATGGTCTTGAAGAAGTACTGCAACCACTAAATCAATACATTAGGAAATCCTGCTCTATTTAGCAATTATCACTATTCATTTGAACAAAGACATGTCAGACCTTTGAGTGGAATAAACAATTCTTCTGCACTTTGAACAATTGTTCCTGCTACTCTCATTAAAGAGATGGTGATAAGTATGTGTTTCTGCAGTGTTGGACTTGAATTCACTATGAATATTTAGTAAATTGTAGCAGAAAGCTAGTAGTTCTCAAAATTAATCCTGAAATTCTGTGTGAAAAAGGAAAAGCTCCTAGATTTTGGGTTGGGTCTTGTAGATTAGGAAAATTATTCCAAACTTGTTCCCTGCTGCTTAGAGACCTATATAGAGTTTATGCCAAATTGGACCTTCACTCAACCCTTCAAGGGCTACATTTGATGTTATGGATAAATGTCAATGTATTACAATTAGATTTGAATAACTTTGGCAATACTAAAATTAAACTGGCACATTTAGTACAGTTCATTAAGGTAAAAAAGACATGTACAGTCTAACTATACACAAGCTGTTCTACAAACTTTGAAATGCCAGGTACAATTAAAATGAGAAAAAATTTCAAAGTGAGGAAAATGTGCTGCATAGATTGCTCCTAAGAGTTCAAACTTTCACAGCAGGCCCTGACAGTATTGAAATGGAATTGCAAGTACTTGGACATTAAAATAATCAATAAAAACAAATTCTTTGTTGTTTTCAATGAGGGGAGGTCCAGCTCTTTCAAAGGAGTACATTTCACACTATCTGCACCTACACCAAGCTTAAAAGCACCAGTGGATGTTAATACAGTTGAGTGTACAATTGAGTGTCAACCTTTCAACACATGAACAGACAGACCTTTTAAATCTTAAAATGTATTCCAAGTTTCATGAAGATAATGGAACTGATGACATTTATGATTCAGTGAATCCTCTTGTATATGAACACAGTAGCAATGTCACTTCACCCATTGCAATGATTATTTTTCATGTATCATTGCCTATATGTTTATTCCACAGGGTAATACTTGTTGGAAGCAGCTTCTGAGCAACTTGGTTATGTGCAGGTGGAAAAAAGGGAAGTATTACTTTATCCCCACCTCCAGATTGTTTTTATTTAATGGAGAGAGTACAAAAGGTAAAAGCCAGGGATAACTGAATAAATACTTTGGTAACTAAAGAAATCTTTGCCACTTTGTCTACATCTCCCATCAAACATGCAAGAAAACTGAATGATGGTAGAAACTAAGTCCTGTGGTAAAGGGTGTGAGGTCCTTTCACCCTTTTCCACCTTATAGGGAATAGGCAAGCAAATTACATTTTTAAAAATTTTAGAAAATGAATACAGAATGAATGCACAAGACAAATGTTTCAAAATGAAAATGAGTCTGAGGAAAGGATTCTAATTTAATAAACTGTATTGTTAATATGTAATTTTCAACTGTTACTGGCCTTAATTCCTTGCCTGAACACCACAGGTGAAAACAGTCTGTCAAAATCTAATGTCTCAATTTAGTCTTCAGAATTTGTTACAATGTGCGTAGCTTAATCATCATGATTTTATTCTGTACACTTAGCTAACGAAATGCACTGTGTCGATTGGGAGATGAATCAATACTTGCATTTCAAGTTACCAAGTAAGTGATGGAACAGGAAATTCAAATAGTATCAATTACAATCAAAGTCAGAAAGGTAACACCTTAAATATACAATTTTTTCAACTTAAAGCTCTGACTATTCATTCTAAGTGAGATAATCTTGAAAAATTGTGATATTGTCCAGTAATTATGCACAGGACAAATGGAAAAATAAGTGTAATAAAAACAGACATTTCCAGGTATACTTTATACTTTATTGTCGCGAAACAATTGATACTAGAACATACAATCATCACAGAGATATTTGATTCTGTGCTTCCCACTCCCTGGAGTACAAATTGATAGTAAATATTTTAAAAATTTAAATTATAAATCATAAATTTAAGTTAGTCCAAAAAAAACCGAGAGGCAGGTCCGGATATTTGGAGGGTACGGCCCAGATCTAGGTCAGGATCCGCTTAGCAGTCTTATCACAGTTGGAAAGAAGCTGTTCCCAAAACGGACCGTATGAGTCTTCAAGCTCCTGAGCCTTCTCCTGAAGGGAAGAGGGACCAAAAGTGTGTTGGCTGGGTGGGTCGTGTCCTTAATTATCCTGGCAGCACTGCTCCGACAGCGTGCGGTGTAAAGGGAGTCCAAGGACGGAAGATTGGTTTGTGTGATGGGCTGTGCCGTGTTCACGATCTTCTGCAGCTTCTGGTCTTGGACAGGACAACTTCCATGCCAGGTTGTGTTGCACCCCAGAAGAATGCTTTCTACAGTGCATCTATAAAAATTAGTGAGGGTTTTAGGGGACAGGCCAAACTACTTTAGTTTTCTCAGGAAGTAAAGGCACTGGTGGGCCTTCTTGGCAGTGGACTCTGCTTGTCTGGACCAAGTCAGGTCATTTGTGATATTGACCCCGAGGAACTTTTGACCTGTTCCACTTGCGCACCACTGATGTAAATTGGGTCGTATGGTCCACTACTCCTTCTGAACTCGACAACCAATTCCTTCGTTTTGCTGACATTGAGGGATAGGTTATTGTCTTCGCGCCACGCTGTCAGGTTCTTAATTTCCTCTCTGTACTCAAACTCATCATTACCCAAGATACGGCCTACAATTGTTGTGTCATCAGCAAACTTATATATTGAGTTCAATGGAAACTTGGCTACACAATCATGGCATAAACAGAACTGTTCCATATGAAATTTTTTAAAAATTACAGAAGATTTCTTATGTTATTCAAAATGATTTTTTTTTGAAAAGCTTGCAGCATAAGAAATTGGTGGAAACCAATTTTACAGGCTGGCTTAGGTAATTACCAGAACTACACTTTTCTCTCAATGATAAAAGGCCCATCCTAACAACTCTTGGCTTATACCCATAACCGGTCCCTGTGATGGTCCACTGTGCTTTCACCCGAATAACTTCAATGTAATTCATTCTTTTCAAGCCATGGGTAGGCAGAGTCTGGCCTGTCTTCAATGATTCAGGTTCACAGGTTGTTTGAAGGCTTGTAATGAATTCTGCAGCGTTCCTGGAAGACCTTTGTAAAGTTTAAAGAAAAAAAAATCAAATTCCTGATACTGTAATTTGCTTTAATCTTCAAATCCAACTGCAGGTCAAATATTGCTTAATACACCACATAAAAGCTTTGATCAGCGTGACTTTGTCTTGCACTGAGAAACACATTTTATGTCCTGTTCTTCACCAGTTTAAAACCAACATGCTTGATTAAAATGATGGGGGGTAAATTTGCCTCCAGCCCCAACATTTTGAATGGAATATGCCAAAATCATACAGCGCAGAAACAGGTTGATTGTCCAACTAGCCCAATAAAGACACTCATCTGGACTAGTCCCATATTCCTCAAAAGCTTTCCTTTCCAATTATCTTTTAAATCTTGTTAATGTTCCCTGCCTCAACAAATTCATCTATTCATTCCACGTATGGACCAACCTCTGAGTAAAAAAGTGGCCACTCAGATCCCTCTAACCCTAAACCCTTTTTCTTCAGTTCCTGATTTGCCAACCTTGGGGAAAAAAGACTGTGCATGTTCACCCTACCTATGCCCCTCATTCTCCTACACTCCAGTGAAGACCCTCGTAAATCTCCTCTGCACTCTTTCCAACTCAGTTGTATTTTTCCCTATAGCAGCGTCAACACAATATTCCAAATGTGGCCTCATCAATAACTACAACATAACATCCCATCATCCATGCTCAGTGCCACGACTGATGAAGCCCAGCATGCCAAAAGCTGCTTTTGTGACCCTACTTTCAGGAAAGGATGTATTTGTACTCTTAGATCCCTCTATCCTACAGTGCACCCCAGGGTCCTGCCATTCAATGTGAAAGTCCTAAGCTCAGTTGTCCTCCCAAAATGCAACACCTTACAATCATCCATATTTTCCTTTCCTCAGCCCTTTTCCCTGTCTGATTACAATCCCTCTTCGTATCCTGACAACTGTCATCACCATCTACAATAACTACTTTAGTATTTGCAAATTTACACTTCATCCAAGTTATTGATATAACCTGGATGACACATGGGAATGGGCCTAACACTGAGCCCTGGGGAAAACTGCTAGTCACAGGCCTCTAGTCCAAAAAGCAAACTTCCACCCTCTGCTGCTCCCTACTATCAAGCAACTTGTGTATCCTATATAAAAGTGGATTCAATCTGGCTAGAACATGCACCATACTCAAGAAAGATGCATCTACTCAATGTACAAGCTCTTGAGGAATTACAAAATTGGATGAACTGTTAAACGGAAGACTGGAGTCTAACCCACCTAGTTCCTTCGTTACAGAGTATTCAAAGCAAAAAGGCGGTTTAGAATCCATTAATGGAAAACAGAATTCTCCGATTTTCTGCAGATGCCGCATCTCAGGGAGGACAACCATTACACAATTAAAAGAAAAAGTTGTTCATCCAGGCAGCATGGGAGTAAAGAAAGTAACAGAAAATAATATTAAACTGCAGTAAACGTACGTTCCGATATAGTAACCTGAGTTAGGTTTTCTTCTCGAAATTGCAAACATCTGGTTTACTAACTTTGCAGTATTTCTTTCTGTTGCAATCAGCTGACCTCCCATTACGTCATCTTGGTAATCGCGAGCGAGGTTGTGTCATGTGACAAGAGCCCATAAATTGCGGGACCGGGACCCGATTCGCTTGTCACCAGGTGGAGTGTCGGCGAGGATAACCATGAGCACTAAGGGCGTTTGCTGTGGCGGGATCAGCGAGGGGAAGGCCGTCACCCAGGAGGTTCAACAGCTTGCCGATTCAGTGAGTGCACTTTATGTACAGCGTCATGACTCTGAATCTTCCTCTCGAAGTGTTACCGTATACACGTCCACCCCAATGCTTTGAGCATAAGGAAACTTTTCAAAGTGGGTCACGGAGATTGTTTGAACTCGGAAAAAATTCCCAATAGTGGACAGTAAAGCCCAGCGGGTGGGAGGTGAGGACAAGGAGGAGGATGGAATTCGTGGTGGAGCTTAAGGTGACTTGGGTGTGAAGGAAGAGATTCAGAATTCACTCACAAACCACCCGGCTCAATTGTGTTTTTTTTCCTGCACAGTTTCCGTTTCTGCTTGGTACTGCGCAAGCACTGCCGGACGGCTGTAATAACGCGCAGTCGGTGTGAACGGCGTGGGAGTTAAGTTGTAAAATAAGCTTTTTCACTAGATCCCCTAAATCGATTTGATTGAGTCTATCTTTAAAAATATTAATGTCAGACATACTGTGCAGGTCTGGTGGCAGAAGATTCCACTCTCTTGTTGATCTTGGGTAGAGGGAGTACTGGTAGCAAATCGTATTGAATGAAGGAGTTTCCAATATGTGAGGTCCAGTTTGCTGTCGAGTTGAACTGACCCTGTGACGAATTTGGATGTTTGATGGAGTGATGTTGTGAATTACTTTGAAAAAGAAAATTAACCGTAGTTTAATACCTCGGTTTTCAAGTGGTTCCCACAGAACATTACAGCACAGAAACAGGCCTTTTTGGGCCTTGGCTGTGCCGAACTATTTTTCTGCCTAGTCCCACTGACCTGCACCCGGACCATATCCCCTCTCACCCATGTACCTGTCCAAGTTTTTCTTAAATGTTAAAAGTGAGCCCGCATTTACCACTTCATCTGGCAGCTCATTCCACACTCCCACCACTCTCTGTGTGAAGAAGCCCCCCCCCAATATTCCCTTTAAACATTTGCCCCTTCACCCTTAACCCATGTCCTCTTTTTTTCTTCCCTAGCCTCAGTGGAAAAAGCCTGCTTGCATTCACTGTATCTATACCCATCATAATTTTATCTACCTCTATCAAATCTCCCCTCATTCTTCTGCGCTCCAGGAAATAAAGTCCTAACCTATTCAACCTGTCTCTGTAACTCAGTTTCCCAAGTCCCGGCTACATCCTTGTAAACCTTCTCTGCACTCTCTCAACCTTAGTAATATCCTTCCTGTAATTTGGTGACCAAAACTGAACACAGTACTCCAGATTCTGCCTCACCAATGCCTTATACAACCTCACCATAACATTACAACTCTTGTACTCAATACTATGATTAATAAAGGCCAATGTATCAAAAGCTCTCTTTACGACCCTATCTACCTGTGACGCCACTTTTAGGGAATTTTGTATCTGTATTCCCAGATCCCTCTGTTCTACTGGACTCCTCAGTGCCTTACCATTTACCTTGTATGTTCTACCTTGGTTTGTCCTTCCAAAGTGAAAACCTCACACTTGTCTGTATTAAACTCCATCTGCTATTTTTCAGCCCATTTTTCCAGCTGGTCCAAATCTCTCTGCAAGCTTTGAAAACCTTCCTCACTGTCCACTGCACCTCCAGTCTTTATATCATCAGCAAATTTGCTGATCCAGTTTACCACATTATCATCCAGATCATTGATATAGATGACAAATAACAATGGACCATCCCATTGAAGGTTAGAGAGCACGTTGCTGACACTGGATATCCTGCTGTAATCGTTAACTCAGAGAGCAGCACGGCATTAGATTTTTTCGATGGACTTCTGATTGTTAGCTTAATGGGGATCCCATATGGCCGCGCAATACTCGAGCTTTGGATGGATGAGTGTCTTGTATGCCATGTCCTTGACGGATTTACTACATGAGTGGTGATTTCTTCTCAGGATACCCAGCATTTTATTTGCTTTGGCTGTAATCTGATTGATGTGGGATGCCCAGTTAAGATCCTTGCTAATTTCAACACCAAGACATGGGTGGTGGGTGACTGTTTCAAGAATCTGTCCATTCATGTTATATGTCATGTTGATTGGTTTAACTTTGACTGACATGCATAGCATGTTATAGACGGTTGTGGTTTTGGAAATGGGTTTGCCTTGATCGAGGAAAGAATGAAGTTGAATTTGGGAAAGCTGCTTGTGTAATACTGTAATGCTGAAGGTAGGGAGGGATAATGCGTGACGAGGATAGCGGTGTTACAAGGATGAAGACTTTGTGTCATTCAGATGATAGGTGTAGAGCTGGGAGAAGAGATTTTTAAAAAGAGGATAGTGAACTCAAGCTCAGAGATACAAGCTTTATTGAAATCGAGGTTGCAATCATTGCTGGCAGGTAGTAAGAGTGGGCTCCCTCACTTCTGCCCCTCTGGCCCACAACGTAGGACACAGCCTGAGAGGCACCTAAGCCCCCTCCTTACTCTCTACAGAGAGCAACTAAAACTTAGAAGGGAAAAGATGAAATAAGAAAGCAAGCTAGCAAATAATACCAAAGTGGATAGTAAATGTTTTTTTAGGTATGTTTAAAAATAAAAGAGAATTGAGAGTGGATGTAGGACTGCTAGATAATGAGGCAGGAGAAATAGTAACAAGGGACGAGGAGATGGCTGATGAACTAAATGAGTATTTTGCATCAGTCTTCACTGTGGAAGACACCAACAGTGTGTCTGATGTTGTAGTGTGTGAAGAAAGGGAAGTGGGTTCAGTTACTATTGAAAGAGAGAAGGTGCTGAAAAAGCTGAAAGACCTAAAGTTACGTAAGTCTCTCGGACCGGAAGAACTGACCCCTAGGGTTCTGAAAGAGGTAGCGTTAGAGATTGTGGTGGCATTAGAAATGATTTTTCAAAAAATATTGTGCCAGGAGACTGGAAAATTGGAAATGTCACACTACTCTTTAAGAAAGGAGGAAGGCAGCAGAAAAGAAATTGTAGACCAGTTAGCCTGACCTCAGTGGTTGGGAAGATGTTATTCAATTGTTAAGGATGAGGTGATGGAGTACTTGGTGACCCAGGACAAGAAAGTACAAAGTCAGCATGGTTTCCTTCAGGGAAAATCTTGCCTGACGGACCTGTTGGAATTCTTTGAGAAGATTACAAGTAGGATAGATAAAGGGGACACAGTGGATATTGTATATTTGGACTTTCAGAAGGCCTTTGACAAGGTACCACACATGAGGCTGCTTACCAAGAGCCTATGGTATTACAGGAAAGTTACTAACATGCTTAGAGCATTGGCTGATTGGTAGGAGGCAGCGAGTGAGAATAAAAGGATCCTTTTGTGGTTGGCTGCCAGTGACTAGTGGTGTTCCGCAGGGGTCGGTGTTGGGACTACTTCTTTTTATGCTGTGTGTAAATGATTTAGATGATGGAATAGATAACATTGTTGCCAAGTGAAGACTGGTGAAGGGACAGGTAGTGCTGAGAAAACAAGTAGAATGCAGAAGGACTTAGATTAGGAGAATGGGCAAGAAAGTGGCGAATGAAATGCATTGTTGGGAAGTGCATGGTCATGCACTTTTGGTAGCAGAAATAAATGCGGATTATTTTCTAAACAGAGAAAATCCAGGAATCTGAGATGCAGAGAGACTTTTTTTAGATTATAAAGACAAGCAGTCCTCTTTTATTGTCATTTAGTGATGCATGCATTAAGAAATGATACAATATTTCCTCTGGTGTGATATCACAAAACACAGGACAGACCAAAACTGAAAAAACTAACAAAACCACATAATTATAACTTATAGTTACAACAGTGCAACAGTACCATAACTTGATGAAGAAGTCCATGAGCACAGTAAAAAGTTCAAAGTCTCTGAAATGTCCCACATCTCACGCAGATGGGAGAAAGAAGAAAAAACTCTCCCTGCCATGCCTGAACACAGTCCGAATCTGAGTCATCCAAAAACTTTGAGCCTCCGACTCCAAGTACTGAGCACCATCTCTGTCCAAACGATTCGACCTCAATCTCGGTCGCCAGCAGCAGGCAAAGCTGGGGATTTTGAGGCCTTCCCTCCGGAAGTTTCCCGACCGTGCAGTAACAAGAGCAGCGAACTGGTGTTTCAGAAATTTTGGGAGTCCTTGTGCAGAACACCCTGAAAGTTAACTTGCAGGTTGAGTCAGTGATGAGGAAGGTAAATGCTATGTTAGCATTCATTTCAAGAGGTCTACAATACAAGAGCAAGGATGTGATGCTGAGGCTTTATAAGGCACTGGTGAGGCTTCACCTTGAGTACTGTAAACAGTGTTGGGCCCCTCATCTTAGAAAAGATATGCTGGCATTGGAGAGGGTCCAGAGGAGGTTCAGGAGTGAAAAGACTATCATATGCGGAACGTTTGTTGGCTCTGGGTTTGTACTCACTGCAATTCAGAAGGATGGTAGGGGCGGGGGGGGTGGGCGGGGAAGGATGGTGTCGGGGGGAGGGAATCTCGTTGAAACCTTTTGAAAGTTGAAAGGTCTAGACAGAGTAGATGTTGAAAGGATGTTTCCCACGATGGGAGAGTCCAGGACAAGAGGGCACAGCTTTGGGATAGAGGAGTGCCCTTTCAAAACAGATGTGGAGAAATTTCTTTAGACAAAAGTGTGATGAATTTGTTGCCACATGCAGCTGTGGAGGGCAGGTCGTTGGGTGTAGTTAAGGCAGAGATTGATGGGTTCTTGATTGTACATGGTATCAAAGGTTACTAGGCGAAGGCTGGGAACTGGGGTTGAGGAGGAGAAAAAAATAATTGTTTATGATTGAATGACAGAGCAGACTCGATGGGCCAGATGGCTAACCCTGCTCCTATATCTTGTGGTCTATCTCAGTTAAGGCATGATGGGTGCACTGAGATATTCAGGGTGGTAATGTGTTTTAACATGTATACCTGAGCAAGTTGTTTTGGGACCAGTGTGAACCTATTTCTGACCCACTAAGAAAATCCACACGTTATTGCTGAGTTAGAAAGCAAATTAGAGAATAGATGGGAATTAGAAAAATTATTTAGGTCTTGTCACTTCCAGGCTATTAATGCAGGCATATCCTAGGAGTGAACTATGAAAAGAGATCAGGAAAAAGTCATGCCCAATATTGAAATGGTTGTGATGTACAGGTAGAGTACAAGTAGAGTGTCAGCTTCAAAGAACAAACTGTATTCACATCACCTCCAAATATGGTGAGAGAGGCTGGAAATTATTTGGAGGTAGAGTAGAAGGCATACTATTGGAGTGACTTCTATTGGCTTTAGAACTAAGTTTTGCAGAAATGTGTGGAGTGGAGAACAAAAAAAGTGGCAAAGACAAGAAGCCCAGAGTTCAAAAACTCTTTGTCCTAGTACTCTGTACATGGATGGGAAGGACTGAATGATATGGTCTGTGTGCTGGAGATGGGATTAGGCAGATCAAGTCAGCATGAGCTGGATGCTGGAAGAGCCAGACTTTGTGCTGTAGTACTCCATGACTTCATCTGGAAACCAGGCTTAATCGATATCAATTGGAAAAACAAGAACTACAGATACTGGAAATGGGTTGGAATGTTTGTTGATGGAGAAATGAGTGAACATGAAGTACATTGACCTGGAATAGTTTAAGTTTCTCTTTCCACCATACTCTCTAAACTTGTCAGTATTCCCATAATTCCTAAATTATTCCTGCTTCAACCGACCTAACTTCACTGATCACCTGCCAGCTTGTACTCATTCCCCTCTCACCACCCCCCCATCACATTCTGGATTCTTCTTCCTCCTATCCAGTCCTGATGAAGGGCCTTGGCCCAAAACACAGACTATTTATTCCTCTCCATAGATGCTGCTTGACCTGCTGAGTTCCTCCAGCATTTTGTGTGTGCTGTTCTGGATTTTCAGCACTTACAGAACCTAATGGTATGTCCAGTTTTATAGCCACAATCATAACAGTTTGTCAGCAAGCTGATAGGAATTTGCCCTTTTTATAAAAAAAAAAGGTTTTAAAAACAAGAACATGAGGAAATCTGCAGATGCTGGAATTTCAAGCAACACACATCAAAGTTGCTGGTGAACGCAGCAGGCCAGGCAGCATCTCTAGGAAGAGGTACAGTCGACGTTTCAGGCTGAGACTCTTCATCAGGACTAACTGAAAGAAGAGCTAGTAAGAGATTTGAAAGTGGGGGGGGGGGAGATGCAAAATGATAGGAGAAGACAGGAGGGGGAGGGATGGAGCCAAGAGCTGGACAGGTGATTGGCAAAAGGGATATGAGAGGATCATGGGACAGGAGGCCCAGGGAGAAAGAAAAGGGGGAGGGGGGGAACCCAGAGGATGAGCAAGAGGTATAGTGAGAAGGACAGAGGGAGAAAAAGGAGAGAGGAAAAAGAATGTGTGTGTGTATATAAATAATAAATAACCAATGGGGTACGAAGGGGAGGTTGGGCATTAGCGGAAGTGAGAGAAGTCAATGTTCATGCCATCAGGTTGAAGGCTACCCATACGGAATATAAGGTGTTGTTCCTCCAACCCGAGTGTGGCTTCATCTTTACAGTAGAGGCCGTGGATAGACATATCACAATGGGAATGGGATATGGAATTAAAATGTGTGGCCACTAGGAGATCCTACTTTCTCTGGCGGACAGAGCGTAGGTCTTCAGCAAAACGATCTCCCAGTCTGCGTCGGGTCTCGTCAATATATAGAAGGCCACATTGGGAGCACCGGACGCAGTATATCACCCCAGCCGACTCACAGGTGAAGTGTTGCCTCACCTGGAAGGACTGTCTGGGGCCCTGAATGGTAGTGAGGTATACTATCCAAACAGCTCTTAAGAGCCTCTAATGTATTTGCCTCTCCCACCATAGCAGCCAGTGTAGTCCAAGCATGCACTAGCCTGTGGCACAGGGAGTAATCCGGAGATTCCACCTTCAATTTCCTCTTGGAAATGTGGCAAAGTTCAATAATGCTCTTGTTAAGGGTCGTAGAACATTTCCAACAGTGAAAATGCAAATAAATGTGTTGATTTTAAAGGATATTTAGGGGAACTTGAGTTTGTGAACACAGCATATGAGCTAAAACTCAATTTGCCCTTGTTTCCTGAATACCTCAGGTTCTGGGATACTTTTCCTAATTAAAGATGTACAAATGAAAGTAATTCAGTATCAAACCCTTGTTTCTCAGGTGAAGCCTCAGGTTGAAGAGAAAGCTGGAAAAACATTTGATGCATTTGTTGTCAAAGCCTACAAAACACAAGTTGTAGCTGGGACCAACCATTATTTTAAAGTAAGTTTATCCTTCCAGGCCTTTGGTTATTTCAAAATATCTTGGCTGTTTCTAATTCATTTACATTATACGTTACCAAGCTCATGCATGATAACATAAGTACTGCTTAAATTTGACAATGGCATTCATATTTATTTATTGAGCGTGCAGAATAGGCCCTTCTGGCCCTTCGAGCAATGCTCCCCAGCAATCCCCTGATGTAGTCCTAGCTTGATCAAAGTTCACTTTACAACGACCAATTAACCTATCAACCGGCACATCCTGGGACAGTGGGAGGAAACGGCAGCACCTGGAGGAAACTCACGCAGTCACGGCGAGAATGTACAAACTCCTTCCACATACTTCTACTTACGAAAGTAAAGCTATTGAAATGTTACTTCGGCAGTGAGGAAAGGCAAATTTCCAAGCGGACCATTTTTACAACAACTCTTCGATGGATTTTCTGTGTAAGGAATAGAAGATGGAAGTGGGTCATGTGGCCCACCCTGCTACTCAAGCACAGGCATGGTTTACATTGGTACTTTTTTCCTGCCATATCCCTAGACCCTCTATACAGTAATAGACTTTATATCTGAATGCACTTTGCCTGCACAGTCCTCCAGGCCAGGAAGTTCCAAACCTTCACTAAGTGAAGAACAATCTTATTTCTGGTCTGGATCACCTACCCCTTGTGTCACTGATGCCCAGTCCTAGACTCCTCAGCTGAAGGTACATCTGTCTACAGTTTTAGCCCTCAAGTATTGCATTGTTCAGGGAGATTGCCTCTTTCTTGAAACTGCAAAGTGAGACTCTGCCTTCTCAATATCCTGTCATATGATAGAGCTAGCCTGACTCTTTACTCCACTCTACAAAAATAAGAAAACCCAAACATGGTATTCGAGAAGTAGGCTCATCAAATGTCTATATAATAGTAGTTTACATTTGTACCCAGGTCCTGTAGTTTTATTCTCACCTGCTGGCTGCAATCCATTAACTGTCCATAAATGCAGTAGTTGACAGTAGGTTGAGATGCTAGCTTGAACAATTTTATTTTATTTTGTTAGATCCATGTTGGTGGCATTGACTACATTCACGTCAAAGTATATGAAAAGCTTCCTTGTCATGGCAGTGAAAAGGAGATACTGGGCATCCAGAACAACAAATCAATGGATGAAGAACTAACTGCCTTTTGAATAGAAAATATCTTGCTGTTAGTACTCTAGTCTTATACAAAATTAGTTTGTTTTATAATTTTAAGCCTCTGCATTTTGGCTTTATCAAAACTGAAGACATTCTTATTTTGCATCAACTTCCAGCCATATAAACCATATCATGTGGTTGGGAGAAGAGTGCAGAGGTTCAAGAAGTTTGATTATGTATACCATCCTTGAACTAACATGAAAGACTTTTATAATCAAAGGTTATTGTGGTGAATTCAATTTGTGTAAGGAAAAAATCGGGCATAATTTTTGAACTAAATTGTTTTTGTTGAGATTATGTATACTTTTTATTGTACTCTGCAGTTTATTTTAAGAAATAAATGCACTTGCTACTGCTTAAAGGGTTTTATTGCTTTAATACAGCATTACGGAAATTACTTTTCAACCTGGTTTTTAAAAGACATCCTCCTAATTGATTAGAATTATTATTTCATCTTCCAGTCAGTATATTGCCTCTTTTGTAGAACTTCTGACAATCTTAAGTACTTCCAGATATCAATTAATTTTTACCAAGTTGATTGAAAATACTATCAAATAAAGATGTCATTCTTGCCACTGTTACAGTTGGGGAAACACAGAGTGCAGGAACCTCAAATCTGTTGATAATAATATTATTAGACCAATGGTCTTGAATAGGTACTGCAACCACTAAATCAATGCATTAGGAAATCCTACTTTACTTAGCAATTATCACTATTCATTTGAACAAAGGCTTGTCAGAACTTCGAGCAGAATAAGCAATTCTTCTGCACTCTGACCAATTGTTCCTGCTACTCTCATTAAAGAGATGGTGATAAGTATGTGTTTCCACAGTGCTGGACTTGAATTCACGATGAATATTTAGTAAATTGTAGCAGAAAGCTAGTAGTTCTCAAAATTAATCCTAAAATTCTGTTGTGTGAAAAAGGAAAAAGCTCCCAGGTTTTGGGTTGGGTCTTGTAGATTAGGAAAATTCTTCCAAAATATGTGCAATCTTGTTCCCTGCCACTTAGAGACCTATATAGAGTTTATGCCAAGTTGGACCTTATCTCAACCCTTCGAAGGCTACAATTGATGTTATGGATAAATGTCAATGTATTACAATTAGATTTGAATAACTTTGGCAATACTAAAATTCTGGCACATTTAGTACAGTTCATCAAGGTAAAAAAGACACGTACAGTCTAACTATACACAATCTGTTCTATTGCATGCTCAAACTTTGAAATGCCAGGTACAATTAAAATGAGAAAAATTTCAAAGACAGCTAGGAAAATGTGCTGCAAGAGATTGCTCCTGAGAGTTCAAACTTACACAGCAGGCTCTGACAGTATTGAAATGGAATTGTGAGTACTTGGACATTAAAATAATCAATAAAAACAGAATTCTTTATTGTTTTTAATGAGGGGAGGTCCAGCTCTTTCGAAGGAGTACATTTTACACTATCTGCACCTACACCAAGCTTAAAAGCACCAGTGGATATTACTACATATGACATACTCTAGATATAAAGTATTGTTTCATTCATTGTGATTTCTTCAAGAACATGAATTATGTTATACAAAATTGAATGTCAACCATTGAACACATGAACAGACAGACCTTTTAAATCTTAATGGATTCCAAGATAATGGAACTCATGACATTTATGATTCAGTGAATCCTTTTGTATATGAACACAACAGCAGACAGTAGCAATGTCACCACCCATTTCAATAATTATTTTTCATGTATCATTGCCTGTATGTTTATTCCACAGGGTAATACTTGTTGGAAGCAGCTTCTGGGCAACTTGGTTACATGCAGGTGGAAAAAAGGGAAGACCCTCCTCCAGATTGTTTTTATTTAATAGAGAGAGTACATTATATAGCACACAAAAGGTAAAAGCCAGGAATAACAAAGTCCAAATAAATACTTTGGTAACTAAAGAAATCTTTGCCACTTTGTCTATATCTCCCATCAAACATGCAAGAAAACTGAATGATGGTAGAAATTAAGTCCTGTGGTAAAGGGTGTGAGGTCCTTTCACCCTTTTTCCACCTTATAGGGAATAGGCAAGCAAATTACATTTTTAAAAATTTTAGAAAATGGATACAGAATGAATGCACAAGACAAATGTTTCAAAATGAAGATGAGCCTGAGGAAAGGATTCTAATTTAATAAATGGTATTTTTAATATGTAAATTACAACTGTTACTGGCCTTAATTCCTTGCCTGAACACCACAGATGAAAACAGTCTGTCAAAATCTAATGTCTCAATTTAGTCTTCAGAATTTGTTACAATGTGCGTAGCTTAATCATCATGATTTTATTCTGTACACTTAGCTAACAAAATGCACTGTGTCGATTGGGAGATGAATCAATACTTGCATTTCAAGTTACCAAGTAAGTGATGGAACAGGAAATTCAAATAGTATCAATTACAATCAAAGTCAGAAAGGTAACACTTTAAATATACAATTTTTTTCAACTTAAAGCTCTGACTATTCATTCTAAGTGAGATAATCTTGAAAAATTGTGATATTGTCCAGTAATTATGCACAGGACAAATGGAAAAATAAGTGTAATAAAAACAGACATTTCCAGGTATATTCCCTGGCATAAACAGAACTGTTCCATTATGAAATTTTTAAAAAAATTATGAAAGATTTATGATATTCAAAATGATTTTTTTTTTTGAAAAGCTTGCAGCATAAGAAATTGGTGGAAACCAATTTTACAGGCTGGCTTAGGTAATTACCAGAACTACACTTTTCTCTCAATGATAAAAGGCCCATCCTAACAACTCTTGGCTTATACCCATAACCGGTCCCTGTGATGGTCCACTGTGCTTTCACCCGAATAACTTCAATGTAATTCATTCTTTTCAAGCCATGGGTAGGCAGAGTCTGGCCTGTCTTCAATGATTCAGGTTCACAGGTTGTTTGAAGGCTTGTAATGAATTCTGCAGCGTTCCTTGAAGACCTTTGTAAAGTTTTAAAAAAAAATCAAATGCCTGATACTGTAATTTGCTTTAATCCTCAATTCCAATTGCAGGTCAAAGATTGCTTAATACACCACATAAAAGTTTTGATCAGCGTGACCTTGTACTGAGAAACACATTTTATGTCCTGTTCTTCACCAGCTTAAAACCAGCTTGCATGATTAATATGGGGAATAAATCTGCCTCCAGTCCCAAAATTTTGAGTAGAATATGCCAAAATCATACAGTGCAGAAACAGGTTGATTGTCCAACCAGCCCAATGAAGACCCTCATCTGGACTAGTCCCATATTCCTTGAAAGCTTTCCTTTCCAATTACCTTTTAATCTTGTTAATGTTCCTTGCCTCAACAAATTCATCTAGCTATTCACTCCACATATGGACCAACCTCTGAGTAAAAAAAGTGGCCCTTCAGATCCCTCTAACCCTGAAACCTTTTTCTCCAGTTTCTGATTTGAGGAAAAAAGATTGTGCATGTTCACCCTACCTATGCCTCTCATTCTCCTACACTCCAGTGAAGACCCTCGTAAATCTCCTCTGTGCTCTTTCCAACTCAGTTGTATTTTTTCCCTATAGCAGCGTCAACACAATCTTCCAAATGTGGCCTCATTAATAACTACAACATAACATCCCAACGTCTATGCTCAGTACCATGACTGACGAAGCCCAGCATGCCAAAAGCTGCTTTTGTGACCCTACTTTCAGGAAAGGATGTATTTGGACTCCTAGGTCCCTCTATCCTACAGTGCACCCCAGGGTCCTGCCATTCAATGTGAAAGTCCTAAGCTCAGTTGTCCTCCCAAAAAGCAACACCTTGCAATCATCCATATTTTCCTTTCCTCAGCCCTTTTCCCTATCTGATTACAATCCCTCTTCGTATCCTGACAACTGTCTTCACCATCTACAATAACTATTTTAGTATTTGCAAACTTACACTTCATCCAAGTCATTGATATAAGATGACACTTGGGAATGGGCCTAACACTGAGCCCTGGGGAAAACTGATAGTCACAAGCCTGTAGTTCAGAAAGCAAACTTCCTCCCTCTGCTGTTCCCTACTATCAAACAACTTGTGTATCCTATATAAAAGCAGAACAAAAGCGGATTCAATCTGGCTACAGTATGCACCATAATCAAGAAAGATACATCTACTCAATGTACAAGCTCGTGAGGAATTACAAAATTGGATGAACTGTTAAACGGAACACTGGAGTCAGTCGATAACAACAAAATGGTCAGTCCTTGTGAGAGGCCGAGCACAGCTCAGCTACTTCAGAATGCCCGAACCTTTGTCATAAAGGTGAGGAATGGAACTGGTACTGATGATTTGGAGGTATTTGTCTACACTACTCAAAAGCACAGAAGCAGCACAGGCTCAATATCCAAACATATGATCATAAGCGATAAGGAACAAATGCCAAACCATGAACATGCAGTTAGGGTAGCCTGGATGGAGTGTGCTTCGATCACTGCGACTGCTCGAATGGACCTGCCATTATCAATACTACATAACAACAAAGGGAAAATCTGAGCATTCTACAAAGACAGGCTTTCCTCCCATCTGTATAAACAACTTCATCTGGCTCAAGTTAAGAGACAAAGCAATATTTAGAAAACTTAATACAACTCATGGCCATTTGATTGACATTTTTATCATTCAACTCAGTATCGATTCCAACCATAACTGAAGCAGTATAGGTAAGGTAAGATGCATCTTAACAGCTCCAGGTTTTAGAACCATTAAGGTCAAGAGCAGACACAGCATCACTTGAACGTTATCCTAACTCAGAAATATGCCATCATTTCATTATTGCTGGTACACTGAATACCCCAGGTAAAACCATAAGCAATTCAAAAGTGAGTCACTTAGCTACTCATCGTTACTCTGGCATTCATTAAATTCATCCCTAATGTGGTACCTTGACACCTGCTTCCCATTGGTAACCCCCTAAGCTCTTGACCCCCTTCATATCAAAAAAAAACCTTATGGTAAACATGCTAAGCAACTGAGCCACCACAGTTCCCTTGGGTAATGGATTTCAAAAATTTACTACACTCCTCACCTTCGATCTCAATGTCTGACTCCTTCTGAGAATGTGACCCTGTATTCTCAACACTCCATACAGTCCACATCATTCCACTTCCTGCCGTCATGTGCCTGTCTACGAGCCTCTTCAACAACTGTATGTACTCGCCTCCACCACCATCCGAGGCAGTGCATTCCAGGCACCCACCACATTCTGTAAGAAGAAACTTGCCCACACCTCTCCTTTGAACTTACGCTGTATCACCTTACGTAGTTGCCCCCAAGTAGTTGATAGTTCAGCTATTCCTGAAAGATACTACGCTGTTTATCTATGCATCTCGTAATCTTATAAACCTCTATCTGATCTACCGTCAGCCTCTGCTGCTCCAGAGAAAACAACTCCAGTTTGTCCATCCTCTCCTTATAGTAATCTAGGCAGCATCCTGGTAAACCTGCAAAGCCTTGACATCCTTCCCGTAATGGGACAACCTGAAATGAATGCAGTACTCCAGATGCAGCCTAATTAGAGTTTTATAAAGCTGCAACATAACTTCCTGACTCTTGAACTCAGTTCCTTGACTAATAAAAGCATGCCATATGCCTTCTTTACCACCCTATCAATCCACGTAGCCAATTTCAAGGAACTATTGGCTTGGACTCCAGGACCCCTCTACACATCAATACTGTTAATGTTACTGCGATTAACAGTGTATTCTCCTCTTACACGTAATCTTCCAAAGCGTAACACTTCACATTTGACCAGGTTAAATTCCATCAGCTATTTCTCCACCCATATCTGTAATATGATTGATATTGTCTATATTGCTATGATCCATATCTCACTGTAACATTTGCTATTCTTCTATGCTATCCACAGCACTAACAATCTTCATATTGTTTACAAACTTACTAACCCATGCCCCTACAATTTCATCTGTCATTAGCATTGATTGCAGTACAGATCCCTGCGGAACATGACAACTTACATATCTCCAGACAGAATAAGTCCCGTTGACCACTGTCATGTCTTTTCTGCTTTCTACCACAGATATTTTCTTTCATAGACTGTAGACCAAAACGGTGTACAACATTCCAATGGTAGTTTTATCAGTGCCCTGCATAGCTGCAGATACCTTTACCCTGGCACACAAACCCTCAACCTTTTATTTGCCTTGCTAGTTGCTTGCTGCAGTTTCTGAAATTTGTGTACAAGATCGCCCACATTCCACCAAACAACCGCGCCTACAGAACCATCTGGACTGTGACATTACATACAGAAAATCCAGCACCACCTTCTGAATAACAATGAGAGCAAGACAAAACATACAGCCCTGGCGCAGTCATTTATATAGAAAGAACACGTTTTCAAAAATATCTTGTTCAATACATAACCAAATAAAATGCCATTTCTTGTGTGATGTCTAACTACAGTATTAAGGCAAAGGTATACAATACATTATTAAATAAATTGTAGAGGTACCGTTCTAACATTTAATATGCTATTTCTTCAAATAACTTTGTAAATGTTAAAATGACTACTTTGAACTCCTTTTATAATATTTTTCCCCTAGCTGAAGTATATTTGATTACTGTTAGGAATAGAGGAATCTGCAGTTTATAATCTGTGCTGAATATGTAACCTCAAAAACCAAAAGTGACTAGTTTAGACAGGCTATGGGATCTTTTGGATGTGTAAAGCCCTGGTTAAGATTGTTACTGCTATGCTGTAGATATTTTGTTTTAGCAGTCCTGTAAGAACAGTCTGTTTCACTTTCAGCATGTTTGGTTTCGAGCTAAAGATAAGAGGTTGTGATGTTCATGCTTAGGAATGTAGTGTCATCCAATTAGGATGGTGGAATCGGGAGAAGGTTCTAGAGAATGCTGGTGGAGAGGTTTGATGACACTGGTGTGGTTTGAGATCGTAGTGTCGCTGGGAGAAGACAGGAGAGAATGGCTGAGGATGTCACCCCTGTCGCACAAGGTGCTTTGTGCAGATGAATAGCTTCAAGGATCAATACTTTCGTGGGAGAGCCTGTTTGTTCGAGATGGATTACAAGCGACATTCGGAAGGAGGTGTGTCCTTTCATGCAGACCGTGGGCCAAGTGCATGACTTAAAGATAACTTCAAGATGAGCTCCAACTTGTATGCACATTTGGACTGGGTTAGCTGTAATGGGCCCTTTCTATTTTTTTTCCCTTTTTCTTTTCCTACTAACTATTCAATAAAGCAGAAATTTGTAAATATACTTTCTTTATAATTGTATGCAGTGTACGATCTATTATTTCTTGCTGATGGGTAATTCCAAGTGGGCAGCATTTACACAGTATTCGCTCAGATCATGGTTCAGGTGGGTGAGACATTCCGGGCTCCCGGGTCTGAGAAAAGTCATACTGACCTGACCCTAGATGTATGGTGTCTGAGAAAAGTGGTTTTCTGACCGCTGTCCAGTGGCTGTTAGCGAGGGGCTAAGGAGCCACATCACTAGACACACCCAGTAAAAAGGGGTTTCAGATGCAAATAAGCTTCCATATTATTTGTACATATAGAAAGGCCGGATACAGTGGACGCGGAGAGCACATTCATATAGTCGGAGAGTCTAGGATCAAAGGGCACAGCCTCAGAATAGAGTAGAGATGAAGAGGAATTTCTTTAGCCTGAGGGTTGTGAATCTGTATAATTGTTTAAAAAGGACAGGTTCATGGGCTTTTGGGCCCTTTCTGGTGGCCCATTCAGCAACAGGAGCAGGCCACAGCAACGAGGCCTCTCCCAGGTTGGCGACGCTTGTTTGAAAGTACAGAAGGGACAAGCGAGGCGGCCATTGTTGGGAGTAGGCCAGTGGTGAGAGTAGAAGTGTCAGGCTTCAGCTTGAAAGAGGTGTTGGCTGTGGGTAGGGTTCTGTTAAGGTTCTCTTTGCTGCTCTTACTGTACCTAGTGTAGTAAATGGCTGTTGTGTGTTCTTAAATGCCAGATCTTCCAGAGAACTACATCTACGTGAAGTGCATCCTGATGATGTTAGGGATCTGAAGCAGCAGCTGTATGACCTTCAGTTTTTACAGGAGTGAGGAGATAATTTATCAGAGTTGTGGGGAGGTAGTCGCTCCTAAGCTGCAGGAGGCAAGCGGCTGAGTGACTGTTAGTAGAAATGGAAACGTGAATGGGCAGTTAGCACAGAGCATCCCTGTGGCCATTCCTTTCAACAATAAGAACACAGTTTTGGATACTGTTGTGGGAGATGAGCTCCCAGGGGAATACCACAGAGATCAGGTCACTGGCACTGAGCATGGGTCCGTGGTGCAGAACGGAAAGAGAGAGAAGGAAGCAGTAGTGATAGGGGACTCAATAGTGAAGGGAATAGACAGGAGATTCTCTGTGGATGTGAATGGGACACCCGGATGGTATGTTGCCTCCCAGGTGCCAGGGTCAGGGATGCCTCAGATCGCATCCACAACATTTTGGAGAGGGAGGGACAGCAGCCAGATATCTTGGTACTTATTGGTACCAATGACATAGGAAGGAAAAGCAAGCAAGTCCCGAAAAGAGAAATTAGAGAGCTAGGTAGAAAGCTGAGGAGCAGGACCTCCAGGGTAGTAATTTCTGGATTGCCGTCTGTGCCACATGCCAGTGAGGATAGAAATAGGATGAATTGGCAGATTAATGTGTGGTTGAGAGGCTGGTGCAGGGGGAAGGCTTCTGGTTCTTAGATCCTTGGAACCTCTTCTGGGGGAGGTATAACCTGTTCAAAAGTGATGGGCTGCACTTGAACCAGATGGGGACCAATATTCTTGCGGGCCAGTGAGATACATTTTTACAGCAATTTGTCATTGAGCCTACTAGGGGATCAGCTATACTGGATTGGGCAACATGTAACAAACCGAGGGTGATTAGCAAGCTTAAGGTAAAAGAATCCTTAGGACAGTGATCAC
Source organism: Mobula hypostoma (assembly GCF_963921235.1). Taxonomy (NCBI): domain Eukaryota; kingdom Metazoa; phylum Chordata; class Chondrichthyes; order Myliobatiformes; family Myliobatidae; genus Mobula; species Mobula hypostoma. Next base: position 41,529,315 of record NC_086102.1, read on the forward strand.
AATACGGTTAAGTTCAACTAGAAATTTGATAGGGAGAAAGTAAAGTCTGATGTAGCAGTATTTCAGTGGAGTAAAGTAAATTACAGTAGTATGAGAGAGAAGTTGGCCAAAGTAAATTGGAAGGAGATGCTGGCAAGGATGACAGCAGAGCAGCAGCGGCATGAGTTTCTGGGGAAAAACGAGGAAGGTGCAGGACAGATGTATTGTAATAAACAAGGAAATACTCAAATGGAAAAATAGTACAAGACAAGATAGGATTAAGTCAGCATGGTTTCCTTAAGGAAAAATCTCGCCTGTCAAACCTGTTGGAATTCTTCGAGGAGATTACAAGTAGGATAGATAAAAGGGATGCAGTAGGTGTTGTCTATTCGGACTTAAAGAAAGCCTTTGACATGGGGCCACACATGAGGCTGCTTACCAAGTTAAGATCCCATATTACAGCAAAGTTACTGGCATGGTTAGAGCATTGGCTGATTGGTAGGAGGCAGTAAGTGGAAATAAAAGGATCGTTTAGTGGTTGGCCGCCAGTGGCTAGTGGTGTTCTGCAGGGGTCGATGTTGGGACTGCTGCTTTTTATGCTGTATATCCACAATTTAGATGATGGCTTTGTTGCCAAGTTTGGCGATGATATGAAGATTGGTGGAGGGGCAGGTAGTGTTGGGGAAACAGGTAAGCTGCAGAAGGACTTGAACAGATTAGGAGAATGGGCAAGTAAGTGACAAATGAAATACAATGCTGGAAAATGCAGGATCATGCACTTTGGTAGAAGAATTAAATGTGCAGACTATTTTCTAAATGCGGAGAAAATCCAAAAATCTGTGATGCAAAGGGACTTGGGAGTCTTTGTGCAGAACAACCTAAAGCTTAACTTGAAGGTTGAGTTGGTGGTGAGGAAGGCAAATTCAATGTTAGCATTCATTTCAGGAGGTCTAGAATACAAGAGCAGGGATGTGATGTTGAGGTTTTATAAGGCCTCACCTTGAGTATTTTGAACAGTTTTGGGCTCCTCATCTAAGAAAAAAACTTGCCGATATTAAAGAGGGTCCAGAGGAGATTCACAAGGATGATTCAGGGAATGTAAGGGTTATCATACGAGGAACGTTTGATAGCTCTGGGTCTGTACTCGCTGGAATTTAGAAGGATGGGGGGGGCGGTTGGGATCTCACTGAAACCTTTTAAATGTTGAAAGGCCTAGACAGAGTAGATATGGAAAGGATGTTACCCATGGTGGGAGAGTCTAGGACAAGAGGGCACAACCTCAGGATAGATGGACATCCATCTAAAACAGAGATGTGGAGAAATTTCCTTAGCTAGAGGGTGGCGAATTTGTGGAATTTATTACCACAGGCAGCTTTGGAGGCCCGGTCGTTGGGTGTACTTAAGGGAGAGCTTGACAGGTTCTTGATTTGACATGGCATCCAAGGTTACGGGGAGAAGGCTGGGGAGTGGGACACAGGAGGGAAAAAAGGATCAGCCATGATTGAATGGTGGAGCAGTTCAGGCTAAATGGCCTAATTCTGCTCCTATGCCTTACGGATTTCATTGACTCAGATGGCCATGGAGGCCAAGTCATCGGGTATATTTAAAGTGGAAGTTGATAGGTTCTTGATAAGTCAGGGCGACAATGGTTACGGGGAGAAGGCAGGAGATTGTGGTTGAGAGGAATAATAAATCAGACACGAGTAGACTTGATGGGCTGAATGGCCTAGTTTTACTCCTATGTTTCATGGTATTTCATAAATCCTGTTCTCTAATACGTGCATAAAAAGAAACAGTTTCTACCTTCCAACTTCTGTCATTGATAACCTCTTCAACATTTAATTCAGACTGCATTAGTTTCAACTGAAACAAAGAAAAAAGAACAGAACATTTGGAGTGAACATTAATATTTACAGCACATTTTAACTGTAATAAATACAGAAGCTGTCAAGTGTTCACATACTGAAAAAGCATTAATCTACAGATTTGTTGATTTTTCACAGAACCTCTTCCCTCTACCTATTCCTTTCTAGTTAATAGTCAACAACTAAGAACAGCTTACAATATGATCACAAAAAACAATGTCCCCAACCTAATCAATACAATGGAAATAACACCGTTCCTTTTCATTCTTTTTAATTCTCAAAAAAAATCTGAAAAATCATTTTTAAAAATTATATTCTCAATTTGGGTTGTGTTGAAGCTACAAATGAGGTGCAAAGTAAAGATTTCTGATCCAGTCCAGTGATGTTTACCAAAAATATACACATTAATGGAGCACCTTATAACAGTTACGATTATCAATTACAAACAAACAACTTGTAAATTGGCACTATTGAACTACAGATAATCCTTTAACTGTCAACAATTTCATTTCACTGTGGTTGTTTGTTTAAAATATGGTATCTGAAACTATGTTTGATGCTTCAATGGAGTTGAAGCTTGCAAAAGAACTATTGCACCAATTGAAGCTTATAATGCTTCTTTGAAATACAAACCATCTCTACTAATTTTCGATTTACAACAACTTGCTTTCCATCATGAGTTTATAATATTCTAATTTTGTACTATTTGTTATCATTTCTGAATCCCAGATTTCCAACTGACTTCGAGTTTGTTACTGTGAAAATTCACATTTATTTTACATGCCACTTGACTGCCCAGTTCTTGTGTTTTAATTGTTTATCATATTTGATGCCAAACATTAATCTTGACAATTTACTCCATTAAATAACATTTATATCATTAAAATTTGCAAAAAGCAGTGGGCCAACAATGACTCTACAGTCTGAAAGGTATCCAAAACCCTGCTTTCTATCATGAGTTAATATTCTAAAACCATGCTGCTATTTTATTTTACACATTTCAATTTTGCTAACCAGTTTTCATTTACAGGTTTGTCAAACATCTTGTGAAAATCCATATTTACAACATCCACTGCACTCCCTTCATCAATCTCTCATGGCATGCCTCAATTTCCCAAATCGGATTCCTTTTCAAATATCTGCAGGATGACTTTGGGTCCCACAAAAGGACAAAAAACAAAATTAGTCCTGGCAATACACATATTAATATTACATTGAGTTGGTGGTGCAAAGTAGCCATGGAGCTTACACTCTAGTTACTAGGTGCAAATTAATCATGCATCGCAATTCCTGGATCTACTTTTTTAAAAAATATATCATTATATTAATCACCAGCTTAAAAAAAATTACTCGGCATTGGGCACTGTGCAATAGATCTAGGTACTCAACACTGTGCATAGTGATCTTTATGAGAAGTGGAAGGAGAATTAAACGCCAGCAGATCTGCAGCAACTGCTGCTGCAGGAGAAGGGGACAGGAGAACAAAATGGCATCTCCCTCATCCACTTGGACAAGATATTCTCTTGTTAGGATAAGAAGTACAAGATATCCTCCTCTACCAGGTCTCCCAGGGTCACAGCCAAGTAATCAATTACTATGTGCAGGTATTATACCCTACATCTTCAGTCATGTTTGATCTAAAGGTAACAATGTACACTGCTTCATAAAAACTACATCCAGACAAGTACAGTGCGCCACTCTGCAAATCACTGGTCTTGCACCTTCATGACAAATCAAATTAAGATAATAAACAAATGGAATAAAATTCTGAATTAAATCCTGACTTTCAAAGAAGAGGTTGTCTTACAGATAATGCACTCATATACCATCAGTTTTCACACTCGACCCAAACTATCCATTTTGACTTGTTAAAAAGGTTGCAATTTAAAAATATTCTGGATTTATTATTGGTAATTACTGGAAAATGACATGAAATTGAACACTAAATTTAGAACTAGGAATAATGAACTCAAGCATTACTTCAGCAACAAAATAGAATTGTACTGTGTCTTTTAAGTTTGTGTTGCATGTTGATATATTTTCTTAGAGGAGAGCTTACGTTAGTTTGTTCTTTTCGGAGTCGTTTTATTAGCGTTAAATTATCCTTGTCTTTATTCCTCTCTTCTCGTAATTTGTTCACCATACTGGAGGACTGGTTTATGCAGGTCTTTATGGCTTTTTCTCTACTGGCATGAGCTTCCTTTAGCTAAAACATACAAAACAGAAACAAAAATACACAAAATTTGCAATTATTATATGGTTGCATCAATAAATTCAACAAAGATGACAGAAATTGGTCTGGTTCACAGCTTAGTTTCATCACCCAGAGTAAATTTAAAAGAAACAAGTAAGCATATAAAAACTAAAATAGAGAATAAGTACTTCAGAGTATTTTTAAAAATTAAAATCTGGCTTTGAAGTGAGTCTTGCATGTTACATATATTCCTTAATGTACTCTTTTTCAAATTCTGCTCAGATTACTTTTTGGGTGAATCTTAGGTTAAGTCAATAGGTTTGTAGGGGAAATGGCTCTCAATATTTCCACACTAGATGTGATAACTCCTAGTTTGATAACTGTCCTGGCAGATGATCCCTCCTTGTTCATGTTCGCATGAACTTTGTTCGCATTTCCCAAAATCCATGAAGAAATGTTAGATTGATTGTGGGATTTTACAAAAGGTGACTACCAATATACAAGCAATTATTTGACCTGAATTGGTTTATTATTGATTGTACCCACAGAAAATGTCATTGACTGACTGTGTATGGCCTGGATCATCTTGATGGCCTGGTCTTTCAGAACCTGATTGCTGTTAAAGTACAGACAATGCAAACTTCCTTCTACAGTATCTGCAAAAAAATGTACATCCATAGAAGAAGTGCACTCCCCCTAGCACAGACATTACTTTTCCAATTTTTACAGGAGGTATCTCTATGCTGAGCAACTCTGCCATGTCGTGAACCATGAACTTGTCATGGTAAAATATTATTTTAATTAATCTAAACTTCTTTCACCCAAATTCTGCAAACATATAAAGTTGTTTCTTAATTGCCTGATTTAGATCCTTCTGGAATGAAGTTGAATGCAATTATAACAAGGTCAAATGATTCACAGATTTACAATTAAAATATAACAGACAAGGGCCATATCTTTCAGCTTTCTTGACATCATTCAGATAACAATGTAAAACTTAGTTTATATATCTAAATTTTAATTCAATTATACTTCTTTGATCCAGTTCATTTTATATAGCATTTGCTAAGCAGAAAAATGTCAATTAATACCAACCATAAAAACCGATTGACATTTACCAACTAATAAAAGAAACTCAAGTGAACCATCCTGGCGGATCCCCAAAAATAGACACTCAAAAACAAATTCAAACACTTAATTTGAATTTCAGACAAACATCCAAACCACACATCTCAGCTGAAGTCATATGTGCTATTGATGTCAACTATTGATGATTCTAAATCATTAACTAAACAGTTGGTTTAGTTACAATACAGCCCAATAGTCAATCAGAGCTTTGATCTTCCATCTGAAAAGGGAAAAAATTGGGGGTGAGACAAAATATACTAAAATGGAGACATTAAGGATTCCTGCAGTAGTTGAGTAATTAGCACGTTGGTTCCGTTGATGTATTTGAATAAAAAGCACTTCTGAAGTAATTGCATTATTTCTCCCTTCTTTTATAAACAGCAGGATGACCTCAATTTCCTTAGAATTTGTCAACAGTGTCAGGTGGATCTCACTCAGTCAAATTCAACAATGGCCACTGGTATCCTTATCTTCAAGCAAAAGAATAACTGAATCTCAGAATGACAGGAGTGAACACGAGGGTGTGTGAGAAAATTGATATTCTCTTACAAGTACGAAAATGATAACAGGAAAATCTCTGTAAAAAGCAACGTTACTTACTGAATGATAAAGCTCTTTGCATCTTGCACTTGCATCAATCTTCCCAGCAAAGGATGCTGTAGGGAGACTAGTATTTAATTCATGGATTATCCTATCATCAATTTGTCGCATCACCCGTAATATTTCCTATTATTGAGATAGAAAACAAAATGGTTAAATGGAGTTCAAGCACCTATAGTTGCAAGAAAAAGTTTGTGAACCCTTTGCAATTACCTGGTTTTCTGCATTACTTACCCATAAAATGTGGCCTGATCTTCACCTAAGTGAGAGGTATTGATCATGTGGATAGTCAGAGGCTTTTTCCCAGGGCTGAAATGGCTATTCGAGAGGGCACAGTTTTCAGGTGCTTAGAAGGAGGTACAGAGGAGATGTCAGGAAGTTTTTTTTTGCACAGAGAGTGGTGAGTGTGTGGAATGGGCTGCCAGCAACGGTGGTGGAGGCAGATACGATAGGGTCTTTTAAGAGACTCCTGGCTAGGTACATGGAGCTTAGAAAAATAGAGGGCTATGGGTATCCCTAGTTAATTTCTATAGTAAGGACACATTCAGCACAGCTTTGTGGGCCGAAGGGCCTGTATTGTGCTGTAGGCTTTCTATGTTTCCAAATCACAATAATAGACAAACACAATCTGCCTAAACTAATAACACACAAAGAATTGTACTTTGCATGTCTTTATTGAACACATAGGTGGTCACGCCGGGGCCAAGGGAGGCAGACAAGTGGGTCACGGTTAGGAGGGGGAAGGGGAAAAGTCAGGTGATGGGGAGTACCCCGGTGGCTGTGCCCCTTAACAATAGGTACTCCTGTTTGAGTACTGTTGGGGGGGACAGCTTACCCGGGGGAAGCGACAGTGGCCGTGCCTCCGGCACAGAGTCTGGCCCTGTAGCTCAGAAGGGTAGGGCAAGGAAGCGGAGGGCAGTTGTGATAGGGAACTCAATAGTAAGAGGGTCAGATAGGCGATTCTGTGGACGCAGTCCAGAGACCTGGATGGTAGTTTGCCTCCCTGGTGCAGGGTCCGGGATATTTCTGATCGTGTCCAAGATATCCTGAAGTGGGAGGGTGAGGAGCCAGAGGTCGTGGTACATATAGGTACCAATGACATAGGTAGGAAAAGGGATGAGGTCCTGAAAGGAGAATATAGGGAGCTAGGAAGGGAGTTGAGAAAAAGGACCGCAAAGGTAGTAATCTCGGGATTACTGCCTGTGCCACGCGACAGTGAGAGTAGGAATGCGATGAGGTGGAGGATAAATGCGTGGCTGAGGGATTGGAGCAGGGGGCAGGGATTCAAGTTTTTGGATCATTGGGACCTCTTCTGGGGCAGGCGTGACCTGTACAAAAAGGACGGGTTACACTTGAATCCTAGGGGGACCAATATCCTGGCAGGGAGATTAGCGGGGGCTACTGAGGTGACTTTAAACTAGAATGGTTGGGGGGTGGGAATCAAATTAAAGAGGCTAGGCGTGAGGAGGTTAGTTCACAACAGAGGGATGGGAACCAGTGCAGAGAGACAGAGGGGTGTAAAGTGAGGGTAGAAGCAAAAAGTATAAAGGAGAAAAGTAAAAGTGGCAGGCCGACAAATCCAGGGCAAGCATTAAAAAGGGCCACTTTTCAACATAATTGTATAAGGGCTAAGAGAGTTGTAAAAGAGCGCCTGAAGGCTTTATGTGTCAATGCAAGGGGCGTTCGTAATAAGGTGGATGAATTGAAAGTGCAGATTGTTATTAATGATTATGATATAGTTGGGATCACAGAGACATGGCTCCAGGGTGACCAGGGATGGGAGCTCAACGTTCAGGGATATTCAATATTCAGGAGGGATAGACGTGAAGGAAGGGGAGGTGGGGTGGCGTTGCTGGTTAAAGAAGAGATTAACGCAATAGAAAGGAAGGACATAAGCCGGGAAGATGTGGAATCGATATGGGTAGAGCTGCGTAACACTAAGGGGCAGAAGACGCTGGTGGGAGTTGTGTACAGGCCACCTAACAGTAGTAGTGAGGTCGGAGATGGTATTAAACAGGAAATTAGAAATGTGTGCAATAAAGGAACAGCAGTTATAATGGGTGACTTCAATCTACATGTAGACTGGGTGAACCAAATTGGTAAAGGTGCTGAGGAAGAGGATTTCTTGGAATGTATGTGGGATGGTTTTTTGAACCAACATGTCGAGGAACCAACTAGAGAGCAGGCTATTCTGGACTGGGTTTTGAGCAATGAGGAAGGGTTAATTAGCGATCTTGTCGTGAGAGGCCCCTTGGGTAAGAGTGACCATAATATGGTGGAATTCTTCATTAATATGGAGAATGAGATAGTTAATTCAGAAACAAAGGTTCTGAACTTAAAGAGGGGTAACTTTGAAGGTATGAGACGTGAATTAGCTAAGATAGACTGGCAAATGACACTTAAAGGTTGCATGGATGAACTACAACAATTGTTCATCCCAGTTTGGCAAAAGAATAAATCAAGGAAGGTAGTGCACCCGTGGCTGACAAGAGAAATTAGGGATAGTATCAATTCCAAAGAAGTAGCATACAAATTAGCCAGAGAAAGTGGCTCACCTGAGGACTGGGAGAAATTCAGAGTTCAGCAGAGGAGGACAAAGGGCTTAATTAGGAAGGGGAAAAAAGATTATGAGAGAAAACTGGCGGGGAACATAAAAACGGACTGTAAAAGCTTTTATAGATATGTAAAAAGGAAAAGACTGGTAAAGACAAATGTAGGTCCCCTGCAGACAGAAACAGGTGAATTGATTATGGGGAGCAAGGACATCGCAGACCAATTGAATAATTACTTTGGTTCTGTCTTCACTAAGGAGGACATAAATAATCTTCCAGAAATAGTAAGGGACAGAGGGTCCAGTGAGATGGAGGAACTGAGTGAAATACATGTTAGTAGGGAAGTGGTGTTAGGTAAATTGAAGGGATTGAAGGCAGATAAATCCCCAGGGCCAGATGGTCTGCATCCCAGAGTGCTTAAGGAAGTAGCCCAAGAAATAGTGGATGCATTAGTGATAATTTTTCAAAACTCGTTAGATTCTGGACTAGTTCCTGAGGATTGGAGGGTGGCTAATGTAACCCCACTTTTTAAAAAAGGAGGGAGAGAGAAACCGGGGAATTATAGACCGGTTAGCCTAACGTCGGTGGTGGGGAAACTGCTGGAGTCAGAGTTATCAAGTATGTGATAACAGCACATTTGGAAAGCGGTGAAATGATCGGACAAAGTCAGCATGGATTTGTGAAAGGAAAATCATGTCTGATGAATCTCATAGAAATTTTTGAGGATGTAACTAGTAGAGTGGATAGGGGAGAACCAGTGGATGTGGTATATTTGGATTTTCAAAAGGCTTTTGACAAGGTCCCACACAGGAGATTAGTGTGCAAACTTAAAGCACACGGTATTGGGGGTAAGGTATTGGTGTGGGTGGAGAATTGGTTAGCAGACAGGAAGCAAAGAGTGGGAATAAACAGGACCTTTTCAAAATGGCAGGCGGTGACTAGTGGGGTACCGCAAGGCTCAGTGCTGGGACCCCAGTTGTTTACAATATATATTAATGACTTGGATGAGGGAATTAAATGCAGCATCTCCAAGTTTGCGGATGACACGAAGCTGGGTGGCAGTTTTAGCAGTGAGGAGGATGCTAAGAGGATGCAGGGTGACTTGGATAGGTTGGGTGAGTGGGCAAACTCATGGCAGATGCAATTTAATGTGGATAAATGTGAAGTTATCCACTTTGGTGGCAAAAATAGGAAAACAGATTATTATCTGAATGGTGGCCGATTAGGAAAAGGGGAGGTGCAACGAGACCTGGGTGTCATTATACACCAGTCATTGAAAGTGGGCATGCAGGTACAGCAGGCGGTGAAAAAGGCGAATGGTATGCTGGCATTTATAGCGAGAGGATTCGAGTACAGGAGCAGGGAGGTACTACTGCAGTTGTACAAGGCCTTGGTGAGACCACACCTGGAGTATTGTGTGCAGTTTTGGTCCCCTAACCGGAGGAAAGACATCTTTGCCATAGAGGGAGTACAAAGAAGGTTCACCAGATTGATTCCTGGGATGGCAGGACTTTCATATGAAGAAAGACTGGATGAATTGGGCTTGTACTTGTTGGAATTTAGAAGATTGAGGGGGGATCTGATTGAAACGTATAAGATCCTAAAGGGATTGGACAGGCTAGATGCAGGAAGATTGTTCCCGATGTTGGGGAAGTCCAGAACGAGGGGTCACAGTTTGAGGATAGAGGGGAAGCCTTTTAGGACCGAGATTAGGAAAAACTTCTTCACACAGAGAGTGGTGAATCTGTGGAATTCTCTGCCACAGGAAACTGTTGAGGCCAGTTCATTGGCTATATTTAAGAGGGAGTTAGATATGGCCCTTGTGGCTACGGGGGTCAGGGGGTATGGAGGGAAGGCTGGGGCGGGGTTCTGAGTTGGATGATCAGCCATGATCATAATAAATGGCGGTGCAGGCTCGAAGGGCCGAATGGCCTACTCCTGCACCTATTTTCTATGTTTCTATGTTTCTATTTACAGTCCAGGTTGGAAAAAGTATGTGAACCTTTACACTTAATAAGTTGTATTTAATAACTTTCGTATTTAAGAACCTCCTTTAGCAGCAGCAACCTTCACCAAATGTTTCCTGTAGCTGCTGATCAGACTTGCATAATGGCGAGGAGGAATTTTAGACCATTCCTCCATGCAAAACTGTATCAGTTCATCAATATTTCTGGGCTACCTTGTGTGAACAGACCTCTTCAGGTCATGCCATAGCATTTCAAGTAGGTTAAGGTCTGGGCTCTGACTTGACCATTCCAAATCATACATTTTTTTCTTTTTAAACCATTTTTGCTCTTGTGTTTTAGAACATTGTCTTGCTGCATCATGCAACTTCTATTACGCTTCAGGTGACAGACCACCACCCTGACATTCTCCTGTAAAATGTCTTGATTCAATTTGGAATTCATTGTTCCTTCAACCATTGTAAGCTGTCCAGGTCCTGAGGCAACAAAGCAGTCCCAAACCATGATGCTCTTTCCATCAGGCTTCACAGTTGGGATGAGGTTTTGGTGTTGGTCTGCAGTGCCCTTTTTCCTCCAAACATAGCAGTGTGCATTTCTGTCTAAAAGTTCAACTTTTGTCTCATCAGTCCACAGAACAATGTCCCTGAAGCATTGTGGAACAATTAGGTGGTCTTTTGCAAGCTGGGATGTGCAGCAATGTTTTTTTAGGAGAGCAGTGGTTTCTTCAGTGGTATCCCTCTATGAACACCATTCTTGTTCAGTGTTTTTCTTATAGTGGACATATGAACAGAGACTTTAGCAAGTTCTAGAGATTTCTGCAGCTGTTTTGCTGTTCCTTGGATTCTTTTTCACCTCCTTCAGCAGTGCATGTTGTGCTCTTGGTGTGATCTTTACAGGACACCCACTCCTAGGGAGAGCAGCAACAGTACTGAATTTCCTCCATTTGTAAACAATTTCTCTTCCCGTGGACTAATGAACACTCAAGTCTTTAAAAATGCTTTGTAGCCTTTTCTAGCTTCATGCGTCTCTACAATTCTTCTAAGGTCCTCTGAAAGTTGTTTTGATTGAGGAATGGTGCACATAAACAGATCTTTCTTGAGAACAGCATGCTGTGTCAGTAACCTGACTTTGTGTGCCTTTTTCATAGGGCAGGGCACCTCTCCAACCCACACCTCCAATCTCATCTTATTGATTGGGACACCTGACTCCAAATAGCTTTTGTAGAATGCATTACCCCAGAGGTTCACATACTTTTTAGACTGTGATTGTTTAAATGGTGTACTCTGTATTGATGAGAAGTATAATTGTTTGTGTTTTATTAGTTTATGCAGATTGTGTTTGTCTATTATTGTGACTTAGTTGAAGATCAGACCACATTTTGAGTAATTAATGCAGTAAACCAGGTAATTGCAAAGAGTTAACTTGCAACAGTATGTAACGACCTGTCATGACCCACCAGTCACAAAATGTATCAGTATCTAATAGAGAAATGATGACCTCATTGGAGTATCTGCAACACTGGGCAACATAACTTAGGAAAGATGTCAAGGTCTTGGGGAAGGTGCAAGGTATAGAATGGTACTAAAGATGAGAGATTAGAATTACATAGACTAAAAATTTTAGGATTGTTCTTAGAACATTTAGAAAATATTAAGAGAGAGAGGGAAGAATAAAGTGATGATAATATTAAGCTTGATGAAATAAAAATGATAAATAATTTCCAGTGGCCTGGCTAAAGTAACTAAAGAATACACATTTAAAACACAGAATGAGAGACTTGTGAAGATAAATTCTGCGCTGGTCTGGTGATACAGCATGTAGAGCTTTAACTGGATAATGCAGGTGGAACCAACGTAAGCATCTGGGTCTAGAAAGAATGGTTTTGCAAGGAACATAGTTTAAGGGAAAAAAAAATCATATCTAAGTTATGACTAGCCTGACAGTTATTCCGGGCAGAGGCCGACCAATTAAAGTTACACCGAACCTTACCACTAACGTGCACCACCTTCCTTTTCCTCCACCTTACATAAATGATGGCAGGATGTGGAACTAGAGAATGACCTTTAGGTAACGAGAGCCTCTTTTTGTAGTGCAGATGGTGATCATCAAATAACCAGTGAAATGTTGTCTTTGAACTTACAGTACATTGATGGTTAATAGTAATACAAACATGGCCCAATGAAGGAAAAGCAGGGCCACAAGGTTGCAGATCTGGGCCCCCGGATGCTGTTTGCAAACATCTTCCATTGCACTCTCGCAAGCCCATGTGTATGACAATTTTACAATCAATCCTTCCCTAACTACTTCCTGTTCACTGTCCACCAGATCTGTAAACGTTACCCATCCTATTCAGACCATTGTCATTGGACTGAACTATCCTACCAAAGGTGTTAACAGAAATAACCTTCTACACTTAAAATCTACCTCCCCTGTTGCACCACACCAGGCTAATCTATTTAGACTCGCTCTTCTAAATTTGAGATCCCTTTCAAGTAAGAGTTTTATCTTAAGTTATTTTATTACCTCTTCAGACCGCAATTTTATGTTCTTAACTGAGACCTGCTTAAAGCCAAATGAATATCTGAATGGTGTCTCCCCGACTATGACAATTTCAGTGTACCAAGGCCCATTGGCTGAGGTGGCAAGATTGCCACCGAGTTCAAAAAGCATTTTAGTTGCAATCTACCGTCTGTCAACAATTTTTCAAGTTTTAAGGTACATATGTTTTAAAATTTGTAGTACGGACACTGTCCTCTGCGTCATCATTTATCGCTGTCCTAAGTTCAGCGCCTGTTGACTACAACAGGATTCTCATCTCTGGCAATTTCAATATTCATATTAATTATCTCTCAAATGTGAACACTACGGCAGCTGAGTTCAGGAGCTTGCTGGATAACTCAAATCTTTCCCAGCGTGTCACTGAGCGCACCCATTGACTTGGAAATAGTCATAGTCATAGTCATACTTTATTGATCCCCGGGGAAACTGGTTTTTGTTAGTTGCACCATACATAATAATTAGTAATAGAACCATAAACAGTTAAATAGTGATATGTAAATTATGCCCATAAATTATGAAATAAGTCCAGGACCAGCCTATTGGTTCAGGGTGTCTGACCCTCCAAGGGAGGGGTTGTAAAGTTTGATGGCCACAGGCAGGAATGACTTCCTATGACGCTCTGTGCTGCATCTCAGTGGAATGAGTCTCTGGCTGAATGTACTCCTGTGCCCACCCAGTACATCAGGTAGTGGATGGGAGACATTGACCAAGATGGCATGCAACTTAGACAGCATCTTCTTTTCAGATACCACCATGAGAGAGTCCAGTTCCATCCCCACAACATCACTGGCCTTACGAATGAGTTTGTTGATTCTGTTGGTGTCTGCTACCCTCAGCCTGCTGCCCAAGCACACAACAGCAAACATGATAGCACTGGCCACCACAGACTCGTAGAACATCCTCAGCATCGTCCGGCAGATGTTAAAGGACCTCAGTCTCCTCAGGAAATAGAGACGGCTCTGACCCTTCTTGTAGACAGCCTCAGTGTTCTTTGACCAGTCCAGTTTATTGTCAATTCAAGTGTTCTTTGACCAGTCCAGTTTATTGTCAATTTGCTGCACTGGACTTAGTAATGACATAGGCGTTAAATATTATCAATGGCTCTCAGTCTGATACCAGTATCTCTGATCATTTCTCTGTGCTTTTTGATGCCTCCTGCCTGTAACCAAGACCATGAAAAAACTGCAGTTTAAAAAATGGTTTCTTGATGATGCGGTGCAACTTAAATTCTCTGAGCTGGCTAGTTTATCTGACCCACGCGACCTAAACTGCTCAGTAAATAAAATGGTTGATTCTTTTAACAGTAACTTTGCAAATATTATTAAACACGGTGACCCCACATAGGGTTAAAAAGAAACCACCGAGCGAAGCATTGCCATGGTTAAACAATTCTGTCCGCAAGTTCGAGAGGTCATGCAGAGAGGCTGACAGAAAATGGAGGAAAACTGGGCTCAAGTCCACTGTAATATTTTCAAGGAAGAACTAGCCTCCTATAATGCTGCTATACACTCTGCAAAAAGAGCCCATTTTTCCAAGATATGTACTCAGAAGCATCTGTCACAAAATGTGAAGAATTCACAATATTTTTAACAATATGATTATCTCCATTAGGGAGAGTATAGCTACAGATACTGGTAACCTCTATAGTCAACCGTGTAAAAAGATGTCAACCAGGTCAAAATTTACACGTACTTCCAATTCAGAATATTATAATATTATAATGAAGCGTAAACTTGCTGGCTCAACCCTGTCCCTACCACAACACTTAAAAAATTATTAACATTCTCGGCATCCATTATTAAGGGCCCCCATCACCCATGACCATTGATTTTAAAGTTTTCTTACTCGTTTTTAAAACTCTCAATGGTCTAGAACCAGAGCACATCACTGAATCATTTTCATTTTATAGTCTCGCTCCAGCTCTCAGGTGTCTTTTTCTGTCATATTTCTTAAATTTAAACAATCTCCCTCGAAAGATAATTGGCAGGTTCTTTTTTGAACTCTGCTCCTAAAATGTGGAACTCAATACTTAAAATCATTAGGGATGCAGACTCAATGAACACTTTTAAACACCAGGTCAAAACCTATTTATTTAACTTTGCATTTAACTAACATCTTTTTGTCTTTTATTTTCATGTTTGCACCTTATTCCAAAGTAAAGCACTTTGAACTCCATTTTCTGTATGAAAAGTGACTCATGATCACATCTGACTGATGTAGTAAGATTTGTGTTCAGAGCCAATATTAAAAACTCTTATGCTTTCTTTCTAATTGTTTTGCAATCTCTCGAGAGACACAATACATCCAAAGAAACTACAGATCAATGCAATATGACTTGATTTGTGCCAGTAATTTCAATCGCATTACTGTTAAGTAATGAAACAAACAGATATACAGAACTGGGAGAAACAAGGTCTTGTATGGGTATACTGAGTTCTTGACACAGTAAAAAATGGATTACAAAAAAATTAAACTGAAATGTAACTCAACAGAACTAGTACATAATATGAAGAGAATGACGTTCATTTTTTTTACAATGATACAAACATAGAAACAAATGACCTTTTATTACATATAGGCATTATTTTCTAATCTCAGCATCCCAACTTTGGCATGTCAGGGTCATTTCTCAATGCTTTACTCATTTTCTCTATGTTGCCTTGTTGATCAGAACAAACATCAGAATAACGGTTGCCAACAATATGCCGTTTTGCTGCAAACTTGAAATCAGCTAACATCTAGCACATGGTAGCAGTGAAATGTGTATCAGCAGCTGTTTTAAAAAAGGCAAGAACTCTATAGAGAGAAAAATGAGGTTTCAGGCTTTCCTGGCCTCACCACCTCACTAAAGAATCTAAAGTTTCATCCACTGTTGCTATCAATTTCCACCATGCTCTCACTATTACTGGGATGTCTTCCAACTCTTCCCTTCTTTTCCTTAACTTTACCCAGTTTCAGAGGAGAGGTTAACATCTTGTGGCCATTACTAACACATGGACTCCCACTGTTAACCTGGCTACAGTTCCTCCCACTCTGCTCCTTGCAAGCACAATGTTCTGTTCTCCCAGTCTGTCCACTACAACTGTTCTAGTGGTGTTTCCATCCAGATAATGCTTCTGATCAATCATTTTTTTTTTGCTCATCCAGTGTGATCAGTAGAGCTCTCAATAGTGTCTATTTCGTTGCCTACATGCCTGGTCTCACTGTCACTCATCACATCAGAATACAGATGGGGTCCTCCTTATTATCACCTTCCATGCTTGCAGCCTCCACATTCAATAGGTCACCTTATAACTTCTGGTACCTAGTACCAAAATGTTCCTCTACACTACCCTGCTCTCCAGAACAGGCAGACTCACTTTTCCATCACCAACTATACCAATCATTACTATAGAAATTGCAGAGATTCAACACCTGCCCTTTAACGTCCCACTTCTTGTCAGCCAAGGCTCTAAACACTCATTGCAGATGAAACAGCTACTTTTCTTTATTTCTAGATTAAAATTCAAGTGTTCATAAGACTGATGGCATATGGAAAGAAACTGTTCTTGTACCCATTTGTCCTGGCATACAGTGATCTAAAGCGCCTACCTGTTTCAACTCCTTCCTTCTGGTAGGCGCTTTAGATCACTGTATACCAGGACAAATAGGTACAAGAACAGTTTCTTTCCGTATGCCATCAGTCTTATGAACACTTGAATTTTAGTCTATTATAAACCAAGTCCACCTGTACATACACAGGTATACCTCATTGTATATAGTTCATGATTATTTGCACTATTGTTTTGTTTGCTTTTTGATTCTGTACAACGAGAGCTCAGGGAAACCGGCATCAAATTCCCTGTATGGGTCCACATACTTGGCGATAATAAAGGATTCTGATTCTGATTCCTATTTGACACACTGCAACCGATACTTAAAACATGGCCTCCACACTGGGGAAACCAAATGCACAGTCCAAAACTGGTGTCAGAACTTTGTAAGTTTCAACTTGATCCTTTCTCATTCTTCTAAACTGAAGTGAATACAAAATTATTGGACTTAATCACACCTCATACAGAATTACTGCCATCCCAAGAATCAAAGTTCAAAGTAGAGTGGATTCCTGCTAATTGGGCTATCGGTTATTATTTGGGACACTACGCTGCTTAAATGAGGGAGGAGACTGTTGCCAAACAATTTCTAACTAATGCCAGCCGCTTGCAGTTGCGTGGCCGTTTAGACACTACACTGTACTTTGAGTGAACAGTTTTAAAGTGTCAGTTGTGTATGATTGTGTTCAAAAAGCAGCAATTTTTGTCACTGATAGTTGGCAAGAAAAGGAGGGAGAGAGAAACCGGGGAATTATAGACCGGTTAGCCTAACATCGGTGGTGGGGAAACTGCTGGAGTCAGTTATCAAGGATGTGACAACAGCACATTTGGAAAGCGGTGAAATGATCGGACAAAGTCAGCATGGATTTGTGAAAGGAAAATCATGTCTGACGAATCTCATAGAATTTTTTGAGGATGTAACTAGTAGAGTGGATAGGGGAGAACCAGTGGATGTGGTATATTTGGATTTTCAAAAGGCTTTTGACAAGGTCCCACACAGGAGATTAGTGTGCAAACTTAAAGCACATGGTATTGGGGGTAAGGTATTGGTGTGGGTGGAGAATTGGTTAGCAGACAGGAAGCAAAGAGTGGGAATAAACGGGGCCTTTTCAGAATGGCAGGCGGTGACTAGTGGGGTACCGCAAGGCTCAGTGCTGGGACCCCAGTTGTTTACAATATATATTAATGACTTGGATGAGGGAATTAAATGCAGCAACTCCAAGTTTGCGGATGACACGGAGCTGGGTGGCAGTGTTAGCAGTGAGGAGGATGCTAAGAGGATGCAGGGTGACTTGGATAGGTTGGGTGAGTGGGCAAATTCATGGCAGATGCAATTTAATGTGGATAAATGTGAAGTTATCCACTTTGGTGGCAAAAATAGGAAAACAGATTATTATCTGAATGGTGGCCGATTGGGAAAAGGGGAGGTGCAACAAGACCTGGGTGTCATTATACACCAGTCATTGAAAGTGGGCATGCAGGTACAGCAGGCGGTGAAAAAGGCGAATGGTATGCTGGCATTTATAGCGAGAGGATTCGAGTACAGGAGCAGGGAGGTACTACTGCAGTTGTACAAGGCCTTGGTGAGACCACACCTGGAGTATTGTGTGCAGTTTTGGTCCCCTAATCTGAGGAAAGACATCTTTGCCATAGAGGGAGTACAAAGAAGGTTCACCAGATTGATTCCTGGGATGGCGGGACTTTCATATGAAGAAAGACTGGATGAATTGGGCTTGTACTCGTTGGAATTTAGAAGATTGAGGGGGGATCTGATTGAAACGTATAAGATCCTAAAGGGATTGGACAGGCTGGATGCAGGAAGATTGTTCCCGATGTTGGGGAAGTCCAGAACGAGGGGTCACAGTTTGAGGATAGAGGGGAAGCCTTTTAGGACCGAGATTAGGAAAAACTTCTTCACACAGAGAGTGGTGAATCTGTGGAATTCTCTGCCACAGGAAACTGTTGAGGCCAGTTCATTGGCTATATTTAAGAGGGAGTTAGATATGGCCCTTGTGGCTATGGGGGTCAGGGGGTATGGAGGGAAGGCTGGGGCGGGGTTCTGAGTTGGATGATCAGCCATGATCATAATATAAATGGCGGTGCAGGCTCGAAGGGCCGAATGGCCTACTCCTGCACCTATTTTCTACGTTTCTATGTTTCTAAGAAATAAGCAGTAAGACAATTCAGAACTGTTTTGCTCGCTTCGGTTTCAAGCATTCAGGCTTGGAGATGCCAGAGATGGCAGGAGTTAAAATGAAACCATTTTACTTCAGCAAGTTAAGAACTACAAAGAATTTGAAGGTATCAACAATCATCTTTAAAGTTACAATGAAAACAAAGATTTGGAAGATTGCTTTGACAGCACTGTGTGAAGGCAGTCTATTATCTGCACTAGGTATCTGTGCTGATTTTAAGTCAAAAGAACACGATGCACATAAATTCCTCTGTTGATAAGTATTAGGAACTAATACTGTTTTATCATACTGTCGTATTAATAGTGCTCTAATTTGTTCTGATTTCATTTAAGTGCATAATTTGTTACTCAGATTGTCTTTTTCAAATCTTTTAAACTATTTCCATGAAATTTCAGCTAATTGGAACAGCCACATAATTGGACCAAAATGTACTGGTCCGCATGTATCCCAAATAACCAGAGTCCACTGTACTTCAAAGTAACTTTATTACCAAAGTACATATATGTCACAGTATACTACACTGAGATTCATTTATTGCAGGTATTGACAGTAGAACAAAGAAATACAATAGAATTAAAGACAAATTACACACAAAGACTGACAATCAACCAATGTGCAAAAGACAACCTGTGCAAAATAAATAAATAAATAATGATAACTTGAGTTATAGAGTCCTTGAAAGTGAGTCTATTGGTTAATGAATCAGTTCACAGTTGAGGTACTTGAAGTTAACCACTCTGGTTCAGGAGCCCGGTAGTTGCAGGGTGCAACTTTTCCTGAACCTGGTAGTGAGGGACCTAAGGCTCCTGCCCAATGGCAGCAACAAGAACAGAACATGGCCTGGATAGTGGTGGTCATTGAAGATAGACACTGCTTTCTTGTGGCAGTGCTCCTTTAAGTGTGCTCAACTGTGAGGAGGCCTTTGCCTGTAATGGACTGGGCTGTATCCACCACTTTGTAGGCTTTTCCGTTCTTGGGCATTGGTGTTTCCATGCCAGGCTGAGATACAATTAGTCAGTACCTGAAGATTACCTTCAGTCCGGCCTGCTGAGTATCGCCAACTTTTTGAGGTTTCATTTCAGATTTTCCTTTTTGTGTTTTTTGCAGCTTTGATTTTTTTTCACATACTTGCACACGTCTCTAACTATTCCTGAATCGGACGAAAGGTCATTGACCTGAAACACATGAATAACTTCTTTCTCCACAGACACCCCCCCCCCCAACTCTCCACCCTCAGCCTTTGCCAGTGACCTGTCTAGGGTCGAATGCAGGGAACGGGGTGAGCGCTCAGCTACTGGCGCCGCTGCCGCTGCCGCCGCCGCCGCCGGTGCTCAGCCCGCGGCGGCCGCTGCCGTCCCGTGAAGGGCGCACGCCGCTAACGCGGCGGGCATCAGCCCCAGTGTCACTGATGTATGCTGATCTCGGTCCCGGGGTAGGCCACCTCCCTCATTACCTACTCTCTCATTCACACCCTCCCCTCTTCCCTCCTCACCTGAAATTCCGAGAAATCCTGGCAACTCGGCTCCTCTCTGGGGGCCGCCATCTTCCCGCCGCCGCTTCAGGACCCGAGCCGAGCCAAATTGTCCTGTTTACCGCCTGTGCGCTATGCAGCCATCGATAGCATTTTAACCCCAGGGATAACATCGCAAACCCCACCAACAAACTTATTTCAGATTTTTATTAAATGTTATCAATGCCCGCGGATCGACAGGTTATATTTACTTATAATTAACACGGTATTACTCCTGCAATCCTGTATTTCTCATGGCCGTCCTCCAGCACGGCAGCGATTTCACAACAAATATGTAGATAATACTTTTAATGTGGGTAACAAATCATAATCGTGTTCGTAGGTTGCCGTTGTGTGGTTTACGGCGGTGAGCAGGCGGACTCGGTCGCGCCGGGCGGGGGCCTTCCCATGACGTGGCGTGGTGGGGCGGGGCCGGGCCGGGCCGGGATGTGGAGTGTGGCGTCGGTCAGGCGTGTGGTGACGGTCGTGGGGGCCTCCGCCTGCAGGAGGCTCCCGGAGTTTGCAACCAAACAGCAGCCGGTCGTTCGGCGGAGTGGGCGGTGGTTTTCCAGTATCCCGAAGGAGAGTGGAAAGCCCGAGCGGAATGGAGAGGTGGCGGTGCGGGAAGGTGAAGGACAAATGGGCGGCGACTGGATCGGGGGAGAGAGGGGTCTCGGTGTGCAGATAGGGTGTAAACGAAGTGGGTGGCCATCGGGAGATCATGGCTGTTGTAGCAGACGGAGCGAAGGTGCTCGAGAAAGAAGTCTCTTAATCTGCGTTGGGAGTCGGCGTCTCGACTTCACCACACCTTGTTTCCATTCCAAGCTCACCCTTCCGAACGCTCTGCTCCCCACTCCCTCCGCACTAATCCTAACCTTAGTATAAAACCCGCTGATACGGGCGGTGATGTTGTAGTCTAACGCACTGACCTCTACCTTGCCGAGGCACAGCGACAACTCACGGATACCTCCTCTTATTTACCCCTCGATCATGACCCCACTAAGGAGCACCAGGCCAAATTGTCTCCCACACCATCACCAACTTTATCCGCTCAGGGTATCTCCCATTCACTGCTACCAACCTTATAGTTCCCACACCTCGCACTTCCTAGTTTCTACCTCCTACCCAAGATCCACAAACCTGCCTGTCCAGGTAGACCCACAGTCTCAGCTTGCTCCTGCCCCTCTGAACTCATTTCTGCATACCTCGACACTGTTTTATCACCCCTTGTTCAATCCCTTCCTACCTATGTTCGTGACACTTCTCACGCTCTGAAATTTTTCAATGATTTTAAGTTCCCTGGCCCTTACCGCTTTATTTTCACCTTGCATGTCCAGTCCCTATATACCTCCATCCCCCACTAGGAAGGTCTCAAAGCTCTCAGCTTCTTTTTGGATTCCAGACTGTGGTAAACTATGTATATAGGTTGTAACTGTCTGGACTCGCCCTGTGGCTCCTCCCACAGACCCCCTGAATAAAGGCGATTGTGTCACTGCTCCTCCCACAGTCCAGGACAGATACTCAGCATGGATATGGATCCATTTTACTGTTAATAAAAGCCTTTCAGTATTTTCGCTACTTCCAGTCTTTGGAGTAATTGATAGTGCATCACAGACCTAACCAGTTCCCCTCTACCACCACTCTCCTACGTCTAGTAGAATTAGTCCTTACTCTTAATAATTTCTCCTTTGGCTCCTCCCACTTCCTCCAAACTAAAGGTGTAGCTATGGGCACCCGTATGGGTCCCAGCTATGCCTGCCTTTTTGTTGGCTTTGTGGAACAATCCATGTTCCAAGTCTATACTGGTATCCGTCCCCCACTTTTCCTTCGCTACATCGACGAATGCATTGGCACTGCTTCCTGCACGCATGCTGAGCTCATTAACTTCGCCTCCAACTTTCACCCTGCCCTCAAGTTTACCTGGTCCATTTCCGAAACCTCCCTCCCCTTTCTTGATCTTTCTGTCTCTATGTCTGGAGACAGCTTATCTACTGATGTCTACTATAAGCCTATGGACTCTCACAACTACCTGGGCTATTCCTCTTCCCACCCTGTCTCTTGCAAAAATGCCATCCCCTTCTTGCAATTCCTCCGTCTCCACTGCATCTGCTCTCAGGATGAGGTTATTCATTCCAGGACAAAGGAGATGTCCTTTTTTTAAAGAAAGGTGCTTCCCTTCCTCCCCCATCAACTCCTGCTCTCAAATGCATCTCCCCCATTTCATGCACATCTGTTCTCACCCCATCCTCCCACCACCCCACTAGGAATAGGGTTCCCCTTGTCCTCACCTACCACTCCACCAGCCTCCAGGTTCAACATATAATTCTCCGTAACTTCTGCCACCTCCAACGGGATCCCACCACCAAGCACATCTTTCCCTCCCCCCTCTTTCTGCTTTCCGCAGGGATCGCTCCCTACGCGATTCCCTTGTCCATTCATCCCCCCCATCCCTTCCCACCGATCTCCCTCCCGGCACTTATCCTTGTAAGCGGAACAAGTGCTACACATGCCCTTGCACTTCCTCCCTCACCACCATTCAGGGCCCCAGACAGTCCTTCCAGGTGAGGCGACACTTCACCTGTGAGTCAGCTGGGGTGATACACTGCGTCCAGTGCTCCTGATGCGGCCTTCTATATATTGGTGAGACCTGACGCAGGCTGGGAGATCTTTTTCGCTGAACACCTACGCTCTGTCCTCCAGAGAAAGCAAGATCTCCCAGTGGCCACACATTTTAATTCCACGTCCCATTCCCATTCTGATATGTCTACCCACGGCCTCCTCTACTGTCAAGATGAAGCCACACTCAGGTTGGAGGAACAACACCTTATATTCCGTCTGGGTATCTTCCAACCTGATGGGATGAATTCTTCTCTAACTTCTCTAATTTCCGCTGATGCCCCACCTCCCCCTCGTACCCCATCCCTTATTTATTTATTCCCCTTTTTTTATCTCTTTTTTCTCCCTCTGTCCCTCTCACTGTACTCCTTGCCCATCCTCTGGGTTCCCCCCTCTTTTTTTCTCCCTAGTCCTCCCATCTCATGATCCTCTCCCTTCTCCAGCCTCGTATCCCTTTTGCCAATCAACTTTCCAGCTCTTAGCTCCATCCCTCCCCCTCCTGTCTTCGCCTATCATTTCGGATCACCCCCTCCCCCTTTCAAATCTCTTACTATCTCTTCTTTCAGTTAGTTCTGACGGAGGGTCTGGGCCCGAAATGTTGACTGTACCTCTTCCTATAGATGCTGCCTGGCCTGCTGCGTTCACCAGCATTTTTTGTATGTGTTGTTTGAATTTCCAGCGTCTGCAGATTTCCTCGTGTTTGCGTGATGTAGAGGAGTACCTGGCGATAGCATCAGAACTAGTCATTGATTCTCAACGTGGGACCACAGGAGTGTTTGAATGGACCATGAGAAGTTTATTGCCTTAATGAACTAATACTAAAATATATAAATTAATATTAATATATAATTAATTGAAATCCTGAATGAGATGAATAGGAAAATATGCTGATTATGCAAATGAGGTTGCAAAACGGTTGTGTGAGGGTAGGGTTTAGGGGGTGGCATATCAATCGTTATCTCAGGGGCAGTACACACAAAGTGCTGCAGGAGCTCAGTGGACCAGGCAATATCCACGATAGGAATAAACAGCCGAAGTTTTGGGCTGAGACCCTTCATTGGGACGGGAATGGAATGGGGAAAATGTTAGAACAAAGAAGATGGGGGTAGGGGAGGAAGAAGTAAAAGCTGGCAGGAGATTGGTGAAACCGGGAGAGGGAGAGGGGTGAAGTAAAGAGCTGAGAAGAGATACAGGGCTGGAGAAGGGGGAATTTGATAGGAGGGGACAGGAGACCATGGGAGAAAGGGAAGAGGAAAAATCACCAGAGAAATTTGATAGACAGGTAAGAAGAGAAAAATGTGAGAGGGAAACAAGAATGGGGAATGGTGAAGGTCAGAAGTTTGAGAAATGCCATCAGATTAGAGGCGACACAGACCGAGTACAAGGTGTTGTTCCTCCAGCCTGAGCATGGCTTCATTGCAGCAGGAGATCATGGACTGACATGCTGGAATGGGAAGTGGAATTGAAATGGGTGGCCACCAGGAAATCCTGCTATTTGTGGTGGATGGAGTGAAGGTGTTCGATGAATTGGTCTCCCAATCTGCTTTGGGTCTCACCAATATACAGGTGGCCACATCCGGAGCACTGGATACAGTAGATGTCCCCACAGACACTCACAGTGTGTCTGTGAGAAGTGTCACCTTATTTGGAGGGACTGTTTGGGGCCCTGAATGTTTGTGACCAAGGAGGTGTAGGGGGAGGTGTGGCACTTGTTTCACTTGCAAGGATGAGTGCCAGGAGCAGAGGTGGGCTAAATGGAGGAGATGTAGGTGAGGGCAGTGTTGATGGTAGAGGAAGGGAAGCCCCTTTCTTTGGAGGAGGATATGTCAGTTGTTCTAGAATGAGAAGTGTCATACTGAGAACAGATCTGGCAGGGACAGAGGAACTAGGAAAAGGGATTGGCATTTTTAGAACTTTCAGGGTGGGAAGAGGTATAATCAAAGTTGCTGTGAGATCCAGTGGGTTTATATATTAAAAAAATCAGTAGATAGACTGTCTCCAGAGACAGATTGAGAAAGGGGAGAGAGGTGTCAGAAATAGATCAAGTAAATTTGAGGGCAATGTGGAAGTTGGAGGCAAAGTTGATGACATTGATGAGTTTAGCACGGGTGTAGGAAGCAGCACCAATGCAGTCATCAATATAGCATAGGAAGAGCTGGGGAGTGATGCTGGTGTAGGCTTGGAACATGGACTGTGCCACACAGCCGACAAAAATGCAGGCATAGCTGCGATCCATGCGAGTACCCTCTTCCCATCCTACACTTGTAAAAAACCATTCCCTTTTCCCAGTAGTTCCTCCATCTCTGCCACACCTGTTCTCAATATGAGGTTTTTCATTCTAGAACAACTGAGATGGTCCTCCTCCTCCTAAGAAAGGAGCTTCCCTTCCCCTACCATCAAGGCAGCCCTTACCTCATCCTCCCACTGTCACACCAGGGATAGGGTTCCTCTTGTCCTCGCCTACCACCCTACAAGCCTGCACACTCACCACACAATTCTCTGTAACTTCCAACAGAATCCTACCTCCAAGCACATCTTTCCCTTCCCCCTCCCCATTTTCTGCTTTCTGCAGGGATTTCTCTCTACATAGCTCCCTTGTCCCTCTCCACTAATCTCCCCCTAGCACCTATCCTTGCAAGCAGAATAAGTTCCACACTTGCACCTACACCTCTTCTCTCACTACCATTCAGGCCCCAAACAGTCATTCCATTGCCTCTGTCCTCTCCTATTAAATCCCCCCTTCTCCAGCCCTGTATCTTTTCACCAATCAACTTCCCAGTTCTTTACTTCACCCCTCACTCCTCCCAGTTTCACTGATCACCTTGTGTTTCTTCCATTCCTCTGCCCACCTTCTTTTCCTCCTCCAGTCCTGCTGAGATCCTCAGCATTCTGTGTTGTTTAATTACCATATTTTGAAAAGAAATTGAATTTGCATTTCTTGATGTCTTGTAGCATTTGAAAGTGATAAGCCTCTTGGAGAAGTAATTGTCTCTGCTGTCTGACACACTTTACCTGCCGGATGTTTTTAAAAACTATTAAAAAGTGACAAGGGGGGAAAAAACTTTTCATATCATGTAAAGAGGCCTGTACCGCTTTCCTTGGAATAGTCAAACTTTTCAGCAGCAATATTGGGCATTGTGAGTTTATGCAATTTCCTTCACAATTGCAAGATAATGATCTGATTGTATATCTTGATCATTTGAAACAACTGCACACTGACATGGAACTTGGGTTCAGAGACTTGGGTGCATTTTCCAGATTGGGTGGTAGATTCATTTGGGCTGAATGTGAACGATGTTGACACCACATTGTAAGAATGTCTTATTGAGCTGTAAGGTGATATAAGAGCTCAGGCAAAATTTAAAAGTAGCAAACAGAATTTCTGGATAACTGTTGACATTCAAAATAAATTTCCACAGCTCTGGCAGAAAGCAAAGTTGTTTTCAATTGGATTTCCGATCTCTTATCTAGTTAAGCTCTTCACCTACTATCAAGAGCTCATAACCATCTTAATGTTGTGAAAAGAGATGCTCTTCAATTATCTTTCACTAAGTTGCAGCCAGATATTCAAAAACCTGCTAGTTTGCATCAGTCACAAGGATCTCACTAAATACCCAAAGTGACAATATTAAGTGATTTTTCGTTGCAGACTGGAAGATTATATATAAGTATCCTATTCAGAGCTTTTAAATAGTTTAGTATTTTGTATACACCTGTAAGCATATTTAACACGCCTGTAATCTGTTAAAACATAAATATTGACTATATAGAAACATAGAAAATAGGTGCAAGAGTAGGCCATTTGGCCCTTCGAGCCTGCACCGCCATTTATTATGATCATGGCTGATCATCCAACTCAGAACCCCGCCCCAGCCTTCCCTCCATACCCCCTGACCCCCGTAGCCACAAGGGCCATATCTAACTCCCTCTTAAATATAGCCAATGAACTGGCCTCAACAGTTTCCTGTGGCAGAGAATTCCACAGATTCACCACTCTCTGTGTGAAGAAGTTTTTCCTAATCTCGGTCCTAAAAGGCTTCCCCTCTATCCTCAAACTGTGACCCCTCGTTCTGGACTTCCCCAACATCGAGAACAATCTTCCTGCATCTAGCCTGTCCAATCCCTTTAGGATCTTATACGTTTCAATCAGATCCCCCCTCAATCTTCTAAATGCCGAGTACAAGCCCAATTCATCCAGTCTTTCTTCATATGAAAGTCCTGCCATCCCAGGAATCAATCTGGTGAACCTTCTTTGTACTCCCTCTATGGCAAAGATGTCTTTCCTCCGGTTAGGGGACCAAAACTGCACACAATACTCCAGGTGTGGTCTCACCAAGGCCTTGTACAACTGCAGTAGTACCTCCCTGCTCCTGTACTCGAATCCTCTCGCTATAAATGCCAGCATACCATTCGCCTTTTTCACCGCCTGCTGTACCTGCATGCCCACTTTCAATGACTGGTGTATAATGACACCCAGGTCTCGTTGCACCTCCCCTTTTCCTAATCGGCCACCATTCAGATAATAATCTGTTTTCCTATTTTTGCCACCAAAGTGGATAACTTCACATTTATCCACATTAAATTGCATCTGCCATGAATTTGCCCACTCACCCAACCTATCCAAGTCACCCTGCATCCTCTTAGCATCCTCCTCACTGCTAACACTGCCACCCAGCTTCGTGTCATCCGCAAACTTGGAGATGCTGCATTTAATTCCCTCATCCAAGTCATTAATATATATTGTAAACAACTGGGGTCCCAGCACTGAGCCTTGCGGTACCCCACTAGTCACTGCCTGCCATTCTGAAAAGGTCCCGTTTATTCCCACTCTTTGCTTCCTGTCTGCTAACCAATTCTCCACCCACACCAATACCTTATCCCCAATACCGTGTGCTTTAAGTTTGCACACCAATCTCCTGTGTGGGACCTTGTCAAAAGCCTTTTGAAAATCCAAATATACCACATCCACTGGTTCTCCCCTATCCACTCTACTAGTTACATCCTCAAAAAATTCTATGAGATTCATCAGACATGATTTTCCTTTCACAAATCATGCTGACTTTGTCCGATCATTTCACCGCTTTCCAAATGTGCTGTTATCACATCCTTGATAACTGACTCCAGCAGTTTCCCCACCACCGACGTTAGGCTAACCGGTCTATAATTCACCGGTTTCTCTCTCCCTCCTTTTTTAAAAAGTGGGGTTACATTAGCCACCCTCCAATCCTCAGGAACTAGTCCAGAATCTAATGAGTTTTGAAAAATTATCACTAATGCATCCACTATTTCTTGGGCTACTTCTTTAAGCACTCTAGGATGCAGACCATCTGGCCCTGGGGATTTATCTGCCTTCAATCCCTTCAATTTACCTAACACCACTTCCCTACTAACATGTATTGCGCTCAGTTCCTCCATCTCACTGGACCCTCTGTCCCTTACTATTTCTGGAAGATTATTTATGTCCTCCTTAGTGAAGACAGAACCAAAGTAATTATTCAATTGGTCTGCCATGTCCTTGCTCCCCATAATCAATTCACCTGTTTCTGTCTGCAGGGGACCTACATTTATCTTTACCAATCTTTTCCTTTTTACATATCTATAAAAGCTTTTACAGTCCGTTTTTATGTTCCCTGCCAGTTTTCTCTCATAATCTTTTTTCCCCTTCCTAATTAAGCTATTTGTCCTCCTCTGCTGAACTCTGAATTTCTCCCAGTCCTCAGGTGAGCCACTTTCTCTGGCTAATTTGTATGCTTCTTCTTTGGAATTGATACTATCCCTAATTTCTCTTGTCAGCCACGGGTGCACTACCTTCCTTGATTTATTCTTTTGCCAAACTGGGATGAACAATTGTTGTAGTTCATCCATGCAACCTTTAAATGCTTGCCATTGCATATCCACCGTCAATCCTTTAAGTGTCATTTGCCAGTCTATCTTAGCTAATTCACGTCTCATACCTTCAAAGTTACCCCTCTTTAAGTTCAGAACCTTTGTTTCTGAATTAACTATTAATATTAGAATTATTAGTACGGTTGACCAAACAAAATGTTAACAACTAATAGAGACTATGGAGGATGGGGGACCACAGAGGTAAATAGAAGTCGCAAGTGGGGAACAAGCACAGAACCATAATTCAACATCGACAGACTCACAGGTGAAATGCCGCCTCAGCCTGGAAGGAATATTTAGGACGCTGAATAGTGATTGGTGGGGGGGGGGGGGGAGAGGAGCAGCACCTAGCATAGCAAGAGGGAGATCGATAGGATAGGACAAGTGGAGAAGGAAGTCACAGAGAGCAACCCGAGCGGAAAGTTGGTGGTGGTGAGGGGTGGGATCCTGTTGAAGATAGCAGAGGTTGTGGAGTATATGTTGGATGTGTAGACTCGAGGGGTGATAACAGGGATAGAGTTTCCCTTACCCTCATCTACGTAACCCAATCCCTGCTATGTAGGCGGGGAAGAATGGGTGAAGGTGGCATTGTTAGTGGCAAAAGGGAAACCCTATTTTCTTAAAGAAAAAAAAGGCAACTTTTCTGGAATAGAAAAAGTCACTGAGAACAAAATCTCGGTGGTGGGAGATTTTAATTTCCCAAATATCGATTGGCATCTCCCTAGAGCGAGGGCTTTAGATGGGGTGGAATTTGTTAGGTATGTTCAGGAAGGTTTCTTGACACAATATGTAGATAAGCCTACAAGAGGAGAGGCTGTACTTGATCTGGTATTGGGAAATAATCAGGTGTCAGATCTCTCAGTGGGAGAGCATTTTGGAGATAATGATCACAATTCTCTCTCCTTTACCATAGCATTGGAGAGGGATAGGAACAGATAAGTTGGGAAAGTGTTTAATTGGAGTAAGGGGAAATATGAAGCTATCAGGCAAGAACTTGGAAGCTTAAATTGGGAACAGATGTTCGCAGGGAAATGTACAGAAGAGATGTGCAAATGTTCAGGGGATATTTGCGTAGAGTTCTGCATAGGTATATTCCAATGAGACAGGGAAAGGATGGTAGGGTACAGGAACCGTGGTGTACAAAGGCTGTTGTAAATCGAGTCAAGAAGAAACGAAGAGCTTACAAATGTTCAAATAAAATAGGTAATGATAGAGCTCTAGAAATGATAAGGCAAGCAGAAAGGAGCTTAAGAAAGAAATTAGGAGAGCCAGAAGGGGCCATGAGAAAGCCTTGGCGGGCAGGATTAAGGAACCCCCAAGGCATTCTATAAGTATGTGAAGAACAAGAGGATAAGACACGAGAGAGTAGGACCAATCAAGTGTGACAATGGAAAAGTGTGTATGGAACCGGAGGAGGTAGCAAGAGGTACTTAATGAGTACTTTGCTTCAGTATTTACTATGGAAACTGATCTTGGCGATTGTAGGGATGACTTGCTTGAGCATGTAGTTATTAAGGAGGATGTGCTGGAGCTTTTGGAAAGCATCAAGTTGGATAAGTCACCGGGACCAGATGAGATATACCCCAGGCTACTGTGGGAGGTGAGGGAGGAGATTGCTGAGTCTCAGACAATGATCTTTGCATCATCAATGGGGACGGGATAGGTTCTGGAGGATTGGAAGGTTGCAGATGTTATTCCCTTATTCAAGAAAGGGAGTAGAGATAGCCCAGGAAATTATAGACCAGTGAGTCTTACTTCAGTGGTTGTTAAGTTGATGGAGAAGATCCTGAGAGGCAGGATTTATGAACATTTGGAGAGGCATAATATGATTAGGAATAGTCAGCATGGCTTTGTCAAAGGTAGGTTGTGCCATACAAGCCTGATTGAATTTTTTGAGCATGCGACTTTTGATGAAGTCGATGTAGTAGTAGATGTAGTGTATATGGATTTCAGCAAGGCATTTGATAAGGTACCCCATGCAAGGTTGATTGAGAAAGTAAGGAGGCATGGGATTCAAGGGGACATTGCTTTGTGGATCCAGAACTGGCTTGCCTACAGAAGGCAGAGTGGTTGTAGATGGGTCATATGCTGCGTGGAGGTCAGTGACCAGTTCTGGGACTGGCCTCAGGGATCTGTTCTGGGAACCCTACTCCTCATGATTTTTATAAATGACCTGGATGAGAAAGTGGAGGGATGGGTTATTAAATTTGCTGATGACACTAAGGTTGGAGGTTTTGTGGATAGTGTGGAGGGCTGTCAGAGGTTACAGCGGGACATCAATAGGATGGAAAACTGGGCTGAGAAGTGGCAGATGGAGTTCAACCCAAATAGGTGTGAGGTGGTTCATTTTGGTAGGTCAAATATGATGGCAGAATATAGCATTAATGGCAAGACTCTTGGCAGTGTGGAGGATCAGAGGGATCTTGTTTATTTTTCAGAATCCCAGCATTTACATTTAATTTTTAGAAATAATTTGCTATATATTTTTCAGGACGCCCAGCTTTCAAATTACCAGGGCACAAGCCTTCAAATTTTGATAAAAAATTTTTGATATGGACTGGTCGTTTCAGACGAGAGGAGGATATTCCATCAGTGGTTTCGTAAGTGATAAAAATGTGTATGGGATTTTACCGATTGATGGTTTTGCTTTTACGTAAGGGTTACCTTTAGTTTTTACTGACATATTACATAACTGCTTCTAGCATTGGTCTGTAGAATTGCTGAAACAGTTGCAACAGGCTAACACATGCATATTATAACAATCAGCTAGTTTCAGCAACCATTACTTTGCTACCAAAACAGTTATAGCAGCTTGTACAATGTATAGTATTGTGCAAAAATCTTAAGACATATAAAAAATTCTGTAGAACAGATGCTTTCAAAAATAATGAAATGAAAAGTTTCTGAATATCAGAAAATTTACTATAAAGAGCAGTAAACAGTAAAAAAAAACAAAATCAAATCAATATTTGGTGTGATTGCCTTTAAAACTGCATCAATTCACTTAGGTACACTGTCACGCAGTTTTGTAAGAAAATTGGCTGGTAGGTTGTTCCAAGCATCTTGGAGAACTTGCCACAGTTCTTTTGCTGAGTTTGATTGTTTCACTTGCTCCTGTCTCTCCAGGTAATCCTAGGGAACCTCGATGATGTTGGGATCAGGACTCTGTGGAGGCCATATAATCTGAAACATTATATTAAAAAAAATCTAGGGTACCTGAGACTTCTGCACAATACTGTATTTACAAAGGCTTTAGTCTGCCACTACAGCAAATAAGGAATAAGTGCCCACAAAATAATTGCATGTACAAACCCCATTTCCAGAAAAGTTGGGATATTTTCCAAAATGCAATAAAGACAAAAATCTTTTCTTTGTACTTTTGTCAGTTAAGTAAAGGTTCACGTGAATTAACATATCACAGATTTTTGTTTTTATTGCATTTTGGAAAATATCCCAACTTGTCTGGAAATGGGGTTTGTATTTGGAAAGTATGCAACTTACTATTGCGGTGGAAACCACTCAGCCCCTTGCCATTCTTCATCCATTCTCAAATGCTCCATTTGGGTAAAAGCATTACGTGAAACTCTAATGGTCAACCGATTTGTTTCA
The DNA here is from genome assembly GCF_963921235.1 of Mobula hypostoma. Taxonomy (NCBI): domain Eukaryota; kingdom Metazoa; phylum Chordata; class Chondrichthyes; order Myliobatiformes; family Myliobatidae; genus Mobula; species Mobula hypostoma. Next base: position 41,561,565 of record NC_086102.1, read on the forward strand.
GAGTTGAGATGATCCATGCCGCAAGGAACAAAATGCGAGTGAAAGCCTGTTATTTAATGGTGGTCATGACTATTGTTGCTTGCATTGGAATGATCATATCGGGGAAGAATGTAAGTAAATCTTACTGACTGTTTGTCATAAATCAAGTTCTGCTTCTGTAACCAAATTTCTTTTGCCTGGTGAAATAAATGTTATACAATCAATAGTCATTTTCTGGGTCATTACATAATTATGTGTAACTTAATTCCCATGGCAATGTTCTGATTAGGAAAATAAGCCTAGAAATATATTAGTGCCTCTTATGTGCAAATCAAAAGTGGTTTAACCTGAGGTAGATCACGTTGGTGATAATTTCTGGAAATGAATTTCTGGCGATAAGTACTTAACCATTAATAAAGTGTATTTTACTTTAATGTGATGCTTTCCCAATATCGCTAACATCCTGCACACATTCCACCTTGCCTGTGTAATTTGGACTTTTTGAACATGACCTTCATGAAACACTTGTAATACAACATCGTACTTTGTTGTATTTGTGTATTTAAAGAACAGTTTTCTGATGGGGGTAGAGGACAGAGCAGCCTCAGAATTTGCTTTCAAATCTCAAAAGTGGGCTCAAACTAAGTACCCTCCCCCCGCCCCCGCCGTGAAGTACAAACCCAGATTCTACAAGTGCTGGAAATCCAGAGTTGCACACAAAATGCTGGAGCCACTCAGCAGGTCAGGCAGAGGAATAAGCAGTCAGCATTTTCGACCAAGACCTTCCTTAAACATTTAGTTGCCCAGTTATTTATTAAGTGTCATTTCCTAGATGAGGCATGGCAGGATCTGCTACACGTCTGTTGCTTATTTGTGTACAATGAAACATGTTATTGAAACAAGAACAAGAGCAAAAATGGTATGTTCAGAATCATTTAAAGCAGAAACAATTTTAAAATCTGTAAGTCTCTTTTTAAAATTACACATCATGCAATCACATGGTGCTCCCTCGTGTGGGTTTTGGAGACTTAGTACTATGGCACGGCTTACCACAGAACACCTTGTAAGGCTTCCTTGAGCCTGGCTGCAAGGTCCAGACATTTGTGCTGTATGAAAAAGTGATGAGACTCATAGTAATGCCCTGAACCTGTACCTATGGGGGCGGGGCGGGGGGAGGGTTACAGGGGTGGGATTCGGCTTTAGTTCTTTGACCACTCCAACTTAATTTCAACCTTCATGTTGTACTGACTGACTACTAAGTCATAACTAAGTCCTGCTGAAGGGTTTTGGCCCAAAATGTTGACAGTACTCTTTTCCATAGATGCTACCTGGCCTGTTGGGTTCCTCCAGTATTTTGTGTGTGTTACTAAATAATAAGCTGATTCCTGTTGCTTGCAGCAAGTTTGCTTTGTTATTACAACAACCATAACCCCACCCAGAACCAATGGGAAGTTAGGTGATGGGAGCAAGCAGATGAGAGGTTAGTGTTGTGCATGTTCATTCTCCTCTAGAGGGCAGTTCTGGCATTCCTGAAGAACATCCTGGTCACGTGGGAAGCAGCAACTCCTCTAGAGAACAGCCATCTGCTCCTGCAACGTCACCTTGCTGCTGTAGAACCTAGAGCAGCTCATGGGCAACATTCCTGTCGCCAGTGACAACAACAGCTTAATGAGGATATCATGCTTTTTCCTGGTGGCAGTCTAGACTTTCCTCAGGATCAGGAACTATACAGAAGCTGTGCCTGTGACTTCACAAGATTTCACCGGTACTGAACCAGTGGGTGCTATTATGAGATAGTTAGCAATACCCAGCAAAATAATGGGACAAGTGGGTGTTAGTTTTCTAACTGAGCACAACCTCCATCTAGGGCTTATAGGGGGTGAGGTCCTGCATACTTCTCACCTTCTATAGGTTGTATTTGGCTTGATGGCTCACTTACCACCACCTTTCTTTCTTTTCAAATATTATTATATTATTCAAAAATAACACAAGTACTTACCGCCTTCTAATCATGGTCCACAGGTGCATTCTGGGACAATAATAAAGTGAGAGAGCTCACACGAGATTCCTGAAGATTTATGTCACACTTCAATCTTCTGGTGCCTGGAACATCTCTGTAATATGTATTCCTGTACCCTAATCTACTTCTGATTTAATTATATAGTGGTGCTGGTGGTGACACACTTTGGTTTCCATCACTGTCCTCCTCTTCCAGACTCCTTCCCCAACAGCACTGCCACATTTCTTTCATACTGGGGAGAGGAAAGTATGGTGTCACCTCGCAAAAGCAACAGTTGTTACATTGCAGCATAAATACCTTTATGCAGAATCACTGATTGTAATGAGTTCATCAAATCAAAGGGAATGAAACGATCACAAAACATTATTTGTGAATACATCTGTAGATATACTATAGGTACTTTGTCCATGCTAATTCATCGTTGGCATTTCAGTTCACTTCATATTCAAAGCAAGAAGCAGATTATTAAGTAATGAACACGAGAAAGTCTGCAGATGCTGGAAATCCACATCATGTTTGACCCAAAATTCCTCTAGCAGTTTGTTTTCTTGTTCCACTCTCCAGCATCTGCACAAGACGTAGGAGCAGAATTAGGCCATTCAGCCATCGAGTCTGATCATCATGGCTGATCACAGATCCCACTCAACCCCAGACACCTGCCTTCTCATCATATCCTTTGATGCCCTGACCGATCAGGAAACTTATCAACTTCTGCCTTAAATATACCCGCAGACTTGGCCTCCACTGCAGTCTGTGGCAGAACAGTCCACAGATTCACTACTCTCTGGCTGAAAAAAATACTCTTTACTTCTGTTCTAAAGGGTTGCCCCTCAACTTTGAATCTGTGCCCTCTAGTTCTGGATATCCCCACCAAAGGAAACATCCTCTCCACAACCACCCTATCTAATCCTTTCAACATTTGGTAGGTTTCAATGAGGTCTCCCTGCATTCTTCTAAATTCCAGTGAGTACAGGCCCAAAACTACCAAACATTCCTCACAAGTTAACCCCTTCATTCCATATACTTCTGAGATATGGGGTTTAAAAATGTTGACAATACCCTCAGTGCAGCCTGACTAGTGTCTTATAAAGGCTCAGCATTATCTCCTTGTTTTATGTATTCTATTCTCCTTGGAATATTGTTTTCTTTACACACAGACTCAACCTGTAAATTAACCATCAGGGGATCTTGCACGAGTACTCCTAAGTCCCTCTGCACTCTGATGTTTGAATCTTCTCATTTAGATAATAGACCGCACTATTGTTCCTTTTACCAAAATGCATCATCGTACATTTCCCACTGTATTTCGTCTGCCACTTTTTTGCCCGTTCGACTAATTTGTCCAAGTCCTGCTGCAATCACATTGCTTCCTCAGCACTACCCCTCCACCCATCTTTGTATCATCCACAAACTTTGCCACAAAGCCATCAATTCCATCATCTAACACTAGTCACCGGCAGCCAGCCAGAAAAGGCCCCTTTTATTCCCACTTGTTGCCTTCTGCCTGTCAGCCAATCTGCTATCCATGCCAGTATCTTTCTTGTAACGCCATAGGATTTTATTAAATGCCTTCTGAAAATCCAAGTGAATGACATCCACTGCTTCTCCTTTGTCCACCCTGCTTGTTATTTCCTCAAAGAACTCCTAACAGATTTGTCAGGCAAGATTTCCCTTTACAGAAACCATGCTGACTTTGACGTATTTTATCATTAGCCTCCAAGTACCTCGAAACTTCGTCCTTAATAACAGCAACACACATCAAAGTTGCTGGTGAACGCAGCAGGCCAGGCAGCATCTCTAGGAAGAGGTACAGTCGACGTTTCAGGCCGAGACCCTCCTGATGAAGGGTCTCGGCCTGAAACGTCGACTGCACCTCTTCCTAGAGATGCTGCCTGGCCTGCTGCGTTCACCAGCAACTTTGATGTGTGTTGCTTGAATTTCCAGCATCTGCAGAATTCCTGTTGTTTGTCCTTAATAACAGACTGCACTTTCCCCACCACTGAGGTTAGGCTAACTGGCCTACAATTTCCTTTCTTTTGCCTTCCTTCCTTTTGAAAGAGTGGAGTGACATTTGCAATCTTCCAGTCCTCTAGGACCATGCCAGAATCAAGTGATTCTTGAAAGATCAATCTCTGTTTGAATTGTAAAAGCTGAGTTGCTCACAAAAATTGTAAGTCACCATTAACCCAGTAACTTAATTGGACCAGCCAGAAATTCCATGGTACAAAAGAAAGGTTAAAGCAGGAGCACTTTGTGCTGAGTGTCTCAACACTTGACACCATCAGGGCTTTCCACCAACCATGACGTATAATTGCAAGAGAAAGATTGTGAACCCTTTGCAATTACCTGATTTTCTGCATTAATTACTCATAAAATGTGGTCTGATCTTCATCTAAGTCACAATAATAGACAAACACAATCTGCCTAAACTAGTAACACACAAACAATTGTATTTTCCATGTTTTTAAATCAAACACATTGTTTAATCACAGTCCAGGCCGGAAAATGTGGACTCTTGTATTTAATAACTGGTAGAACCTCCTTTAGCAGCTATATTCCACCAAATGTTTCCTGTAGCTACTGATCAGCCTTGCATAATGGCGAAGAGGAATTTTAGACCATTCTTCCATGTAAAACTATTAACCAGTTCATCAGTATTTCTGGGATACGTTGCATGAACAGCCCTCTTCAGGTCATGCCACAGCATCTCAATTGGGTTAAGGTCTGGAGACTTGGCCATTCCAAAATCACAAAGTTTCTTATTTTAAACCAATGCAAACACGAGGAGATCTTCAGATGCTGGAACATCGACTGTACCTCTTCATATAGATGCTGCCTGGCCTGCTGTGTTCACCAGCATTCTTTGTGTGTGTTATTTTAAACCAATCTTTGTTGATTTACTCTTGTGTTTCGGATCATTGAACTTCAGGTGATGGGCCACTACCCTGATATTCTCCTGTAAAATGTCTTGATACAATTTTGAATTAATTGTTCCTTCAGTGATTGCAAGCTGTCCAGGTCCTGAGATGGCAAAGCAGTCCCAAACCATGACGCTCTTTCCATCATGCTTCACAGTTGGGATGAGGTTTTGGTGTTGGTGTGCAGTGCCCTTTTTCCTCCAAACATACCCGTATGCTTTTCTGTCAGGAAGTTCAACTTGTCTCATCTGTCCACAGATCATTGTCCCTGAAATGTTGTGAAACATCCAGGTGTCTTTTGCAACCTTGAAGCGTGCAGCAATGTTTTTTTGGAGAACAGTGGTTTCCTCCATGGTGTCGTTCCATGAACACCATTCTTGTTCAGTGTTTTTCTTATAGTGGAGACAGTTCTAGAGAATTCTGCAGGTCTTTTGCTGTTACCCTTGGGTTCTTTTTCACCTCCTTTAGCAATGTATGTTGTGCTGGTGTGATCTTTGCAATTTAACCACTTCTAGGCAGAGTAGCAACAGTACTGAATTTCCTCCATTTGCAGACAATTTCTCTTACCATGGACTGATGAATACTCAGGTTTTTAGAAATGCTTTTGTAGCCTTTTCTAGATTCATGCATTCTCTACAATTCTTCTAAGGTTCTCTGAAAGTTGTTTTGACCGAGGCATGGTGCACAAACACATATCTTTTTTGAGAAGAGTAGTCTCTGTCAATAACCTGACTGTGTGTCTTTTTTGCAGGGTAGGGCACCTCTACAACCCACACCTCCAATCTCATCTCATGGATTGGAACACTAGACTCCAAATAGCTTTGTGGAGGGCACTACCCCAGACTGTGATTGTTTAGATGGCATACTCAGTATTGACGAGAAGTACAATTATTTGTGTGTTATTAGTTTAAGCAGATTGTGTTTGTCTATCATTGTGACTTAGATGAAGATCAGACCACATTTTATGAGTAATTAACACAGAAAACCAGGTAATTGCAAAGGGTTCACAAACTTTTTCTTGCAACTGTAGAAATCAGATGCATCATATAGTACTTTCCATTTTCCCTGCGGAGTACAGCTCTGACAAAACGACGTCTAAACCATTCAGGACAAAGCAACCTGCAGGACAGACAACCTATTAAGCATAAGAGAAAATTGATTCCCTTCACAATCAGCACACAGTGTCTGCAAACGATTGCATTTACTCAGTCAGGCCACTTTGATACTACTGTACAAACCATTGACATAGTAACATCGAAGGCACGTGTATTGGAACACATTCACCTGTCTTGGAAGTATCCAGTCCTTCGCTGACACTGGGTTTTAATTCTGGGACTCTATAACATAGAATATGGGAGTACCTTCGCTAAGTGCTGACTGCCGGAATCTCAACAGAAACCAGTGACAGGCAGCAGATACAAGCCTTGCTGACAGTACCCTGATCCCAAAAGTGGTTAGAAGCTTAGTGCAGGATCTCCATCTGGTTTAGGTGCTCCACACAAGCAGCACTTTTCCCTTCCTCAACTTCTGTTTTTATTATTGTCCTTGTGCCGGAATCTCAACAGAAACCAGTGACAGGCAGCAGATACAAGCCTTGCTGACAGTACCCTGATCCCAAAAGTGGTTAGAAGCTTAGTGCAGGATCTCCATCTGGTTTAGGTGCTCCACACAAGCAGCACTTTTCCCTTCCTCAACTTCTGTTTTTATTATTGTCCTTTTGGTGGAGTGATTAACAATCCTCTGCATTTCTTAATCAGGAATGAGACAATATTCATCCTTTGCCTCAACAAGCAAAAACCCAACCACACTCTACATTACTGATTAATCTGCTTCAAGCTTTCTGCTCGAGTGTCCACCAGTTCCATAGCTTCTACTAGCAGGACAAGGACTGCAATATCAATTGAAGTAACAGAGATGCTTAAAGAAAATTGAAAACTGAAAGAATAAATCATGACAATGGTTACATTAAAGTCAGCTGTTCATCACCACCTTCTGAGAACCGCACCACTTATTTGTTGCTGTCCAATATAGTGTATTTATGCTGGAGTTGGACAGGGTGTGAAGGGTGTTAGTGTCTCAAAGTCTTTACAAATTCCCAACAGAATGATAATGGAATTATAACATATCCTAAAAGAATCAGTGTGCTTAACAGGTAATGCTGAGTTTTCTAACTGCTGTTCAATATTTACACAAAGAAAGCCTATCAAATTTTAAATCTGGAGACAGGAATTATCTACTGTCAGGCAGACTATAAATTGAGTGTCTTTAAACAAATCAAATGTAATTTATATTATTAAAAATGAAAGGTTAGGTGTTCTCACATCCTTTATACTATGCCATTTTAGATCTTTTTCCCACGTTTTAGGGGAAAGGCCAATGTAGACTGTTGTCACAGCAGAGAAGTTAATTTTCTGTAAAACTTAACTGTTAAAACTGTGAAACATTCTAAATTTTAGAAGTTTCAAAACAAATTTTCTGTTGTTTGCAGGCTGCAAGGAGACACGAATCACTTACAGCCATAAATTTGGCAAAGAAAGCCCAGTGGAGAGCGAGTATGCAAGAAGAGAATGTTACAAAAAGCCAGTGATTGGAGTGTGGACTGAAACCCAAATATGTCCCAATCAACTTCATATTTGTGTATGGATACGTTGTATATTACTGGTACAGAATATTTTGCTGTTTAAGTGTCAGGCTTCCTAGTACAGTAATCAGTTTATAAAATATTAATATTGCCAAAATGGTTAGGTGTAAGAAATGTTTATGAAATCTGAGTTATTTGTGTACAGAAACTTTGTACAAAACTATTGCTACCTTCCCTTCACTAATTTGTATTTTCAGCTATCTTTTTGTTAAAGATCCAGAACCATTTAAGAATAATAATTGCTTTGCTGAAGTTCTGTATGAGAAACACTTACAAAATAAAAGTCTCATAGCTTGTACTTTCCAAAGTATTTCTCCTGTGTTTCATGTTCAACAGTTATCTAATTAAACTACATATTGTATAAACTGTACACAATCCTAAAAAAAAGTATTTTTCTTATAACTAAATTCTTGTTTTACTCAAACTTAAGAGTTGTTGATGGGAACTAATTTTTTTTTAAAGTTTAGTGACCTTCTCTTACTTAACACCAACTTATTAGATCTGCATTATACATTGTTCTTACAGTCACTGAAAAGTAAACATAATTGCAAAAGCTATGGATCTTTTGCATCAGAACTATCAACTATCACCATACACTACTTTGTTAACTTGCTTCACCAATCCCTTTGCCAATGTACTGTAGCTATCTTTTATTTCAAAATACTCATAAAAGCTATCCTCGTTACACAGTCCCAAATGCAAAACAAATTCTTTAATAAAACCTTTGCTGACGTTCTTGAAACTGTAAAGATTCTGCTCTTTGGACTGAACAGGAAAAATTTCCAATGACTGATGGCCTCTGATTCTGTAGGTTTGATACTCCTTGTATGTATTATATAAAATATAAATGTAAATTTCATAATAAAGATCAGCACATAATCAAATTTAGATGAGTTAACTCTAAGCTTATTAAAAAGTGTAGAGCTGGTTGTGTTTACTGGTTTCATAATTCTCAAGTTCAGTTAATTGGACTGTATCCTCTGGTCTGTATAATCACTAAATCTAATCATGTAATCGTAAACCATTTGGTGGGACTGAATTGTTCTGAATTGTTCAGCACAAAAAAATGCACATTCTCCAGCTATTTTCCCCCATGCATCAGTCACAAAGCAATTAAACTACTTCATTCAAAAGACCCCAGCTAATGTTCATAAATAGGTTTGGAAGTTCCCAACCTGTAATTGGAAATCCTTTACAAGCAGTAAAAGGGTTTATTGAACTTTCTGATCTTGATATTTTTGACACTCATGCTACATATCATGCTAATGTCTTGTTAACCAAATCAATTGGTGGTTGTTTTTTTCCTCCTAGCTCCCTACCCACACTTCGGTTATGCAGCCTTGGTACAACTAGACTGGACATAAATTCCAAAGAATATGCACACCATATTGATAAAGAATTAGGAAAAGGGAATACAACAGACAAAAAACATAATAGGAAAATAAGTTTTCAACGCTGTATAGTGCTCTCAAGCAAGAGTTAAGAAAAATAACATTTCAAAACTTTCAAAGTGGTGGTAAAACAACCTTAAAACACTTCTTGAAATGGCACTGCTAGCACTAAAATTTATACATCAGCCACAGCTACAAGAAGAATGGCATCTTTGAAACTCTTTTAAGGTTATTTCCGATACAGAACCTTTCAAAATGGAACAAAGATGCTAAAAAGTTGCATCTCAAAATGTGTCTCCTATTATTTGTGAAAGGAAAGTTATGAAACAATTTGCTATTGTATAAAAACTGTACAGCAGTTTTGACCAGATAACTTGGATATTAAATTTTAAAAAAACGATGTGCTCAAAGGGAAAGATGGGTGGTAGGGATTCACTATATTCTTACTTTACAACCTAGCTATATGGAGTAATTATCAGAAGCTTAGCAACTCACTATGTTAACCTCTATCACAATACCAATGTGAGCACTTAGTAGTACTGCAAGATTTAATGTTAATTTGAAGAAACAAGCATATTTGCTTTGGGTTAGTTAGACGAACTTTTCAGGTGAGAAATGTGTGGATCAAACCTAAATTCATAGATCAAATAAATGTACTGAAATAATAATGATCTGTACTTGTGCCGAAAAAATACAAAAATTCTAAACTTATGCTTTAAAAAGTAAAGTAACTGATTCAATAACCCACACTTTGCATTTCAAACATCCACCTAGAAATAATATTTATTATTTTGTCCATTGTGCACCACATGGCAGACCTGTGCTATTTTCGTGTAATCAGACATTGAAAAGCAAAAGGGCTAAACTCATTTTGATTTAAGCTCACATTTTAACAAGCTATCAGATTCAACAAGTAGACAGCTCAGATGCCCGAGGAATATTAAATTCATAATGCTGAAAACATAACGTGAGAATTCATAACAAGAAAATCATGTCCTCATAGGTACTGCTGAATGCTTGCTTCCGGTTATTAACTTCTTTTTAAACATGATAACCAATCAATCCCTTATTAAAACAATGCACAAAATGTAAACAACTGAATCTTTACCTTAATGTCAAACATATTTTCTGGACCATGGATAAATGAAGAAAGTTGTGTAAAGAACAATGTGAAATTCCATTTATGATATATCTATAGATCAGTTCTTAAAGATAAAACATGCATTATTGTAATCTTAATAAGGGACTCACAGCTTGTCAGAATAAAATTATTTACTTGGGTATACCATTGAACTTCTTGGCATAAAGCTTTTTTGTCAAATATTTCACATTATAAAAATAAAAAAAATAATTACATGGACAAAAAAAAGTTTCTCCCTCAAATTGTCTTCAATTTCCTGTCAATCACAGAAATAGAATAAGACTGGTCCAATAGAGTGCAACATGAATTAAAAAGGATGCGATAGATTTTCAAAACAACATTTACAAAAGAAATACTTTAAGATAAATATATTCTTAGGATACAAATTTAGAGTGTAAAGTTGTTCTTTAAACTAGTGCAGAAATTCCATTTACTCATTATAAACCTTTCTAATGATAGTTTAATCTGTTGAAAATTTTCCCGTACATTCCTCATGCTAACACTTCTGTTAAGGATGCTTTTAAACTGGACAACACTGCAAAAAGCATGTCCAAATATAATAAATAGATATTACAACTGGGAATTTTGCATGGATCTGAATCTGATGTGACATCTTTGTTCAAGGCTGTAATGCACATCCCAAATATCAAGATGACATTATCAATCCAACAATATCACAAATTGGATTCATTGTAATAACAGCAAAATATTGGTTACATAGTAAATTGTCACCAAATATTAAAAAAAAATAACAACAGCCCAGTGAAATCATTAATACTGAAATTGTGCTGTTAATGGGAAGAAATAAACTACAGCTGCCATTTCATAAGAGGGAAGTTAAACAAGATTAGTCAAATAATGCTTAAAATGGAGTAAAACAGAATGAAGATCCGATCTTTCAATGATTTATTTTGTTCAAATGTTGATTTCAGATCAAATCTTGGATAAAGGTAGTGACCTACTATCAAATCTTGGCCCAAACAAAGGGGCACAGAAAATACCCTATTCCTTAAGAGTAGTTAATTCGTCCAAGACTAAATTGTCCGTGTGTTTTGTCACACCACTTATGCAGCACAGCACCATCTCTCAGGAGATGCAAATAATTGGTTTCAATCACTGATTGCAGAAATCTCCAAAAAGTAAATGTCTTATTTAAGTTAAGTTTTCAACCTCTACTCCAGTTGTATCTTGGACCAGTGCAAACTTATATCCTTGGAAGAAATAGTAACAAGTACCGATGGGCAGAAAATTGTACTAACCAACTACATTTCCACAACTATGAAAAAAAACAGCAAACCAAATACAAAGATCGCGAGTTATCTGCGCTGCAAATACCATTCCTTGACAATTATTTACATGTGCAAGCAATAACATGATGTCTATCTTCAAACTTTGTTCTTAAACCTAAACCTGCAGTGTACATCGTTTGAAATTTAATACTAGCTAAGTGATCAGTGCTGCAGCAAGAAAAATGAATGACAGGGCAAGCTAAATGGGATATCATTTTGTTGCACCAACTAAAGACATCGCCTTCAAAAAAATATATATAGATCACACTGCCTCCTGCAAGTAATTTTGGTGACAACCAATTCTGGTTCTCATAGCTTTACAGATCTTTGTTGCATGCAAACTGTTTCTTCCCTTCACATTTCAAGTTTGAACTTACTATATTAGATGAACTCTGCTGCAAGCTAATACCAGAATATAAAAACCTGATGAATGTTTTTTTAAGGGGAAAAAAGACTGGTTAGTGGAACCTAGGTAATAATCTTGTTCTGAAAGAATTGCAGTTGTTGTCCAGAACTTCGCTCCTAAGTGGTGAATGAATTCTACGTAAACCGAACAAGCAAATAATTTTGGTCCCAATGTATGCAGCACACTATAAACACATTTCTCTAAAATATCTTAAAAGTACAAAGACAATAGAATAGGTTCTATAATAAACCTCTACTCCATGACTCCCCAATGCACTTATTGTAATACCAACTATATAAAGTTCAACTGCTAGAACATTTCCTATTATTGACTTGCTGATTTTTCTTATGGATACAGTATAATTCTATATCAATCACAGCTTTCTCAACATTATAACCCCAGCAGAATATTCAATTTTAAAATACGAAGCCTGAAACCTCTTGTACTTTATGTTAAGGATTATCACAAAATTAACTAGTGGTTCAGAGATCCTAGTCTCTGGTCTCTTTCGTTGTAATGTAAAAGTGAGCAGCAGAAAATTGTGTCCATAATATCAAGGCCAATTATGTCTCAACTGAATCACAACAAGGATAGATCACAACAGTGTATAACTGTATCATTAACTAGATTATGTGGAAATGAAGATATTATTTGATGGCAATTCTGGGTAGGCAGTCCATCAGTTTACTTCTATTAATGTTCCACTAGTTTGAATTTTAAAAAAAATCAGCAGTATTAAACATCACAATAGAAAGGAGCGTCACAGCAAAGGATGCATTTAAGATGGAAGAGTCCGGTGGTGCAAATTTGCTCAGATTTCCCTAACCCCTATTTGAATGTTTATATACATATCATTATTATACACGCAAGAATATAATCTTCATATTTAACATTTTGTATGGTTCACAACTGCTTTGTAGAAAGTGTACTGTCTGCGAGTACATGCTTCCCTATTCACCAACATACAACCTTTTGCTAATAAGAACTAATCAGCCATCTGAGCATGTTCTTACCAGCATACTGTAGGTATGTATTTATGTTTAGATGTGGTCCTTTCTCATTCCACCACAAACCCCCCCCCCCCCACCTCCCAATAAGCTCATCAGTCCCAGCAGCCCTGGGAGAAGTGTGTGTGCGTGGGGTTAGTAGTCCTCTCTGTGAACGTGCTTACAGTTGAAAGCCCTCCATCTGAGCTTCATGTGGTTGAAAGATGTATTGCTGTTGATTAAGATCAACTTGTGGGACAATGGTGGTATCTTCCTCCTCTTCTGTACCAAAATAATGCTCTATTAGATCAAATGCTTTTTGATAAACATCCTGGTTTTCATGGCTTTGCAGAAATTCTATCTTGTCCAAACCTGCAAGAATAAAATTAAAGATTTTGTTTAAAAAATAATGGAAGTTGGGTACAATTGGGAAACTGTTCTTTTCAGTAATGGTTTCATTGCAATTTTTTTGCCTTGTCTCCAAATACAGAATCATTAAAAAATTACTGACTGATGTAGAAATAGATGCATGTTCCTTAGTGTGATACAAATTGGTACAGAAATTGAAACCACAAACTAAAAGTAGTTTTATAGTTATTATAACTTTGCTCTCAGTGAGAAGTTCAGTATTAGCCAAATTCATGTGCCCTGACTTCAGGGATGCCTGGTTCACATGGAATTGATTTTAGTAACAAAAGCTGTATTCAGGAAAATGCTAACCTTTCTCTGCAAAATTTAGTAACAAAATATATTTGCATGTTAATCATGAAATTATCTTCTGCAAAGGGAATGAATTAGTATTAAACCATGCAAACACACAAAGTTGTGGACATGTTATGCTGGCGTCAGAAATATGGCAACACTTGTGGGCTAACCCAGCTCATCCTCTCACCATGCGCACTATTGATGCAAACGACGCATTTCACTATGTCTTGATGTACATGTGACAAATAAATCTAATCTTTAATAATTTTATGAGTACCATTTTACCAGTGCTGACAAGATCAGTGAAAATTTGATGAGAGCAACAAAATCAATAAGGGAATGGGGAACTTTAAATGCATTTTTATGTTCAGCATAAATAAGCTCGATGTACTTTAATGCTAATGCTATCCCTACCCACATAACTGGTCTTTTTTCCCCAGACCAAAATATTGAGAACAGTAGGTTCACATTCATTGCCCCAATGGCAACCATTTGTAGTCCTGTAGATATATATCATCACTGCAAGTTAGTGTATAGAAGGAGTCCACATCAGTTCTATGCAAGAGCAATGTAGCTACTCCCACTCAATTCCCTCTCCTTAGCCTTGCAAATTCAGAGATGCAAGTCCTATACAGTATACCTAAACATGTTATTAATAGACATCAAGAAAACAGCCTTAAAATCTAATACTTGAGGATTCCCACCATATGCTTCCTTATAATCCAGAAATATATGGTTCAACATTACTACATTTTTGTCTCTTAGCAATTTTTTTCATACTGTTACTAATACAAATATACAAAATACAAATACTGTTACTTAATTCCAAAAAGTTCAATCTAATGTCAAGTTAATTGTCACACTTCATCAAGCACCTTTTTAAAGCTCATGCACACCAAATTAAAAGCATTTTCATCTTCAGCCCTTTCAACATCTCAAAAACTCATGTTAACTGACTACTTGCTTTTAACAAGTCTCTCTACACTTGTCTAAGAGGGTGCTAATTTTATATCAGAGTACCTTTTCGGTCAGCTCCTCTATTATCAAGGCTAACCCAGTTGGCTTGTGGTTGCTAGGCCTATGCTTAGACCCATCCTTGAGAAAGCACGTGAAATTAACAATTCTCCAATTCTCAAGCCCCACCTTCATACATCGACAGACGTTTGAAAGATTACATCCAATGTCTGTGCAATTTCTACCCTATCGTAGATTCTGCCTTGACTGGGTGATTTATCCACTTTCAGGTTTTAATACCTCTGTTTATCAACCTTTAATTTACTGAGTATCCAACTTAGATTTTTCTTTACAGAAACACCAGCATCAGTTCTCTTGATAAAAGGAGAACATCTCTGATAAGCATTACCTCTCCTCTTATCACCTGTTTAATATTCACGAAAATATTTCTTGATTCCCTTCCATGCTTACTGTAAGTCTTTTCTCATTCTTTCTTTCCCCTCTTATATGCCCTCAACTTTCCACAATCACATATCAATTACATTTTTCAGACACCTTTTTCTCCTGCTTTACGTTATTCTCTCTTGGTCATCCAGAGATGTCAGAGTTAAACTGTCTTACCCTTCTCTCTCATCGGACTGTATCTGGATTCACCTGCACCATCTTCTTCTGAAAAGGTTGTTATTGTTCCATTATAGTCTTACCTTCCAGTTCTTGATTCAAATTCACCTCAGCCAATTTTTTCTCATCCCACTACACCTAGCCCCTTGCCTCAACGTCAACTTTGACCTGAAGAATGGCCTATTTACTTCCCTCCACAGATATTACAACTAAATCTTACAATATCATAATTGTTTCTTCTTAAAGCACCATTTCTCCAGCCACCCTTCTAAACTCACTATAAGGTGCCATCACATGTTATTTGAAGGCTGTCATCTTTAAGTTCCTATTTCTTGAACTCTTTCCTATTTCCTTAAAATTTGCCTATAAGACTCCTTCATATTTTCCCACCTGTTATTGTACTAAAATGTACCACAATTTCTGACTCACTCCCTTCTCTCAACAAAATAATCCACACCATCAATGCAAAGCTAACAAACTACTGGGAATTATACACTGAAAATTGCAAAAATGCCTTTCTGTTGAACCAATCATGAAACTTAACTATAAAAACTCTGACCATTGTATTTCAAAGTTCAAAGTAAATGTATTACCAAAGTACATACATATTACCTTATACAACCCCGAGATTCTTTTTTTTCCAGGCATACTCAATAAATCCATTAGAATAAATTAAATACTGCACCAAACGTGAAGATACAAAAATAAATAATAATAATGAACAATAAGCAATAAATAGAGAACATGAGAAGAAGAGTCCTTGAAAGTGAGTCCATAGGTTGTGGGAACAGTCAGTGATGGGGCAAGTGAAGTTATCCCCTTTGGTTCAGGAGCCTGAGGGTTAATAACTGTTCCTCAACTGGAGGTGCGAGTCCTGAGGCTCCTGTACCTTCTTCCTAATGGCAGCAGCAAGGGGGCAGCTCCTGATGATAGGATGCTGCTTTCCTATAACAACATTTCATATAGTTGTTCTCAATGGTGGGGAGGGGTTTTACCCGTGATGGACTAGGCCATATTCAATACTTTTTGTAGGATTTTCCATTCAAGGGAATTGGTGTTCTCACACCAAGCTGTGATGGAGCCAGTCAATATACGCTCCACTACACATATACAGAAGTTAGTCAATGTATTAGATGTCATGCCCAATCTCCACAAACCCCTAAGTAGAAAATTTCTTCATAATTGCACTTACATGCTAGGTTTAGGACAGGTCCATCGAAATGATAACACCAAGGAATTTAAAGTTGCTGACCCTCTCCATCTCTGATCTTCTGATGAGCACTGGCTCATGGACCTCTGATATCCTCCTCCTGAAGGCAATAATCATCTCCTTGGTCTTGCTGACATTAAGTGGTTGTTGTTGTGCCAACACTCAGCCAGATTGTCAATTTCCCTCCTGTATGCTGATTCGTCACCACCTTTGATTTGGCTTACAACGGTGGTGTTGTCAGCAAACTTGAATATGGCATTGGAGCTATAGTCACACAGTTATAAGTGTAAAGTGAACAAGGGGCTAAGCACACAACTTTGTGGTGCACTAGTGTTAATGGAGATCATGGAGATGTTGTTGCCAATCTGAACCAATTGTGGCCAATAAATGAGGAAATCGAGGAGCCATTTGCACAAGGACGTATTGAGGCCAAAGTCTTGAAGGTTACAGATTAGTCTTGAGAGGGTGATGGTATTGAATGCTGAGCTGTAATTGATAAAGAACATCCTTTTGCATGTATCTTTGCTGCCTAGATGTTCCAGGGTTGAGTGAAAAGCCAATGAAATGGCATCTGCTGTGGACCTGTTGCTCCAGCAGGTAAATTGGCGAGGATCCAAGTGGTTTGTTTCATCAAGTTGACATGTTTCATCACTAATCTCTCAAAACACCTCATCACTGTGGATGCAAGTGCTACCAGACAATAAACATTAAGGCAGGTTACTACCTTCTTCTTAGGCACCAGTATAAGTGAAGTTGGCTTGAAGCAAGTGGGTACCTCAGACTGCCAAAGCTAGAAGGTACAGATCTCAGTGAACACTCCAGTGAGTTGATCAGTACAGGTCTTTAGTCCTTGGCCAGGTACCCTGTCTGGGGCGGATGTTTTCTGGTTCACACACCTGAAAGCTGCTCACATGTCAGCCTCAGAGACTGAAATCACAGGATCATCAAGGGGCTGCAGGAGTACATGATGGTATCTCCAAGTTTTGATGGTCAAAGTGAGCATAGAAGGCATTGAACTCATCTGGAAGCGAAGCCCTGTTGTCACTTATGTCACTTGACTTAACTTATAAGAGGTGATAGCATTCTGCTGCAACTGTCTATCATCCTTTGTTTATTCAAGTTTAGTCCAAAATTGCCACTTCACCTGTGAAATTGCTTTCTGGAGATCATACTTGGACCTCTTGTAATTTTCTTGGTCACCAGACTTGAATGCCTCTGACCCAGCCCTCAGCAGATTGCGGATCTCATGGCTCAACCAGCACTTCTGGTTGGGGAAGACTGAATGATTTTGTGGGGTACACTTGTCTACAACTGTTTTAATACAGAACGTGACAACCATGATGCATTAATTTCAGATCCACAGATGAGTCCTTGAACACAGCCCAGTCCATCGACTTGAAGCAATCCCGTAGCCTCTCCTCTGCCTCCTGCGACCACTTCTTTGTTGCCCTAATCTATGGAGTTTTGCACTTTAGCCTCAGCCTGTATGCAGGTAGAAGGACAGCCAAGTGATCAGTTTACTGAAATGTGGTCTGGGCATGAAACGGTAGGCATTCCTTATCTTAGTGTAACAGCAGATTCTCTTCAATGCCAATGCCTTATAAAGTTTCAGTATTACATCCTTAATCTCACATTCTAGTCTTTTTAAAATTAATGCGAACATTGAATTTGTCTTTCTTACCACTAACTCAGCCTGCAAGTTAACCTTTAAGGAATCCTGCACAAGAAATCCCAAGTTCCTTTGCACCTCGGATTTTAGAATATTTTTCCCCATTTAGAAAATAGTCTACGCCTTCATTCCATCTACTGAAGTGCATGATCACACACTTCCCTATACTATATTCCATCTACTACTTCTTTGCCCATTCTCCAATCTAAGTTCTTCTGTAGAATTTGTGCTTCCTCCTCGCTACCTGCCCCTCCACTCACAACTTCAGAAACTTGGCCACAAAGCCATTAATTTATCATCCAAATCATTGACATGTAACATGAAAGGAAGTGGTCCCAGCACCGACCCCTACGTAATATCACTAGTCACTGGTAGCCAACCAGAAAGGGCCCCCTTTATTCCTACTGATTGTCTCCTGCCAGTCAGCCAATCTTCTATCCATGCTAGTATCTTTCCTGTAATACCATGGGCTCTTAGCTTGTTTATAAATGAAAAGAATAAGACTTTAGTGGTTTACCTTCTGGTCAAGGAAAGATGACTTTGTCATTAAGGGTACTTATACTGTTAAGAACTATCACAACAAGAAATAAAATAACAGGTCAGTTAAAAGCTTGCAAAGTTAACAGTCAAACATCAGAAATCAGCCAGCATCTTGTGGTCTTGTGGTGCTTCCCCAGTTCACATGGTATCTGGTTAAGCTACCACAGGGCTGGCTGATTTTATCTTCCACGGCAAGGTCCAGGCCATCAGAAGCATGCTTTAAGCAATGGCTACCAGGCCATCATAACTTTCTTTTGAGAAATATTCACTATATTTCCAGGGAATAATTTCTTACTATCCACTTACAATTAAATTTCAAAGCATCGATAGGCAGAGAATAAAGATAACATATGTATTAAAGTAACTCATTTTGTAAAAAAAAAGCAACCTAGACAATGTTCAAACTATCAATTAAACGTCCATAAAATATTCTGGATAATTCTGCCACCAACTCACCATAGGCTTCCTCTATTAGCGCACAATAAGGATTTATTCCTGTACCATTCTGTTTGGCTTCCTGTTCCCCAAGTCGAAGGATATTTTCCAAACCATTCAAAGACACTTGAACGATTTTTGCATCCATAACAGTTAGCAGGTCACATAATGGTTTAATGCACCCCAACTCCACTATATATCTGAACAAGGTTGAAAAAGAAATACAAATCAAACCCTGTCACCAGTCCAAGGAACTCCAAAAAGAAAACAAAGAACAGGATAATTATTTACAGGTCCAAGTTAAAACATTTAATTCTATCAAAAGAAATATGCTGATTTTAGAACATCAATTTCTATGAAGTGCAGTTCCCTGACAGCTATTTACAGTGATTGTATAAGGACCTCCAGGAAATGCACTCTTCTCACTGCTCCCATCAAGGTGGAGGAACCTGAAGACAACCTGGAACAGCTTCTTCCCCTCTACCATCAGATTTCTGAATGGACAATGAACCCATGAACACTAACTCACTATTTTTTCCTTCTCTTTTTGCATTACTTATTTAATTCAATTTTATATGTACATATTTATTGTCATTCATTACTCTATTATACAGAATATTGCAATGTACTACTGCTACAAAACAACAAATTTCATGACATTTTCTCCAAATTAAATCTTACTTTGATTCTGATTTTAAATATCAGACTGCATTTCTGTAGAAAACCAAAAAGTTGGTGCGGAGGAAAATCTTACTTGATCTGTTCAGGAGTTCCACCAGATGTTGCATTAGTAATAGCCCATGCAGCTTCTTTCCTTGTACGAAATTCTGCTGTCTGTAGAATGTTTATTAGGACTGGAAAGATGTTGGCGTCTATTACCGCCTATAAATGTTGGAGATAATACACAAAACGTTTACAAGATACCATACAACTAGGAATTAGTAAAAATATACATATAATCTTCGGGAATTTTCAACTTTCTAAAATCCAGAGACACCACTGTAAATATTGTAACGAAATATTGAATCTGTGGAATTCTCTGCCACAGGAAACTGTTGAGGCCAGTTCATTGGCTATGTTTAAGAGGGAGTTAGATATGGCCCTTGTGGCTACAGGGGTCAGGGGGTATGGAGAGAAGGCTGGGGCGGGGTTCTGAGTTGGATGATCAGCCATGATCATAATAAATGGCGGTGCAGGCTCGAAGGGCCGAATGGCCTACTCCTGCACCTATTTTCTATGTTTCTATGAAATTCAGCTAAACTATCAAAGCATTCAGTTGTTACAGACACAAAGCTGAAGCATACCTGTATCTGTGCTCTGTTGCCGGCTGTAATATTTGAGATAGTCCAGCATGCTTCCTTTTTGATTGATTCTTTTGGACTGCTCAGTAAGTGCAATAAACTCTGCAAAGCTGAACAATTTAAAATTACCTGGAGAAAATATAAATAAATCAAATAAACCGTGTCAAGGCAAGTTTAAAATGTGTTAATATTAAAAGCAATAATGAATTTAGGACACCAATCCTAATCCAAAATGTACCAGGCACATGTGATGGAAGAACTCACTTGAGGAAGTCATGTTTTGCAAAAAAATAAAATAAAATAAATAAATTGAGATACAACTTCAGCCTGGTACTGTAAAACTGGGCTTGACTGTTCATGTGGTCCATAGAAGCTTCTGGATGTTTGATTTTCTTGGGAATTTACCAGATGCTCCTCCTTTCCCATTCTCTTACCATTTTCAGTTGTTGCTCTTTAAACCATTATCCCTTTCAGCTTCTATAACGTCCTTTAACCCCCAAAATATAAATGTCTTCAATCCTAACGTGCTTTGGTCCATTTCCAAAATAGTCTACCTCTATACACATACTAGTTACATCTGTCTGCACAAGGAATGGTATTGAGAAAAGTTTCCTGCTAGATTAACAATATTTTATTGATATGTTCATACACTCTTGCTTCATATTTCACCATTCCACTTTGGTCCCCTTCCATATTTCCCAGTAATCCATGACACCATTTCCTTTAAATCTTCTGCTTTTCACCTTCCACCACTTACCTGAGTCTGTATATCATCACCTGTAACAATGTTTCCTACGGCACGCAAAGCTGGTGATATCACCTTATAGTCGCAATGCCTGTCAGAAAAGCATTAGAGAAAATGCATTTAAAAATCACAGATGAAGGTCAAGAGCTAAGGTACTGATTATTTTAAAATATTTCCTAAAGCACTACAAATGCGTTTCTACATATATCTGTAGCTTTCCTAAGTCAATATTTTAGTATTAAAATACTAAATACTGGTTATAGAAGTTAGAAAGGATATAAGCCCACAAGTAACTGCTGGATTTACTCAGCTGAAATATTGGAAAGCACTGGGATTCTCAGTGCTCCAACAGATCTATCTGAGATTCACCTGCATTTACATATTGGTGCATGATTCTTAAGTCTACTCAGGATTGTATGGCTGCAGGAAACAATGCAACAAACTCTTTAAAACAGAACTTTAAAATGATAGGGAAAAAAACTCAAGTATAATAAATGTATAGTTTTTTTCTGAATGTCAGAGACATGAACTAAAAGCATGCTAGTTTAATTCGCTACATGTTGCATCTTTTATGCGTGGATGGTAGAAGAATCAGGGTGGAATTGATAGGCATTGAGTGATTCAGTTACATGGAAACATAATAGGAAATGGATTGTTCTGCGAGCTGGCATGGATTCACTGGGCCAAATAGGCCCCTTCAATGCCATAAGAAAATATGAAATCATTATAAAAGGATTTACGAAGGTGAAAAGCAGTTAATTCATTTACTCTTCATAAAAGTGGCTGCTATTCGAAAAACGAATTAATTGAATGTAAAGCACCTCTAGGAAGAGGTACAGTTGACATATCAGGCGGAGACATCGACTGTACCTCTTCCTAGAGATGCCGCCTGGCCTGCTGCGTTCACCAGCAACTTTGATGTGTGTTGCTTGAATTTCCAGCATCTGCAGAATTCCTTGTAATTGAATGTAAAGTTTGCTTGGGACAACTTGCAAGGAGCACCAAGACACTTTGTTAATGGAAGTCTTTTCCCCACCCTTAATTACAAAGTTCATCTTCCTCCATCGGCAAGTATACAATTAAAATGGCCCTGGAACTGCCATTTTGATATGCATCTATAAGTAATATATTTATTTTCAAGCATAAAACAAACTGCTAGAGGAATTCAGCAGGTCAGGCAGTATCAGTGGAGGTAGAGGGATGGTAAAAATTTCAAGTCAGCACAATGCACCCTGCATTAGAAACTCCACCTCTAGATCTGCAGCCTAAACCACTAGGTATTTGAGCACTTTTTTTTTGCTCTGATCTACTGCATCCACAGCTGCAAGTACTGGTTTGAGAATTTAAACAACCTCAACACAATTTTGTTTGATTCTTTTCCACTCTGCAGTTGAACACTTGCCAAACTTTACCGTATTCAGATTCTGGCATGAAAAGCAGCGATCTATGAGTATGTCTGCTGTAATTCAACATACAACCACTATAAATGTAAAATGGAGAATCAGAAGGAAGCAGGTTTCTACAACGTCTATTTAGTTCTCAAATGGAGTTCAAAATATTCACAACATATGAAAGCTATACACATACACAATATAAGTTTATAGTCTTACACCAAATAATCCAAATTAAGATACTTGTGAAGATACTCACATTAGTAGTTCGACTAATCTTCTGCAAACCCCCGAGTCTATTACTGCTTGAATTTTATCATTGGGCCCATCAGATAAATATGACAAAGCCCAGCAGGCATCAGCCAATACATCTATATCATTGAGAAACAGCAGCCAGGATACAACACTGAGACATGGGGACACCTGGATTTAAAAAAATGAAAAACAATTTATGACCTAGGAATGTATGAATGAACCAAATGGACAGGTGATGGTTAGGGACCCGAGTCACCCCAATCACAAACTGTTCCAGCTGCTATCATCTGGGAAACGGTACCGCAGCATAAAAGCCAGGGACAACAGGCTCTGGGACAGCTTCTTCCACCAGGCTGTCTGACTGATTAATTCATACTGATACAATTGTCCTTTTTTTTATACATACTATTTATTATAAATTACTATAAACTGCACATTTAGACGGAGACATAATGTAATGATTTTTACCCCTCATGTATATGAAAGATGTAAGTAATAGTCAATTCAATGGCTGACAATTCATTTCAGCGACTTCAGCAAAGTATACTTAAGTGGTTACTTTTGCATTGAACATTTAGGTACTACTCCAGTGCCAACAATCTATGCACATAAATCTCTCAGATACTTAGCTGGTTTCAAAAATAATGTATCTATTCTAATATAGTACTTATACTCTGTTAATAGGCATCCGTTAGTCTTGTGAGACCATGGATTTGCGTCTTGGAAGGTTTCCAGGGCGCAGGCCTGGGCAAGGTTGTATGGAAACCGGCAGTTGCCCATGCTGTAAGTCTCCCCTCTCCACGCCACTGATGTTGTCCAAGGGAAGGGCATTAGGACCCAAACAGCTTGGCACCAGTTTCGTCGCAGAGGAATGTGTGGTTAAGTGCCTTGCTCAAGGACACATACTCTGTTAAAGCGCAAACAATTTTGGTGATTTGTCAAGGATATTCAGTGGTCACTTTATTAGGTACACCTGTTTGTTAATGCAGAGATCTGATCAGCCAATCATGTGGCAACCTCAAAAATTCATAAAAGCATGCAGTCATAATCAAGAGCTTCAGATCAAGCAAGAGAATGGGGAAGAAATGCACCAAGCAGCAAGGCTGCTCAACATCTCTATCCACTAACTCTATAATTATTTCCCATCAGTCACCTTATGAACAGCCTAGCGTCACATTACAGACATACAATCAATCAAAAGTTATCTTGTGTACACAGTGCCTATAAAAAGTATTCACCCCACCTCCCTTGGAAGTTGTCATGTTTTTTTAATATTACAACTTTGAATCACAGTGGATTTTATTTGGCTTTTTTTGACACTGATCAACAGAAAAAGACTTTTGTGTCGAAGTGAAAACAGATCTCTACAAAGTGATCTAAATTAATTACAAATATAAAACAAAATAATTGATTGTATTAAGTATTCACCCCCTTTAATATGACACACCAAATTATCACCGGTGCAGCCAACTGGTTTTAGGAAACACATAATTAAGTTAAATTAGTTGAATGTGTGCATTCAAGATTGTAGTAAAAATACACCTGTACCTGGAAGGTCCAACTTGTCAGTCAGTATCCTGACAAAAACTACACCATGAGGACAAAATAACACTCCAAGCAACCCAGCAAAAAGGTTATTGAAAAGCACAAGTGAGGAGATGGATACAGAAAATTTCCAAGTCACTAAATATACACTGGAGTACAGTTAAGTCAATCAGCAAGAAATGGAAAGAATATGGCACAGCTGTAAATCTGCCTAGAGCAGGCCATCCTCAAAAACTGAATGATCATGCAAGAAGGGGACTAATGAGGGAGGCCACCAAGAGACAACATGATATCTCTGGAGGAGTTACAAGTTCAGTGGCTAAGATGGGAGATTGCACATGCAACAACTGCTGCCCAGGTGCTTTTCCAGTTGCAGTTTTATGAGAGAGTGGCAAAGAGAAAGCCACTGTGGAAAAAAAACCTCACATGAAATCTTGGCTAAAGTTTGCCAAAAGGCATGTGACAGACTCTGAAGTCAGGTGGAAGAAAGTTCTATTATCTGACGAAACCAAAATTGAGCATTTTGGCCATCAGTCTAAAATCAGACTTTGGCACAAGTCAAACACCACACATCAAAAACACACCATCCTTACTGTGAAGCATGCTGTGGGACTTGTGAAGGCAGAGGGTAAAATGAATGCAACAACATACAGGGAAATCCTGGAGGAAAACCTGTGCGGTCTTGTAAGAGAACTGTGACTTGGGAGATTGTTTTTTCCACCAAGACAATGACCCCAAGCATGAAACCAAAGCCACACAGGAATGGCTTAAAAACAACAAAGTTAATGTCCTAGAGTGGCCAAGACAGAGTCCAGACCTCAATCCAATTGAGAATGTGTGGCTGGACTGAAAAAGGCAGTTCATACACGATCCCCATGCAATCTGACAGAGTTTGAGCAGTTTTGTAAAGAACAATGGGGAAAAATTGCAGTGTCCAGATGTGCAAAGTTGATACAGACCTATCCACACAGACTCAAGGCTGTAATTGCTGGCAAAGGTGCATCTACTAAATACTGATTTGAGGGGGTGAATACTTGAGTTTAATAATTGTAATAAATTTAGAACAATTTGTAGAAATTTGTTTTCACTTTGACATGAAAGAGGCTTTTCTGTTGATCAGTGTCAAAAAAGCCAAATTAAATCCACTGTGATTTAATTTTGTTAAAACAATAAAACATGGAAACTTCCGGGGGGGGGGGCGGTGGGGGGAGACATACTTTTTATAGGCACTGCATTTACATATACTGTGTATTTTTTTTATTACTATTGTGATCAAGTATTGGTTTTTGTGCTGCACCGGATCTGAAGTAACTGTATTGTTCTTACACTTGTGTATAGGAAATGACATTAAATAATCTTGAAATGTGATCTTTGTGTCTCTATATCCTGAGGAGACTGAGGTCTTTCAACATCTGTCGGACGATGCTGAGGATGTTCTACGAGTCTGTGGTGGCCAGTGCTATCATGTTTGCTGTTGTGTGCTGGGGCAGCAGGCTGAAGGTAGCAGACACCAACAGAATTGACAAACACATTCGTAAGGCCAGTGATGTTGTGGGGATGGAACTGGACTCTCTGACGGTGGTGTCTGAAAAGAGGATGCTGTCCAAGTTGCATGCCATCTTGGACAATGTCTCCCATCCACTACATAATGTACTGGTTGGGCACAGGAGTACATTCAGCCAGAGACTCATTCCACCGAGATGCAACACACGAGCGTCATAGGAAGTCATTCCTGCCTGTGGCCATCAAACTTTACAACTCCTCCTTTGGAGGGTCAGACACCCTGAGCCATTAGGCTGGTCCTGGACTTATTTCCTGGCATAATTTACATATTATTATTTAATTATTTATGGTTTTATATTGCTATATTTATACTCTATTCTAGGTTGGTGCAACTGTAACGAAACCAAATTTCCCTCGGGATCAATAAAGTATGACTATGACTATGACTATTGACTGTGGAATGATTGTTGATGCCAGAAGGGGTGGTTTGAGTATCTTAGAAACTTCTGATCTCCTGGGATTTTCACACACAACAGTCTCAGAGAATGGTGCAAAAAACAAAAAAAAAATCCAGTGAGCTACACTTCTGTAGGCAAAATCTCCTTGTTAATGAGGAGTCAGGAGAAAATGGCCAGACTGATTCAAGCTGACAGGAAAATGACAGTAACTCAAATAAACATGCACTACAACAGTGGTGTGCGGAAGAGGATGACTGAACGCACAACACATTGAATCTTGAAGTGGACGGGCTACAATAGCAGAAGACCACAAACGTACAGAAGGTACCTAATAAAGCGGTCACTGAGTTTAGTTTGTTACTTGGCAATGGTGATGGCATCCGTTGGTTTCACGAGACCATGGATCTGCGCCTGGAAGGTTTCCAGGGCACAGGCCTGGGCAAGGTTTTATGGAAGACCGGCAGCTGCCCATGCAGCAAGTCTCCCCTCTCCACACCACCAATGTTACTTGGCAATAATTTTTCTATAAAAATAGTTGATAAGTATTTGTCAAAAAAGCTTCATTGCTCGGTAATAAAATGTTTATTCATTATCACAAAAAGCACTCACATTTTCTTTCCTCTTCATTTAACTATATAAATTATACTTTAAAATTGGCCAAAAAAATCTCATTCTTGATACTGGGTTATTGTTTGAAATTTGAGTATTAGTTTTGAACTTTATTCTTAGTGGTTTCTCTGACTTCCTTCAGTAGAATAGTAATTTGGTTCCCAAATCACCACTTTTCCCCACCCTTACTCTTTGCTGACTCATCTAAATGTTTTACTTTCCATTCCCCATTGTGAACTTCTGGATTCCACTCAGTGATGAAATCAGAGTTTAGGAGTATGGAGAAACAGAATCTATTTACATTACCTGCCTACTGGATATCAGCAACATCAACCCATCTGAAAACCCTTGCTTTTAAAATATTTCAAATTTCATCTTAGAATTCTACTTTCCCATTTGTCTGTCTGTCCAGATACCATATCCGATGCAGACTTTGGTGACCATGGTTTTCCATACAGATCTACCTTGCGTTTTTTGGATGACTTCCATTTGCTCGATGTGTAGCCACCTGGCTATGCTTTTGATGTACATAAGCCGAGGTCTTCCTCTAGGTTTACTCCCCTCAATCTTTCTAGAGAGTATGAGTTTTTCTAGTTCATCTTTCCACTTTCCCATTTAGTAACATTAAAAATTATAACTATCAATCATTGGCTGCACTGAATCCCAAACTGTTGTTGCATTAATCATTTAAAGTACAGAGTATACTATTTAAACAATACTGAGTATACTATTTAAACAATCCCAATCTCGGATCAAAAAGGTATCTGAACCTCTGCAGTAATGCCTTCTACAAAAGCTATTTGGAGTCAGCTGTTCCAATAAAAGAGATGAGATTGGAGGTGTGCGTTGGAGAGATGCCCTGCCCTATAAGCAAGACAGACAGTTAGGTTACTGACAGGGCCTGCTCTTCATTTTTTTTTTATTTGCACCATGCCTTAATCAAAACAATTTTCAGAGGAGCTTAGAAGAGGAATTGTAGAGATGCATGAAGCTGGAAAAGGCTACAAAGGCATTTCTTAAGACCTGGGTGTTCATCAGTCCACAATTGTGTACAAATGAAGGCAATTCAGTACTGTTGTTACTCTCCCTAGGAGTGGGTATCCTGCAAAGATCATCCAAGAGCACAATGTACAATACTGAAGGGGATGAAAAAGAACCCAAAAGAACAGCAAAAGACCTGCAGAAATCTCTAGGACATGATAAAGTCTCCGTTCACGTGTCCACTAGAAGAAAACACTGAACAAGAATGGTGCTCATGGAAAGACATCATGGAGGAAAGTATTGCTCTCCAAAAAAAAAAAACAAACTAGCATTGTTGTGCAGCTCAAGCTTTCAAAAAACCATCTGGATATTCTACAACGCTTCTGGCACAATGTTCTGAGGCAAGATGAGACAGAAGTTGAACATTTTGGCAGAAATGCATACCACGTCTGGACGAAAAAGGGCACTGTACACTAACTCTTCATCCCAACTGTGAAGCATGGTGGGAGGAGCATCAAGGTTTGGGGTTTTTCTGCCTCAGGGCCCAGACAGCTTGCAATTGTTGAGGGACCACTGAATTCAAAATTGTATCAAGATGTTTTACAGGAGACTGTCAGGAGAGCAGCCCAGTGCCAGAAGTTTAATAGGAGTTATATGATGCAACAAGACAATGATCCGAAACAAGAGTAAATCAACAACAGAATGGTTTAAAAACAAGAAAGTTCATGTTTTGGAATGGCCAAGTCAGATTCAGATCTTAACCCAATTGAGATACTGTGGCATTACCTGAAGAAGGCTGTTCATGTGAGGTATCCTGGAAGTATTGATGAACTGATACAGTTTTGTATGGAGGAATGGTCTAAAATTCCTCCTCGCCATTGTGCAAGTCTGATCAGCAGCTACAGGAAACATTTGGTGAAGGTTATTGCTGCTAAAGGAGGTTCTACTAGTTATTAAATACAAGGGCTCACATATGTTTTCCAGCCTGGAGTGTAAATGATTAAACAATGTGTTCAATAAAGATATGAAAAGCACACTGTTTGTGTGTTATTAGCCTAGACAGATTGTGTTTGTCTACTGTGACACAGCTGAAGATCAGACCACATTTTAAGGGTCACTACTGCAGAAACTCAGATAATTGTAAAGGGTTCACCAACTTTTTCTTGCAACTGTATTTCTAAGTTCATGGTTCATATGAACTATGGTTTTATATGGTTCAACAATTCACCACATAGACAAATGTCAGAATGAACCAGTATACATTACCCTGTAACATAGGCAACATTATACAGTGGTATGCAAAAGTTTGGGCACCCCGGTTAAAGTTTCTGTTACTGTGAATAGCTAAGCGAGTAAAAGATGACCTGATTTCCAAAAGGCATAAAGTTAAAGATGACATATTCCTTTAATATTTTAAGCAAGATTACTTTAATTCCATCTTTTACAGTTTCAAAATAACAAAAAAGGAAAAGGGCCCAAAGCAAAAGTTTGGGCACCCTACATGGTCAGTACTTAGTGTGACCAAGTTATCAGAAGATGCCGATAAGAGAGATAAGTGAGAGACAAATGGGGGAAACATTCAAAATGCTAATAAGAGAAAGACGAGAGGGATTAACGAAAAGGAGACACAGTTCCGAGTATTGTCAGAGACCGGTTGCTTTGAACCTGAACTGTTTGAAGTTTGATGGACAGGCGATACCCCAGCAGGGGGATAAAAGGAACAGGTTCGCTAAGGCAAGGGACACACACGATACCACGAGACAACGAGACCCTGGAAGTGCGGTGTGCCCCCACAAGTTGGTAGGAGTTTTGGAGGTCTGGTTGCGGGACCAACCATAGACGCACAGGGTGAGAAGGTACAATCGGCGGGAACCTGGTGTGTGTGTCCACCCTTGCCTGGGTGCCGGGTTCACCGCAGAAGAACGATTGTATCCGGAACGGAGGGGTCACAGTTGGTGACCTCAGAAGACATTAAAAAGGGCTCGTGCCGAAAGCTAACTGTGAGGAATATAAAAGGTCTGCTGAATCCGATTTGAATATCAGCATTCATGCTCTCTCTCCCCAACGGCACGATGGCGATTACTGCGAACTGAAACTGAACTCTGTGTCACTTGAGACTGATCATTTTACCCCTAGACTGCGATAAAGCTTGATTGATCCTATTATCCTAGTTCTGTGTACATGTGTGTTTATTCATTGCTAACCTGTTGCATTTATATCCTTACTATTAGAGTACTGTGTTACTTATTTCTTTAATAAAACTTTCTTAGTTCCAGTAATCCACTAAGTGGTCCATTTCTGCTGGTTTGGCAACCCAGTTACGGGGTACGTAACATAACTGGGGTTCTCGTCCGCAATTTTGAACGCTAAATTTGGGATGGGGTAATTGATTGGGTTAAGATTCCTGAAAGAAAGAAAAGGCAAACAGCAGGAATGGAGATTGAGGAATTTCTAAAGGCGCCGACCTTGGAGGCATTAGAGGATGCCTGGAAAGTAGAATTGGCAGCTGTGGCCAAACGGTTGAATCTTTTTAAGGGGAAGTCGACAACGAGGAGAGAGGAGATGCACAGAGCTATCATAGAGCATTATGTGTCTAAAGGTGTGTTTCCCCAAGGGGAGCTGGAGGTGATATCTATTGGAAAACCTGGTGGAGACGCAGTACAGGGGCAGCTTGAAAAATTGAGGCTCGAGCACGAGTTCCGGGTAAGACAGCTAGAACACGAAGAGAAACAGAGGGAAAGGGAATTCGAGCTGGAGAGGATAAAGATGAGGGCAGCGCAGGGGCCCATGCCAAACCAAGGTGGAGAGTTCAGGGCAACCCAGGAGGTTAGGCTGGTTCCCCCATTTGACGAGATCGATGTTGATTGGTACTTTCTCCATTTTGAAAAAGTTGCTGTAAGTCAGGACTGGCCGAGGGATAAGTGGGCTGTTTTGCTTCAGAGTGTACTTAAAGGAGAAGCCCAACAAGCTTACTCGGCTTTGTCCGCAGAAGATGCCCAGAGGTATGAGGTGGTGAAAGAGGCCATCCTCAGGATTTATGAATTGGTCTCGGAGGCATACCGGCAGAGGTTCCGGAATGCGAGGAAGCAGTGGGGCCGCATGTATTTAGAGTTTGCCCGTGAGCTGCAGACATATTGTGAGCGTTGGTGCGCCTCGAAAGGGGTCAATGGGGATTATGACAGACTGCTACAGCTAATCCTGATTTAGCAGTTTAAAGGTTGTGTCCCTGAAGGTATGAGACCCTACCTAGATGAGAAAGAGGCAGACACTTTAGCCGCAACTGCTAAGTTAGCGGATGAGTACGCGTTGATACATAAAACGAAGTTTGCCCCGAGTAAAGGCTACCAGAAGGGTAGTCAGGACGGCGGGGAGAATCCACCAGAAAAGTCAGCGAGTAAGCCGGGGACTAGTGAGAAGGATAAGGTAGACCGGGAGCAGTCTGGTAGGAAGTCTCCTGGGGTCGTATGTTATAATTGTGGGAAAGTCGGACACTTTGCATCCAGGTGCTTTGCCCCAAAAGAAGGAGACGGGAAAAGGAAAAGCGGCGGTTCCGACTGGCTGTATTGAGCTGGTAAGCAAACCGCTAGGAGAGAAGAGGTCTGACAAAGTTCAGGAAGGACGCGAGAGGTTTATCTCGGCCGGATGGGTGTCGGTGAAGGAGGGGTTAAACCCAGTTCCAGTACAGATCTGAAGAGACACAGGAGCGTGTCAGTCATTGATATTAAAGAGTGTGTTAGATTTTAGTTCAGGGACCCAGACTGGGAAAGTCAGGGTCATAAAAGGCATTGGGAAAGGGACTGAAGCAGTACCTTTGCAACAGATACACCCAAAAAGCGACTTGGTCTCCGGACTGGTCACGATCGGGGTGAGGCCCGAACTACCGATGAAAGACGTGGAGGTCTTACTCGATAATGACCTCGCTGGCGGAAATGTGTTCTCAGTAGTAAAACTGACAGGCCAGCCTGCCAGCATTGAGGTCCCGCCCATGGACTCACAGGTTCATCCCGTTGGCGCAGTGACTCGGCGTGTGTCCAGAAAGGCTGCCGAAGTAACTATAGAATTGGCTGAGACGTTTTTACCAGCCTTGTACCGGGGGGGGGGGGGGGTTAGAAAGTGAAAAGAAGGAGCGTAGTGAAACAGGAGGAAGTGAGGGAGTGGAGGCAGACTTAGCATTAGCAAGGAAGGACTTTGTACAGACACAGGAGCGAGACGAGGAGCTGATGGTTTTGGTGGAGACAGCTCTCTCTGAAGCAGAATTAAAAAGGGAGCCAGTAGGCTATTGTGTGGAGGAGGGAGTGCTAAGGAAGAAAGGGAGACCAAGTACTGTGCCCGCAGATGAGGAATGGGGGATGGTGCCAAAAATTTATGGGGATGAGATTCTTAACCTGGCCCACAAGATACCCCTCGGTGGACATTTTGGAAAACAGTCGGCGGAATCATGAAAGAGTTTTACTGGCTGCACAGGAGGAAGGATAATATTGACTATTGCAGACGTGAGCTGACACAGTTACAGGCTTTTGATATGCTAACAGCTTGCCACGATAGGCGAACAAACTTAGTTGGTGTTATCACGAAAATTAATGAAGCTAGGGCGCCACCTGATAAGGGGAAAACCCATTTCGAAAAGATAAGTATGGGGCCGACCAGATGGGAGATGTCTATTGTTTTGACCAGTTTTGCTGATAAGGTCTCTCCCTTCATCCCCGAACAAAGCGACCCGTTAAGAGAGCTAATTAAACAGCACACACACGTAGGTCCAGATATCCCGAGGCAATGCAAAGAGCTGGGACATGGAGTTGTTGTCACATCAGGTCAGCCTAGTGAGCAACACCCCTATAGAATGATTAATTCAGTGACAAAAGGGCTAAAGAACACAGAAGTGTATATTGGCGATGTAGTGGTTTGGAGTGACACGTGGGAAGAGCACATTGTGGCATTGTTTAAACGGCTGTCCAAAGCCAGCCTGACAGTGAATCTCGAAAAAAGTGAATTCGGCCACGGAAAAATCACTTATCTGGGATTTGTGGTAAGACAGGGGCAGCTGGCACCGATGCAGGTTAAGGTGCAGGCTATCTCCGACGTCCCAACCCTGACAGACAAGAGAGTCCTGAGAAGGTTCTTGGAGATGGTGGGGTACTATAGGAAGTTTTGTAAAAAAAAACTTTGTGGATATTACCCACCCTCTGACTAAGCCCATGCCAAAGAATGCTAAATTGGTATGGGACGACCCTTGTTATCTGTGTCCGGGACGAAAACCACTGAGAAGTTACACTGATCACAACTCATTAGTGTTTCTGGCCACTATGAAGTTTGCTAAGTTGGAGCCTGGTCTTAGAGGATTATTAAAATAACACATATAAAAGGAACGGAAAATGTGATTGCTGACTGTCTGTCAAGGTGTTGGCAACTTAAAATTCTCTGTATTAGCCAAATAGCTGATGAACATGTATATTTGTGTGTATCTAATAATGTATTCATGCCTATAATTTTTACCCCAGTAAAAATCCTTTGAAGGGTAGGGGTGTGACCAAGTTATCAGAAGATGCCGATAAGAGAGATAAGCGAGAGACAAGCGAGAGACAAATGGGGGAAACATTCAAAATGCTAATAAGAGAGAGACGAGAGGGATTAACGAAAAGGAGACACAGTTCCGAGTATTGTCAAAGACCGGTTGCTTTGAACCTGAACTGTTTGAAGTTTGATGGACAGGTGATACCCCAGCAGGGGGATAAAAGGAACAGATTCGCTAAGGCAAGGGACACACACGACACCACGAGACAACGAGACCCTGGAAGTGCGGTGTGCCCCCACAAGTTGGTAGGAGTTTTGGAGGTCTGGTCGCGGGACCAACCATAGACGCACAGGGTGAGAAGGTACAATCGGCGGGAACCTGGTGTGTGTGTCCACCCTTGCCTGGGTGCCAGGTTCACTGCAGAAGAACGATTGTATCCGGAACGGAGGGGTCACAGTCGGGTGACCTCAGAAGACACTAAAAAGGGCTCACGCTGAAAGCTAACTGCGAGGAATATAAAAGGTCTGTTGAATCCGATTTGAATATCAGCATTCGCGCTCTCTCTCTCTCCCCAACAGCACAACGGCGATTACTGCGAACTGAAACTGAACTCTGTGTCACTTGAGACTGATCATTTTACCCCTAGACTGCGATAGAGCTTGATTGATCCTATTATCCTAGTTCTGTGTACATGTGTGTTTATTCATTGTTAACCTGTTGCATTTATATCCTTACTATTAGAGTACTGTGTTACTTATTTCTTTAATAAAACTTTCTTAGTTCCAGTAATCCACTAAGTGGTCCATTTCTGCTGGTTTGGCAACCCAGTTACGGGGTACGTAACATTAGTAACACCCCCTTTGGCAAGTATCACAGCTTGTAAACACTTTTTGTAGCCAGCTAAGAGTCTTTCAATTCTTGTTTGCGGGATTTTTGCCCATTCTTCCTTGCAAAAGGCTTCTTGTTCTGTGAGATTCTTGGGCCGTCTTGCATGCACTGCTCTTTTGAGGTCTCTCCACAGATTTTCGATGATGTTTAGGTCGGGGGACTGTGAGGGCCATGGCGAAACCTCCAGCTTGCACCTCTTGAGGTAGTCCATTGTGGATTTTGAGGTGTGTTTAGGATCATTATCCTGTTGTAGAAGCCATCCTCTTTTCATCTTTAGCGCTTTTTTTTATATAGACGGTGTGATGTTCGCTTCCAGAATTTGCTGGTATTTAATTGAATTCATTCTTCCCTCTACCAGTGAAATGATCCCCGTGCCACTGGCTGCAACAAAAGCCCAAAGCATGATCGATCCACCCCCGTGCTTAAGAGTTGGGGAGGTGTTCTTTTCATGAAATTCTGCACCCTTTTTTCTCCAAACATACCTTTGCTCATTGCGGCCAAAAAGTTCTTTTTTTAACTTCATCAGTCCACAGGACTTGTTTCCAAAATGCATCAGGCTTGTTTAGATGTTCCTTTGCAAACATCTGACGCTGAATTTTGTGGTAAGGACGCAGGAAA
Source organism: Mobula hypostoma (assembly GCF_963921235.1). Classification (NCBI taxonomy): domain Eukaryota; kingdom Metazoa; phylum Chordata; class Chondrichthyes; order Myliobatiformes; family Myliobatidae; genus Mobula; species Mobula hypostoma. The sequence continues at coordinate 41,596,276 of NC_086102.1, forward strand.
GGTTTCTTCTGATGATTCTTCCATGAAGATCATATTTGCGCAGGTGTCACTGCACAGTAGAACAGTGCACCACCACTCCAGAGTCTGCTAAATCTTCCTGAAGGTCTTTTGCAGTCAAACGGGGGTTTTGATTTGCCTTTCTAGCAATCCTACAAGCAGTTCTCTCGGAAAGTTTTCTTGCTTTTCCAGACCTCAACCGTTCCTGTTAACTGCCATTTCTTAATTACATTACAAACTGAGGAAACGGTTACCTGAAAATGCTTTGCTATCTTCTTATAGCCTTCTCCTGCTTTGTGGGCATCATTTATTTTAATTTTCAGAGTGCTAGGCAGCTGCTTAGAGGAGCCCATGGCTGCTGTTTGTTGGGACAAGGTTTGAGGAGTCAGGGTACTTATAAAGCTTTGAAATTTGCATCACCTGGCCTTTCCTAAGGATGATTGTGAACAAGCCATAGCCCTGACAAGCTATTTAAGGTCTGAGACCTTGGTAAAAGTTATCTGAAAGCTCAAATCTCTTGGGGTGCCCAAACTTTTGCATGGTGCTCCTTTCCTTTTTTTCCACTCTAAAATTGTACAAAACAAAAATAATACACTAATCTTGCTTAAAATGTTGAAAAGAATGTTTCATCTTTAACTTTATGACTTTTGGAGATCAGTTCATCTCCTAATCACTTAACTATTCACAGTAACAGAAATCTTGACTGGGGTGCCTAAACTTTTGCATGCCTCTGTACCAATAATCTGCTTCACGTTTCATTCTTGGGAAAAGTACCCCTAAATCCATATCAGAATCAGGTTTATTATCACTGACATGTCATGTAATTTGCTGTTATGTGGCAGCACTACAGGATAAAATTGATATAATTTACAATAATATATAACAACATAAAGTGCAAAAAGAGAGCAAAATAATGAGTTAGTGTTCGTTGACCATTCAGAAATCCAATGGCACAAGGGAAGAAGCGGTTTCTAAAATGTTGGTTGTGAGCATTCAGGCTCCTGTACCTCCTCCATGATGGTAGTGATGAGAAGAGATCATGTCCTGGATGGAGAGGGTCCAAGGTGATGTTTGCTGCTCTCCTGGAGAACCGTCTTTTGAAGATGTCCTCAAAGGTGGGGAGGCTAATGTCCTTGATCGAGCTGACTGAATGTACGGCCCCCTGCGGCTATCTTCAATCCCGTGCATTGAACAAGCCATAGCCCTGACAACCACTCAGAAGGTTCTCCACAGCACATCTATAGAAATTTGCTAAGGTCTCCGTTGACCATGCTAAATCTGTTCAAACTCCTAATGAAATATAGCTGCTGGCATGCTTTCTTTGTGATTGCATCAATATATATGAGAGGCCCAGGACAGATCTTCTGAGATGCTGATGCCCAAAATCTTAAGCTGCTCACCTTGTTCACTGTTGACCCCTTGAAGAGGACTGGTGCACATTCTCCCAATGTTCCCTTTATGGAGTTCTCAATCAGTCACTTGGTCTTTCTGACGTTACTGCAGGTTATTGTTGCGACACCACTCAACCAGCCAATCTCTTCATCATCAGAAATTCTCTGAAGAGTTGTGTAATCAGCAGATTTATAGGTGTGCATGAGCTCTGCCTAGCCATACAACTATATGTAGAAAGAATAGAACAGCGGGCTAAGTACGCATTCTTGAGGTGCTCCCGTATTAATTGTCAATGAGGACGTCATTTTCAATCCACACTGAATGTAGTCGCCCAATAAGGAAGTCAAGGATCCTGTTGCAGAGGGCGGTATACAGGCTCAGGTACTAAAGTTTGTGGATTATTCTTGATGGGATGATAGTATTGAACACTGAGCTGTAATCAATAAACGGCAGCCTGGCTTAGGTATTGTTGTTATCCAGGCACTCCAAGGCTGACTGGTGAGCCAATGAGATTGCATCCACTGTAGACCTATCGTGGCGGTAGGAAAATTGCAGTGGGTCAAGTCCTTGCTCAGACAGAATTTAATGCTAAACACATGAGATTCTGCAGATGCTGGAAATCCAGAGTAACACATGCAAAATGCTGGAGGAACTCAGTTGGTCAGGCAACATCCTAGAAATGAATGAACAGTAGACGCCTTGGACCGAGACTCTGAAGTATTTTGTAGGAATTAATTCTAGCCATGACCAAACTCTCAAAGCAGTTAACTTCAGTAGATATGAGTGCTGCCAAGCGATTGTCATTGAGGCAGTTCACCCTGCTCTTCTTGGCACTGGTATCATTGATGCCTTTTTGAAGAAGAACCTTCAACTGCAGCAGTGATAGGTTGAAGATGTCCTTGAACATTCCAGCCAGTTTTCAGTGCTCTGCCACATACATCAGAGCCTGATGCCTTGCGAGGGTTCACCCTATTGAAATATGTCCTGCCATCAGCCTGAGACAGATATCACAGGGTCACCAGATGCTGCAGGGATTTGCTCTTAAAGTAGCCTTCCATAGATTGTACCTGGACTTCTTGTAGGGTTCTGGATTAGCAGTCTTGAACACCAGAGATCTAGTCCTCAGTGGACTGTGAATCTCCTGATTCATGCAGGGCTTCGGGTTTGGGTATGTCCAGTATGTTCTTGAAGCCACACACCTTGATGAAGATGGTGATAGATAACTGAGGCATTTTCATTCATATCCAAAGATGAATCCCTGTATATCATCTAATCCACAGATTCAAAGCAACCTTGTAAGCACTCCTCCACGTCCCTTGATCATATCTTTTTATTCTCACCAATGGTGCTGTGGCCCTCTGCATCTGCCTCTAGAGCCTGATGATCCAACTTGCAAAAGTGTGGCATGGGATGGCATGGCAAGCCTTCTTGATGGTGGTGTAAAGTGGTCAAGTGACTTGACTCTGGATAGGTACATGGATGGGAGGGCTATGGTCTGGGTGCTGGTACTTTCAGAATTATTTCCTAAGCTAGTTTCAAAAAGTTACTCAGGATAAAATAGTGACAATTTCAACCATCACAATTTATGAAATGAAAACATTTTCTGCTGCATATTCTACATACTTAAAAAAAGATTTTAAGAAATAGTTTTGATACAATACAGGAGACACTACCTTTGAAAAATCTGGAGGAGGGTTCTTCCCCCTGCACAAGTTTGATAGTGCCCAGACAGCATTTCTTGTCATTGTCAATCGGTTGGGTTTTGATAGCAACCTGAATGTTGAAGAACAAAGATAAATCAGATTAACAGATTGAAATACCTCAAAGAAACCGACATTCATAAACATGAATTGCCAAATATTTGAGCATTTTATTCAATACACCCGAGCAACCTGCTTGCTTTGTTAAACTGATTTTTTTGTTTCCCTCTCTGCTTGGGTAGACGATGGGAGTGGGGGTGGCGGAGTAGGTGAGGACAGACAAGAGGACTCAGCCTAGTTGCGGTTGCAGCATCTCAGTGACAAAAAAAAAAGCATCAATATTCTCTGGCTTGGTTGGCAACCAAAATGCTTAAAACTAAAATTCATCAAATAATTACTAGTCAAAAAGGCACCTGCAAAACATTTAACAGATACTTAAGTCACTTAAAAAGAGAAGGTGAAGCCAGAAAAGCACAAAAAAAGTCCTAATTACATCACACATGCAAACTGAAGTTTTATTAAAACTGAAAGGCGAAATATTCAACAAGTTTACTACAAAGAAGTTTCTCTCAAAGCTTGAAAAATGTTTGATATCTCTTTGCAATAAATTCAGCTGTAAATTTTCACATAAAAACTCAAATTACTTACTGAATGAGAGGAGGAAGTATATTGCAATCTAACACATAATCTCTACACATGGTGCTATCCCCTGCAATGTTCCCTAGGGCCCAGATAGCCTGCAATTGAAAACATAAAGAGCTATTAGACATCTTGGTGTGCAGTCCGATTCCTTCACACAGCATATAGAATAAGTCTGAATAACAAGTATTCAATCATTATTCATCGATGCCTGCACAAGTACCCTTATAATATTGAATAATCATGACTGGTAATTGACTAGAAGATTATATTGCTATTCACGAGAATTAATTTTTAGACCATATAATTATATTGAAGCCTCACAGCAATCACCAAAATAATCCCACTGTCACCATTCACTCCTCAGAGGTCATTCAACAATTTATATATACTTCCACGCCTAGGCGTCCCAGAAGTATATTTTTATATACTTCCAGGTTGCCATGGCGCGACTCAAATAGCAGCTGTACTCTCAATGGATACAATTAAATAGTCCCATTTCAGTCTGATACAGCTAAACAGCACAACTGCTTCCAAAGTCAGTACAGTCAACAGACGTCTTAATGCGTTTAAACAAACTATCGCTGCTTAAAACCGGTGGAAACAACACCGATTAAGTGCCCACGGAGAACGCCTCAGAGGAAATTCGGGTGTTACAAGTGCGTTTAAGGAAATAGGGTTTTAAACCCCCCTATACCGACTATCTTGCTGACAAACGTGTAGTGTCTGGTGAATAAAATCGATGATCTCAGATCCAGGGTGCTGAATCAGAGGGATATTAAGACCGTGTGTGTCCTGGATTGTACTGGATACAGCGATCCAGATCGACGAGTTTACCATACGCCGTCAGGATAGATTTATAGAGTCTCTCAAAAGCAGAGGTGGAGGAGAATGCCTCATGATCAACTCTTCTTAGTGCACAAATATATCAGTGCTGTCCCAATTCTGCTCACCAGACCTGGAATATCTAGCAATAAAGTGCTGTCCATTTTATCTACCATGAGAGTTCTCTGGGGTCATTTTGGCAGCAGTTTACATTCCACCTCAGGCTAATGTCAAGCAGGATTTAGATGATCTGAGTAATGGGATCAACATGCACGAAACAGCGCACAACAACGCCTTCAACTTCGTTTTGGGAGATTTTAACCAGGCCACTCTGAAAAAGATCACTAAGCAACTACCATCAACAGATCACTTTCAGTATCAGAGGAAACAACACACTAAACCATTGCTACACCACCATCAAGAACGCCTACTGTGCTATTCCATGCCGTCACTTTGGGAAGTCTGATCACCTGGCTGTACTTCTGCTCCCTGAGCACCGGCAGAGACTGAAGACTGCAGCACCAGCAGTGAGGACCAAGAAGGTATGGACAAGGGAAGCACAGGAGCGCCTACAGGACTGTTTTGAATCAGTGGACTGGACTGCATTCAGGGATTCATCTTCGAACCTGGATGAGTATGCTGCAGTTGTTACCGATTTCATTAAAACCTACGTGGATGAGTGTGTGCCCACAAAGACTTACTGTATATTCCCAAACCAAAAGCCATGAATGAACCAGGAGATACGTCATCTGAAGGCTAGATCGGTGCCATTTGAGTCTGGCAACCCAGGCCTGTACCAGAAAACCAGGTATGATTTGCAGAGAGCTATTTCAAGGGCGAAGAGACAAATTCGAATGAGGTTGGAGGCAACATCGATATACGGCAACTCTGGCAGGGTCTGCAAGACATTACTTTCTACAAAGGGAAACCCAATAGCGTGAATGGCAGTAATGCTTCACTACCAGATGAACTCAACGCCTTCTATGCATGCTTTGAAAGGGAGAACGTAACTACAGCTGTGAAGATCCCTGCTGCACCTGATGACACTGTGATCTCCATCTCAGAGGCCGATGTTAGGGTGTCTTTAAAGAGAGTGAACCCTCGCAAGGCGGAAGGTCCCGATGGAGTACCTGGTAAGGCTCTGAAAACCTGTGCCAACCAACTACTGGGAATATTCAAGGACATTTTCAACCTCTCACTGCTACCGGCGTAAGTTCCCACTTGCTTCAAAAAGGTAACAATCATACCAGTGCCTAAGAAGAATAACGTGGGCTGCCTTAATGCTATTGCCCGGTAGCACTCACATCCACAGTGATAAAATGCTTTGAGAGGTTAATCATGACTAGGCTGAACTCCTGCCTCAGCAAGGACCTGGACCCATTGCAATTTGCCTATCGCCACAATAGGTCAACAGCAGTCACAATTTCAATGGCTCTCCACACGGCTTTTCCTCTGCCAGATTATGTATTGCAGGTTTCACGTCACATGCCAGTGATAATAAACCTGATTCTGATATATCTCAATGCTATGCAGACTACCTTGAAAATTTGCGTCTGCAATCTGGCAGCTGTAAAACTGCATTTGTGAAACTTTTTCTGAAAAAGAAAGTTTGGCTTCATAGTTGTGATAGACCAATAAAGAAATTATTATAATAGTGATTGTCCTTTAAAAGTCCTGCAGCACACCCACATATCAATCTAATCTTCATTAATCCTATTCTGTTCTTCCAGCTCTTACAATATTTTTCCAAAAGTAGAAAATCAGTGT